>NC_057814.1:387224145-387918758 GCF_018294505.1 Triticum aestivum | reverse complement strand
CTGCCTCCGCGCCTCCGCCGCCGCCATCCGTCTCCCTTGTCGCCGGCGCGCCGCCTCGCCTCCGGCCAGATCCCCCCCAGATCCGGCGACCCCGCGGCCCCCCGCCGCCTCTCCTGCTCGCCACCGGCCGGATCCGGCGAGATCCAGCCCGGAGGAGCCTCGCCGCCACATCCCGAGCTCGCCGGAGGAGCTCGTCGCCCACGTTGACTTTCCCCCGAGGTCGTTTTTTCCAGTCCCCAGGATTTTATCTCATACGCCCCTCTTTGACATGCCATAACTCTCTGACCGTAGATCCGATTTGCATGCATAATATATCAGAATATTCACTGTGAGATGCTCTTCATTTCATTCCACTGTGCCATGCTTGTTTGAGTCCATCTTGACGCCCTTATCGTCGTTGTTTGAGTCCATGCTTGTTTGCTATATGATGTTAACCTGCTGAAACTGTTATAACTTGGTGATTTGTCTTTTTCATTGCATTTTGTGTGTGCATCCTATGAGCATGAGCTCTACTTGTGTTTTGAACTACTTCATGCCATATTTACAGGGGTGCTTTTCTTAAATTTTTGTGATATATGTGGTGACTAGCACAAGCATGCAAAGTAGCCTCCCTTATGTTGCTGATTTCTGTGACTCGGTCATTTCTGCTGAGTCTGTTACATTTTGTTGCTATGTTGCCATGCTGCTACCATGAGTTCCATGCATAATCTGAAGATGTTCACTAAGGATATTTTGTTATACATGTCATGCTCTATCTATCCGTGCCCTTGGTTGCATTTATAGTCTGCTGTAGCTTGTTGTTATCTTGCTCTCAAGTTGCTAAATAATGTTGCTGTCAGCCTGTTAACATTAAGTTCAGTTTTCCCATATGTTTTGCTAGTGATCCATGCACCCTATGACTATGCTATTGCCATGTTTAGCTTCATAATTATGCCATGAAATGCTCTGTGGTTAGTGGTACAAGCTCATCAACATGCCTACTTATCGTTGTTTCTGCCATGAACTGTTATTTTCACCAAGTCTGAATCTGTCATATCACTTGCCATGTTTGCATGGATCCTACGATCTTTTCTGTTGATCTTTCGAATTAGTTCAGTAAGGGAGTTTTGTTCTTTGTCTTAAGTACTAGCATTCAGTGCTTAAGTTTGCCATGATAGCTTGATGTAACTTGTTTTTTGATAGCTTTAAACATTGCAACCTGATGTTATCTCTGCCATGCCCAGAGATTTTCTGCAAAGTCTGTGAACTGTTATTATTTGCAATTTTGACATGTCCTTTTGAGCTGTTCTGGTGGTTTCTAAATATATCTCAGTGTTCATGTTTTGTAGTGCTTTACCTCTACTTCATGTCCATGCCTTTTGTTTTTATTGTGGGGTGCTGTAGCATATGTTCATGATGCTTGCAAGATGCCTAGTTGTTGTTTTGGACAGATTGTTGCTATATCTTGTTTGGAGTGTATGTGTTGCACCGTTGCTCCGTTTTGAGCATGCTCTATATGAAACTTGCTTAGTTTTGCATGAGGTTTCATATTACCTTGTTGCATCCTTGTTATGGGTATGTTTTATTGATGTTTGGATGCATTTTGCATCAATGTCATGTTTAACTTGGTTTGCTCATATCTTCTAGGCCGTAGCTCCGAACTAAATGAACTTTATATGTAACTTGACTAGAATTTCGTGTAGATCATCTTGGTGCATCTTAACTTGCTGTTTAACAACTTGAACATAAGTCTTATTCAGATCTGGACCAATTTCGAAATTTGCATATGAGGACTTACCGGAATTGTCATATGTTGTTTCCGGCCTCATTTAAACTTGCTTTGATGTGTTGCTCTTGTATGCATCATCTCTTGCCATGAGTAGCTTCATATAGCTTTGTCATGCATCCGGCTTGGTTGTGCATCATGTCTTGTTCATGTGTTGTGTGTTTACCTTGTTGTTTGCTTCTTTCCGGTTGTGCTCCTTCTCGGTAGTTCCTGTTTCGTTGCGATCGTGAGGATTCGTTCGTCTACGCTTGGTTCGTCTTCGCGGCTTCATCTTGTTCATGGATTCGGTCTTCTTCCTAGTGGGATTTCAGGCAAGATGACCGTTACCCTGGATCTCACTACTATCATTGCTATGCTAGTTGCTTCATTCTATCGCTATGCTGCGCTACCTATCACTTGCTCTTCAAGCCTCCCAGATTGCCATGTCAGCCTCTAACCTTTTTCACCCTTCCTAGCAAACCGTTGTTTGGCTATGTTACCGCTTTCGCTCAGCCCCTCTTATAGCGTTGCTAGTTGCAGGTGAAGATGAAGAAGTTTGTTCCATGTTGGAACATGGATATCATGAACTTTGTTGGGATATCACAATATCTATTATTTAATTAATGCATCTATATACTTGGTAAAGGGTGGAAGGCTCGTCCTTATGCCTGGTGTTTTGTTCCACTCTTGCCGCCCTAGTTTCCGTCATACCGGTGTTATGTTCCTTGATTTTGCGTTCCTTACGCGGTTGGGTGTTATGGGGACCCCTTGACAGTTCGCTTTGAATAAAACTCCTCCAGCAAGGCCCAACCTTGGTTTTACCATTTGCCTACCACCTATTTCTTTTCCCTAGGGAGTCGCGCTCCCGAGGGTTATCTTTATTTTTAACCCCCCCGGGCCAGTGCTCCTCTGAGTGTTGGTCCAACCTGTCAGCCGCCGGTGGTCACCAGGGGCAACTCTGGGCTGGCCTATCGGAATTTTGGACAATCCGGTGTGCCCTGAGAACGAGATATGTGCAGCTCCTATCGGGATTTCTCAGCACATTCGTGCAGCTTTGCTGGTCTTGTTTTACCATTGTCGAAATGTCTTGTAAACCGGGACTCCGAGACTGATCGGGTCTTCTCGGGAGAAGGAATATCCTTCGTTGACCGTGAGAGCTTATAATGGGCTAAGTTGGGAGACCCCTGCAGGGTATAAACTTTCGAGAGCCATGCCCGCGGTTATGTGGCAGATGGGAATTTGTTAATGTCCGGTTGTAGAGAACTTGACACTTGACTTAAATAAAATGCATCAATCGCGTGTGTAACCGTGATGGTCTCTTTTCGGCGGAGTCCGGGAAGTGAACACGGTTTTCGGGTTATGTTTGACGTAAGTAGGAGTTCAGGATCACTTCTTGATCATTGCTAGTTTCACGACCGTTCCGTTTCTCCTCTTCTCGCTCTTATTTGCGTATGTTAGCCACCATACTATGTAGCCGCTGCTGCAACCTCGCCACTTTACCCCTTCCTTACCCCTTTAAGCTTTGCTAGTCTTGATACCCATGGTAACGGGATTGCTGAGTCCTCGTGGCTCACAGATTACTACAACAACAGCTGCAGGTACAGGTTTTTGCGATGATCATGACGCGAGAGAGATGCTTGCTTGTTTTGGAGTTCTTCTTCTGCTTCTTCTTCGATCAGGGGATAGGTTCCAGGCCGGCAGCCTGGGCTAGCAGGGTGGATGTCGTTTGAGCTTCTGATTGTGTTTCATCCGTAGTCGGATGTTGCTCTTATGTATGATGTTGTTGTATTCCTGGGGCATTTGTGCCTTTTGTATGTATCCCCATATATTATGTAATGTCAATGTAATGATATCCACTTTGCAAAAGCGTCTCAATATGTGGTTCTATACTTGGTGGGACCTTTGAGTCTCTTTAGGATAGTATCGCATTTTGGGCGTGACAAATGGGCTGGAATCATATTGGATGGCCCAGATGACGCTACTGGGCGTAATTCGGATAGGTCGTAACGGGCCCTGGGTTAGCGGGTTGTAAATGGGCTATATGCGAACAAGCTGTTAACAGGCTTTCCATGGGCCGGCCCGCCACCTTTTGACCAAGTCAAACGGACCGGCCTTATCACAGGAATGGGCCTCTGTTCGGCCGTGCCACGTGTCGACGTATCATAGGCGCCTTCGGTCCAATGAGTGGATGACATCTGTCCCAACGGTGAGCCGACACGTGTTTCCTCCAGCCAATGATGATTTTACAAGTGGAAAATCCCCATTGGTCGGGGCTGTTAGCGGGTTATCGGATCCAAAACCAGACCCGATAGCTTAACGGCGTTCCGTTACGGTGGATGCCACGTGTCGGTCACCCTTGACGAAAGCACTTCTGTGACGCGCGATTTATCGTCATGGAAGTGGACACTTCCGTGATGATAATTTTGGTAATGTCATGGAACACTTCTACGACAGCACAGGTATGACTATCTTGATTCTGTCATAAAATTGTCATGGATGTACATGCATGACAAAAAACGCGACCTACTATGCCAAACACGTATCATCACGGAAGTGTATTTTTTTTGTAGTGATCAGAACAACCCTAAGCAGTTGAATAGCGGACAGTATCACGTCTTCACCACTAGCTTATGTAAGCATGACCAGAAGCTTCATAAGAGGGCATTCAATGCTGTTGAGCCGGCGGTTCCCCATTACTTACGCTGGTCTGAGCAGCCCATTGTGTGGAGTCGGGAAGATCACCCGCCCCGGTTGATAATCCGAGTCACTTGGCTTTGGTGGTTGCACCTCAGGTCGGAGGATATAAGTTTACCAAGGTACTCATGGACGGAGGGAGCAGCATCAATATCCTTTATTATGAAACTTTCCGTCGCATGGGGTTGACCGATAAAAATCTTAAGCCGTCAAACACTGTTTTCCATGGAGTGGTACCTGTTAAGTCGGCCTACCCAGTTGGTAAGATAGCTCTGGAAGTTGCCTTTGGAGATGATCATGACTCCCGGTTGGAGACATTGACCTTTGAAGTGGTCAAGATCCACAACCCATATCATGCTCTGTTTGAACGGCGGGCTTATGCCAAGTTCATGGCATGGCCTTGTTATGTGTATCTGCAGCTCAAGATGCCGGGTTACAAAGGAACCATCACAGTGCATGGAAGCCGGAAGATGGCCTTGGCGTGTGAGGAAGGAGACGCTGCTTATGCTGAGTCTGTTTGTGCAACTGAGGAGTTGAAGTTTTATAAGGATAATGTCGACCCGGCGGACATGACATCTTTAAAGAAACCAACCACAGAACAGGATCCTTCACTCAAATTTAAGTCAACAGATGACACTAAGATGGTTGATTTCGTTCATGGCAATTCATCGAAGCAGTTCAGTATCAGTGCCAATCTGGATTGGAAATAGGAAAGCGCGCTCATCGAGTTCATCCATGAGAACCGGGACATCTTTGCATGGAAGCCTTTAGACATGCTGGGTGTACCAAGAGAACTCGCTGAGCACACTCTTAATATTGATCCAAAGTTTAAGCCGGTCAAGCAATTTCTTCACCGATTTAATGAGGAGAGGCGGAAGGCCATTGGAGAGGGAGTGGCCCGGCTCTTGGCAGCCGGGTTTATCGTCGAAGTTTTCCATCCTGAATGGTTGGCTAAGCCGGTGCTGGTACTCAAGAAGAATGGCACTTGGCGGATGTGTGTGGATTACATGGACTTGAACAAAGCTTGTCCGGCTGATCCGTTTGCTCTCCCTCGTATTGATCAAATCATTGATGCTACGGCGGGTTGTGAGCGTCTGAGTTTTTTGGATGCTTATTCTGGTTATCATCAGACCAAGATGGCAGTTAAGGACCAGGAGAAGACAACTTTCATTACTCCGTTTGGAGCCTTCTGCTATGTGTCTATGCCTTTTGGGCTCAAGAGTGCCCAGGCGACTTATCGGTGGTGTGTGCAAAATTGCCTTCACAATCAGATTGGGCGCAATGTTCATGCTTATGTCGATGACATTGTGGTTAAGTCAAGAAAGAAGGAGACCCTGATTGATGATTTGAAGGAGACGTTTGACAATCTCCGGGTATACAAGATGATGCTTAATCCGGCTAAATGTGTCTGGTGTGCCCGCAGGCAAGCTCTTGGGTTTCTTGGTTTCGAATAGAGGCATTGAGGCTAACCCGGAGAAAATCAAGGCCATTACCTCATTGGCTAAGCCGGCGTGTGTTAATGATGTTCAGCGCCTGGCGGGTCGCATTGCAGCTCTGAGCCGGTTCATAAGCCAACTGGGTGAGAAGGCTATCCCCCTCTATCAAATGATGAAGAAGACAGATCATTTTGTTTGGAGTGATGCTGCTAACCAAGCGCTTGAGGATCTGAAGAAACAATTGGCTGAGCCGCCCATGCTTGCTGCCCCTGTTGATAAGGAGCCTCTGCTGTTATATGTGGCTGCTAATAGCCGGGCCGTTAGTGTGGCCATCGTAGTGGAAAGGAAGGAGGCGGGCAAGGAATATCCGGTTCAACGGTCGGTTTACTATATCAGTGAGGTGTTTATTGAGTCCAAGCAGAGATACCCACATTGGCAGAAGCTTGTGTATGGGGTTTTCATGGCAAGCCGGAAACTTAAGCAATTTTTCAGGCTCATCCCATCACTGTGGTTAGCTCTGCTCCTTTGGGAGATATCATCCAAAACAGGGAAGCAACTGGCCGGTTTGCTAAGTGGGCTATTGAGCTTGGACCTCACGGGCTAAAATATGTGCCTCGTACGGCTATCAAGTCCCAAGCGCTTGTGGATTTCATCAATGATTGGACAGAGTTGTATGCACCGGAGGAAAAGCCAGATAACACATATTGGACTATTCACTTTGATGGATCTAGACAGCTGGAGGGCTCGGGGGCTGGCGTTGTCTTGACTTCCCCACGTGGTGACAAATTTTCTTATGTCCTCCGATTAATGTTCCCTTGTACTAACAATGCAGCTGAGTATGAGGCCTTACACCATGGTCTTCGGATGGCTAAGGAGATGAATTTAAGCCGGGTGAGGTGCTTTGGCGATTCAGATTTGGTGGCCCAACAGGTTTCTGGTACATGGGATTCCAAGGATCCGCTTATGGCGGCTTATCATCGAGAGGTCGATACCATTGCAGGTCACTTCAAGGGTTACCAAGTTGAACATATCGATCGAAGGAAGAATGAGGCGGCTGATAACTTAAGTCGGCTAGGCTCTCAGCGTAAGCCGGTGCCACCGAATACGTTCCTGGATGTTCTACTCAACCCTTCGGTCAAGTTGCCTACGGAGGAGGACCTTGCTATTCCTGACCCGGAAGAGCAATTGGTGGTGGCTCTTCATGCTATTCCTGATTAGACGGTTCCCTATTTGGCTTACATGACCCGGGGTGAGTTACCTGAGGATGAGACCTTGGCCAGGAAGATAACCCGACGTTCTAAGTCCATGAAAATTGTCAATGGGGAGCTGCACCGTTGCAGTGTTACACGGCCGTTTCAGCGTTGCGTCTCTCCTGAAGAAGGCTGTGAGATTCTGTGTGAGATCCACGAAGGAGATTGTGGTCATCATGCCGGCTGTAAATCTCTGGTAGCCAAGGCTTTTCGTCACGGTTTCTATTGGTTGACGGCTCATGCTGATGCTGAAGACTTGGTCAGAAAATGTGACGGTTGTCAGAAGTTTTCACGTCGAGCTCATGTTCCGGCTCAGGAGCTGAGGATGATCCCAATCACTTGGTCGTTTGCAACTTGGGGGCTTGATATGGTTGGGCCTTTTAAGAGGTCCAAGGATAAGAAAACCCACCTCTTGGTGGCGGTTGATAAGTTCACTAAGTGGGTCGAGGCAGAGCCAGTCAGTAAGTGTGATGCAGCCACGGAAGTTCAATTCATGAAGAAGGTGATCTTCCATTTTGGCTTTCCACACAGCACTATAACAGATAATGGCACTAATCTCTCCAAGGGGGCTATGAAAGAATTTTGTCAACGTGAGAATATACGGCTTGATATATCATCAGTAGCTCACCCCCAATCCAATGGTCAAGCTGAGAGAGCCAATCAAGAGATCTTAAGAGGCATCAAGCCCCGGCTTATGGTTCCCTTACATAGGACGCCGGGTTGTTGGGTGGAGGAGTTACCTTCTGTGTTATGGAGCATTAACACCACCCCCAACAGGTCCATGGGTTATACACCGTTCTTCATGGTCTACGGAGCAGAGGCGGTTCTCCCTAGTGACATCCGTCATGACTCGCCTCGTGTGGCGGCTTCTGTTGAAGCTGACAATGAAAAATCACGTCAGGAAGCACTTGACCTGTTAGATGAGGAGCGTGACATCGCAGTGGCTCGTTCGGCGATTTACATGCAAGATCTGCGCCGTTACCACAGGCGCCAGGTTAAAACTAGAACTTTCCAAGAAGGCGATCTAGTGCTCCGGCTCATCCAGGATTAGACTGATATGCACAAGTTATCCCCACCTTGGGAAGGACCCTTTGTGGTCAGCAAGAATCTGAAATGGGTCATACTACCTTATCGATGTTCGAGAGCACAAAGACTCACGTAAGTCGAAGGAGGAGACCCACCGGCCCTGGAACATTGCTCATCTTCGGCCTTACTACACCTGAGCCACCGACTCTTCTGATGTACATATTTTGACAATGTATATATTATGATCAATATAATAAAGTCGGCATCCCTGTTAAAGCAGGGCCTCTGTCGTTTTTCTCTTTAAACAACGAGTTTTCGGTCACTTGGGGGCTTCTATTTTATAGTTATGATTACCCTTTGATCCGGCTTATAGGCAACAAAAAAAACTTGGGGGCTTGCTACCCAGGTTAAAGGGACCAAAGAGAGTCTGTTGCAAAAGCACAACTCAAACATAGGTGCCCATTAAGCATAGCTCAGAAATATTGCTTGGGGCTCTCTTGTTCTAAAGAACAAGAGTTTCTATAACCCTTGTGATAGGCTTAAAAGCCAGGCTTGGAAGCCAGGTGTATTCACCTAAAACCCCGGGTTATCCTGCCTTTTTAAGTAAGCCACTCTGCCCAGGTATTCCTGGAATGACCCGCCGAACGTTTGACAAGTCAATCTCATGCAGACCCTGAACTTGTCAAAGTTAAAACGACGATTGGTTATGTGAGGTCCATCTTATAAGGTTTGTAAAATGGTTTAACTCAGTGGCCGATGCAGCCCGTGAAAGCACTCGATTTTCGGCCTGGCAGCCCATGAAAAGCCTCGTTTTTCATTTGTTTTTATTCGACGGATCTTTTGAGGTTTATTTGATGAGGCTTATAAAGTTGTCTTATCACAATTCATCGGTGTTTATTATCCCGACTCGGCTTTCGACTATAAGTCGTCAGTACATGATAAGTTAATATCCGGTGTTTATTGACCCGACCTGGCTTTTGACTTCTGCTGTTTTCTGAATGTAACAAATGTCATGAGACATTTTCTCTATGTATGCCTTGTGGCAATATTTGTTAAACTTGTAATACATTTATGTATTGTGCAATGATACCATTTCGTTGTGTTATCAACAATGATCCTGGGGTTGACAAATATACACAAGAGGGTCTGGAAGTTAATTTCGGGTTCTCACAACCAGCTTCTCTCATGCAAGACAAGTGAATAAACTCTCGTCATGAGAATAACCCACTTAGCATGGAACATATTGACCACCCGTCGCTCCATGAGCAGTACGAGCACGAAAAAGAGATGTTTATTTGAAGATTTTAGATACGGCACATGCAAATTTACTTCGAACGGCAGGGTATACCATATATAGGTAGTATGGTCGACACTCATGGAAGAAACTTGGCTCAAGGATTTTGGACGCACAAGCAGTATTCCTGCTTAGTACAGAAATTTTTGGCTAGCAAAGATTATAAACAAGCACCACATATTGGAGGATATATAACAATATAACTTCTATGAAAATATACCCAACCATAACTCATTATGTTGTCTTCCTTGTCCAACTTCGACTAATTTGATCAAGTTTGAAAATAATTAATGGGTATTCACAGTCATAAAAGATGTCCAAGATAATATATCTGTATGTGAAGTTTCTCTTCCATATACTAATCATTCATGAATTGCTTGTATGACCAATATTATGATTGTCAAATTTCAATAGATTTTACTTTATAAACCCAATGTGAAACTACTACTAAGCATATGGAACATGTATAATTTCATATTTATGGCATTCAATTCATTCAGCAATTTATTATTAGGATATAAGTGAAGCACACGAGTGAATGAAAAAACTACTCCAAAAGATATAAGTGAAGATCAATGAGTAGTCAAACAATTAAGTAGCTATGTGAGGATCTCCAAATCAAAATTTCAGAAACAAGTACTTTATTCAAATATCAAACTAAACGAAAAGATGCTCCAAGCAAAACACATATTATGTGAAGAATAAAAATATAGTTCCAAGTGAGGTTACTAATTGAACATATAAACCCTTCTACGCTACCCGCATACCTGAGGCCATCGTGTTTTGCCTTCGATCTGGTTCACCCAATATGCATCGGTGTAAAGTTTTTAGTACTTTTTGGCTGGCTATCAAAGATCTGGCCGTCAGTTCTAGCTCACTCGTGTTTTTGCAGCTTAGTGGATGACACATGGGCCACGCATCTGCGTGGGCCAGCCGTGCAGTCTGCGTTGCATGCGTGCATGCATGTGAGAAAAAGAGGTGCTCTGCGGTAAAAAGAGGGGTGGACTGGAGCGCTCGTCTCCCGCAAGGCGTCGACTGTGGGCTGTTGGTTCGTTTTAGAGTTGATGACGTGTGGGCCAATATACAGCGCGGGCCCGTTGTTTCAGTCGTTGCGTGCGTGCGTGTGCTTGTTATGCTGGAAAAGAGGGGTGGGATGCAATGATCGTGGGTTGCAGGCCATCCAGAGCGGGCAGCAGCACAACCAGAGAAAAAGGAGAAGCGACAGGGCGGGCAGCAGCGTCTCCTCCCCCTGCCCTCATCCCTATTGCCGCCGCCGGGTCCTCTCCTCTCCCTATCGGTGCGAGTGGGCGGGTCGCGGCTTGTGGAGAGCGAGGAGAGGGAGGAGACAGATGCGTGAGGAGGAGGAGGCCACGGCCGTCGGCTCCTCTCCTCTCCCCGTCGGCGCCAGCGCGCTGGTCGCGGGGAGTGAGGAGAGCGAGGAGAGGGAGGGGGAAGATGCGTGAGGAGGAGGACCAGGCGGTGGCGCAGCAGCCAGATTCGAGGCGCGTGGGCGCGGAGGCAGCCGCGGTGGGCTCCGACCTCTTCTTCACGCACGGCGGCAGGAGCAGCTCCACCTCTCCACTCCCCCATGCGTGAGCCCTCCACAACCCCACCCACCACACCGAGGCGGCGTCCAAAGGCGGTCGGCGGTGGCGCAGGTGAGCTCCCTCCCGCGCCCTTCTCTTTCCTCTCCTCGACGGCGCCGGTGAGATCCATCCCGTGCCTTCCCTCCTCTCGCGTCCCCTCTCCCCCCACAGCGGCCCTCCCTGTTGATGGAATCCATCTCTTCTATGCTCTTCTTCTTCCCCTTCCCTGCCTCCCCGGTTCTCAATGATCCCATCTATTTGTACAGCTTGATTGGTTCCTATACTAGCAGCAGTACGTTTGTGTCTAGGCGGAACCTCCTGTACGTGCGATTTCGTGGAGTCATCTAGCTCTAGATAGATGCCACTGGACTCCCAGGTTATTTCCTGTGTAGGAGCTTACTAAATTTTGTAGTTTGCAATGGCTGTTTGGGTGACATCTCAGATTCCCTTTGAGGTCCTGTATGCGCCTTGTTCAACTTTGGTTCAAATTCATATCATAGTTAGTCCTGCTGCATGATGGAACTAGCTAAGGTAGTTGTTGTTTTACTACCTAATGGGCACAATCTTTTAATCTTTTTCGTTTCCAGGTTCTAATAGATGAGTGATGACTAATGGTTGATGCAAAGGAGGAGGCGTACTGATGGAAGCTGGCAGCAAAATTAGGTGAGACTGGATAGCCCGTCCCAAGTGCGCATGTGAGCCCCCCCTCTCTCTCTCACACACATTTTTCCTTTGAGGTTACAAACGTGAGCGCCAGCTGTTGTCGCCTTGTTGGGTCAAGTCGCCATTGCACCAGACACACAAATACACATTGCTCTCAGATTCTTTTGGTGGGGTTTGCAAGTAGAGAGATCGCATTTACAAATTATATTTTGCCATCACACAGAATGACACAAGATGAGGCAATAGGTGTGTGGTGCAGAAGATGCTCTCCAACCATTTGAATCTGCAGTTCTCCACAACTCATTTACAACAAAAGCCTTGAGTAGTAGCACTGATGTCACTATAAGATATAATTTTGTAAAAATCCAAATAAGCATTGTACATACAATTCAGTTCCATACATTAAGCATAACTCAATCTATAGGCCGAATGAATTGAAACTGAAAATATAAGTGATGCACCAAATTTTTATCTAGGAAAATTGGGGCATTTCTTTTTAGCATTACTCCTTATATATTAAATATTATGTGCCAAAACAGGATGGATAGAACCATACTTTGTGCTGGCTTGAATTTAATACTTATATATCAATTCCTTACTCTAGCCTTTTCATCAGGATTAATTAGTAGTGATGCATCACTTCTCTAATAGCCTACAGCTGGCAAAACTTAGGTTATGAAACATCATGTGTCAACTGTCAATTTTATAAATGTCTGTATATTATGTCATAATCTTCCGACATGATTTCAATGTTTACAGGTGTACTACAATGTAGTAAACTGATCGTGTACATTTCTCAATTTTCCATAGGAGCTCTCCGTCCTTGAGCCCTTCTTCTCCTCTCTCCGCGCCGTCTCGCCTCCCCTGCTCTCGCACCGCCACCTTCCCTGCCTGGCGCTCGAGGCGCCATGATTTTGGATCGGGCGGATATCTTCACCGGGAGAGTAGGAGCACTTGCTGTTAATATGAACGATCTCTCACTAAGTTTTGTTATGGCATTGTGCCGATTCATGATTTAAACACGCAAAATGTCTGGTTTGCATATTTGTGCCTTGCCCTGTTACCAGCAGTGTATTTTTTGCCGTAAGAAAGACAACAATGCTTTATTTCTTTGACTTTTTGACCGTGTCTAATTTCTGGTAAAAGAGAGGAATTTCAGAGAGATAGACAACCTGAAGAGCTTTGAATGGTTGTTCGAGTGTGCCACGCTGCTGTTGCGTAGCTGGCACCGGTGTGTCGCTACTGCCGAGATAAGCGCAGTTTACTCCAGGTTTGGTGATGGTGTTGAACAACACCTTAACTGGGCCAAGGAATTTAGTAGCATTGTGGGATCATAAACCAGTTTTTCTGTTCTCTGTGCTCACATAGTAAGAACATGCTTGCAAGTTCTTTTCCTTAGGTGTAATTTCTTTTGCTGAGATAGATTAAGCCTGGGTCGAGGTGGCTGTTGTGTGCCGGTTGCCAGTACTTGTTTGTTGTAATGTCTTACCCAGTGAGATTTCTTTTATTCTTGCCTATTTTCAGAGGTTCTGCTTGAAGATTCTCTAATCACTTTCTTTGGAACTTTTTGCTGAGATATGCTTCCAGGTTACTTCAATGTTACCAGACTTAAAATGTACTATCTAGCATACTAGCACGTGTGTATATGATGCCTCCTTTTATCCTTGAATGTAAGACACATGGTGTTTTGTTCCATTGTTATGCTTAACGGAAGTGATGTTCTGTTATCATATTCAAAACTATAGCTCTTTGTTTGCAGTATCTCGGAGGGAGCAATATTTTGATACTTGCTTTGTGGGAATTCTCTTTCTTTGCCTAGAATTTGTGATTTATGGCTGATGTCAATTCCACCTTTGTAGGTGTTTCTCAATTATTACTAATGTTGAAACTGCAGAGGAGCAGGAGATGAGGAGGGCCCCACTTGGTGTACAATGGTGAATGATGCGGCAGTTAGACCGGGAGATGAGGAGCGCGGCACTGGGTGTACGAAGGATTAGTAGGAAGAATGTTAATCACAGTGGGTGAAAAGGTATACGGTAAGCTTGAGCTTGAATAAATGTTCACTGCTTGGTTCATATTTGATTCCAATGCCTTCGCTTTAATGTCATTGGTTTTTCCCAAGTTTATGTTCGGAGATTATGATTCAAATATTCTGTTCGGATTTCTTACAAACAAATTGTGTGATTATTGCCCAATTCTAGCTTCATCTACTATACCTTATAATTTATATACTAATTGTCCAAAATTCTGATTTAGATCATGTCAGTTCCAGGCAGCGAGTACTAGAAAGCATGATCATATTTTAGGGCATTTTTCTACTCTGTGAAAGAAATTTAATTTGATGGATATGCGACCTGTTTTCTCTTGATTATGTTTGGATTTTAATAGACAATCATTTCTGTAGAAGGTAACCTGATTGACACTGTTTTGTTATTTCCATGTGCAGAAAATGCGAGCTCGGCTAATTGCATACTATTTGGTTGAGTTGTTTTGTCCTAAAGATACAATCAAGCTGAAGATTTCTTTTGTATGGAAATTCACCATGGGAATCGAAATAATGGTACTCTGCACAGCCGTTACTTTCTTGCATCGATTCTTCATTCTACAAGTCACACCTTTTCTATTTGGTAAAAGAAGAGTGAGCTCATGCTTGAACTTCCACTATATATGTTAACACTTGGATACTGTATCAATCCAGTAATCATCTGATCCTTCATTGTTTTCCCTTGCATTGCCTCCTTTAACTCTTCTGGACCTTTGAAAAGAATGATTTTTCAGTTATATAATGTATTATGTTTTGTTTCGTTGTCGAGAGGTAGATGGTAAAGTAGGCTGGTATTTTCATTTTGTTCATATGCAGATATTTGATATAAGTGAATATATACCCTTTGGTAGGTGAATGTGCTCTCCGTTAATATCACTGATATATTTGAGCTTCAGAGAAGGATATCTATGCCATTTTGTTTTTGTTTTTTTGAACAAAAGAGTGTTGTATGTGTATCGTTAAGGGGATGAAGCAGCAAAGTTACCTACGCAATTTAGCAGGATGTGGCTGATACGTACAGAGTGGTTTACTTAGGTTTGGTGTTACTGCTATCTCTATCGTTGTAAAACTGCAGAGCAGCAGAGTTTATAGATTTATCGACCATGCTTTTGGTGCCAGTAGTTTTGTATGTAAGATGTAGCTGTTGTGCAGCTCCATGTGTCTATGTGATCTGATGTATAGATATAACATAACATTCTAAAATTTATAGTTATTCTCTATATATGAGAAAGCATGAAAGAACTATGTATTAGGGGTAAATAATCTTTTCTGTTGTTTGATAAAACAGTTAGGCGGCTACCCTGTCATATATTTTGATTCTCCTTTGACGAAATTCCTATCCTTGAATGCCATTTTGTCCATGGTTTTTATGTTTTATGTTGTTCACTACATGATACTGAATTAACAGTTACACGAAAGTTTAGCGAACACTTTTCTAAGAGAAGCCTCTTCCCGCACATGGATGCTGATCATGATGAGCTACCAATCAGTACAGGAGACGGGACCACCAGTGTCATGGCCCTCTTTATCAAGGGCGTCGACAACAGGGCTACACTCACAATGAACTGGAGCAGCTTCTTCCATAAGGCAAACATGAAGAAAGGGTGTACATATGCTTTCACCTTCAAGTGCACGTCCAAGGGCCTTTGCATGATTGTCTATCCAATCTAAGGAGGTCACAGTAGTCCTTTGCTACGTAACTTGGTATTACTATAAGTACCTATTGAGACTTTTATATCTAGCATCATTTTGGATCTTATGTAAAAAAATTATGATAATCCTGTCCGTATGACTATCATCAATCCATACTAATTTTCATATGTTTCCTTCCGTGTCTACATATTTTGATGCACACTCTTTCAATATTTGGCTTGCTCTTGGCCTTTGCGCCATGGGCGCAACTGGTCATCTAGTAATAATGAAGATGAAAGAGGGGATGCCATACGGGGCATCCCCAAGATTATATGCTTGAGTCTTCCTTGAATATTACCTTGGGGTGCCTTGGGCATCCCCATGCTTAGGGTCTTGCCACTCCTTATTCTCCTCACATCGATATCTCACCCAAAACTTGAAACTTCAATCATACAAAACTTATGGAACTCGTGACATAGGTTAGTATGATAAAGATCAAATCATTCATTTTGGTATTGTCAAGAAAAGATTCATTATTTTTCTCACATAAAGCCTACTATACTCTATCAGTTCTACAAGTTATATTGACCAATATAAGCCATAGAAACAAAACAAGCAAACTATGCTAATCTATCAAAAATAGAATAGTCTGTAAATATCTAATTTTTTATCACACTTCTGTGACTCCAAAATTTCTGAAAAATGATGACAATGTAAAAAAATTGTGTCCCAATAGAGAATAACAATTCTAACACTAAACTCAAACGTTTCTATTTCTTCACAGCATCAATTCAACAATTATCCAACTCATCTTAAAGGCTTTACTTGGCAGTTTATTGAAAGAAATTATACAAAACATGATTGCTACATTAGATTAATCATGTGGACACACAAAAACAGCAGCGGTAAATATTGGGTTGTTTCCCAACAAGCATTTTTCTTTAATACTCCCTCCGTCAACTAATATAAGAGCGTTTAGATCACTAAAATAGTGATCTAAACTCTATTATATTAGTTTACGGAGGGAGTAGCTTTTTAGCTAGGCACGATGATCTTAATTTATGCTATGCAATTAGTAATCCATCTTGTTACATAGTCGTTGGAGAAAGTGGTCAAAGCAACCGTGCCTCAAAGGTCGCCGCATAGCAACCAAATAAGGACGCAACCACAACTCCAAGACTGAGGTGGACCCGAAGGAAAAAAAGGTATCAGTTGGGTGGTCTCCACCACGCTGATCAACCCCACCACAATCAATATATCGCGTGCCAAACATGACCCGTGAGAAGACCGCAGCTCCTCGCTCTTTCACCCTCCACCGTGGAGACCGTTTTTGATGAACACGTCAATTATCTATCCTGCTGCTTGTTGCAAAAATATTATCTTCCCGTTTCAATGCACGGGCATACGTGCTGGTTTCTTGTCATTCATAATAGTGTGAACAAGCTAAACAAAATAACTGTCATGTGATACTTGATTGGCATAATCCAATTGAAAATTAAAATCATGATGACAAGTTTCACGGTTATCATTATTCTTTATAGCATACATGTCATCACAATAATCATCACAGGTAGCAACTTTGTTATCATAGTCAATTGAAACATCTTCCAAAGTAGTGGATTCATCACTAAATAAAGTCATGACCTCTCCAAATCCAGTTTTATAATTATTCTAATAAGATTCAACACCCTCCAAAATAGTGGGATCATTACTTACTAGAGTTGACACTCTTCCAAACCCACTTTCATCATTGCAATCATCATAAATAGGAGGCATGATATCATCATAATAAATTTTCTCATCAAAACTAGGGGGACAAAAAGATCATCTTCATCAAACATATCATCCACAAGCTTATGGCTTTGCATATCATTAGCATCATGGATATTCAAAACAATGCATATTGATATCATTGCAATCATGCTTATCATTCAAAGAATTAATGCAAACTTTTTATTGAATTCTTCTTGTAACACTTTGGCACAATTTTCCGATCCATCATTTTCAAGAAACACTTTATGAAGGTGAAGAATTTGAGAGAACCTCACTTTCATTTTTTGTTTCTTTTATAAAACCAAACTAGTGAAGAAACAAGAAAGTAGAAGATTGAATTGCAAGATCCAAAGATATACCTTCAAGCACTCACCTCCCCGGCAACAGCGCCAGAAATAGCTTGATGTCTACTCGCAACTTTTACTCTTATAGACTCTGTTGGGCCTCCAAGCGCATAGTTTTGTAGGACAGCAGCAAATTTTCCTCAAGTGAATGACCTAGGTTTATCAATCCGTGGGAGGCGTAGGATGAAGATGATCTCTCTCAAACAACCCTGTAATCAAATACAAGGAATCTCTTGTGTCCCCAACACACCCAATACAGTTGTCAGTTGTATAGGTGCACTAGTTTGGTGAAGAGATGGTGATACAAGTGTAGTATGGATAGTAGATATAGGTTTTTGTAGTCTGAAATAATAAAAACAGCAAGGTAGCAAGTAACAAAAGTGAGTACAAATGGTATTGCAATGCTTGGAAACAAGGCCTAGGGTTCGTACTTTCACTAGTGAAATCTCTCAACAGTGTTAACATAATTGAATCATATAACAATCCCTCAACATGCGACAAAGAATCACTCCAAAGTTCATATCGGAGAAAGTAGGATGAAAATGTGTATCAACCTATGTTCCTAGATTACCCAAATGTCACTCGCAAATTCGCAAGTTGATTACGAAAACATACATCAAGTGACTCAATAGAATACCCCATTGTCACGATGGGTATCCACATGCAACACATAAATCAAGTGATCTCAAATCCAAATATTCCATCTAATAACAATGAAACCTCAAAGAGCAAGACTAAATTCCTCACAACAAAGATAGAGAGGGAAAAACTCCATATGATCTAACTATATTAACAAAGCCCATGGTACATCAAGATCGTGTCCTATCAAGATCGAGAGAGAGAGAGAGAGAGAAAGAGAGAGAGAGAGAGAGAGAGAGAGAGAGAGAGATCAAACACATAGCTACTGGTACATATCCTCAGCCTCGAGGGTGAACTACTCCCTCCTCATCACATGGAGACCGCCGGGATGATGAAGATGGCCTCCGGTGATGATTTCCCCCTCAGGTAGGGTGCCGGAAAAGGCCTCCAGATGGGATCTCTTCAGAAAAAAGGCTTACGACGGCAAAGTAGAAGTTCTCGGTTTATTTCTCGGGGTTTCTCTATTTATAAGAATTTTCGTTGATTTCGTGCCAAAAGAAGTTATGAGGGGCCCACATGGCAACAACGCCCCTCCATACCCCCAGGGCGCATGGTGTTTCCTTGTCACTACCTCGTCGATCTTTTGGTCCTTGCATGAAGCTCCAGGGGTCTCTTATGTTCCCAAAAAAATCGTCAAAAGTTTCGTCATGTTTCGACTTCGTTTGGTATGGGTTTTTTGGAAAACCAAAAACAAGCAGAATATAGCAACTCGCACTCGGCACTAGGTTAATATGTTAGTCCATGAGAATCATATAAAAGTGCACCAAAACTGTTGGGGATATGACTATCAGGTATGACCCGCCCAGGAGGAGCCGGGTCATACCTATGGCTGTTCATCTCATATGAAGCCCAAGAGTAAAATAACAATGGTGGTTCATAGATAAGCTTAGCAGAAGGCCCAAACCCGAAGGCGGCTTAAGGCCCACGGATATAAACTACCATGTATATGTAGACTTGTATTGTAAGGCATGTAAGATAAGTCACCAAGCCGGACACGTTGTATGAGCCGGCCGGGACTCTATAGGCCGCAGGGCGTCAACCCGTGTATATAAGGGGACGACCCGGCGGCGGCTTAGGGCAAGAAACAACAGATCAAGACCCAGGTTAAGCGTATTCGCTCCCTGGTCATCGAAACCCTAGCAATACCACCTCAAACTGGATTAGGCCTTTACCTTCACCGCAAGGGGCCGAACCAGTATAAACTCCTCGTGTCCTTTGTCCTGATTAACCCCTTTAAGCTAACTTCGTTGTGATGGCTCCACGACTAAGTCCTCACACTAGGACATCTATCGTGACAATTCCACGACGAAAACCATATAAAATTATTGCAAACATGGCATGAATACTTCATAAATTATAGATATGTTGCAGACGTATCACTCCCCCACAAAGAAAGGGGGGTGCCAATTCCACTTCGGCCTTTGTGGCCCAAGTTACCTTCCACCTCTTGGACTTTCAAGGCCCGTTGATATTTAATTAAATATAAAATCCTTATAATAATCACTAGATCATTTTATATATAATTTAACATTACCGAAAACATTTTCCACCTATATATTAATTATCGGGAATTCCCGGTATTGCCCGATAAACTCCAAAACCCTTCCGCTGACCCCGAAATGCTTTCGGTTCCTCTCGAAACTATTCCAAATATTAATGAAACAATTAAACAAATAAATCTTCAATACTCTCATCCTACTAACACTCGCAGATCATTATTACCTTAACATTGTGACGTCGTAGGTTCGGTAAATCATAGACATGAAAGAAACCCCTTCGTTCAATGACCGATAGTGGAACCATGGACGTCCATATCGATCCCTATGATTACATGAATGACATTTGAGTGAAACTTTGTTTATTATGTGATGTTCCCTTTGCTTTGCGATAAATTAAAGAACCCGGGGTGCATGAGTATCCTCCTGGGTCATGCACATGCTCACTATACCGTTGATCCCGTTACTGGTTTTGTTCTTCTTTCTCATTAAAGTGTTCCAGCATCCCCGTGACGTAGTCACCTGTGTCTGGCCAGACGATGATGGATGTTGTCACATTGAAAGGGCCATAATAATATCTCTCCATCTTCGGAGGAGCAAATTCCACTCTCAATCTATCTAGTCCCTTCACAAACTTTCCGATGAACCCGTAAGTTGTCGTTATGATCACCTAGTTACAGATGACGTTTGAACAACCCCAAAGTCCATCGTACCGTAGGAAGTGACTAAGATACTCTCATGGTCTTAGGAACAAAAACACATGCTAACACTTCATGTTATGACAATTGATTTGAGAAGATATTATCTTAAAGTATAACAAACAAGTTTGGGTTGATTCAGTATGATCGTTGTTCAAACGTCACACTCTCAATGTTGTTTCAGGACTATCATTACACTTAATGATATCCTGAGATCCAGAAAAAATGATCACCAACAACACTTAGCCGGTCTTAGAGGCAAGACTGGTAACCTATATTTTACCATTTATCATTACACACGTGCATATGAATTTTCTACTGAGTCGCATATTCCAGGATCATAGCAGTTATAGCATGAAATATAAACTCTTAATTATGAAACCGGAAATATAATAATACCATATTTTTGCCTCTATGGCATATTTCCAACACTCAGGCGCTTGTCAAAATAGTCCTCGCAGTCTGTAGCCTAATGTCTACGATCACCACAGACTAGGCATAGTCACTTTCTCTTACAAGTCCCCACCTTAAAGTTGGCAAACTGTGAGGCCTTATTCTTGCCTTTAAACTTCCCATTGCCCTCATACTAGTTCTTGTTCTTTAACTTGTGGGACTCGAAGTTCCTCCGTTTCTACCAAGTTGGTACTAGAGTTTCCTTCATTGAATCAAGCACGTGCGCCTTTTGTCCTAACCTTTTATGCATATCAAGAGTCCCAATGAGATTCCCTACGGAAAACTCAAGTTTCTTGTTTTCCAGAGAAGTGGCAAAATTCTTCCACTAGGGAGGAAGATCGGTAATAATGCCCCGACAATAAACTTTTTCTGTCACACACACTAAAAATGCTCAAGTTCCTTGGCAAGTGATTGCATCTCATGAACATGCTCAACTAGGGAGCGGTGATCAATCACTTTTGTAGTCATGGTATTGCTCAATGACACACAGGTCACTACTACGTCTAAGACCCCAAACTAGGCCTCAAGCGTGCATCATATCCTTGACATTTAAAATGGTCATATACAACCACAAACACCAAACTGGACACTCAAACGCCCATGGACACGCACGGGCGCATTCGCGGATAGTGACCGATCACACTTCAAATTTTCTTTCGCACAACTGGACACCTCAATTAGCAAACCTAAAATCCATACAAACATATGCAACGTAAATGATGCAACACAAATTTTCCGAGGTGGGCACTTTACGAAGAATATTTGAGAATTTATGGCACAAATAACATCACGAGGGGGTGCCCCTGGTGCCCACAAGACACCAGGGCGCGCTAGCTACCCCAGGCGCGCCCTAGTGGGTGGTGGGCCCCATGTGCCCCCCTCACTTATCTCTTTAGCCCATGGCATCTCCTACCTCCAGAAAAAATCACTCTTGCTCTCTCTCATGTTCTTGCTCTCAAACCCACGGATTTCGATCTCTTTGCTCAAGGTTCCATTTCTGAAACAGTTTTGGAGGATTGCTACTTGGTATGTGACTCCTCCATTGCTCCAATTAGTTTTTGTTTTAGTGGTTTAATTTTTGAGTATTTAGCTACTCTTGGTGCTGCTGTAGAAGGGCTTGCATGTTGAATTTTTATAGTTCTAAGCAGTTCGAATGCTTAATATAGCCTCTATGCACCCATATGAGTAGTTGCTATCAATCTTCTGAAGTTTTGTTGACAAAAAAATTATGGCCACAATTTTCAGAATTTTATTCATAGGAAAAGATGAGTATCTTCCAGAAGTTTTCCTGCAAAAAGAATGACAATGGAATCATTGGGGAATCATCGGACAATGACCTCAACACTCTGAGAACGGTAGAGGTGCGGTCGTGTGGATGGCCAGATAATGCCTTCATGGAAGAGGTCGGGTTCCATCAAGAGTTGGCCCAATTTATTGCAAATGTAGGGTGGACTAACTTCCTCGCAGATGATGTGACCAACATCACATCCTCACGAACACCTTTGTGCAAAAAAAAATCTGAATAGGCATGAACCTCCTGAGGTGCGGTTCAATTTAAATTCTGAAACCCGTGAGATACCACTCACTGAATTTTGTTGGATATGTTTGATTCCCTTTGACGGGGAATTAAGAGAGCCTAGACTGGCAGAGTTTGAGGAACTTCCTCCTCACTTTGACAGTGGGTGAGGAAAGAGGCGTGTCGAAAGCCACCTCCACTAGTTTGTAATTTCCTTTTGTGCACTACTTTGCTTTATTCTATGTGAAGTGTTTAACTAATAGGGATAAGGCTGGTGCACTTAGTGCTCCCGACCACGCCATTTTACGCCGTGCACTACACAATGATCACACCTTTAGCCTAGGGGCTATTGTTGCATGTCATCTGCACCTCAACAGAACTAAGGGAAAAATACATGGTGGTATTTATGCCACTCGCTTAGCGACTCACTTTAATGTTTAGATACACCAACATGACTATTGGTTGCCCCGAGTTTATCTAGATCACCAGGCGAGGGTGGCTCACCAGTTTACTGATGCTGCTGATTCTTTTAACAACATTTGTTATAACTTGGTATTTGATACGTCTCCAACGTATCTATAATTTTTTATTGTTCCATGTTGTTATATTATCAATCTTGGATGTTTTACAATCATTTATAGTCATTTTATATCATTTTTTTGGTACTAACCTATTGACATAGTGCCAAGTGCCAGTTGCTATTTTTTCCATATTTTTTACATCGCAGAAAATCAATATCAGACGGAGTCCAAATGCCAGAAGGAACACAACGGGCCTTGGCTGCACCTAGGGGGTGCCCCGAGGTGGGCACAACCCACCAGGGCGCGCCGGCACAACCCACCAGGGCGCGCCAGGAGGCCCAGGTGCGCCCTGGTGGGTTGTGCCCACCTCGGGTGCCCCCCGGACCGCCTCTTTGCTCTATAAATACCCCAATATTCCAAAAACCCTAAAGGAATTGACGAAATATTCATCCAGCCGCCGCAGAGTCCAGAACCACCAGATCCAATCTAGACACCATCTCGGATGGGGTTCACCACCTCCATTGGTGCCTCTCCGATGATGCGTGAGTAGTTCTTTGTAGACCTTCTTGTCTGTAGTTAGTAGCTAGATGGCTTTCTCTCTCTCTAGATTCTCAATACAATGGTCTCTCGGAGATCCATATGATGTAACTCTTTTTGCGATGTGTTTGTTGGGATCTGATGAACTTTGAGTTTATGATCAGTTATATCTTTTTATATCCATGAAAGTTATTTGAGTTTCTTAGATCTCTTATATGCATGATTGCTTATAGCCTCGTATTTCTTCTGCGATATTTGGGTTTTGTTTGGCCAACTTGATCTATTTATCTTGCAATGGGAAGAGGTGCTTTGTAGTGGGTTCGATCTTACGGTGCTTGATCCCAGTGACAGAAAGGGAAACGACACGTATGTATCGTTGCTACTAAGGATAAAACGATGGGGTCTATCTCTACATAGATAGACCGTGTCTACATCATGTCATCGTTCTTATTGCATTACTCCGTTTCTCCATGAACTTAATACACTAGATGCATGCTAGATAGCGGTCGATGTGTGGAGTAATAGTAGTAGATGCAGGAAGGAGTCAGTCTACTAATCTTGGACGTGATGCCTATATAATGATCATTGCCTGGATATCGTCATAATTATTTAAAGTTCTATCAATTGCCCAATAGTAATTTTTTTACCCACCGTTTGCTATTTTTCTCGAGAGAAGCCACTAGTGAAACCTACGGCCCCCGGGTCTTCTTTCTCATATTTTTGCCTTTGCGATCTACTTTTCTCTTGCATTTATTTGCAGATCTATTAAACCAAAAATACAAAAATACCTTGCTGCAATTTTCCTTTATTTATTTCATTTAGAGTTCAATCTATCAATTTACTACAAAATTATCTCACGTCCATTTGCCACTTGAGGCGCCGTACCCCGAAAGGGATTGACAACCCTTTAACACGTCGGGTTGCGAGGATTTGTTATATGTGTGCAGAGGCTGTCTACGTTGTGTTGCTTGGTTCTCCTACTGGTTCGATAACCTTGGTTTCATATCTGAGGGAAATACCTACCGTCGTTGTGCTGCATCATCCCTTCCTCTTTGGGAAAATACCGACGTAGCTTCAAGCGACATCAGTATTCAGTGAGGATACCCATGATATTATCCCGTTGCCTGCACCTGCTTTGTTTGATTCTATTGCTAGGAACAGATACAAGGTCATGCCAGCGGACATTATTGCCTACCGGAACAACCAGGCAACGGCAAAGGAGGAGCCCCAAGAGTGGGATGTCACGCCCAATATGCGACACTATCCTAAAGGGACTCAAAGGTCCCACCAAGGATAGAACCGCATATTGACACGCTTTTGCAAGGTGGATATCATCACATCGTACCATTACATAATATTTGGGATACATACAAAAGGCATACAATGCCACAAAAATACATCAATAACATCATACATAGAACAACATCCGACTACGGATTAAACACAAACAAAACCTCAAACGACATCCACCCTACTAGCCCAGGCTGCCGACCAGGAACCTAACCCAAGATCGAAGAAGAAGAAGAACTCAAGACGGGCAAACATCACTCTCGCGTCATGATCATCGCATAACCTGTACCTGCAACTGTTGTTGTAGTAATCTATGAGCCACGAGGACTCAGCAATCCCATTACCATGTGTATCAAGACTAGCAAAAGCTTAATGGGTATGGAGAGGATAAGTGGTGAGGTTGCAGCAGCGACTAAACATTGTATGGTGGCTAACTTACGAGTACAAGAGTAAGATGAGAATCTACGCAAACGGTCGCAAACTAATAATGATCAATAAGTGATCCTGGACTACTTACGTTCAAACATAACCCAACCGTGTTCTCCTCTCGAACTTCCCCGAAAAGAGATAGTCACGGTTACACAACGCGGTTGGTGTATTTTAATTGAGTTTACTTCAAGTCCTCTATAACCGGATATTAACAAATTCCCATCTGCCACATAACCGCGGGCACGGCTTTCGAGAGTTTAAACCGTGCAGGGGTGTCCCAACTTAGCCCATGACAAGCTCACGATCCGCGGAGACAATCCTCCATCGTGGGACCCTCCGATCAGACTCGGAATCCCGATGCACAAGACATTTCGACAATGGTAAAACTAATCCAGCAACGCCTCCCGGTGTGTCGACACCCTGATAGTAGCCGCGCGTATCTAGTCTCAGGACACGTCTGGATGGGTCAAGCTACGAGTAAAACCAGCCCTCGAGTTTCCCCGAGGTGGCCCCTCAGGTTGCCCGTTTGGGACCAACACCATCAGCACTGGCCCCGCCCTGTATGTAGAAAAAATCCTCGGGTTCGCGACGCCCAATGCAAATTAATTATTAGGTTCAAGTATTATTATGGCAAATGTTAAAACCAATGTTGGGCCTTGCTGGAAGAGTTTTATTCAAAGCAAACTGTCAAGAGGGCCCCATACCCCTCACCGTGTTATGGACACAAAATCAAGGAACATAACACCGGTATGACAGAAACTAGGGCGGCAAGAGTGGAACAAAACACCAGGCATAAGGCCGAGCCTTCCACCCTTTACCAAGTATATATGTGCATTAATTAAATAAGAGATATTGTGATATCCCATGATATCCATGTCCCAACATGGAACAAACTGCAACTGCACCTGCAACTAGCAACGCTATAAGAGGGGCTGAGCAAAGCGGTAACATAGCCAAACAACGGTTTGCTAGGAAGGGTGAAAAGGTTAGGGGCTATCATGGCAAATTGGGAGGCTTGATAAAAAAGTGGTAGGTAGCGCGACATAGCGATAGCATCGAGACAACTAGCATAGCAAAGATAGTAGTGATATCCAAGGTGACGGTCATCTTGCCTGAAATCCCACTAGGAAGAAGAACGAGTCCATGAAGAAGACGAACCAATGTAGTCGAACGGATCCTCACAATCGCAACGTAACCGGTACTATCAAGAAGAAGCAACACCGGAAAGAAGCAAACAACATAGTAAACCAACAAGCATAAACATACATGATGCACAATCAAGTATGATGCATGTCCATTAAAAAAAGGCATGGCATGGCAAAGTGCAACAAACAATACTACAAATTAAGTGGAGCTCAATATGCAACGAGTTGCATATTGACAAAACACCACATTCATTTATTTAGTTCTCTCCCGTTTATGTACCCAACAATATTAAATGTGGTTAAGCATGGCAAGAGGTGAAACATAATTAAATTAACTATTTAGGCAAGTTTAAATGAGGCCGGAAATAACAAACAACAATTCTGGTAAACCCTCATGTGCATGTAGCAATTTAATGCAAATAACAATTTTAAAAATTTGAAATGTTGTTATCATGATGCGGATGACATATGCAAGTTTTATGGAAATGTTGACATGAGCATATTATGGAGCATTTGTCACCGTGGTCGAAAGAAAGGGTGCCACGGCGACGACGACGGAAATGGTGCCATGGCAACATTCCGATGATCCAACAACTCATCAAGATGTCGGTGCAAACAAAAGTGTGGATGTGCGGAACATGCAAAAGATGGTGGGGTGATCCCGGTTACCGGGTTCCCACGGGTCGACGGCATGGCAAACGAGGAGGATGATACGTCTCCAACGTTCTATTATTTTTTATTGTTCCGTGCTATTATATTATTTGTTTTGGATGTTTAATGGGCTTTAATATACCTTTTTATATTATTTTTGTAACTAACCTATTAACCGAAGGCCCAGTGCAATTTGCTGTTTTTTTGCTTATTTCAGTGTTTCGCAGAAAAGGAATATCAAACGAAATCCAAACGGAATGAAACCTTCGCGAGGATTTTTTTTTTTTGGAACAAACGCAATCCAAGAGACTTGGAGTGGAAGTCAAGGAAGCAACGAGGCGGCCACGAGGCAGGAGGGCGTGCACAGGGGGGTAGGCGCGCCCCCACCCTCGTGGGCCCCTCATAGCTCCACCAAACCTACTTCTTTCGCCTATATATACTCTTATACCCTGAAAACATCGAGGAGAGCCACGAAACCACTTCCACCGCTGCAACCTTCTGTACCCGTGAGATCCCATCTTGGGGCCTTTTCCGGCGATCTGCCGGAGGGGGATTCGATCACGCAGGGCTTCTACATCAACACCATAGCCTCTCCGATGATGTGTGAGTAGTCTACCACAGACCTTCGGGTCCATAGTTATTAGCTAGATGTCTTCTTCTCTCTCTTTGGATCTCAATAAAAAGTTCTCCTCGATCGTCATGGAGATCTATCCGATGTAATACTTTTTGCGGTGTGTTTGCGGAGATCCGATGAATTGTGGGTTTATGAACTTGATTATCTATGAATATTATTTGATTCTTCTTTGAATTCTTATATGCATGATTTGATATCTTTGCAAGTCTCTTCGAATTATCGGTTTAGTTTGGCCTACTAGATTGATCTTTCTTGCAATGGGAGAAGTTCTTAGCTTTGGGTTCAACCTTGCGGTGCTCGATCCCAGTGAAAAAAGGGAAACGACACGTATTGTATTGTTGCCATCGAGGATAAAAAGATGGGGTTTATATCATATTGCTTGAGTTTATCCCTCTACATCATGTCATCTTGCCTAATGCGTTACTCCGTTGTTATGAACTTAATACTCTAGATGCTTGCTGGATAGCGATCGATGTGTGGAGTAATAGTAGTAGATGCAGAATCGTTTCGGTCCACTTGACACGGACGTGATGCCCATATTCATGATCATTGCCTTAGATATCATCATAACTATGCGCTTTTCTATCAATTGCTCGGCAGTAATTTGTTCACCCACCGTAATATACGCTATCTTGAGAGAACCACTAGTGAAACATATGGCCCCCGGTCAACTTTACATCATATAAGTTTCCAATCTACAATTCTAGTTTACTATTTATTTTGCAATCTTTATTTTCCAATCTATACAAACAAAAATACCAGAAATATTTATCTTATTATCTTTATCAGATCTCACTTTTGCAAGTGGCCGTGAAGGGATTGACAACCCCTTTATCGCGTTGGTTGCAAGGTTCTTGATTGTTTGTGTAGGTACTAGACGATTTGCGTGTAGTCTCCTACTGGATTGATACCTTGGTTCTCAAAAACTGAGGGAAATACTTACGCTACTTTGCTGCATCACCCTTTCCTCTTCAAGAGAAAACCAACGCATGCTCAAGAGGTAGCAAGAAGGATTTCTGGCCCCGTTGCCGGGGAGATCTACCACAAGTCAAGACATACCAAGTACCCATCACAAACTCTTATCCCTCGCATTACATTATTTGCCATTTGCCTCTCGTTTTCCTCTCCCCCACTTCACCTTTGCCGTTTTATTCACCCTTTTTCGTTCGCTTCCTTCCGCTTGCTTCTTGTGTGTCCATGTGTTAGATCGTTTGTTTTGTCGTTATGGCTAGTCCTTCTATCATTTTTAGTACTCCCTATCATGAAGTTCTTAATTTTAAACAAACGGAGGAATCTAAAAGATGCTTGCCATAGAATTTCCAATGCTCAGAATAGTCCACTAGGAAGCAATCTACTTCCGTTCTTCTTCGCAATTTTTATGTAGGTGTCACTCCTTGGAACAGATCTATTCCTGATACCATTACCGGAGAGAATTTCTTGGGTAGCCATACTTTTGATTCTTATAATGCTATGTTAGATTTGTTTGGCCCACCACCTCTTTTGGTCAATGGAACTATTTTAACTTTGGAACATGTGATGCAAAGGCTTGAAATTATCGAAAATAAAGTTGTCACTGTAGAGTTGATCGATAATTTGGATAAAAAGATCCATAACCAAATTACCCAATATGGATCTAAGGTAGGAGTTACTCTGAAAAAATTTCGAGAAAAAGAACCCATAGTTAATGAAAATATAGAGCAAGATTCCACTAGAATTGATAAACTTGAGGATATTATTACCAACTTAGGGTCTGCTTTTTCTGCCGTAAGACAGACTTCAAATCCTCCTATTACCAAAGTTGCCAAATTTATGTATGTTCCTAAAAATAAGGGTGAATCCTCTAGTAAGGAAAATGCGGATCTCAAATCAATAAGTGTTCATGCCAACTTTTTCGCTATCATTAAGGAACCTTTTGCTACAAATGAATTTCCTGATTTCTTGCCTAGGAGTTTGATCATTAATAAAAAGAAGGAAACTCCTAAGGGTTATAAGTGTTCAGTTGAAGAATTGCCAACCAAAGATGGCAATACCTAGATCTATTCTTGTTTTATGCCTAGCTAGGGGCGTTAAACGATAGCGCTTGTTGGGAGGCAACCCAATTTTATTTTTGTTCCTTGATTTTTGTTTCTTTTTAGTAATAAATAATTCATCTAGCTTCTGTTTAGACGTGGTTTCATGTTTTAATTAGCGTTTGTGCCAAGTAGAACCTTTGGGAAGACTTGGGTGAAATCTTTGCGATCTTGCTGTAAAAAACTGAAACTTTAGCGCTCGCGAGATTAGCTGCCATTTTTTACTAGAGAGTGGTTTTAGCTTGATTCTTTTTGCAGATGATTAATAGACAAATTCCTCACGTCCAAAAATTTATTTCAGAATTTTTAGAGTTACAGAAGTATAGTTTGATACAGATTGCTACAGACTGTTCTGTTTTTGACAGATTCTGTTTTTCGTGTGTTGTTTGCTTATTTTGATGAATCTATGGCTAGTATCGGGGGGTATGAACCATAGAGAAGTTGGAATACAGTATTTTTAACACCAATATAAATAAAGAATGAGTTCATTACAGTACCTTAAGGTGGTGGTTTGTTTTCTTATACTAACGGAGCTCATGAGATTTTCTGTTTAAGTTTTGTGTTGTGAAGCTTTCAAGTTTTTGGGTAAAGATTTGATGGATTATGGAATAAGGAGTGGCAAGAGCCTAAGCTTGGGGATGCCCAAGGTAAAATTCAAGGACAACCAAAAGCCTAAGCTTGGGGATGCCCCGGAAGGCATCCCCTCTTTCGCCTTCGTCTATCGGTAACTTTACTTGAGGCTATATTTTTATTCACCACATGATATGTGTTTTGCTTGGAGCCTCTTCTATGATTTGAGTCTTTGCTTTTTAGTTTACCACAATCCTTGCTGTACACACCTTTTGGGAGAGACACACATGAATCGGAATTTATTAGAATACTCTATGTGCTTCACTTATATCTTTTGAGCTAGATAATTTTGCTCTAGTGCTTCACTTATACCTTTTTAGAGCATGGTGGTGGTTTTATTTTATAGAAATTATTGATCTCTCATGCTTCACTTATATTATTTTGAGAGTCTTTTATAACAGCATGGTAATTTGCTTTGGCTATAAAATTAGTCCTAATATGATAGGCATCCAAGATGGGTATAATAAAAACTTTCATATAGAGTGCATTAAATACTATGATACTTGATAGTTGTTTTGAGATATAAAGGTGGTAATGTTAGAGTCATGCTAGTTGGGTAATTTTGGAATTGAGAAATACTTGTGTTGAGGATTGCAAGTCTCGTAGCATGCACGTATGGTAAATGTTGTGTGAGAAATTTGAAGCATGGGGTGTTCTTTGATTGCTTTCCTTATGAGTGGCGGTCGGGGACGAGCGATGGTCTTTTCCTACCAATCTATCCCCCTAGGGGCATGCGTAGTAGTACTTTGCTTCGAGGGCTAATAAACTTTTGCAATAAGTATATGAGTTCTTTATGACTAATGTGAGTCCATGGATTATACGCACTCTTACCTTTTCGCAATTTGCTAGCCTCTACGGTGCCGTGCATTGCCCTTTCTCACCTAGAGAGTTGGTGCAAACTTCGCCGGTGCATCCAAACCCCATGATACGATATGCTCTATCACACATAAGCCTCCTTATATCTTCCTCAAAACAGCCACCATACCTACCTAGTATGGCATTTCCATAGCCATTCCGAGATATATTGCCATGCAACTTTCCACCGTTCCTTTTATTATGACACGCTACATCATTGTCATATTGCTTTGCATGATCATGTAGTTGACATCATATTTGTGGCAAAGCCACCCTCATAATTATTGCATACGTGTCACTCTTGATTCATTGCATATGCCGGTACACCGCCGGAGGCATTCACATAGAGTCATATTTTTATTCTAGTATCGAGTTGTAATATTGAGTTATGAGTAAACAAAAGTGTGATGATCATCATTATTAGAGCATTGTCCCATGTGAGGAAAGGATGATGGAGACTATGATTTCCCCACAAGTCAGGATGTGACTCCGGATGAAAAATAAAAAAAGGAGGCCAAAGAAGCCCAAATAAAAAAAAGGCCAAAGAAGCCCAAACAAAAAAATGAGAGAAAAAGAGAGAAGGGACAATGTTACTATCCTTTTCCACACTTGTGCTTCAAAATAGCACCATGATCTTCATGGTAGAGAGTTTCTTATTTTTGTCACTTTCATATACTAGTGGAAAATTTTCATTATAGAACTTTGCTTGTATATTCCAATGATGGGCTTCCTCAAAATGCCCTAGGTCTTCGTGAGCAAGCAAGTTGGATGTGTTGGGGAACGTAGTAATTTCAAAAAAATTCCTACGCACACGCAAGATCATGGTGATGCATAGCAACGAGAGGGGAGAGTGTGTCCATGTACCCTCGTAGACCGAAAGCGGAAGTGTTAGCACAACGCGGTTGATGTAGTCGTACGTCTTCACGATCCGACCGATCAAGTACCGAACGAACGGCACCTCCGAGTTCAGCACACGTTCAACTCGATGACGTCCCTCAAACTCCGATCCAGCCGAGCTTTGAGGGAGAGTTCCGTCAGCACGACGGCGTGGTGACGATGATGATGTTCTACCGACGTAGGGCTTCGCCTAAGCACCGCTACGATATTATCGAGGTGGATTATGGTGGAGGGGGGCACCGCACACGGCTAAGAGATCCAAGAGATCAATTGTTGTGTCTCCAAGGGGTGCCTCCCTCCCCGTATATAAAGGAGTGGAGGAGGGGGAGGGGGCCGGCCACCCTAGGCGCGCCCCATGAGTAGTCCTACTCCCACCGGGAGTAGGACTCCCCCCTTCCATGTGGGAGTAGGAGAGGAGAGGGAAGAAGAGAGAGGGGGAAAGGAAAGGGGGGCGCCGCCCCCCCTCCTTGTCCAATTCGGACTGGGGGTAGGGGGCGCACGGCTGCCCTTGGCCTCCCCTCCTCTTCTCCACTAGGGCCCAATAGGCCCATTAGTCTCCCCGGGGGTTTCCGGTAACCCTCCGGTACTCCGGTATATGCCCGAAACTCCTCGAAATCATTCCGGTGTCCGAACATAGTAGTCCAATATATCGATCTTTACATCTCGACCATTTCGAGACTGCTCGTCATGTCCGTGATCACATCCGGGACTCCGAACTACCTTCGGTACATCAAAACACATAAACTCATAATATAACCGTCTTCGAACTTTAAGCGTGCGGACCCTACAGGTTCGAGAACTATGTAGACATGACCGAGACACGTCTCCGGTCAATAACCAATAGCGGAACCTGGATGCTCATATTGGCTCCCACATATTCTACGAAGATCTTTATCGGTCAAAACCGCATAACAACATACGTTGTTCCGTTTGTCACCGGTATGTTACTTGCCCGAGATTCGATCGTCGGTATCTCAATACCTAGTGCAATCTCGTTACCGGCAAGTCTCTTTACTCGTTCTGTAATACATCATCCTGCAACTAACTCATTAGTTGCAATGCTTGCAAGGCTTATAGTGATGTGCATTACCGAGTGGGCCCAGAGATACCTCTCCGACAATCGGAGTGACAAATCCTAATCTCGAAATACGCCAACCTAACAAGTACCTTCGGAGACACTTGTAGAGCACCTTTATAATCACCCAGTTACGTTGTGACGTTTGGTAGCACACAAAGTGTTCCTCCGGTAAACGGGGGTTGCATAATCTCATAGTCATAGGAACATCTATAAGTCATGAAGAAAGCAATAGCAACATACTAAACAATCAAGTGCTAAGCTAACGGAATGGGTCAAGTCAATCACATCATTCTCCTAATGATGTGATCCCGTTAATCAAATGACAACTCTTTGTCTATGGCTAGGAAACATAACCATCTTTGATCAACGAGCTAGTCAAGTAGAGGCATACTAGTGACACTCTGTTTGTCTATGTATTCACACATGTATCATGTTTCCGGTTAATGCAATTCTAGCATGAATAATAAACATTTATCATGATATCAGGAAATAAATAATAACTTATTATTGCCTCTAGGCATATTTTCTTCAGGATGCACACCCACTTAGTTTCTTTTGATGAGCTTTCATATATTTATAGCTCTAGTGCATCCGTTGCATGGCAATCCCTACTCCTCGCATTGACATCAATTGAGATGGGCATCTCCATAGCCCGTTGATTAGCCGCGTCAATGTGAGACTTTCTCCTTTTTGTCTCCTCGCATAACCCCCATCATCATATGCTATTCCACCTGTAGTGCTATATCCATGGCTTGCGCTCATGTATTGCGTGAGGGTTGAAAAGGCTGAAACGCGTTAAAAAGTATGAACCAATTGCTCGGCTTGTCATCGGGGTTGTGCATGATGGGAGCATTGTGTGTGACGAAAATGAAGCATGGCCAAATTATATGATTTTGTAGGGATAAGCTTTCTTTGGCTATGTTATTTTGATAAGACATAATTGCTTGGTTAGCATGCTTGAAGTATTACTATTTTATGTCAATATTAAAACTTTTCTAGAATCTTTTGGATCTAAACATTCATGCCACAATAAAGAGAATTACATTGAAAATTTATGTTAGGTAGCATTCCACATCAAAAAATTTGTTTTATCATTTACCTACTCGAGGACAAGCAGGAATTAAGCTTGGGGATGCTTGATACGTCTCCAACATATCTATAATTTTTTATTGTTCCATGCTATTATATTATCTGTTTTGGATGTTTAATGGGCTTTAATATACCTTTTTATATTATTTTTGGGACTAACCTATTAACCGGAGGCCCAGTGCAATTTGCTATTTTTTGCCTATTTCACTGTTTCGCAGAAAAGGAATATCAAACGGAATCCAAACGGAACGAAACCTTCGCGAGATTTTTTTTTGAAACAAACGCAATCCAGGAGACTTTGAGTGGAAGTCAAGGAAGCAACGAGGCGGCCACGAGGCAGGAGGGCGCCCATGGGGATAGGCGTGCCCCCACCCTCGTGGGCCCCTCATAGCTCCACCGACCTACTTTTTTCGCCTATATATACTCTTATACCCTAAAAACATCGAGGAGAGCCATGAAACCACTTTTCCACCGCTGCAACCTTCTGTACCCGTGAGATCCCATCTTGGGGCCTTTTCCGGCGATCTGCCGGAGGGGGATTCGATCACGGAGGGCTTCTACATCAACACCATAGCCTCTCCGATGATGTGTGAGTAGTTTACCACAGACCTTCGGGTCCATAGTTATTATCTAGATGGCTTCTTCTCTCTCTTTGGATCTCAATACAAAGTTCTCCTCGATCATCTTGGAGATCTATTCGATGTAATACTTTTTGCAGTGTGTTTGCCGAGATCCGATGAATTGTGGGTTTATGAACTTGATTATCTATGAATATTATTTGATTCTTCTCTAAATTTTTATATGCATGATTTGATATCTTTGCAAGTCTCGTCGAATTATCGGTTTAGTTTGGCCCACTAGATTGATCTTTCTTGCAATGGGAGAAGTGCTTAGCTTTGGGTTCAATCTTACGGTGCTCGATCCCAGTGACAGAAAGGAAAACGACACGTATTGTATTGTTGCCATCGAGGATAAAAAGATGGGGTTTATATCATATTGCTTGAGTTTATCCCTCTACATCATGTCATCTTGCTTAATGCGTTACTCCGTTCTTATGAACTTAAAACTCTAGATGCATGCTGGATAGCGGTCGATGTGTGGAGTAATAGTAGTAGATGCAGAATCGTTTCGGTCTACTTGACATGGACGTGATGCCTATATTCATGATCATTGCCTTAGATATCATCATAACTATGCGCTTTTCTATCAATTGCTCGACAGTAATTTGTACACCCACCGTAATATATGTTATCTTGAGAGAAGCCACTGGTGAAACCTATACCCCCGGTCTAATTTACATCATATAAGTTTCCAATCTACAATTCTAATTTACTATTTATTTTGCAATCTTTATTTTCAATCTATACAACAAAAAATACCAAAAATATTTATCTTATTATCTTTATCAGATCTCACTTTTGCAAGTGGCCGTGAAGGGATTGACAACTCCTTTATCGCATTGGTTGCAAGGTTCTTGATTGTTTGTGCAGGTACTAGGCGATTTGCGTGTAGTCTCCTACTAGATTGATACCTTGGTTCTCAAAAACTGAGGGAAATACTTACGCTACTTTATTGCATCACCCTTTCCTTTTCAAGAGAAAACCAACGCATGCTCAAAAGTTAGCAGAGGAACGTGCAATGACAACTCGGACGCGGTGCAAACACGAGCATCTCATATAACACACATGCATTCGTCCACGGACGGTCGTCTCGACGGTTATACCTTTGAAGCGTGCGTTTTCGGAGCGGGCCAAGTTCATAGTGGAAGCAGTGGTTCATGAGTCAAAAGGAAGCAGTCGTTCATGCTTGGGGAGCGGTAGTGGTACACGGTCATCGGTCATCGAGGAACTTGACGAATCCACGTCGACGGTAGTCGTACACTTGGTCTTGTCGGATCCACAGCGACGGTAGTCGTTCTAGGCATCGGGCGTTGGGGTACTTGGCGTAATCCGGGACGACGGTACTTGACGAACCGGTTACGGTCTTAGAGCCACAGTCTTAGTATCAACAGAAAGTGGAGGCGCATGAAGGTATCGGGAGGGGAGGCATCCGAGAGGTGGTCGAGGTGACATGCGCTCGGGATGGTTCAAAGCGGCAACGGGGCAAGGAGTGGTCCAGCAGGACATGGAGGTCAAGAAAATCAACTATTTGCCACTCGTAAAACTGCCACTCTCAAGATTGGTTTCGCAAAAATGCCATCCAGTTCGTGTGCACGTTGATTACTATGCCATTTTCCCTTTTTATTATTGCTTTCCTTTTCTTTTCCATTTATTGGCACACGAAAAGACCAAAGTAACCCTAATGCTATCTTCACGTACTTGGGATTCAGATATGCACTTGAAGCGAACGAGCTCGTGCTGCCCCACCGAGAAAAGCGCGCTTGCCTTATCCCTGACCGCCTAGATTTCTTGGGTCAATCACTGAACGCGGCCCCCATCTCCTGGACATCGCGCCACCGCCGATTTCCTCGACGCCGCGTGCCACCAATCTCCGCAGCGTCCCGTGCTGCCTGTCACCCAGTACCGCGGTGGCGACAGTTGCAAGCATCCGCAAGGCATGGGCAAGCACCCGCGGCGAGCTGCTGGCATGCGCAAGCATCCGCGACGCGAGGGTGAGCTGTGCCGGAGCGTGCAGACATGGGCGAGCGTCGGCGGAGAGCGGCAGTGACGAGGTCGAGTTGCACCGGCGCGCGCAGACATGGACGAGCGACGGCGGAGAGCAGCAGTGACGAGGGCGAGTTGCAGCAGCGCGCGCAGCCATGGACGAGCGCCGGCAGAGAGCGGCAGTGACGAGGACGACTTGCAGCAGCGCACGTAGCCATGGACGAGCGCCGGCGGAGAGCAGCAGTGTCGAGGGCGGCTTGCAGCAGCGCGCGCAGCCATGGGCGAGCACCTGCGGCGACCAGCGGTTTCCCGGACAGGCATGGGAAAGCTAGGGCGGCGAGTTCAGGTAGCTCGCGCAGGCATCAACGAGGTACCGCAGCGAGCAACCATGACAACAAGAACGAGCTAAGCCTCAAAGTAAAATCCGATGCCAACACAGCCAGACCACAAACGCATTGGATAAGGTTGAAACAGCCAGGGGTACTTTGGTCCTTTCAAGTGCCAGAAAATGAAAAAGAAAAATAATAAATAAAGAAAAAATGAGATGGTAATCAAAATACACACAAGCTAGGTGGCATTTTTAGGAAGCCAATCTTGAGAGTGGCAATTTTGCGAAGCCCAGTATTGAAAGTGGCAAATAGCCGATTTTCTCCATGGATGTCACCGGGAACCATACGAGCAGCGGCAAAATCCAACAGGGCAAAGCACGAGCGGCGGCAACGCTATGCCAAGCTTGAGCAGTGGCGCCAGCAAGATGCGTGTGGGGATGGCCCTATCGACGGTGAGCGCGGCCAGTGAGCGAGAGCGGCTTGGCGCGACGAGGAGAAGCAGGGCCATGGGCGCGGCGGCTCGCTGAGGAAGGCCGACGAGGCAGAGGAGGAAGGGGCACGTCGGGGCGAGGAGCTTGAGTGCGCGGCGCCGCGAGAGGGTGCAGCAGCTGCTGCTGCTACCGGCGGCGAGTTCGAGGCGGGTTGGGGGCGACCGGAGAGCTTGAGGAACGGCGCGACGGAGGCGATGGGACGACGCGAGGCAGGGGGCACCGGAGTTGGCCTCCAGTGGCGGAGGTCAACGAGGACGAGGTGGAGGTGCGGGATGAGGGAACGAGCGAGAGGAGGGAGGTGGGGATCGGGAGCGCTTCCTGGCATCGATGTGCGGTGACGGCGCTGGAGGAAGATTTTTTTTTTAGACAAACTTGCCAAGCTTTATTCAGAACCTTGAATGTTTACAGGTACAAAAGACAGCCCACCCGGTTGGCCCAACCAAACGTGGCGACCGAAACCGAGTGTCAAAACATACTTGGCAAGGTTGTGAGCCTCGAAATTCAAGCTCCTAAACTCATGAACTATGTTACACGAAGGGAAAGAACTAGAACGATCAATAATTTCCTGTATTATAGCTCCATACTCTGTCGCTGATCTCTTCTTTATGTCATCCACCACTATCTTACAGTCTGAGGCAATATGTATTCGGTTGACATAAACGTCCTCCGCCAAAGCTTGTCCTTCTCGTATAGCCAAAGCCTCAAGCGTGGCAGCGTTCGAGACATGCTTGAACTTGATTGCTGAGGCCCCCAGAAACTTTCCCATCTGGTCCCGGCATATAGCAGCCGAAACTCCACAAGTCTCGTCACCTGAGACCGCCGCATCTACATTAATTTTTGTATGGCCCTCTGGCGGCGGCTGCCATGTTGCCGGTCGATTCACCGCCACCCTGCTGCTCCCTGCCGGCTGCTTTTGCACTAACTGAATATCGTTGAGAAATTTCATGACAAAGGCATTGGTTGCACAAGGACTTTCATAATCGTGAATCACCCTTCTTCTTGCTCGCCATATCGCCCAAAGCGTCACCACCACACGGGTAAATTCATCATGGGACAGAGTATCATGCAACGTGAAGAGCCAGACCCTTGCGTTCATTGACAGAATATCCACCATAGACTCCACCGTTTCCTTCGAGCACAAAGACCAGACACTCCTTGCCATAATGCAATCTAAGAGGGCATGTTTCCAGCTATCTTGTGAAGAACATAACGCACATACCTTCGTAGTGGACGTGTTTCGGTGGTGGAGAAGATCAGCTGTTGGTGTTGTTTCATGGCACAGTCTCCACAAAAACACCTTTATTTTCAAAGGAATTTTCATCGTCCAAAGGGATGTCCACACTCCCTCGTCCCCAGAGTCAGTGGTGTGACCCCCAACTGGTTGCAACAAAGCTTCATTCCCGAGCTTCGTTCCGAGCAAACATTTGTAAACTGACTTTACTGAAAAGATTCCCCTTTCATCTTCTCCCCAGGCCCAAAAGTCAGCCACTCTCGTTGTGCATAACGGTATCTTGAGAATGCTCCCACCATCTAGAGGTATGAAAACTTCTCTCACCCTTTCCTCCTGCCATGAGGCAGAAGATTGATCAATCAGCTCTGAGACCCAAGTTGGCTTATCTTGTACAAGAGATGCTATTGGCCTCATCATCCCCGACCTTGGTATCCAATTCTGGTCCCAGATATTGGTCTCTTCTCCAGTCCCAATTCTCCTAATAAGGCCTTGTGCCAGAGCTTCTCTGCCATCAATGATCGCTCTCCATATTTGTGATGGGTTGTCTCCTAACTGCGCTTCAAGAAAAGAGGATACTGGATAATATTTTGCTTGTAATATTCTGGAGCTCAAAGCCAGTGGATCTTGTAAAATTCTCCAAGCTTGTCTGGCCAGTAGTGACAAGTTAAAAATCTCAATATCTCCAAAGCCCATCCCTCCCAAGTGCTTTGGTTTTGTACAAACGTCCCACGATATCCAGCAAGGTTTTCTCTTCCCCCTTTTGCTACCCCACCAAAACTGTCGAATCAACGAAGTTATACTTTCACAAATACCCCTTGGTAATCTGAAGCAAGACATGGAATATACCGGTATAGCTTGAGCAACTGCTTTTATTAACACTTCCTTACCTCCATAAGATCACAGTTTCTCCATCCAACCTTTGATTTTCTCCCAAACTCTATCCTTCAAATATTTAAAGGTTCCATTCCTAGCATGCCCTACATCCGTCGGCATGCCTAAATATCTATCACTGAGCTGCTCATCATGAACCTGAAGAGTATCCTTTATGTTGTCCTTGACCGCTTGTGGACACCCCTTACTGAAAAAATTGATGATTTCTCATTGTTGACTCTTTGCCCCGACGCATTGCAGTAGGTCTCCAGAAGGTTTGAAACAACCCTGCCCCCTCATCACTAGCCTTGAAAAGCAGCAGGCTATCGTCAGCAAAGAGCAAGTGGTTGACAACTGGCGCTGTCGGAGCCACCTGAACTCCCACAAAAGCTGATGATTGAGGAACGGATTTCAAGAGGCACGAAAGGCCCTCAGCTGCTAACAAGAAGAGATAGGGGGAGATCGGATCTCCCTGTCTGATACCCCTCGTGGGCCTAAATTGTTGTAACTGCTCTCCGTTAAATAAGACTGAGGAGGACACCGAGGTGACCATGTTCATGACCACCCTAATCCATTGATGGTCAAAGCCCAGCTTGACCATTATAGCTCTGAGATAGTCCCACTCAAGCCTATCGTAGGCTTTCATCATATCCAGCTTCAAGGCACGATAGGCTTGAGTGGGACTATCTCAGAGCTATAATGGTCAAGCTGGGCTTTGACCATCAATGGATTAGGGTGGTCATGAACATGGTCACCTCGGTGTCCTTCTCAGTCTTATTTAACGGAGAGCAGTTACAACAATTTAGGCCCACGAGGGGTATCAGACAGGGAGATCCGATCTCCCCCTATCTCTTCTTGTTAGCAGCGGAGGGCCTTTCATGCCTCTTGAAATCCGTTCCTCAATCATCAGCTTTTGTGGGAGTTCAGGTGGCTCCGACAGCGCCAGTTGTCAACCACTTGCTCTTTGCTGACGATAGCCTGCTGCTTTTCAAGGCTAGTGATGAGGGGGCAGGGGTTGTTTCAAACCTTCTGGAGACCTACTGCAATGCGTCGGGGCAAAGAGTCAACAATGAGAAATCATCAATTTTTTTCAGTAAGGGGTGTCCACAAGCGGTCAGGGATAACATAAAGGACACCCTTCAGGTTCATGATGAGCAGCTCAGTGATAGATATTTAGGCATGCCGACGGATGTAGGGCATGCTAGGAATGGAACCTTTAAATATTTGAAGGATAGAGTTTGGGAGAAAATCAAAGGTTGGATGGAGAAACTGTTATCTTATGGAGGTAAGGAAGTGTTAATAAAAGCAGTTGCTCAAGCTATACTGGTATATTCCATGTCTTGCTTCAGATTACCAAGGGGTATTTGTGAAAGTATAACTTCGTTGATTCGACAGTTTTGGTGGGGTAGCAAAAGGGGGAAGAGAAAACCTTGCTGGATATCATGGGACGTTTGTACAAAACCAAAGCACTTGGGAGGGATGGGCTTTAGAGATATTGAGATTTTTAACTTGTCACTACTGGCCAGACAAGCTTGGAGAATTTTACAAGATCCATTGGCTTTGAGCTCCAGAATATTACAAGCAAAATATTATCCAGTATCCTCTTTTCTTGAAGCGCAGTTAGGAGACAACCCATCACAAATATGGAGAGCGATCATTGATGGCAGAGAAGCTCTGGCACAAGGCCTTATTAGGAGAATTGGGACTGGAGAAGAGACCAATATCTGGGACCAGAATTGGATACCAAGGTCGGGGATGATGAGGCCAATAGCATCTCTTGTACAAGATAAGCCAACTTGGGTCTCGGAGCTGATTGATCAATCTTCTGCCTCATGGCGGGAGGAAAGGGTGAGAGAAGTTTTCATACCTCTAGATGCTGAGAGCATTCTCAAGATACCGTTATGCACAACGAGAGTGGCTGACTTTTGGGCCTGGGGAGAAGATGAAAGGGGAATCTTTTCAGTAAAGTCAGTTTACAAATTTTTGCTCGGAACGAAGCTCAGGAATGAAGCTTTGTTGCAACCGGTTGGGGGTCACACCACTGACTCTGGGGACGAGGGAGTGTGGAAATCCCTTTGGACGATGAAAATTCCTTCGAAAATAAAGGTGTTTTTGTGGAGACTGTGCCATGAAACAACACCAACAGCTGATCTTCTCCACCACCGAAACATGTCCACTACGAAGGTATGTGCGTTATGTTCTTCACAAGATAGCTGGAAACATGCCCTCATAGATTGCATTATGGCAAGGAGTGTCTGGTCTTTGTGCTCGAAGGAAACGGTGGAGTCTATGGTGGATATTCTGTCAATGAACGCAAGGGTCTGGCTCTTCACGTTGCATGATACTCTGTCCCATGATGAATTTACCCGTGTGGTGGTGACGCTTTGGGCGATATGGCGAGCAAGAAGAAGGGTGATTCACGAAGAGATTTATGAAAGTCCTTGTGCAACCAATGCCTTTGTCATGAAATTTCTCAACGATATTCAGTTAGTGCAAAAGCAGCCGGCAGGGAGCAGCAGGGTGGCGGTGAATCGACCGGCAACATGGCAGCCGCCGCCAGAGGGCCATACAAAAATTAATGTAGATGCGGCGGTCTCAGGTGACGAGACTTGTGGAGTTTCGGCTGCTATATGCCGGGACCAGATGGGAAAGTTTCTGGGGGCCTCAGCAATCAAGTTCAAGCATGTCTCGAACGCTGCCATGCTTGAGGCTTTGGCTATACGAGAAGGACAAGCTTTGGCGGAGGACGTTTATGTCAACCGAATACATATTGCCTCAGACTGTAAGATAGTGGTGGATGACATAAAGAAGAGATCAGCGACAGAGTATGGAGCTATAATACAGGAAATTATTGATCGTTCTAGTTCTTTCCCTTCGTGTAACATAGTTCATGAGTTTAGGAGCTCGAATTTCGAGGCTCACAACCTTGCCAAGCATGTTTTGACACTCGGTTTCGGTCGCCACGTTTGGTTGGGCCAACCGGGTGGGCTGTCTTTTGTACCTGTAAACATTCAAGGTTCTGAATAAAGCTTGGCAAGTTTGTCTCAAAAAAAATTAACAGAGAATTGGAAGAAAGGAAAGGAGAGAAGAGAAGGTTAGAGGAAGAATTGGGGCATGCGGTTAATTTTTCCGGACTCATAAAAATGAGCTTGATCTAGGAAAAGTAGAAGTGAGCATGATTGAAAGTTGAAATTCAAACTCATTTGATTTAAATTCAAATGGTTTGAATGGGAAGTGGGGGTTTGGAAGGTCCAAAAATGTTCGGATTTTTGGTGGAGCTTGGATAAGGGACAAAAGAATTATCGACAATGTTTGGTAGTCGAAAACCGAAAGAAGGAAAGGTCAAAGGATTTAACATGCAAGTGTGTTGTAGTAATTCCAAAACAATGGAATATTTATAGTAGCTCCCTAAATATTGGGAGGATATGTTATAAAGAGAACTCACCATGTGAATTCCCTCAATTTAAATGGATCGAAGATCCATGCAATTTATTTAGCTGAGTTAAAAAAAGGTGCAAGATGACATGATGCAATGCACATGATGCAAAGATGAATGCAATGAACAAAACAAATCACCCGGCGAATCTCAGAATCCATGGAAAGCATCTGGAGCGCCGGTCTTGGGGCATCACAACTCTCCTCCAGTTACAAGAGATCTCGACCCGAGATCTAAGGATGGCACCGGGGAGAAGCAGAAGAGGAAGAGGTAAAACAAGTTGCTTCTTTGACAAACGAGTGAAACAATGAACCTTGAGAGGTTGAACAAATTGAAAGAAAGAATACAATGGAGATGAACGTGATTGCAAACATCCCGTTAGGAACAGGAGCAAGGAACATGACGAGAACCTTGTAGGTTGAAACATGGAACAAGAGCTCAATGAACCAATAAGAATATGACACCACACCAGCTGGAACGAGATATACAAGGAACGAGAAAGAAAAATTTCATCAGCACTCCGGTTGACAAGAGGAGCAAAACTTGATAAGATGAAAAGAACTTGAAGAGATGACACAACACTCCGATTAAATGGATAAGCAAGGAAACGATCATGATCTTGACACAACGAGACGATGGGTCAAAGAGAGCAACATCACCATGCCTCCGGAACGAAAGAATAGAAGCTGGATTGATGGAAAGAAAAGAATGGAGAAGAAAATGACAACTCCTTCCACAAATGAATTTGACAAAAACATCCTTGCAAGAAGGTTAGAATGGAGTTGTTGGAAAACCAACAGTGAAAAGAATAAGCTTGTAGTGAGCTTATGGAAAACTTCTCAAAATTGAGGCGGAATTCTGCCACTACGGATACAAATAATATAATTGATAACACCAACGAGATGAAAAACTTCTTCCACCAAGATGATAAAGAGATAACTTGGATCATTGATAAGCACCGCAATAGCAACATTCCTTAGGGAATGCTTTAGGTGAAATATGACACAAGATAACTCCAACAAAGAAATTGTTGGGTTGAAAAATGTCAGATGTGGGTTCCGGCAAAACCCTTAAGGTTCGAACTCTGGGGTGCGCGCGAAGTTCTTTCCCTCCTACTGATCCATGCCCTAGCTCACTAAGATCTCGCGGACGAACTCGAAGAACTAGCAACACAAAGACACAAGATTTATACTGGTTCGGGCCACCGTTGTGGTGTAATACCCTACTCCAGTGTGTGGTGGTGGATTGCCTCTTGGGCTGATGATGAACAGTACAAGGGGAAGAATAGCCTCCTGAGGTTGAGGTGTTCTTGTGCTTGTCGAACTTGTGGGGGTGAGGACTCGATGCCCCCTACTGTGGTGGCTAGTTCTACTTATATAGGCCCTGGTCCTCTCCCCAAATATTGAGCGGGAAGGGAGACAACAACGGCGGCCAATTTGAAAGGGGGTAGCTAGTACAAGCTATCCTGACAAAAGCGGTCTTCGCCTGCGAAAGGCTCTGGTGATGACGCCGTCTTGGGCTCCATGGTGACCTCCGTCCTGCTAGCCTGCTAGTCTTGGTCTCATTGCACTGATATGGAAACCTTTGCCTGATGCCTCGGTACTCCGCGCCTGCGCTTGCCCCCTTGGCACCAAAGAGGAAACAAGGACGCTGCGTGCTCTGGCGCCCGCCTGGCGCCCGTCTGATCCTGATTGTCATGGCTCACATCACGAGAGCCTCGTGAGGTTTGCCCCGCCTTGATATCTCCGCTCCTCGTGAGCCTGCCTGGAGAGGCCGCTCCTGAGGAGGTCTTGCGTCGTCCGCCTCGCGAGGCTTGGCCCCTCGCGAGGGTCTTGAATGCCTTGTTGATGAAGATGGGCCATACAGGCCCGCTAGCATAGCCACGCCGTGGGCCGCAGGCAGGCAAGTCTGGGGACCCCCATTCCCAGAACGCTGACAGTAGCCCCCGGTCCCAAGGTGCGCTCGGGCTTGGCTTCGCGGCGAAGCCAAGGGCCAAGCGCGTAGCGCCGCGGGCCCCAAAAGCCTACGGCCTTGGTCGACGCGTGGGGGTTGATTGGACGTGGGCGTCTCCACTTCCCCACGCTACCTCGGCAACTGCCCGACTTTACAAAAGGCTGGCGCTGACAGTGCTTGCCTTCATTGCTTCTTCCTCGCCTTGCTCCAGATCCCCTTTCTCGCTCCTCGCTTCCGAAATCTCCAGATCCACTCCAACCATGCTCCGCATCTGCAACCCATGGCGCCGCGCAAGGTCATGCCCTCCTCGGCGCCGGCTTGGTACGAGCCAGCCCTTGAAGCACCCACCATCACAGAAAAGAGCCTCGCCTCCGCGCGCCTGCTAACGGCGGGGGAGAGCAATGAAGGGGCGAAGACGGAGCTCCGGCTTGCCTCCGACGTGCCGGAGCCTGAGGGACACCTTCTTCCCCTTCTTCTCGAGCAGCATCGACGCCGGGTTGGTTCCCCCTTTCTCCGATTTCTTTTATGAGGTCCTTGACCACTACGGGTTGCAGGCGTTGCACCTCCATCCCAACTCTATCCTCCTCCTGTCCATCTTCACCTACTATTGCGAGGCGTACCTGGGCGTGATGCCGTCCGTGGCGCTTCTGTGCCACCTCTTCTTCCTTCGCGTCAGCGATGGGCGCGTCTCCGGGTGCGCCAATTTCGTCGCATCCGGTAAGGCCAACTCAATCTCGAGCACCGGGAAGAGAGCCGACAACATTCGGGCCAAATGGGTCATGATGGACGCTAAGCGCGCCCACCCGCGCCTGGCATTACCGACGGAGGCGCCCCAGTCTGACAAGGGGTGGCCCCGCGCAGAGCTCGCCGATGAGCGGGCGTTGCCGGTGTTGGCGCAGATGCAGACTGACCAGAAGCCCGGCAACGCGAAGGCGGCGAAGGTCACAGGGGCCATGCTCCTGAGGGAGTTCCTGATGTTGCGCGTTGCCCCGCTCCAGGCGCGTGCGCGCCCCTTGTGGGAGCTTGGAGATGGAGAAGACAAGATCCGCCTGAGGCCGGGGGCCCTGCCTGATGACGAACTGGCTGCTGTCCTGCGCCTCCTGGTTGGGGATAACCAGGAGTACCCACCGAGCGCCTTCACTCCTTTGTTCCTCCACAAGGACTGGGAGCCACTTGTGGTTTCCAGGCCGACCTTCGACACACGCGGGCTGGTGCGGCATGCGCTCTCCGGAGCCCCTGCGGCGCCGAAGCCGGTGGAGCTATCTTCTGATGAGTCCCGGGGGGAAAGAAGAGGAGGGGGACTCGGAGGCGACCCTCGAAGAGATGGGGGAAAATCCCCCCTTGAGCAAAGTTGAAATCCTCCGCACCCTTCCTGACGACGCAGAGGTCGATGCCCGCCAGGAGGATGGAGAACTGCCCGTCATCCCGACGAGGAGTAGGTCTTCACTGATCCCTCGGGATGCTGCCTCCGCCTTGACGCCGCCTGGGGCTGCCTCCAGCCCTCCTGCTGCACCGTCTTCTGCCCCCGGAACCTGCGCGCCTACTTCCCAGGCTCCGAAACTCTCGGTCTTCAAGCTCCCCAAGCAAAAGGTGGAATACATCGTGGTGGATCGGTAAGTGCCTTGAGCTTCGTCTTGTCCCTGCCTGTACTTGTTATTTCCTGATGTTCACCCTTGATCGATCAGGCCAACACCTTCGGCGAAGAAAAGGAAGGGGGATACGGCGGCCGCGCCTCCCTCCGCAGAGAAAGGAGGCAACAACACTCGCACCTCCCCAGCCCGGTCGCCCTCGCGAGGCCAAGAAGAGCATCGCCGGGAGGAGTCGGCGCCCATGGCCCCTCTGGCTCCTGAGGTGCCGGCGTCTGGCTCGGCTGAAGAAGTCCCCACTGCTCCGGAACCCGCAGTCTCCCAGGCCCTGGTGACGGCGTCGCCTCCTCCCACTGCTGCACCTCCACTCCCAGGTTCTTCTGCCTCTGCCGCTGTCCTGGAGCGTGCTCTTTTGGGGATGACCCAGCTGCAGGCAGATCTCCTGAGCGTGGACCCGTGCCTGGTGGCCGCCTAGAGCTGGCCTCTGGCTGGCTTCACTCTGACTCGGCGGTTCGTGCGACGCTGAGCCAGGCCGCGGCATCTTCCGAGAAGGAGAAGCAGAGCGCCGCCAATGCTGCAGCCGATCGTGAGGCAGCGCTGAAAGACGCCAAGGCCACCCGCGACCGCTGCCAAGAGCTGGAGGACGAGCTGAAGAGCCTGCACGACAAGCACGCCGAAGAAGCACGCGGCCGCCTGGTGAAGGAGGAGGAGATGAAGGCCCGAGAGGACGCCGTCAAGAAATGTGACGCTGAGCTGGATGAGTTGGGGAAGACGCAGGCCGCCGAGCGCAGCCGGCTGGAAGAGCTGGAGCGGAAGGTGAAGGTGAGGGAGGCGGATCTTGATGCCAAGGCGCGGGTTCTGGCTGAAGACCGCGTGGCCTTTGCCGATCTTGAGAAGAGGTCTCGCGCGGCACTGAAGACGCTCTACGATCACGGCTTGGAGAGGCCGCTGACCACCGATGAGGACGGTCCCGCCCTGCTGCTTCCTCTCTTGGTGAAGGCGCTTGAGGAAGTCATGGAAGGTATCGGTCCCATGGCGAAGGCTGAAGCTCGCGTCCTGTCTTCAGCTGCATTGACTTGTGTCTTCAGCCATCTGCACCTTCGCGACCCCAGTGCTTGTCTTGACGAGCTGCTGGAGCCTGTGGCTGATGATCACTACGCAGCCGCCGCCGCAGCCGTGCAAGGTCAGGTGGAGGCTCTGCTGAAGAAGTTCCGCGGCTTTGCCTCCGCACCCTTGTCCGGCGATGCCGCCGATCCTACGGCTGGTGGTGCAAGTGAAGACGTCGTTACCCAAGGAGGAGCACCTTCTGCAGGTGATGGCGGTGTCCAGGGGTGACCTGCGGCTACTCCCCTGTTTCATTCCTGTAATATGCATCAGGCCTCGTGGAGGCGTTAAACTTTCATTTGATATTGTGAGGACAATATGTTTTGTAATATTTGCTTCGAGATTTTGCGATTTTCTTCCTATCCGCTTTGTGTTCTGCGTCGGCAGAGCCCGGCCCCGCACATACCTCAACCGCCGTTGGGCCGACTAGAGACCAGGACGGACCAAGGAGTGAGGGGCTAGGTGACCAGTTGGGCTCCTGAGTCGCGATGCTCAGGAGTCCCCCTTGACGCGCAAACAGCTTACAGGAAGAGTACGCGAGGATGGATTAATGTTCTACGTCGGCAGAGCCCGGCCCCGCGCATACCTCAACCGCCGTTGGGCCGACTGGAGACCAGGACAGACCAAGGAGGGAGGGGCTATGTGACCAGTTAGGCTCCTGAGTCGCGATGCTCAGGAGTCCCCCTTGACGTGCAAACAATTTCCGTACCTGCCCTCGCCGAGGCCTCGGGAGGGGCGTGCGACGACCAGGTCCGGGAGACCTGTTTGAGCGGCGTGCGCTTGGGCGTGACCTGAGCGCAACCCCCAGTCCCGGGTGACTTGGTTGGGTGGCGTACGTTTGGGCGTTACCCGAGCGCAGCCCCCGTGCCCAGCTCCCTCGCGCGGCTCTCCCGAGGGGAGGCATTTGCGGTGTGGCCGGACGCTGAGCTCTGGGGCTCCCTGAGGTTGGTACGACCGTGGAGCCGCCCTCAGTTGTTTATCACCAGCGCGGAGCATAGTGCTTCCGCTTGTGCACGGGCATAGCCGCTCCTCGGCAGTGTCGACGGCCAGCGCGGAGCATGGTGCTTCCACTTGTGCGTGGGAGGGGGGCCCCCTCCGGGAGGAGCCCCCGGGGCGTGTACAGCCCCGCCCTGACACGTGGCTTGCACGGCAGGGCTGCGAGGTGTATCTGGGCACTCGTGAGCCAGCACGGGACTCACGAGGCCCTACCTCAAGGCGGGTTGCGCCTGGTCTTGAGTCTTTGATAGCTGTGCGTTCCTGCGAGATGGTTAGGTGCAAGCGCTCTACGTCCTCGGGTCCCGGCCCTCGAGCGAGCTCAGCCGCCGCTGGTATGCCAGGTCGCGATGCCGTGGTCAAGGCCAGGGGGTGAGGGCTGGAGAGCCAGTAAGAGCTCCTGAGTCGCGATGCTCAGGAGCCCCCCTTTTAACGCGCAAGCGAATTGCACGATGAAGGGATGTACCCGTGGCGGGCGGTAATCGAGCAGGTGATAATCATAGGCAGATTAAGCATGGAAGGCAAATCAGCTTGGGTAAATGCAGAAAGATACATGCCACTGGGTCAGGCCCGAGCGGCTTGGGGATGATGCAGCCCGAGGGGTGCCCCCAAAAAGGTAAGCTAAAGACATAAGTAAAAGGGATACATGCCACAGGGACGGACCCACATGGCCTGGGAATAATGCAGCCCGAGGGGCGCTCCCAGCTAAACAAACTTGGAAAATGTCACCTGGTTCTGTTGACGAAGGAGAGTTGGGGCAGCTGAAGGTACGCGGCGAAGGAATGGCTCCTCACGAGCCACCGGGGCCCTGAGCTTCGGGAGGCTATGGGGGCTCAGGTGGTTCCCTGAGGACCGTCTCCATCTCTGCCAGGATAGCGTGGTGCCTGGCCTCCTGAGCCGCCAGGACACGCCGCATGTTGCGCTGATAGGCTGATGACACGCTCGGCAAGCCGAAGGGCATGCAAACGTAGCTATGTGGTGGACCCTCGCAACGGCCCACACGCGAAGGCCAGAAAAGCTCCTGAGATGCGGCCCTGTTGAGCCCTGGAACATCGATGTAGACGCGCAGCCCGGCATCCTCGCCTGGATGGGGAGCTGCGCCTCGTGAGCGGTGGTCGCCGCGCATGGCCCTCGCATCTTGCAGTTCCTGAGTGGTCTTGGTGATGAACTCCTGAGTGGTGGGCACTCCTTGCCCTGTATTCTCCTGAGGGAAACGTGCCGCGAAGCACGCCTCCAAGTGGTGCCCAAGCGCCTCCCTCATGAGGTTGGCAAGGTCTGAGGCCCTCCAGAAGAGAGCCCCCGAGCCCTGCCCAAGGAGGGCGCCGAGCGCGCCTTCCTATGCGATGGAGGGAGGCGCCCCTGGAGCGGGCGCTGATCCTGTCGAGGTTCCAGCTACGACGCCATCCTCCTGAGATCCTGCACGGCGCAACCGCTTCTTCTTCTTGGGGAGGGCCTCAGGAGGGCCCTCACCTTTGCTGTCGGGGTCGTCGATTGCTACAGCTTGGAAGGCACGCTCTAGGGAGCATACCGCATCTCTTAATCTTCCCGGCATCTTGAGGACGTTGTAGCCGTGGTGCGTGACTGCCATGAACTTGGCCAGGGCTGGATACCCAAGGATGGCATTGTATGGCAGGCGGATGTGCACGATGTCGAAGTCGATGAGCTCGGTGCGGTAGTTCTTGCGTTCCCCGAAGGTGATAGGCAGGCGGACCTGCCCTATCGGTGTGGTGGAACCGTCGGTCACTCCTGAGAAAGGCTTGGTAGGCTGAAGCTGGTCATAGGGCACTTGAAGGTTGTCAAATGTGTCGACGGACAAAACGTTGAGCCCTGCGCCACCGTCGATGAGGGTCTTGGGGACTTGTACGTTGCTGATGACTGGTGAGCAAAGCATCGGGAGGGCGCCAGCGGTGGCTGCGCACTTGAGCTGGTCTGCCGAGTTGAAGGTGATGGCGCACTGGGACCACCTGAGCGGGCGCGTGGCCTCGAGCTTGGGAGGACTGCATTTACTTCACGAGCAAACTGTTTGAAGATGCGCTGCGAGGCTGGGGCCTGGGCTCTGCCCAAGATGCAGGCGATAGCACGTGGCTCCTGGAAGCCCCCAGCCCCCTCGTCCTGATGGTGGTCGTCGTTCCTTCTTGGCGGTGGCGGCAGCGGGGGAAGACTGGCGTTGCCCTGAGGACGGTCCTTGCAAGGCTGGTCCCTCCAGGCGCCCTCGCGAGGATGATCTTGCCAGCGGTCCTCACGAGGTCGGTCGCACCACTCCTGGCGTGGGCCACGGTCGTCCCAGCGTCCGCCACCACGTCCTCCTCCTCGGCCGTAGCCCCGGTCGCTGCGCTTGGGGCGTCGACCGAAGCTTCCTTCGCGAATGGCTCTGAGTTCTTGACAGTCGCTGGTGTTGTGGGTATTCAGGTTGTGGAAGGCGCAGAACGTTCGGCTGTTCTTGGATGACTTGGGCTGGTCCCTGCCTCGCTTGGTGTCAGGCTCCGCTGCGAGCACAGCTGCTTCCTTGCGCTTCACGTCCTTGGCCTTGGCCTTCTTCTCCTCTGCACCCGCAGCTGGTAGCTCGAGGAGGGAAAGGCACCCCTCCTCAGCTCTTGCGCACTTGGTTGCCAGGTTGAACAGCTCCTGAGATGTGACAAGCTCCTCGTGGATAGCGAGCTCTTCCTTCATCTTGATGTCGCGGACACCATTGGAGAACGCGGAGATGATGGCCTCATCTGTCACCTTGGGGATCTTGAGGCGGGCGTTGTTGAAGCGCTGGATGTACTTATGGAGGGTTTCTCCTAGTTGTTGCTTGATGCGGTGCAGGTCACCCGCGGCCGGCGGGCGGTCGCGAGTGCCCTGGAAGTTGGAGATGAAGCGGTCGCGCATCTTGTCCCAGGAGGAGATCGAGCCATGCGGCAGGTTCAGGAGCCAGGAGCGGGCACCATCCTTGAGAGCCATAGGAAACCAGTTCGCCGTGACTTTCTCGTCGCCGTTAGCTGCTTCGATGCTCAGCTCGTAGAGCTACAGGAACTCCGCGGGGTCGAGGGTGCCGTCGTAGCGAGGAGGCAGATCTGGCTTGAACTTGCCCGGCCAGGCGACGCTACACAACTCGGGGGTGAAGGCGCGGCAGCCGGCCGTGGTCACCGGGGCCCGTCTCGGAGGTGGAGCTTGGTCTTGACGAGGCCCGCGTGCCGCCACCGTGGGTGGCGCGCGGTCTTGGCGGCGCGGGGAGCGCCGGTGCAGCTTCTCGCGACCGAGGAATTTCTTGGCAGCTTCTCTCTTCGCGTGCAGGCACCGAGCGTGGTGGATCGCGCCGTGGGGCCGCGCGCCTTGGCGCCGTCTTGGGGCAGAGGTGGTGGAGGCGCTCCATGAGCCACGTCGCCCGTTGCTGGCGGAGGGCAAGGCAGAGAGAGGGACGGCGCCGGGGAGCCCCCGCGGCGCGGACGAGCTCGGCGACGCGGTCGAGCCAGTCCTCGTAGAGGTCGTCGACCGGGTGGTAGCGCAGGAGTTCGTTCGCCATGAGGAGTGCGGCCTGCGCGTCCATGGGAGCGCGACATGCGTGGGACGAGGAACCTGCCGGGGTCAGCGATGGAGTGGCGGTGCGGCCGTCCTGCCGCACCGATGGGTGCAGCGAGGACGCTTGCTACTCGTTCCCCGCCGGGCCCGTGGCGGCGTTGGCGGTAGGCGATGGGGAACGACAAGGTGGCCCGCCGACGGGAGCCGTCTGAGCAACGCGGGCGGTGAGGGCAGCCCGGCGCTCAGCTCTAGCGCGGCGAGCGTCCGCCATGGAGACGACGGACTGACGGAGCACCGATCGACGGAAGGGAAGCTATGGCGCACCCCTACCTGGCGCGCCAAATGTCAGATGTGGGGTTCTGGCAAAACCCTTAAGGTTCGAACTCTGGGGTGCGCGCGAAGTTCTTTCCCTCCTACCGATCCACTCCCTAGCTCGCTAAGATCTCGCGGACGAACTCGAAGAACTAGCAACACAAAGACACAAGATTTATACTGGTTCGGGCCACCGTTGTGGTGTAATACCCTACTCTAGTGTGTGGTGGTGGATTGCCTCTTGGGCTGATGATGAACAGTACAAGGGGAAGAACAGCCTCCTGAGGTTGAGGTGTTCTTGTGCTTGTCGAACTTGTGGGGGTGAGGACTCGATGCCCCTACTGTGGTGGCTAGTTCTACTTATATAGGCCCTGGTCCTCTCCCCAAATATTGAGCGGGAAGGGAGCCAACAACGGCGGCCAATTTGAAAGGGGACAGCTAGTACAAGCTATCCTGACAAAAGCGGTCTTCGCCTGCGAAAGGCTCTGTTGGTGTCGCCGTCTTGGGCTCCATGGTGACCTCCGTCCTGCTGGCCTACTGGTCTTGGTCTCGTTGCACTGATATGGAAACCTTTGCCTGATGCCTCGGTACTCCGCGCCTGCGTTTGCCCCCTTGGCACCAAAGAGGAAACAAGGACGCTGCCTGCTCTGGCACCCGCCTGGCGCCCGTCTGATGCTGATCGTCATGGCTCACGTCATGAGAGCCTCACGAGGTTTGCCCCGCCTTGATATCTCGGCTCCTCGCGAGCCTGCCTGGAGAGGCCGCTCCTGAGGAGGTCTTGCATCATCCGCATCGCGAGGGTCTCGAATGCCTTGTTGATGAAGATGGGTCGTACAGGCCCGCTAGCATAGCCACGCCATGGGCCGCAGGCAGGCAAGTCTGGGGACCCCTGTTCCCAGAACGCCGACAAAAAGATCTCTTGAACGAAGAGAAAATGATGGATTTAAATATCTCATTCCTGGCAACTTGTGAATCATGAAACACGATGAGAAATTGCCAAGGATGACATAACACCATCTCAAGAGATAAAGTAGAAAGAATTGCACTTCGGAATGCAAGATGAAGAATGCTTGAACTCCTCAAAACAAAACATGTGTTGAACACCATGTTTATTTTAGAGTATAGCTTGGCAGTTCTTAACTCCGAGAGAAATCTTGAAGAACAATGGAAGAATGAAAGGAATCCTTGACGAACCACCATGTTTAGCCTTCGTGAAGAACTCCGGTAGAAAGAGAATGATAGAAAGAAAAGAGAAGTTGAAAGAACAAGGTGAAGCCTTGCAATGATTTAGATGCAGCTTCATGACGAGACATCCAAGAAAACTTGGAACTCCGAAAAAGAAAGGTGAGCAACTAGAAACCGAGAATGTGATATGATGAACAAACTCCAGAAAAGAGAAGATGAAAAACACTTGGAATCGCGGATTCATTCCTCATGAACAAACTCCGAAAGAAGAATTAATCACTTGGATGGAACAACAAGAAGAATTATGTCATGCTTACCCTTCGTCAACTTAAATTGATGAGAAGCAACAGATTTGGCATGCCACTTATTCTTCTTGAAAAGATTGCATAGAGAAATAACGCAAACTCAATGGACCACCGGTAGGATTTGGGAAGAACGAACATATTGATATGAAAACAAAGGAAGAGGAATCTTGGAAGAACCACTGTAAGAATTGAAAATGAACGTAGCAAAGGCACAATTCTCCGGGAAGAATTAGAAAACGAATAAAGATACTTGACAAAAATTAGATACATGAGAACGAATAGATCATGAGCTGACTAGAGAGTGCCTGAACGATGCACCAAAACAGTTGGTGAATGAGAGCTAAACGTTGAGAACGAATAAATCTTCTGAATTGATGGCCTCCGGAGAATCGCGAATGAGAACGAAAAGAATTCTCTCAATCGAAAACAATTATGAGAGGATGGCATCAAGCTTGAACTACGCATCTTTGGAAGAACGGGTAGGGATTTAATAGGAACTCTTCTTCGGTCTTCATAAATCTGAGAATGACGACGAGATACGCCACCATGAATTATTGAGGCACTTCGGAATGAAGAATAGAAAGATTGAACCAACGATGAAAAGAATTTGAAAGATCTTAGAGAAAGACATATGACTGATGATAATCCATTCTTACGTCAAACTTTAAAAAGAATAAGAGAATAACTCCGGAAAAATTAGAAGAGTCAGGTAAGATCCTGGAAAAGACCTGTGGGTTAGGGCCCACTCAAGAGAAACACCGTTGGACGATGACTTGAAATGGAGATTGCACCGATTGAACTAAATGGCTTGAATGAGATAACAACCTCGAAATAACTCAAACGGATTAAGAATGGAAACATGAATCTTCTGAGATATCTTTAGCACTCCCGATATGAATAGAGAGAGGTGAACGATTATGAGAGGCTTAGATAAGAACTTCCAACATGGAAATCATGTGAAACAAAAGGAAGAGATATAATCAACATCGAAAGCTTGCATTGAATCCACCAGGGAAGAAAAAAATGAGAACGACGAATGATGAACTTAAAACTGTTGAGCATCTTCACGAGGAAACACTGGATAAGAACATTGAAGGGAAAAACAGAGAGACTTATCAGGCCCAATATGCGACACTATCCTAAAGGGACTCGAAGGTCCCACCAAGGATAGAACCGACGCTCCAGATGCTTTCCATGGATTATGAGATTCGCCGGGTGATTTGTTTTGTTCGTTGCATTCATCTTTGCATCATGTCATCTTGCACCTTTTTTTAATCTTAGCTAAATAAATTGCATTGCTCTTTGATCCATTTAAATTGAGGGAATTCACATGGTGAGTTCTCTTTATAACATATCCTCCCAATATTAGGGAGCTACTATAAATATTCCATTGTTTTGGAATTACCACAACACAGTTGCATGTTAAATCCTTTGACCTTTCCTTCTTTCGATTTTCGACTCCCAAATGTTGTCGATAATTATTTTGTCCCTTATCCAAGCTCCACCAAAAAGGGAAAATGGCATAGTAATAAACGTGCACACGAACTGGATGGCATTTTTGCGAAACCAATCTTGAGAGTGGCAGTTTTACGAAGCCCAGTATTGAAAGTGGCGAATAGTCGATTTTCTCGACCTCCATGTCCCGCTGGACCACTCCTTGCCCCGTTGCCGCTTTGAACCATTGCTCGAGCGCATGTCACCTCGACCACCTCTCGAATGCCTCGCCTCCCGATACCTTCATGCGCCTCCGCTTTCTGTTGATACTAAGACCGTGGCTCTAAGACCGTAACCGGTTCGTCAAGTACCATCGTCCCGGATTACGCCAAGTACCCCGACGATCGATGCCTAGAACGACCACCGTCACTGTGGATCCGACAAGACCAAGTGTACGACTACCGTCGACGTGGATTCGTCAAGTTCGTCGATGACCGATGACCGTGTACCACTACCGCTCCCCGAGCATGAACGACTACTTCCTCTTTGACTCGTGGACCACTACTTCCACTATGAACTTGGCCCGCTCTGAAAACGCACGCTTCGAAGGTATAACCGCCGAGACGACCGTCCGTGGACGAATGCATGTGTGTTGTATGAGATGCTCGTGTTTGCACCATGTCCGAGTTGTCACTGCATGTTCCTCTGCTACCTCTTGAGCATGCGTTGGTTTTCCCTTCAAGAGGAAAGGGTGATGCAGCAAAGTAGCGTAAGTATTTTCCTCAGTTTTTAAGAACCAAGGTATCAATCCAGTAGAAGACTACACACAAATCGCCTAGTACCTGCAGAAACAATCAAGAACCTTGCAACCAATGCGATAAAGGGGTTGTTAATCCCTTCACTGCCACTTGCAAAAGTGATATCTGATGAAGATAATAAGATAAATATTTTTGGTATTTTTTGTTGTATAGATTGGAAAATAAAGATTGCAAAATAAATAGTAAATTAGAATTGTAGATTGGAAACTTATATGATGTAAATTAGACCCGGGGGCCATAGGTTTCACTAGTGGCTTCTCTCAAGATAGCATATATTATGGTGGGTGTACAAATTACTGCCGAGCAATTGATAGAAAAGCGCATAGTTATGATGATATCTAAGGCAATGATCATGAATATAGGCATCACGTCCATGTCAAGTAGACTGAAATGATTCTGCATCTACTACTATTACTCCACACATCGACCGCTATCCAGCATGCATCTAGAGTATTAAGTTCATAAGAACGGACTAACGCATTAGGCAAGATGACATGATGTAGAGGGATAAACTCAAGCAATATGATATAAACCCCATCTTTTTATCCCCGATGGCAACAATACAATACGTGTCGTTTCCCTTTCTGTCACTGGGATCGAGCACCGCAAGATTGAACCCAAAGCTAAGCACTTCTCCCATTTCAAGAAAGATCAATCTAGTAGGCCAAACTAAACCGGTAATTCGAAGAGACTTGCAAAGATATCAAATCATGCATATAAGAATTTAGAGAAGAATCAAATAATATTCATAGATAATCAAGTTCATAAACCCACAATTCATCGGATCTCGGCAAACACACTGCAAAAAGTATTACATCGAATAGATCTCCAAGATGATTGAGGAGAACTTTGTATTGGCATCCAAAGAGAGAGAAGAAGCCATCTAGCTAATAACTATGGACCCGAAGGTCTGTGGTAAACTACTCACACATCATCGGAGAGGCTATGGTGTTGATGTAGAAGCCCCCTCGTGATCGAATCCCCCTTCGGCAGATCGCCGGAAAAGGTCCCAAGATGGGATCTCACAGGTACAGAAGGTTGCGGCGGTGGAAAAGTGGTCTCGTGGCTCTCCTCGATGTTTTTAGGGTATAAGAGTATATATAGGCGAAAGAAGTAGGTCGGTGGAGCTATGAGGGGCCCACGAGGGTGGGGGGCACGCCTACCCCTTGGGCGCGCCCTCCTGCCTCGTGGCCGCCTCGTTGCTTCCTTGACTTCCACTCAAAGTCTCCTGGATTGCGTTTGTTCCAAAAAAAATCTCGCAAAGGTTTCTTTCCGTTTGATATTCCTTTTGTGCGAAACACTGAAATAGGCAAAAAATAGCAAATTTCACTGGGCCTTCGGTTAATTGGTTAGTCCCAAAAATAATACAAAAAGGTATATTAAAGCCCATTAAACATCCAAAACAGATAATATAATAGCATGGAACATTAAAAAATTATAGATACGTTGGAGACGTATCAAGCATCCCCAAGCTTAATTCCTGCTTGTCCTCGAGTAGCTAAATGATAAAACAAATTTTTTTGATGTGGAATGCTACCTAACATAAATTTTCAATGTAATTCTCTTTATTGTGGCATGAATGTTTAGATCCAAAAGATTCTAGACAAAGTTTTAATATTGACATAAAATAGTAATACTTCAAACATGCTAACCAAGCAATTATGTCATATCAAAATAACATAGCCAAAGAAAGCTTATCCCTACAAAATAATATAGTTTGTCCATGCTTCATTTTTTTCCACACAAAATGCTCCCATCATGCACAACCCCGATGACAAGCCGAGCAATTGGTTCATACTTTTTAACGCGCTTCAGCCTTTTCAACCCTCACGCAATACATGAGCGCAAGCCATGGATATAGCACTGCAGGTGGAATAGCATATGATGATGGGGGTTATGTGAGGAGACAAAAAGGAGAAAGTCTCACATTGACGCGGCTAATCAACGGGCTATGGAGATGCCCATCTCAATTGATGTCCATGCGAGGAGTAGGGATTGCCATGCAACAGATGCACTCGAGCTATAAATATATGAAAGCTCGTCAAAAGAAACTAAGTGGGTGTGCATCCAACTTGCTTGCTCACGAAGACCTAGGGCATTTTTAGGAAGCCCATCATTGGAATATACAAGCAAAGTTCTATAATGAAAAATTCCCACTAGTATATGAAAGTGACAAAATAAGAAACTCTCTACCATGAAGATCATGGTGCTATTTTGAAGCACAAGTGTGGAAAGAAGATAGTAACATTGTCCCTTCTCTCTTTTTCTCTCATTTTTTGTTTGGGCTTCTTTGGCCTCTTTTTTTTCTTTCGGCTTCTTTGGCCTCCTTTTTTTATTTTTCGTCCGGAGTCTTCATCATCCTTTCCTCACATGGGACAATGCTCTAATAATGATGATCATCACACTTTTGTTTACTCATAACTCAATATTACAACTCGATACTAGAATAAAAATATGACTCTATGTGAATGCCTCCGACGGTGTACCGGGATATGCAATGAATCAAGAGTGACACGTATGCAATAATTATGAGGGTGGCTTTGCCACAAATACGATGTCAACTACATGATCATGCAAAGCAATATGACAATGATGTAGTGTGTCATAATAAACGGAACGGTGGAAAGTAGCATGGCAATATATCTCAGAATGGCTATGGAAATGCCATACTAGGTAGGTATGGTGGCTGTTTTGAGGAAGATATAAGGAGGCTTATGTGTGATAGAGCGTATCATATCACGGGGTTTGGATGCACCGGTGAAGTTTTCACCAACTCTCTAGGTGAGAAAGGGCAATGCACGGCACCGTAGAGGCTAGCAAATTGCGAAAAGGTAAGAGTGCGTATAATCCATGGACTCACATTAGTCATAAAGAACTCATATACTTATTGCAAAAGTTTATTAGCCCTCGAAGCAAAGTACTACTACGCATGCCCCTAGGGGGATTTATTGGTAGGAAAAGACCATCGCTCGTCCCCGACCGCCACTCATAAGGAAAGCAATCAAAGAACACCCCATGCTTCAAATTTCTCACACAACGTTTACCATACGTGCATGCTACGGGACTTGCAATCCTGAACACAAGTATTTCTCAATTCCACAATTACCCAGCTATCATGAATCTAACATTACCACCTTTATATCTCAAAACAACTATCAAGTATCATAGTATTTAATGCACTCTATATGAAAGCTTTTATTATACCCATCTTGGATGCCTATCATATTAGGACTAATTTTATAGCCAAAGCAAATTACCATGCTGTTCTAAAAGACTCTCAAAATAATATAAGTGAAGCATGAGAGATCAATAATTTCTATAAAATAAAACCACCACCATGCTCTAAAAAGGTATAAGTGAAGCACTAGAGCAAAATTATCTAGCTCAAAAGATATAAGTGAAGCACATAGAGTATTCTAATAAATTCCGATTCATGTGTGTCTCTCCCAAAAGGTGTGTACAGCAAGTATGATTGTGGTAAACTAAAAAGCAAAGACTCAAATCATACAAGACGCTCCAAGCAAATCACATATCATGTGGTGAATAAAAATATAGCCTCAAGTAAAGCTACCGATAGACGAAGGCGAAAGAGGGGATGCCTTCCGGGGCATCCCCAAGCTTAGGCTTTTGGTTGTCCTTGAATTTAACCTTGGGGTGCCTTGGGCATCCCCAAGCTTAGGCTCTTGCCACTCCTTAGTCCATAATCCATCAAATCTTTACCCAAAAACTAGAAAACTTCACAACACAAAACTTAAACAGAAAATCTCATGAGCTCCGTTAGTATAAGAAAACAAACCAGCACCTTAAGGTACTGTAATTAACTCATTCTTTATTTATATTGGTGTTAAACCTACTGTATTCCAACTTCTCTATGGTTCATACCCCCTGATACTAGCCATAGATTCATCAAAATAAGCAAACAACACACGAAAAACAGAATCTGTCAAAAACAGAACAGTCTGTAGAAATCTGTATCAAACTATACTTCTGTAACTCCAAAAATTCTGAAATAAATTGGTGAACGTGAGGAATTTGTCTATTAATCATATGAAAAAAGAATCAACCTAAAACCACTCTCCAGTAAAACATGGCAGCTAATCTCGTGAGCGCTAAAGTTTCTGTTTTTTACAGCAAGATCGCAAAGATTTCACCCAAGTCTTCCCAAAGGTTCTACTTGGCACAAACACTAACTAAAACATAAAACCACATCTAAACAGAAGCTAGATGAATTATTTATTACTAAACAGAAACAAAAAGCAAGGAACAAAAATAAAATTGGGTTGCCTCCCAACAAGCGCTATCGTTTAACGCCCCTAGCTAGGCATAAAAACAAGAATAGATCTAGGTATTGCCATCTTTGGTTGGAAATTCTTCAATTGAACACTTATAACCCTTAGGAGTTTCCTTCTTTTTATTAATGATCAAACTCCTAGGCAAGAAATCAAGGAATTCATTTGTAGCAAAAGGTTCCTTAATGATAGCGAAAAAGTTGGCGTGAACACTTATTGATTTGAGATCCGCATTTTCCTTACTAGAGGATTCACCCTTATTTTTAGGAACATACATAAATTTGGCAACTTTGGTAATAGGAGGATTTGAAGTCTTTCTTACGGCAGAAAAAGCAGACCCTAAGTTGGTAATAATATCCTCAAGTTTATCAATTCTAGTGGAATCTTGCTCTATCTTTTCATTAACTATGGGTTCTTTTTCTCGAAAAAAATTTAGAGTAACTCCCACCATAGATCCATATTGGGTAATTTGGTTATGGATCTTTTTATCCAAATTCTCGATCAACTCTAAAGTGGCAACTTTATTTTCGATAATTTCAAGCCTTTGCATCACACAAAGTTAAAATAGTTCCATTGACCAAAAGAGGTGGTGGGCCAAACAAATCTAACATAGCATTATAAGAATCAAAAGTATGGCTACCCAAGAAATTCTCTCCAGTAATGGTATCAAGAATAGATCTGTTCCAAGGAGTGACACCTACATAAAAATTGCGAAGAAGAACGGAAGTAGATTGCTTCCTAGTGGATCTATTCTGAGCATTGCAAATTCTATGGCAGGCATCTTTTAGATTTTCTCCCTCCCTTTGTTTAAAATTAAGAACTTCATGATAGGGAGTACTAAAAATGATAGAAGGACTAGCCATAACGACAAAACAAACGATCTAACACACGGACACACAAGAAGCAAGCGGAAGGAAGCGAACGAAAAAAGGTGAATAAAACGGCAAAGGTGAAGTGGGGGAGAGGAAAACGAGAGGCAAATGGCAAATAATGTAATGTGAGGGATAAGAGTTTGTGATGGGTACTTGGTATGTCTTGACTTGTGCGTAGTTCTCCCCGGCAACGGCGCCAGAAATCCTTCTTGCTACCTCTTGAGCATGCGTTGGTTTTCTCTTGAAGAGGAAAGGGTGATGTAGCAAAGTAGCGTAAGTATTTCCCTCAGTTTTTGAGAACCAAGGTATCAATCCAGTAGGAGACTACACGCAAATCGCCTAGTACCTGCACAAACAATCAAGAACCTTGCAACCAACGCGATAAAGGGGTTGTCAATCCCTTCACGGCAACTTGCAAAAGTGAGATCTGATAAAGATAATAAGATAAATGTTTTTGGTATTTTTGTTTGTATAGATTGGAAAATAAAGATTGCAAAATAAATAGTAAACTAGAATTGTAGATTGGAAACTTATATGATGTAAAGTAGACCCCGGGGCCATAGGTTTCACTAGTTGCTTCTCTCAAGATAGCATATATTACGGTGGGTGAACAAATTACTGCCGAGCAATTGATAGAAAAGCGCATAGTTATGATGATATCTAAGGCAATGATCATGAATATAGGCATCACATCCGTGTCAAGTAGACCGAAACGATTCTGCATCTACTACTATTACTCCACACATCGATCGCTATCCAGCATGCATCTAGAGTATTAAGTTCATAAGAACGGAGTAACGCATTAGGCAAGATGACATGATGTAGAGGGATAAACTCAAGCAATATGGTATAAACCCCATCTTTTTATCCTCTATGGCAACAATACAATACGTGTCGTTTCCCTTTGAAAAAAGTCTATTTTACTACCCTGAACAAACTTGTTGGTCCATATAACACCCTGATCTTCATTTTAGCTCCCTTAACCCCCTCAACAATAATTTACCGCTCAAAAACCGCCCCTGGTGGTTTTGCCCCGATTGAATGCTGACGTGGACAAAGTCAAAAGCGGTATTTGACCAGTGGGTGGGCCCCCCTCCTCAGTTTCGGGCCTTTGCTAGGTGAAGAGCGTAGCCGATGCTCTGTTCACGCCGACGGCACCGACGGCAGTGTGGTTGGTCCCCTGCGCGCCCAAAGCCTCCTCCTCTGCTGGCTACTGTGTCCAAGAGCTATACCTCGCTTCACTATACACTCTGAGCAATGGAACATCTCCGGTTCGCCATGAATCATTGCCACCATGTATTCTTCCCCGCCTCCAGTATTGACCTCTACCGCCTCGATCTCTTCCTCCGGCGACCCTCGCTTCCCCTCCTTTGCTTCCCGAGCACCGTGGTGCTCCTCTGAAGCTGACAGTCCCGTCCATTTGGAGCCGCGCATCCCGAGGACCTCTCCCGGTGTGGCCGAGCTCTGGCGCCCGTTGTAGTTCGTTGTCAGGGCGGCCAACAACTCCTCCTCACCGTGAAGCCTTGTCCTAGAGCCTCGCCTTGCTCTGCTATACATTCTCGCTAAAGGAATTTGCCCAGGCAGCCATAAATAGCCATCGCCCATGTCTTCTTCCCCGACTCCGGCATCGACCGCCGCCACCTCGATCTCTTCCTCCAGCGACCCCCCTTCTCCTCCCCTGCTTACCGAGCACCATGGTTCTCCCCTTAAGCGTGCGAGACCACGGCCATCCTCGGAGCAAAGCTTTGCGAGCCGTGGCGTCGGCATCGACCTCACGTGCCCATGGTCGTCCTCCGTCCATGAAAGGCGCGGCGCTGCTGATGTCCCTTGCCGAGCGCGCGCTCGTGCGTGTGGTGCGGCAGGGTGCAGGCGCAGCCAGGAGTGGTCGTGGTCCAAGGAGTAGCCTCCCATCGCTGGTGCGGCGCGCTGCTCTGCTTCCCGTACCTTCTGTACCATCCACGCTCAAGATTTGGTTGTCATAGCCGTGCCCCTACCAACCGTGCCCTGCAGCATGTGGAGCTGTGGAACTCCGGACAAGCCCCGCATGGTCAACAGCGACGGGAAGGCCGCTGCTCGGAGGCATGTGTCACCGCTGCAATGCCTCCGCCTCCTCTGTTCTCGGGAGCGAGGTGGCGAGGAGATTCGGGACTGCTCCAGTAGGCGGGCACAATGGCGAGGGCGCGCTGGCGAGGTTGAGTGGCAGCGGGGGCGGGCTTGCGTTGGGGAGCGCGGGCGAGGGTGCGTGCGTCGGCGGGAGCGACACGCTGGCGATGGGTTTGCTTCACAAAGGGATCCACTGGTCAAATACAACTTTGACCTTGTCCACATCAGCAAACCACCTATGCAAACCCACTTAAGACCATTTCCGAACTGTATTGGATAGATCAGGGGGTTAAGAGAGCAGAAAAAATAATCAGGGGGTCATGTGAACCAGCAAGTTTGTTCAGGGTAGTAAAATTGACTTTTTTCTTTCCCTTTCTGTCACTGGGATCGAGCACCGCAAGATTAAACCCAAAGCTAAGAACTTCTCCCATTGCAAGAAAGATCAATCTAGTAGGCCAAACTAAACCGATAATTCGAAGAGACTTGCAAAGATATCAAATCATGCATATAAGAATTCAGAGAAGAATCAAATAATATTCATAGATAATCAAGTTCATAAACCCATAATTCATCGGATCTCGGCAAACACACCGCAAAAAGTATTACATCGAATAGATCTCCAAGATGATCGAGGAGAACTTTGTATTGAGATCCAAAGAGAGAGAAGAAGCCATCTAGCTAATAACTATGGACCCGAAGGTCTGTGGTAAACTACTCACACATTATCGGAGAGGCTATGGTGTTGATGTAGAAGCCCTGCGTGATCGATTCCCCTCCGGCAGATCGCCGGAAAAGGCCCCAAGATGGGATCTCACGGGTACAGAAGGTTGCGGCGGTGGAAGTGGTTTCGTGGCTCTCCTCGATGTTTTCAGGGTATAAGAGTATATATAGGCGAAAGAAGTAGGTCGGTGGAGCTACGAGGGGCCCACGAGGGTGGGGTCGCGCCTACCCCCTGGGCACGCCCTCCTGCCTCGTGGCTGCCTCGTTGATTCCTTGACTTCCACTCCAAGTCTCCTGGATTGCATTTGTTCCAAAAAAATCCTCGCGAAGGTTTCATTCCGTTTGGATTCCGTTTGATATTCCTTTTCTGCGAAAACTGAAATAGGCAAAAAAAACAGCAAATTGCACTGGGCCTTCGGTTAATAGGTTAGTCCCAAAAATAATATAAAAAGTATATTAAAGCCCATTAAACATCTAAAACAAATAATATAATAGCATGGAACAATAAAAAATTATAGATACGTTAGAGACGTATCATCCTCCTCGTTTTCCATGTCGTCGACCCGTGGGAACCCGGTAACCGGGATCACCCCACCATCTTTTGCATGTTCCGCACATGCACACTTTCATTTGCACCGACATCTTGATGAGTTGTTGGATCATCGGAATGTTGCCAGGGCACCATTTCCGTTGTCGTCGCCATGGCACCCTTTCTTTCGACCACGGTGACAAATGCTTCATAATATGCTCATGTCAACATTTCCATAAAACTTGCATAAAACCTGCATATGTCATCCGCATCATGATAACAACATTTCAAATTTTTAAAATTGTTATTTGCATTAAATTGCTACATGCACATGAGGGTTTACCGGAATTGTTGTTTGTTATTTCCGGCCTCATTTAAGCTTCCCTAAATAGTTAATTTAATTATGTTTCAGCTCTTGCCATGCTTAACCCCATTTAATATTGTTGGGTACATAAACGGGAGAGAACTAAATAAATGAATGTGGTGTTTTGTCAATATGCAACTCGTTGCATATTGAGCTCCACTTAATTTGTAGTATTGTTTGTTGCACTTTGCCATGCCATGCCTTTTTTAAATGGACATGCATCATACTTGATTGTGCATCATGTATGTTTATGCTTGTTGGTTTACTATGTTGTTTGCTTCTTTCCGGTGTTGCTTCTTCTTGATAGTACCGGTTACGTTGCGATTGTGAGGATCCGTTCGACTATATTGGTTCATCTTCTTCATGGACTCGTTCTTCTTCCTAGTGGGATTTCAGGCAAGATGACCGTCACCTTGGATCTCACTACTATCTTTGCTATGCTAGTTGTCTCGATGCTATCGCTATGTCGCGCTACCTACCACTTGTTTATCAAGCCTCCCAATTTGCCATGATAGCCCCTAACCTTTTCACCCTTCCTAGCAAACCGTTGTTTGGCTATGTTACCTCTTTGCTCAGCCCCTCTTATAGCGTTGCTAGTTGCAGGTGCAGTTGCAGTTTGTTCCATGTTGGGACATGGATATCATGGGATATCACAATATCTCTTATTTAATTAATGCACATATATACTTGGTAAAGGGTGGAAGGCTCGGCCTTATGCCTGGTGTTTTGTTCCACTCTTGCCGCCCTAGTTTCCGTCATACCGATGTTATGTTCTTTGATTTTGCGTCCATAACACGGTGAGGGCTATGGGGCCCTCTTCACAGTTCGCTTTGAATAAAACTCTTCCAGCAAGGCCCAACATTGGTTTTAACATTTGCCATAATAATACTTGAACCTAATAATTAATTTGCATAGGGCATCGTGAACCCGAGGATTTTTTCTACATACAGGGCGGGGCCAATGCTGATGGTGTTGGTCCCAAACGGGCAGCCTGCGGGGCCACATCGGGGAAACTCGAGGGCTGGTTTTACTCGTAGCTTGACCCATTCGGACGTGTCCTGAGACTAGACTAGATACGTGCGGCTACTATCAGGGTGTCAACACGCCGGGAGGCATTGCTGGACTAGTTTTACCATTGTCGAAATGTCTTGTGCACCGGGATTCCGAGTCTGATCGAAGGGTCCCGTGATGGAAGATTGTCTCCGCGGATCGTGAGCTTGTCATGGGCTAAGTTGGGACACCCCTGCAGGGTTTAAACTTTCGAAAGCCATGCCCGCGGTTATGTGGCAGATGGGAATTTGTTAATATCCGGTTGTAGAGGACTTGAAGTAAACTCAATTAAAATACACCAACCGCGTTATGTAACTGTGACTGTCTCTTTTCGGGGAAGTTCGAGAGGAGTACACGGTTGGGTTATGTTTGAACGTATGTAGTTCAGGATCACTTATTGATCATTATTAGTTTGCGACCGTTTGCATAGATTCTCAGCTTACTCTTGTACTCGTAAGATAGCCACCATACAATGTTTAGTCACTGCTGCAACCTCACCACTTATCCTCTCCATGCCCATTAAGCTTTGATAGCCTTGATACCCATGGTAATGTGATTGCTGAGTCCTCGTGGCTCACAGATTACTACAACAACAATTGCAGGTACAGGTTATGCGATGATCATGACGCGAGAGCGATGTTTGCCCGTCTTGAGTTCTTCTTCTTCTTCGATCTTGGGTTAGGTTCCTGGTCGGCAGCCTGGGCTAGTAGGGTGGATGTCGTTTGAGCTTTTATTTGTGTTTCATCTGTAGTCGGATGTTGTTCTATGTATGATGTTATTGATGTATTTTTGTGGCATTGTATGCCTTTTGTATGTATCCCAAATATTATGTAATGGTACGATGTGATGATATCTTCCTTGCAAAAGCGTCCTGAGTCCTCGTGGCTCACAGATTACTACAACAATTGTTGCAGGTACAAGTTATGCGATGATCATGACGTGAGAGCGATGTTTGCTTGTTTTGGAGTTCTTCTTCTTCTTCTTCGTCGATCTTGGGTTAGGTTCCTGGTCGGCAACCTGGGCTAGCAGGGTGGATGTCGTTTGAGTTTTTGTTTGTGATTCATCCGTAGTCAGATGTTGTTCTCATGTATGATGTTTGATGTATTCATGTGGCATTGTGTGTCTTTGTATGTATCCCCAACTATTATGTAATGGTACGATGTAATGATATCCGCCTTGCAAAAGCGTTTCAATATGCGGTTCTATCCTTGGTGGGACATTCGAGTCCCTTTAGGATAGTGTCGCATAATGGGCGTGACATGGGATGCTCAGGTGCCGCCGCCACAGCACTTTCACATGGGACCGGTGAAGGAAATATGCCCTAGAGGCAATAATAAAGTTGTTATTTATATTTCCTTATATCATGATAAATGTTTATTATTCACGCTAGAATTGTATTAACCGAAAACTTAGTACATGTGTGAATACATAGACAAAACAGAGTGTCCCTAGTATGCCTCTACTAGACTAGCTCTTTTAATCAAAGATGGTTAAGGTTCCTGACCATAGACATGTGTTGTCATTTGATGAACGGGATCACATCATTAGGGAATGATGTGATGGACAAGACCCATCCGTTAGCTTAGCATTATGATCGTTGAGTTTTATTGCTATTGCTTTCTTCATGACTTATACATGCTCCTCTGACTGTGAGATTATGCAACTCCCGAATAGCAGACGAACACCTTGTGTGCTATCAAACGTCACAACGTAACTGGGTGATTATAAAGATGCTCTACAGGTGTCTCCAAAGGTGTTTGTTGGGTTGGCATAGATCGAGATTAGGATTTGTCACTCCAAGTATCAGAGAGGTATCTCTGGGCCCTCTCGGTAATGCACATCACTATAAGCCTTGCAAGCAATGTGACTAAAGAGTTAGTTGTAGGATGATGCATTACGGAACGAGTAAAGAGACTTGCCAGTAATGAGATTGAACTATATATGGTGATACCGACGATCGAATCTCGGGCAAGTAACATACCGATGACAAACGGAACAACGTACGTTGTTATGCGGTTTGACCGATAAAGATCTTCGTACAATATGTAGGAACCAATATGAGCATCCAGGTTCCACTATTGGTTATTGACCGGAGACGAGTCTTGGTCATGTCTACATAGAACTCGAACCCGTAGGGTCCACACGCTTAACGTTCGGTGACGATCGGTATTATGGGTTTATGTGTTTTGATGTACCGAAGGTTGTTCGGAGTCCCGGATATGATCACGGACATAATGAGGAGTCTCGAAATGGTCGAGACATAAAGATCGATATATTGGATGACTATATTTGGATATCGGAATGGTTCCGAGTGAGTTCGGGCATATACCGGAGTACCGGGGGGTTACCGGAACCCCCCGGGGAGTGTATGGGCCTTATTGGGCCTTAGTGGGAGAGAGGAGGCGGCGGCCTAGGAGGGGCTGCCCCGCCCAAGCCCAATTCAAATTGGGAGGGGTGCCGGCCCCCCTTTCCTTCCTCCCTCTCTCCCCCTTCCTTCCTCTCCTACTCCAACTAGGGAAGGGGGGAATCCTACTCCCAGTGGGAGTAGGACTCCTCCAGGGCGCGACATAGAGGGCCGGCCCTCCCCCCTCCTCCACTCCTTTATATACGGGGGAGGGGCACCCCATAGACACACAAGTTGATCTCTTAGCCGTGTGCGGTGCCCCCCTCCACCATAATCCACCTCGGTCATATCGTTGTAGTGCTTAGGCGAAGCCCTGCGCCGGTAGCTTCATCATCACCGTCATCACGTCATCGTGCTGACGAAGCTCTCCCTCGACACTCAGCTGGATTGAGAGTTCGTGGGACGTCGCCGAGCCGAACGTGTCCAGATCGCGGAGGTACCGTATCTTCGGTACTAGGATCGGTCGGACCGTGAAGACGTACGACTACATCAACCGCGTTGTCATAACGCTTCCGCTTACGGTCTACGAGGGTACGTGGACTACACTCTCCCCTCCCGTTGCTATGAATCACCATGATAGATCTTGTATGTGCGTAGGAAAATTTTGAAATTACTGCATTCCCCAACAGTGGTATCCGAGCCAGGTCTATGCGTAGATGTTATATGCATGAGTAGAACACAAAGAGTTGTGGGGGATAATAGTCATACTACTTACCAGCATGTCATACTTTGATTCGACGGTATTGTTGGATGAAGCGGCCCAGACCGACATTACATGACCGCGTTCATGAGACTGGTTCTACCGCCATGCTTCGCACACAGGTGGCTAGTGGGTGTCTCTTTCTCCAACTTTAGTTGAGTCGAGTTTGACTACGCCCGGTCCTTGTTGAAGGTTAAAACAGCACACTGATGAAAAATCGTTGTGGTTTTGATGCATAGGTAAGAACGGTTCTTCCTAGAAGCCCGTAGCAGCCACGTAAAACTTGCAACAACAAAGTACAGGACATCTAACTTGTTTTTGCAGGGCTTGCTGTGATGTGATATGGTCAAGACGTGATGATATATAATTTGTTGTATGAGATGATCATGTTTTGTAAACAGTTATCGGCAACTGGCAGGAGCCATATGGTTGTCGCTTTATTGTATGAAATGCAATCGCCATGTAATTGCTTTACTTTATCACTAAGCGGTAGCGATAGTCGTAGAAAAATAGTTGGCGAGACGACAAGATGCTTCGATGGAGACCAGGGTGTTAAGCCGGTGACGATGGTGATCATGACGGTGCTTTGGAGATGGAGATCAAAGGCACAAGATGATGATGGCCATATCATATCACTTATATTGATTGCATGTGATGTTTATCTTTTATGCATCTTATTTTTCTTAGTATGACGGTAGCATTATGAGATGATCCCTTACTAAAATTTCAAGGTATAAGTGTTCTCCCTGAGTATGCACCATTGCGACAATTCTTCGTGCTGAGACACCACGTGATGATCGGGTGTGATAAGCTCTACGTTCACATACAACGGGTGCAAGCCAGTTTTGCACATGCAGAATACTCGGGTTAAACTTGACGAGCCTAGCATATGCAGATATGGCTCGGAACACTAAGACCGAAAGGTCGAACCTGAATCATATAGTAGATATGATCAACATAGTGATGTTCACCATTGAAAGCTACTCCATCTCACGTGATGATCGGACATGGTTTAGTTGATATGGATCACGTGATCATCTAGATGACTAGAGGGATGTCTATCTAAGGGGGAGTTCTTAAGTAATATGATAAATTGAACTTAAAATTATCATGAACTTAGTCCTGATAGTATTTGCATATCTATGTTGTAGATCAATTGCTCGCGTATAGCTTCCCCGTTTTATTTATGATATGTTCCTAGAGAAAACTAAGTTGAAAGTTGATAGTAGCAATGATGTGGACTAGGTCCATGATCTGAGGATTATCCTCATTGCTGCATAGAGGAATTATGTCCTTGATGCACCGCTAGGTGACAGAACTATTGCACGAGCAAATGTAGACGTTATGAACGTTTAACAAGCTCAGTATGATGACTACTTGATAGTTTAAGTGCACCATGCTTTACGGCTTAGAACCGGGACTTCGAAAATGTTTTGAAACGCCATGGAGCATATGAGATGTTCCAAGAGTTGAAATTGGTATTTCAGACTCATGCCCGAGTCGAGAGGTATGAGACCTCTGACAAGTATTTTTGCCTACAAGATGGAGGAGAATAGCTCAACCAGTGAGCATGTGCTCAGAATGTCTGAGTACTACAATCGCTTGAATCAAATGGGAGTTAATCTTCCAGATAAGATAATGATTGACAGAGTTCTCTAGTCACTATCACCAAGTTACTGGAACTTCGTGATGAACTATAATATGCAAGGGATGACAAAAACGATTCCCCGAGCTCTTCGCGATGCTGAAATCGGCGAAGGTAGAAATCAAGAAAAGCATCAAGTGTTGATGGTTGACAAGACCACTAGTTTCAAGTAAAAGGGCAAGGGAAAGAAAGGGAACTTCAAAAAGAATGGCAAGCAAGTTGCCACTCCCATGAAGAAGCCCAAAGCTAGACTCAAGCCTGAAACTGAGTGCTTCTACTGCAAAGGAAATGGTCACTGGAAGCGGAACTGCCCCAAATACTTCGCGAATAAGAAGGATGGCAAAGTGAACAAAAGTATATATGATATACATGTTATTGATGTGTACTTTACTAGTGTTCATAGTAGCCCCTGGGTATTTGATACTCGTTCAGTTGCTATGATTAGTAACTCGAAACAGGAGTTACAAAATGAACAAAGATTAGTTGAGGACGAGGTGACGATGTGTGTTGGAAGTGATTCCAGGGTTGATAAGATCACCATCGCACACTCCCTTTACCTTCGGGATTAGTGTTGAACCTAAAATAAATGTTATTTGGTGTTTGCGTTGAGCATAATATGATTGTATCGTGTTTATTGTAATACGGTTATTCATTTAAGTCAAAGAATAATTGTTATTCTGTTTACATGAATAAAACCTTCTGTGGTCATAAACCCAAGGTGAATGGTTTATTCAATCTCGATTGTAGTGATACACATATTCATAATATTGAAGCCAAAAGATGCAAGGTTAATAATGATAGTGCAACTTATTTGTGGCACTGCCGTTTAGGTCATATTGGTGTAAAGAGCATGAAGAAACTCCATGCTGGTGGGCTTTTGGAATCACTTGATTATGAATCACTTGATGCATGCGAACCATGCCTCATGGGCAAGATGACTAAGACTCCGTTCTCCGGAACAATGGAGCGACCCACTGACTTATCGGAAATAATACATACCGATGTATGCGGTCCGATGAGTGTTGAGGCTCGCAGTGGGTGTCGTTATTTTCTTACCTTCACAGATGATTTGAGCAGATATGGGTATATCTACTTAATGAAACACAAGTCTGAAACATTTGAAAAGTTCAAAGAATTTCAGAGTGAAGTTGAGAATCATAGTAACAAGAAAATAAAGTTTCTACGATCGGATCGCGGAGGCGAATATTTGAGTTATGAGTTTGGCCTTCATTTGAAACAATGTGGAATAGTTTCGCAACTCACGCCACCTGGAACACCACAGCATAATGGTGTGTCCGAACGTCATAACCGTACTTTATTAGATATGGTGCGATCTATGATGTCTCTTACCGAACTACCACTATCGTTTTGGGGTTATGCATTAGACACAGTTGCATTCACGTTAAATAGGGCACCATCTAAATCCGTTGAGACGACACCATATGAATTGTGGTTTGGCAAGAAACCTAAGCTGTTGTTTCTTAAAGTTTAGGGTGACGATGCTTATGTGAAAAAGTTTCAACCTTATAAGCTCGAACCCAAATCGGAGAAATGCGTCTTCATAGGATACCCAAAGGAAACTATTGGGTACACCTTCTATCACAGATCCGAAGGCAAGATATCTGTTGCTAAGAATGGATCCTTTCTAGCGAAGGAGTTTCTCTCGAAAGAAGTGAGTGGGAGGAAAGTAGAACTTGATGAGGTAGTTGTACCTTCTCTCGAATTGGAAAGTAGCACATCACCGAAATCAGTTCCAGTGATGCCTACACCAATTACTGAGGAAGTTAATCATGATGATCATGAAACTTCAGATCAAGTTACTACCGAACCTCGTAGGTCAACCAGAGTACGATCCGCGCCAGGGTGGTACGGTAACCCTCTTCTGGAAGTCATGGTGCTAGACCATGATGAACCTACGAACTATGAGGACGCGATGATGAGCCCATATTTTGACAGATGGCTTGAGGCCATGAAATCTGAGATAGAATCCATGTATGAGAACAAAGTGTGGACTTTGGTGGACTTGCCCGATGATCGGCAAGCCATTGAGAATGAATGGATCTTCAAGAGGATGACGGACGCTGATAGTAGTATTACTATCTACAAAGCTCGACTTGTCGAAAAGGGTTTTTGACAAATTCAAGGTGTTGACTATGATGAGATTTTCTCACTCGTATCGATGCTTAAAAGTCTGTCCGAATCATGTTATCAGTTGCCGCATTTTATGAAATCTGGAAAATGGATATCAAAACTACAATCCTTAATGGATTTATTAAAGAAGAGTTGTATATGATGCAACCAGAAGGTTTTGTCAATCCTAAAGGTGCTAAACAAAGTGTGCAAGCTCCAGCGATCCGTTTATGGACTGGTGCAAGCATTTCGAAGTTGGAATGTATGCTTTGATAGTGTGATCAAAGCATATGGTTTTATACAGACTTTTGGAGAAGCCTGTATTTACAAGGAAGTGAGTGGGAGCTCTGTAGCATTTCTGATATTATATGTGGATGACATATTGTTGATCGGAAATGATGTAGAATTTTCTGGAAAGCATAAAGGAGTGTTTGGAAGCAGTTTCTCAAAGAAAGACCTCGGTGAAGCTTCTTACATATTGAGCATCAAGATCTATAGAGATAGATCAAGATGCTTGATAAGTTTTTTCAATGAGTACATACCTTGACAAGATTTGGAAGTAGTTCAAAATGGAATAGTCAAAGAAGGAGTTCTTGCCTGTGTTGCAAGGTGTAAAGTTGAGTAAGACTCAAAACACGACCACGGCAAAAATAGAAAGAGAATGAAAGTCATTCCCTATGCCTCAACCATAGGTTCTATAAAGTATGCTATGTTGTGTACCAAACCTATTGTGTACCTTTCCATGAGTTTGGCAAGGGGGTACGATATTGATCCAGGAATGAATCACTTGACAGCGGTCAAAATTATCCTTAGAAGACTAAGGAAATATTTCTCGGTTATGGAGGCGATAAAGAGTTCGTCGTAAAGAGTTACGCTGATGCAAGCTTTTATACTGATCCGGATGACTCTGAGTCTCAATCTGGATACATATTGAAAGTGGGAGCAATTAGCTAGAGTAGCTCCATACAGAGCATTGTAGACATAGAAAATTTGCAAAATACATACGACTCTGAATGAGACAGACCCATTGACTAAGCTTCTCTCACAAGCAAAACATGATCACACCTTAGTACACTTTGGGTGCTAATCACATAGTGATGTGAACTAGATTATTGACTCTAGTAAAACCCTTTGGGTATTAGTCACATGGCGATGTGAACTAATCACATGGTGATGTGAACTATTGGTGTTCAATCACATGGCGATGTGAACTAGATTATTGACTCTAGTGCAAGTGGGAGACTGAAGGAAATATGCCCTAGAGGCAATAATAAAGTTGTTATTTATATTTCCTTATATCATGATAAATGTTTATTATTCATGCTAGAATTGTATTAACCGAAAACTTAGTACATGTGTGAATACATAGACAAAACAGAGTGTCCCTAGTATGCCTCTACTAGACTAGCTCTTTTAATCAAAGATGGTTAAGTTTCCTGACCATAGACATGTGTTGTCATTTGATGAACAGGATCACATCATTAGGGAATGATGTGATGGACAAGACCCATCCATTAGCTTAGCATTATGATCATTGAGTTTTATTGCTATTGCTTTCTTCATGACTTATACATGTTCCTCTGACTATGAGATTATGCAACTCCCGGATACCAGAGGAACACCTTGTGTGCTATCAAATGTCACAACATAACTGGGTGGTTATAAAGATGCTCTACAGGTGTCTCCAAAGGTGTTTGTTGGGTTGGCATAGATCGAGATTAGGATTCGTCACTCCAAGTATCGGAGAGGTATCTCTGGGCCCTCTCAGTAATGCACATCACTATAAGCCTTGCAAGCAATGTGACTAATGAGTTAGTTGCGGGACGATGCATTACAGAACGGGTAAAGAGACTTGCCGGTAACGATATTTAACTAGATATGGTGATACCGACGATCGAATCTCGGGCAAGTAACATACCGATGACAAAGGGAACAACGTATGTTGTTATGCGGTTTGACCGATAAAGATCTTCGTAGAATATGTAGGAACCAATATGAGCATCCAGGTTCCACTATTGGTTATTGACCAGAGACGAGTCTCGGTCATGTCTACATAGTTCTCGAACCCGTAGGGTCCGCACGCTTAACGTTCGGTGACGATTGGTATTACGAGTTTATGTGCTTTGATGTATCGAAGGTTGTTCGGAGTCCCGGATATGATCACGGACATAATGAGGAGTCTCGAAATGGTCGAGACATAAAGATCGATATATTGGATGACTATGTTTGGACATCGGAATGGTTCCGAGTGAGTTCGGGCATATACCAGAGTATCGGGGGGTTACCGGAACCCCCCGGGGAGTGTATGGGCCTTATTGGGCCTTAGTGGGAGAGAGGAGGAGACGGCCTAGGAGCCCCCCCAAGCCCAATTCAAATTGGGAGGGGGGCCGACCCCCCTTTCCTTCCTCCCTCTCCCCCCCTTCCTTCCTCTCCTACTCCAACTAGGGAAGGGGGGGAATCCTACTCCCGGTGGGAGTAGGACTCCTCCAGGGCGCGCCATAGAGGGCCGGCCCTCCCCCCTCCTCCACTCCTTTATATACGGGGGAGGGGCACCCCATAGACACACAAGTTGATCTCTTAGCCGTGTGCGGTGCCCCCCTCCACCATAATCCACCTCGGTCATATCGTTGTAGTGCTTAGGCGAAGCCCTGCGCTGGTAGCTTCATCATCACCGTCATCACGTCGTCGTGCTGATGAAGCTCTCCCTCGACACTCAGCTGGATCGAGAGTTCGTGGGACGTCGCCGAGCCGAACGTGTGCAGATCGCGGAGGTGCCGTATCTTCGGTACTAGGATCGGTCGGATCGTGAAGACGTACGACTACATCAACCGCGTTGTCAGAACGCTTACGCTTATGGTCTACGAGGGTATGTGGACTACACTATCCCCTCTTGTTGCTATGCATCACCATGATAGATCTTGCGTGTGAGTAGGAAAATTTTGAAATTACTCCATTCCCCAACAACTGGATGTCTACTACGGGTGGTGATTACCAAGCTAGTCCAAAAGCCTAAGCTTGGGGGAGTACGTATTTCCACCGACATTATATTCATGTTCACACATTTCATTCCAGTTGTCGGTGTCCACACTTTTTCATTGTATTATCCATGCTAGATTTATTTTCTCGTTTTCTTCTTGCGTGTTTGAAAAACTTTGAGAAAATCCAAAAATATTTCTTGCTTCTTTTCGATTTTTCTTTCTAGTTCAATTTAGTTGTAGTATTAAAAGAAAACCCAAAAGGATTTCTCATTTATTCTTTTGTTTGTTGGTACCTTTCCCGTGTAAATAGTTTTTCTCATTTTTGTTCTTCCTTCTTTTGCTTGCTTCAAGAAAAAATCTAAAACTCCAAAAATATTTCGTGTGTTTCTATGAAATTCTTTTCCTTTTCTTCTATTGAGTTGTACCAAGGAAAAGACCATGATGAAAATATTGATTGGCTCTCATATTCATTATTGTTGATCTAACAGAGAGCCCATATTATTTTGTCTTCTCCTCTGAATAAATGTTGCAAATTCCAGCTTAGTCCACGGCACTCTTGCACTATTATTATTTTCATATTATTCGGTCGTGCAAGTGAAAGGTAATAATGATGATATTTCATGAAGTGATTGTGGCAGAGGAAAGCGGGTATGAACTCAACTTGTTTTTGTTTTTGTAAATATGTTTAACTCGGTATCCATGATTTAGCATATTATGATTAAACATGTTTGCAATGACAATTAGAGATTATACTTGCTCATGCCATGCTTAAGTAGCTAGGAGTGGATAATGATTTATCTTGGGTGTCGACATGCATTAGAATGATTGTGATGTAGTATGATGATATGGTATCCACCTCTGAATGTTTCAAGTGGCTTGACTTGGCACATGTTTACGCATGTAGTTGAATCAAAACCAACATAGCCTTCACGATATTTATGTTCATAGTGTTTATATCCTACTCATGCTAGTATTCAATGATGATTATTTATAATGCATGTTCATGACCGTTTTCGCTCTCTAGCTGGCCGCTTCTCAACCTATTTTTCTAGCCTTCGCCTATACTAAGCGGGAATACTGCTTGTGCATCAAAATCCTTAAACCAAAGTTATTCCTGATGAGTCCACTATATCTACCTATATGTGGTATTACCCTGCCCTTCTAGGTAAATTTGCATGTGCCACCTCTAAAATTTCAAATGAACATCTGTTTTGTATGCCTGGACAGCTCACTACTGCAGGAGACTACTAACGCGACACTACGACCAGAGACCCTTTGCCGAAACTGTGTGCGATGCAATAATCGCAAACGGTGGTGTAAAAAACCGTCAAAAAAGGTGCAAAACGTTTGTGATGATGGATGCATCAAACACGGTTAAGATTTTAGTTGCGTGTGCGATGCAGGGCATATGGTTAATCCATTCAAACTATTTGCGATGAGACAGAACAACAAAAACGGGCAGCCATAACAATGTGTGTGCGATGCAGGACACACGCTTAATCCATTCGAACTGTTTGCGATGAGGTAGAACAACAGAAACGGGCAGCCATATCAATGTGTGTGCGATATACGGCATACGATTAACTTGGACGAACTGTTTTCAATTAGGGAACACAACAGAAACGGTTCAATTTAACAAGATGTGTGTGATATGCAGCATACAGTTCACATGGATGAACTGTCTGCGATGAGCCAAAAGAACACAAACGAGTCGTGTAAACAAGATGTGTGTGATACGTGGCAAATAGCCAACTCGGATGAACTGTTTGTGATGAGAAATTACAACACAAACGGTCAATACAGTTACTTTGTGTGTGATTCTATGTGTACAATTTTTTTTGAAAAATGTAAACTAGTTGCTTGCGGTGGCTATCGCACACGATGCGTCTGCGAGTACTTGTGTGCGATGATTAGTATGTTACACATACGTTTCCTTATGTGAACATGTGTGTGAATTTGCAATATGGACAGTTAATATGCAAATGCCTTCTGGACATCGGGCACATGCTTAAACTTAATGAACTGTGTACGATACTAATATTTCCCATGAAAATCTATAAACTTGGGTAACAACATTGAGTAACGTATATCTAGTGGTTACACTATTCGACAAAAGAAGGATCTTCATAACACGGTTTTGACAACCATATGGTCCATATCTACATACTTAACATAGTAACAACTATCACATTTTAAGAGGCTAAGGGCCAACAACCATATGGTCCATATCTACATACTTAACATATATAGTAACATCTAGCACATTTTAAGAGGCTAAGGGCTAACAACCACAACTATCCACTGGAAGCAGCTTGATCACGGTGACTCGGCATCTCGTCAATGAAAAGGAAGAGCCCTCCTGTGCCTTCGTAGAGCAGGAGTAGAACAATGTCTCCAATTTTCCAATATGGATGCATTGCCACGAGAAGCGAGAACTTGTTAATTTGAAGGGACAATTGCAATTTTACCCCTAGTTGGTTCCTACCCACGGGTTTTGCCCTTACTTTTCGAGCTTGCTCAGTTTTGCCCTTACTTTTTCCGTCGAGGTCCCTCGAATGCCCTTTGACCGTTTGACCAAAACTTTGAAAATTCATAACTAATTCATATGAACTCGGAAAAATGCAAATAAGATATCAAAATGTTCAGATAAACATTACCTTTATGTGCATATTATTTGCATTCAGGACAAAAGCACCCTTTAAACTACCTGAGGTAATTAATGTTATTAACATTATCAAAAATAAAAGGTATAAATAATATTTTTTAATGAATAAAAAATACATGCAAATGTAGGTGATGTTTTCTGAACATCCAGATATCTTATTTGCATTTTTCTGAGTTCGTATCATCTTGTTAAGAATGTTCTAATGACTTTGACCATTATTTGGAAACTTCATAACAAGTTGATACGAACTCAGAAAAATGCAAATAAGATATCAGGATGTTCAGAAAACATCACCTACATTTGCATGTAATTTTTATTCATGGAAAAAATATTGTTTATACCTTTTTATTTTTAATAATGTTAATAATATTAATTACCTCAGGTAGTTTAAAGTGTGCTTTTGTCCTGAATGCAAATGATATGCACATAAAGGTAATGTTTATCTACACATTTTGATATCTTATTTGCATTTTTCTGAGTTCATATGAATTAGTTATGAATTTTCAAAGTTTTGGTCAAACGGTCAAAGGGCATTGGAGGGACCTCGACGGAAAAAGTAAGGGCAAAACTGAGCAAGCTCGAAAAGTAAGGGCAAAACCCGTGGGTAGGAACCAACTAGGGGTAAAAATGCAATTGTCCCTAATTTGAATGGTTCCATTTTTGCGGGAAATGCAGTACCTTGCAATCATTTTGGCGTTATTAGCAGGCACAAGTGTAATTCGACCACGCCGGGAAATCGATCCAGGAACGGCTACAGGGGGCAATTTCTGTTGACATGTAGAATAAAAAACAATTGTAACATATCGTTGAAGATATATATAGTTTATGAGCATCAACATTAAAATAAGACTTTTTACCAGCGCTTTGTGCACACAATTGGTCTTCTTCAGTGTGTGCACCATAGGTCTAATTAATCCCATCCAAAATCCAGCGTTCATACGCTGTGCTATCTCTGTCAGATTATCAACAAAGTTTATGACATGCTTCAAGTCCTTCCAGTGAAATTTGGTACACTTAGTAACATACAGATCGTTCACTATGCATCCAACATATCCTGCTTAAAAGGTGGAAAGGTATTATTTATTCAGAACATGACAAAAGAATATATAGTGCGAATAAATTGGTAAACATAATTTGTTACTGCCTAGGAACGGAGTCAGAATATGATATCACAATTGGTTGCTTAAATAGTGATCAATTGGTTGCTTAAATAGTAATATGACAGCATGGAGAAAGTTGAAAGGACACTAACCTTGATCAGACTTTGATCGGTTCATGACGTTGGGGAAGTAAACATCCATGTTAATTAGACCAGGCTGTGGTGCACGCGCTAGAATTTTATTACCAGCTTTCAGTTCATAACACTTAGACATTTTTCTCCAAAGGTCTGCATTAAAATAGGAGTGACCATCTTTATCAAGTTTTACGCTAACCGTCATTATAAATCCATGTTGCGTTATCAATATGACATCCTGGGAGTCATCAGCAAAGTAAAGCCCAAGATTTCCTTCTACTCCTGTTCTTGCAAAGCAAGGGATGTACTGCTTGAAATGAAAATTAAGATCGTAAATTTGATATATTGAAATAACCGAGCAAGATGCAAATATGGGAGTAACTGATAGAACATATCCATATATAGATGCAAGCAAAGTACAAAAATATAGAATTAAAAGTAGATAATGTAACAAAGATTTGATGCAAATATATAGATAATGTAGCAACAGACGGTATATGTTCACCAATTTAGGCCATGCCGACCGTCGTAGGTTGAGATTGAACATACCGAGCGCTCCCTGAAGTCATCCGGAATGGTGAGATAGAACTTCGTTTTCGACTGGTCACGACCACAGTTGCCTGATTTGTGCTCGCACTGTGCACACATGAATGAACACCCACGAATCAGCTACAACAAAAATGATTCCAGGGGATTTCTGCCGGTTGATTAACAGCGACGGACGGACTGTGGTAAGAGATGAGTGAATATTTTGCTAATTAACTTGATTACCTTCTCCATGAGAAAAATCCCCGGCCCAATCCCGCAGAAAACCCCAGTCGACCAGAGTCTAGAATGTTGGTGCAGATAGGCGGCGGAAAGCGGTGGAGGCGGAATCCAGTGCCGTTTGGAGCGCGACCTACGCCCGCCGCCAACAGCCGTCGAGCTTAGGGTGCAGAGTTGCGGAGGAGTCCGCGGCGAGTGAGTGAGGACGAAGTGGGTGAGGGTTTTCTTTTCCTTTTGCATGTGTGAGTGAACACACACGGTTCGCAGAGGCGACGGAGATGAATCGTGTGCGTTAGTAAATCACCGAGATTGAATGGGAATCCAAATTTCCTTTGTCCTTCATCCATGAGTTTTTTCTACGATGAACATAAACCCTGCTAATCACCTTGTTCAAATTTGACACTTTTCCGGGTTCATTTACAATATTTAGGGGATTATGTGCATTTTGTAGGCATTAATGCACGTAATTCAAATTCAAACAATTGGTGCATGAAAGGGTGCACAAGAACGGTCTCGAAAAACCATACTAGTTGTATTTAGTAATTTCTCAAGCCTTTTACAAGGAATGGGTAGAGATTTCAATGGAGTGCATGGCAATAGTCAACCACAAACGCGTCATTTACTGGGTTATCAACTATAGAACAATGAAATATGTGCTTGAAAAACATGACGGCTGGCATGGTGCCATGGTATGGCCTCACCGTGCCCTGGTTGAAAGCTGAGAAGGTTTGATTTATGTCATTATGCATGCCCTTCATAAATCAAACCATCACCGAGAAAGATCAATGCTTTCGAGAGGGAAATCACCAAGATTGAAGGGGAATCCAAATTTCCGTCCTAGTTTGTCATTCAATTTTTTTCCAACGATCAACATACCGCCTCAAATGAAACGTGTTCAAATTTGACATTTTTCCGAACTCATTTACCATATTTAGGAGATTGTGTGCATTTTCTAGGCATTAATTATGCACATAATTCAAATTCGAACAATCGGTGCATGAAAAGGTGCACAAGAACGGTCTGGAAAACCATGTTCGTGCTATATAAAAAATGAAACACATGGTTGGAAAACATGACGCCTGGTGTGGTGCCATGGTATGGCCTCACCATGCCCTGGTAAAAATTGGAGAATGTTTTCCTTATGTCGTGATGCGCGCCTTTCATAAAACGAACCATCATCCGAGGAAGTTTCATAGTTTCGAGGGGGAAGTCACCAAGGTTGAAGGGGGATCCAAATTTCCTTTGTCCTTTGTCCATGAGTTTTTTTCTATGATGAGCATACAACTTGCAAATCACCGTGTTCAAATTTGGCACTTTTCCGGGTTCATTTGCCATATTTAGGGGATTATGTGCATTTCCTAGGCATTAATGCGCATAATTCAAGTTCAAACGATCGATGCATGAAAGGGTCCACAAGAACGGCCTAGAAAACCATGCTCGTGCCATTTAGTAAATTCTCATGCCTTTTACAAGGAATAGACAGATATTTCGATGAAATGTGTGGCAATAATCAACCAAAAATGTTTGTTTGTTGGGTTTTCAACTATAGAAAAAAATGTAATAAATGCTTAAAAACATGACGCCTGGCATGGTGCCATGGTATGACCTCACCATGCCCTGGTAAAATTTTGAGAAGGATTGGCTTATGTCGTCATGCACGCCCTTCATAAATCGAACCATCACCGAGGAAGTTCCATGCTTTCGGGAGGGAAAATCCCCAAGATTGAAGGGGAATCCTAATTTCCGTCCTAGTTTGTCATTCAGTTTTTTTCCAACGATCAACATACCGCCTCAAATGCAACGTATTCAAATTTGACATTTTCCTGGGCTCATTTACCATATTTAGGGGATTATGTGCATTTTCTAGGCATTAATGGACACAATTCAAATTCGAACAATCAGTGCATGAAAAGGTGCACAAGAACGGTATGGAAAACCATGCTCGTGTTATTTAGCACATTCTCATGCCTTTTACAAGGAATGGGCAGATATTTCAAGGAAATGTGTGGCAATAGTCAAGCATAAATGCGTCGTTTACTCGGTTAACAACTATACAAAAAATGAAACACATGGTTGGAAAACATGATGCCTGGCGTGGTGCCATGGTATGGCCTCACCATGCATGGTAAAAATTGGAGAATGTTTTCCTTATGTCGTGATGCGCGCCTTTCATAAATCGAACCATCATCGAGGAAGTTTCATGGTTTCAAGGGGGAATTCACCAAGATTGAAGGGGGTCCAAATTTCCTTTGTCCTTTGTCCACGAGTTTTTTTCTACGATGAACATACAACATGCAAATCACTGTGTTCAAATTTGGCACTTTTCCCGGTTCATTTGCCATATTTAGGGGATTATGTGCATTTCCTGGGTATTAATGCGCATAATTCAACTTCAAACAATCGATGCATGAAAGGGTCCACAAGAACGGCCTGGAAAACCATGCTCGTGCCATTTAGTAAATTCTCATGCCTTTTACAAGGAATGGGTAGATATTTCAAGGAAATGTGTGGCAATAGTCAACCATAAACGCGTCGTTTACTCGGTAACAACTATACAAAAAATGAAACACATGGTTGCAAAACATGACGCCTGGCGTCACTAACAAAAAAGACACTTCCGTGATGATACGTGTTTGTCACAGTAGGTCACGTTTTCTGTCATGCATGTACATCCATGAAAAATTTATGACAGAATCAAGATAGTCATACATGTGTTGTCGTAGAAGTGTTCCATGACATTACCAAAATTATCATCACGGAAGTGTCCACTTCCATGACGATAAATCGCGCGGCATAGAAGTGCTTTCGTCAAGGGTGACCGACACGTGGCATCCACCGTAACAGGACGCCGTTAAGCTATCGGGTCCGGTTTTGGATCCGATAACCCGTTAACAACCCGGACCAATGGGAATTTTCCATGTGTGAAATTCTCATTGGCTGGAGGAAACACGTGTCGGCTCAACGTTCGGACAGATGTCATCCACTCATTGGACAGGAGGCGCCTATGATACGTCGACACGTGGCACGGCCCAACAGAGGCCCATTTCGGTGAAAAGGCCGGCCCGTTTGACTTGGTCAAAAGGTAACGGGTTGGCCCACGGAAAGCCTGTTAACGGCCTCTTCGTATATAGCCCATTTACGACCCGCTTACTACCGGCCCGTTAAGGCCTATCGGAATTAAGCCCAGTAGCTTCATCTGGGCCGTCCAATATGATTCCAGGCCGTTGTAACTTCCGGCCCATGTATTGCCCATGATGTCTTTCGGTCCATATGAGGCCCTTTGTAACTCTCGGCCCATTAAAGGCCCGAGATGAAACTGGCCCACAATGAACAGTCTATCGCTTTATACCCATTAGCGGCCCATTATCCCGTCGGCCATTTCCAACCTGTGTTCACTTTCGGCCTTCTAAGGACCCATTTATTCTTGGGATCATTTCTAGAATTCTGTTAGATACAGTCCGTTACTGGCTTCCCGTTTGTGGGCCAAATACAGTCCGTGGTTACATTCGGCCCGTTTGTGGCCCGTTAACCCGTTGGGCTATTTTCATAGCGTTATCAAATACGGCCTATTAACGGCCGTTATGGCCCACCAATAGTATGTCCCATGTTTGGTGAAATGATTATACGCCCCATAGAAGGCCCATGGATCCTATGGCCCGTAGAAGACCAATGGATCCTACGGCCCGTAGAAGGCCCATGGATCATACGGCCCATAAAAAGTCCATGGATCCTACGGCCCGTAAAAGACCCATGGATCATACGGCTCGTAGAAGGCCCATGGATCCTACGGCCCGCAGGAGGCCCATGGTTACAATAGTCTGTGTGTTGCCATGATTATTGTGGCCTAGTTACCAAAACTAGGTTATTGTGGCCACTAAAAAAAGGCGAAAAAAGAACTGCAGTGACTACAAACAAACAACTAAACAAGACAATAAGGAAATAAATAAGCAAGCAACTAACGCTAGCCTATTACAGCTATTACACATATTACATCCATTGGGCATCAAAGTTCGCCACCAGTGCAAATATAGGGAACAAAGCAGCATATTACATACACTGGCCGTCAAAATTGGCCACGAGTGCAAATAAACGCAGCAGCAAAACAAGTCCATAACTAAAACAACTTCAGAAGATCTCAAGAAACGTTATCCTGGGTATCCGCCATGCTGGCAATAAGCTTAGCAAGCTTATTAGCTTTGTCCTGTTTGGCGCTAAAATCCTCCAACGCTTGCTGTTGCACCAGAAAGTATGCATCTGAATGCTCCAGGGACTTCCGTGGTCCTTCCGCTTCTTGTCGCAGCACAGTTGATCGATGTCTTTCAGCTTGTAGTTGAGACTCAAGAAACCGAACTGATTCAGACAGTGGGTTTGACTAGCTTGTGCAAGCGGTATTGGCCAGTAACTCGAACAGTAAACCAAGACAGGACTTTGGGGTTGCCTCACTGTCTTCAAGATAGTTTTCCTTAGCTATTTTATCAGCTTTGTTGGAGACCAACAAGGATGTCTCATGATCCTGAACCTTATCTGCATTACTTCCTTTATCATTGCTTAATAAGGCACTCTTCCCCAATATTCTGTCAGCATTCTAAAAGAAGAAACAAGCAGACACATAACAGGTTTAGCATGTACTAGTATATGAAACTCATTTCGGTGAACCAGTTCATTAGTAAGGTGGACAAGATTAAACTACCAAGTCTTGTATTTCCAAGTAGTACATTATAAAAGCATCAAACAAACATATATCTATGTCCTATGGTCACTGCATTGTCTTGCCAAATAAAAATCGAGACACGGTTCAAATCATATCAGTTCAAGAGAAAGCAGGACTGAAAGAATACAAAGCGTGGGAAACTAAACGGCCCAACAAGATTTCAGATGGGTACCACGGGTCTACATGTACAACAACACTATTGGCCCTTCTATGATGCTAGTAATATGCATGATATGAGAAGTCAACTGTATACACAATTGAAATTGAAATCAACAAAGCTATTTATAAGAGCAAACCTGTTAAAGAAACATGCGTAAACATACCTGTTGTGCCATTGGAGTTTCCATTGGATAGTTCAATTTAAAAATAATTTTGTATGAGTAAATACAGTGATACAAGAGCAAAGCAGTATGCACGATAGCAATGGAATCTTAAATGAGAACAGTTGTTCTTCAGGTTTAAGCACTTGTTCTAGATGAACAAAGTACAGTAAGACGCAAGCATGTAGTACTTAAAATAAAATGAGCTCATAGACCTTACCACATTCTTGCTTTGGGACCAATAAAGAACAAGGCGTTCCCAGTCATCGTCCAATAAATGTGTCTCAGGAGAACGTAAGGGAATTTGATGAGTTTCTTTGCCAGTGAAGTACGTTTTCTTCAGGTAATTCCGATACTGCCACCAAGCATTCTTGAAGATTGCAGAGGTATTAGCACAGGTTACCTCATCCCGAGTTTCCAAATGGGTCCTTCTCTATAGAGAAAAATGGGAAAATTTTCTGTATTATAACCATCATGGAGGTAGAATGTATGGGACAAAGCAAAGTAATTGCCATGAATAACATTACTTACACATAACTCCTAGACAAACACCTACAACTGGCATTTTCCTTCATCTTCAGTATAATATTTCCATGATGGGAAGATACGCACATAGGATTTAACAACATCAAATGCGATAGATGCTAAACTATGAATGGTCGGTTGTGCTTTCTCCACAGGAATAGGTGTACTAACTGGTGGAGTTGGGGTTCGGCGTGGTAGTACTGGCGCTTTGGGCACTGGAGCTGCCTTACTAACTGCTCTTGTTTGGGAGCTCTGTGGTGGAGATGGTGTTGTGTCAACAGGAACTGGGTTACTATCTGCTAGGGTTGGGGTTAGATTGGGTGAAGCTGGTTCTCTGTCCATCGCAGTAGGGATAAAATTTATGAGAGTCTGGGTCATGTGTGGTAGGGCTGGTTCTCGTGCATGTACAACCGGGGTGCTATCTCCACCAACAGGTAGCACTGTTTTATTTGAAGACCATGTTTTTACTCCGCTAGATACTGCCATCACCCGCTCCAATTCAAATGGCTGATAAACAAGAAACATAATTGAATGTACAGACATTGTATGAGAGACAGATGCAATAGATAGTGTGGAAAAAAGAGGGCATTAAATAATTGACATGTATATTGTTTAACTAAAACGGATAGCATGACATAATTTCACATATATGATGTCTATCTAAACTGGATACATAGCATAGCATAACATAATTCAAAGATATGATGACTAACTAAACAGGATCGCATGACATAATTCACATACATGTTATCTAAGTAACCAGGATCACATGATTTAATTCACATATGTGATTTATATGCTAAGCAGAGGGCATTCGCATATATGATGTCTGAACTAAGAACATGGTGTTGAATATTGTGTATATGATGTCTAAACTATGCAATGCAAGACACCATACGCATGATATGAGCAGTAGAACCGTGCGAAGTTAGAGCATACACCTCGGTGGGGGAATAGGACTGGTCATCTGTCTCTGAATCCATCTCTGAGGAGCTATCGAGACCCAGCAAGAGATCTGCTTCGACATGTAGCACTGTCTGCTCTGAAGGCCTTGTTTTCACTCCAGATTTTTCCATCACCCACTCAAATGGCTGATTCACAGGAAGAGTAGTTTAATGTACAAACATTATCGACAAATGGAAATTTAATGAAGAAAAGGATGGGCTAGATATCATTCAAATATATGATGCCTGGTTAAACAGGATGGCATTGCATAATTCCCATATATGATATTGAAACTAAACAAGTGGCATTACAGAACATGTCTAAACTAAGCAGATGACATATATGATGTCGAAAGTAGGCACTGCAAGGCAACATATGCATAATATGACTAACATCATCATGCCAAGTTAGAGCAAACACCTTGGGGGGTAAATAGGAGTGGTCAGCTGCGTCTGAATCTGCCTCAGAACAGATATCTTCCTCTGGATTACAATCTGGAGAGGGGGGAGGGTTTGCCATTGAACCTACCATGGAGCGATGTCTGCATGACATTGTATTGCCGTGCAAAACTCTTCTCTTTTTCTCTACATGTTCAGCATGACTGTGTACAATATCTGACATGCATACAAAAAAATATAGTGAGATTATGTAAGGAGAGCATGCAGAAATCTAGAGTAATGGTAACAATCTAGAGTAATGGTAACAACCAGTGGATGGATCCAAAAATAATGATAGCAGGATGATGATTGCTTTAATTTAATAAAAAACAGATGATGATTGCTTTACTATTTGTTTCCCACCCAAGATGAACAACATAGGCATACCCTAGGTGAACCAGATATTAGACAGAGATACTATCCATTGCTGCCTCGATATGTGCCCCACAACTAATTTAGAACTCAAGTTTGAACATCAATTTGGACCTGACTTGGAGTCTAAGAGATGAACACGACAATAAAGTAGCAGGTAATATTAAGCAATGCATAACATAAGAAGAAACAAAAGAGTGCGACCTCTCTTGTGGACCCGTGTACTCCTCAGGTTGATCTGCTGAGTCGGTGATGGTGATGCTGTTGCGGTGGGGGTCGGCGACAGGGAAGGAGATCTGAGGCGGCGAAAGACGGTCAGGGGTCGTGATGTCTGGTTTGGTGGATGCTTTTGTCGATGGAGTAGCTCAGGTGAGGTGGACGACGTCGCGGCAGGATCAAGACAAACCACACAAAGTTTTCTTCGACAGCTACCTATAACTGAAGTAATTCTGTAAGGGCTCATTAGGCTTGCATGATTCTAAAAATGCAGGGATAGGAGGAAAAACACCGGAATAGGATAGGAATGCACATGGGGAATAGAGCCTATGTGAACACAGAATTTCTGTCAACTTGGGTGTTTGGTTCACAGGAAAAGGAGGAGCAGAGGAATGATACGTCTCCATCGTATCTACTTTTCCAAACACTTTTGCCCTTGTTTTGGACTCTGACTTGCATGATTTGAATGGAACTAACCCGGACTGACGCTGTTTTCAGCAGAATTGCCATGGTGTTATTTTTGTGCAGAAATAAAAGTTCTCGGAATGACCTGAAACTTCATGGAGAATATTTTTGGAATTAATAAAAAATACTGGCAAAAGAATCAAGGCCAGGGGCCCCACACCCTGTCCACGAGGGTGGGGGCGCGCCTACCCCCCTGGGCGTGCCCTCTACCTCGTGGGCCCCCTGGTGCTCCACCGACCTCAACTCCAACTCTATATATTCACGTTCGGGGAGAAAAAAATCAGAGAGAAGGATTCATCACGTTTTACGATACGGAGTCGCCGCCAAGTCCTAATCTCTCTCGGGAGGGCTGATCTGGAGTCCGTTCGGGGCTTCGGAGAGGGGAATCCGTCGCCATCGTCAACCTTCCTCCATCACCAATTTCATGATGCTCACCGCCGTGCGTGAGTAATTCCATCGTAGGCTTGCTGGATGGTGATGGGTTGGATGAGATTTACCATGTAATCAAGTTAGTTTTGTTAGGGTTTGATCCCTAGTATCCACTATGTTCTGAGATTGATGTTGCTATGACTTTGCTATGCTTAATGCTTGTCACTAGGGCCGAGTGCCATGATTTTAGATCTGAACCTATTATGTTTTCATGAATATATGTGAGTTCTTGATCCTATATTGCAAGTCTATAGTCACCTACTATGTGTTATGATCCGGCAACCCCGAAGTGACAATAATCGGGACCACTCCCGGTGATGACCTTAGTTTGAGGAGTTCATGTATTCACTAAGTGTTAATGCTTTGGTCCGGTACTCTATTAAAAGGAGGCCTTAATATCCCTTAGTTTCCAATAGGACCCCGCTGCCACGGGAGGGTAGGACAAAAGATGTCATGCAAGTTCTTTTCCATAAGCACGTATGACTATATTTGGAATACATGCCTACATTACATTGATGAATTGGAGCTAGTTCTGTGTCACCCTATGTTATAACTATTGCATGAGGAATCGCATTCGGCATAATTCTCCATCACCGATCCAATGCCTACGAGCTTTTCACATATTGCTCTTTGCTTAGTTACATTACCATTGCCACTATTACAATTGCTACAAAACTATTAATGTTACTTTTATCGCCATTACCGTTACTTCCATACTACTTTGCTACTAAATACTTTGCTGCAGATATTAAGTTATCCAGGTGTGGTTGAATTGAAAACTCAATTGCTAATACTTGAGAATATTCTTTGGCTCCCCTTGTGTCGAATCAATAAATTTGGGTTGAATACTCTACCCTCGAAAACTGTTGCGATCCCCTATACTTGTGGGTTATCAAGACTATTTTCTGGCGCCGTTGCCGGGGAGCATAGCTCTATTCTTTGAGTCACTTGGGATATATATCTGTTGGTCACTATGTGGAACTTGAAAGACGAAAGAACTAAGATTTTTCCCTCAACTTTGAGGGGAGGTAAGGAACTGCCATCTAGCTCTGCACTTGATTCACCTTCTGTTTTGAGTAAGCTTGTGACACCTAAACCTGCTTCTGCTATTAATTCTGATATGTCGCATGTTATTGATGATGCCACTTCTGCTTTGCATGATACTTATGATGAAACTACTTCTATGCTTAATACTACTGTGCCACTAGGTGAATTTCTTGATGAACAACTTGCTAGGGCTAGAGAGAATGAAATTCTTGAAACTGATAATATTGATCAAAGTGATGATGAAGATTCTCCCCCTAGATATGAATTGCCTATTGTGCCCGAGGGTTATGTTATGGACGAAGAAACTGCTAGAGACTTTCTTGCTTGCAATGATAGGAATGATCTTAAGAAATTATTAGTTAAGCTGAAAGAAAGATCTTTGAATGCTAGAATGAAATATGACCCTGCTTTTGCTACTTCACCTATCTGTGTTACTGATAAGGATTATGATTTCTCCGTTGATCCTGAGATAATTACTTTGGTTGAATCTGATCCTTTTTATGGCTATGAATCTGAAACTGTTGTGGCACATCTTACTAAATTAAATGATATAGCCACCCTATTCACTAATGATGAGAAAACTCGCTACTACTATATCCTTAAATTATTTCCATTCTCATTAAAGGGTGATGCTAAAACATGGTTTAATTCTCTTGATCCTGGTTGTGTGCGTAGTCCCCAGGATATGATTTATTACTTCTCTGCTAAATATTTCCCCGCTCATAAGAAACAAACTGCTTTAAGGGAAATATATAATTTTGTGCAAATTAAAGAAGAGAGTCTCCCACAAGCTTGGGGGAGGCTTCTCCAATTACTTAATGCTTTGCCTGATCATCCTCTCAAGAAAAATGAAATACTTGATATCTTTTATAATGGACTAACCGATGCTTCCAGAGACCACCTGGATAGTTGTGCTGGTTGTGTTTTCAGGGAAAGAACAGTTGATCAAGCTGAATTGCTATTGAATAATATGTTGACTAATGAAAATAATTGGATACTTCCTGAACCAACTCCTAAGCCAACTCCGAAGAAAAGGGGTATTCTATTTCTCAGTCCTGAAGATATGCAACAGGCAAAGAAATCTATGAAAGAAAAAGGTATTAAAACTGAAGATGTTAAGAATTTACCGCCTATTGAAGAAATACATGGTCTTAATTTGCCGCCTGTTGAAGAAATACATGGTCTTGATAACCCGACACAGGTTGTAAAGGTAAATTCTCTCTATAGATTTGATGAAGGTGATATTCCCCGTTATAAGTCTGCTAGCCAATGCTTAGATGACTTTGATAATTTTATTGTTAAACAAGAGAACTTCAATGTTTATGTTGGTAGACAATTGAAACCTAATGCTTATATGATTGAACACTTGAGTGATTATATGTCTAGAGTTAAAGGTGAACTTAAACTCATTAGTAAACATGCTTCTATGGTTACCACTCAAGTAGAACAAGTGCTTAAAGCTCAGAATGATTTGCTCAATGAATTAAATAATAAGAAGAATGATAATGTTGTTAGAGTTATGACTAGAGGGGGTAAAATGACTCAGGAACCTTTGTATCCTGATGGTCACCCTAAGAGAATTGAGCAAGATTCTCAGAGAACTAATGTTGATGCACCTAGTCCTTCTAAAAAGAACAAAAAGAAAAATGATAGGACTTTGCATGCTTCTACTGAACCTGTTGTAGACACACCTGAGAATCCCAATGATATTTCTATCTTTGATGCTGAAACACAATCTGGTGATGAACATGAACCTAGTGATAATGTTAATGATAATGTTCATGTTGATGCTCAACCTAGTAATGACAATGATGTAGAAATTGAACCTGCTGTTGATCTTGATAACCCACAATCAAAGAATCAATGTTATGATAAGAGAGACTTCGTTGCTAGGAAGCATGGTAAAGAAAGAGAACTATGGGTTCAGAAACCCATGCCCTTTCCTCTTAAACCATCCAAGAAAAAGGATGATGAGGATTTTGAGCGCTTTCCTGAAATGATTAGACCTATCTTCTTGCGTATGTGTTTGACTGATATGCTTAAAATGAATCCTTATGCTAAGTACATGAAAGATATTGTCACAAATAAAAGAAAGATACCGGAAGCTGAAATTTCCACCATGCTTGCTAATTATACTTTTAAAGGTGGAATACCTAAGAAACTAGGAGATCCAGGAGTACCAACTATACCATGCTCCATTAAAAGAAACAATGTTAAAACTGCTTTATGTGATCTTGGAGCCGGTGTTAGTGTTATGCATGTCTCTTTATATCGTAGACTTGATTTGAATAAGTTGACACCTACTGAAATATCTTTGCAAATGGTTGATAAATCAACTGATATACCTGTCGGTATTTGTGAGGATGTGCCTGTTGTGGTTGCAAATGTTACTATTTTAACGGACTTTGTTATTCTTGATATTCCCGAGGAAGATAGTATGTAAATTATCCTTGGTAGACCCTTTTTGAATACTGCAAGGGCTGTTATTGATTGCAACAAAGGCAATGTCACTTTTCATGTTAATGGTAATGAGCATACGGTACACTTTCCAAGGAAACAACCCCAAGTCCACAGTATCAGTTCTATTGGAAAATTTTCAATGATTACTATTGGAGGTTTTGAATTTCCTCTTCCTACTGTCAAGAAGAAATATGATATTCTTATTGTTGGGGATGTGCATATCCCTGTTGAGGTAACCTAGTGCTATTCGAAATTTCTCCGGTTTCATGTTATTCGAAAAGAGTTTGTTAACAAGACTTGATAAACCTTGTTAGTGGATTCCTTTTGATGAGCATGAGATGGATGAAGTTAGAAAGCAAAACCTTTTGTACCCTCCTTTTACTTTCTGTTATTTAGATTAAATAAAGCAAAAATAGTATTATTCTGTCTGTTTTCTGAATTTTCTGTGCAATAAAAAATACCCCGAAAATAAAAGTTCTCCAAATGCCCTGAAAATGAAATATGATTTTTTCTAGAATATTTGAGAATATTTGGCACTGAGAACACATCAGGGGGAGCAAGCACCTGGCCACGAGGGTCCAGGGCGCGCCCACCCCCCTGGGCGCGCCCTCTGCCTCGTGGGCCCCTAGTGGCCCCCCTCCACTTATTCCAGCCACCACACACTCCTTCCTCCCAAAAAAATCACCAACCAGCTCAAGCACGAGTTCTAGCTCATTTTGCTGCCATTTTCGATCTCCTAGCTCAAAGCTCCACTCACAAAACTGCTTTGGGGGGTTGTTCTTCGGTATGTGACTCCTCCAATGGTCCGATTAGTTTTTGTTCTAGTGCTTTATTCATTGCAATTTTTTGCTGCCTAGGTGACCCTGTTCTTGAGCTTGCATGTCAAATTTATATGGTCCCAAGTAGTTCTAATGCATGATATAGTCTCTAGGCACTTGTGGGAGTAGTTGCTATCAATTTTGTTGAGTTTGGTTCACTTTTATTTTGAGTTACTAAAATTTTCAGAGGAAGAAATATGTTTAGGAAATTGTACCAAGGTGGTTCTTCAAGGAAGCAAGGACCCAGGCCCGCAATACGTGAGCCGGACCATGAACCACCAAGAGAAGCTCAAGCATTGTGAATGGCCGTTAGAAGATTTCATGGTTCGAGCAGGAATTAAGGAGGAATTTGACGCATATGTGCGTAATGCTGAACTTGAGGGCTTCATGCTAGATAAGTGCCCTCAATATTATTACCTAACTGATTCCTTTGTGAGAAGGTTCAAATTCTCATCTTCACGTAATTCTCACACTGTCCTATTTGATCTCTATGGTAAATCTTATACTATGGACTTAGAAGATTTTAATACTGCTTGTAAACTTCCACAATGGGGTAGTGCTAGTGAACCTCGCAAATCTGAGTTTAAAGATTTTCTTGCTAGTATTACTGTGGGGGAATCTAGAGAGATAACACAAGCCACCATAGGGAGCATTGATTTTCCTGCTATACATTATTTTGCTCTCTTTATAGGTAGATGCATAAACGGTAAGGATGAGGCATGTCACATGTGTGTTCCTGACCTTAGTGTTCTCAAGAGTGCTATTTTAGGAGATAAACAATATACCTTGGGGGCCATTGTCGCACGAAGGTTGCATAGTAATGGTTTAAGTGGAGACTTGTTTGGTGGTATTTATGCAACCCGTGTAGCTAATTTTCTTGAGATACCCATACATGAAAATGATATGGAATTACCACCCACTTATCTAGATTATGATGCTATGGTTCGCCATCAATTTATTGAGAGGAATGAACAGCCTCTCCAGTACCGACTAATGTTTGACAGGCGCCGCACTTTCCATGTTGCTCTCCCTGCTCCTACTTTCTTTGACTTTCAGGCAAAAGGGAGATATATTATAACCAGGGAGGAGGCGAAGGAGTATAAGAGAAGGACGGAGGCAGCCCGCCTCCAAGCTGCAACTCACGAGGCAATAGCTGTTGCATCTCTGTACGACCCCATCTACAACTTTGATCCATGGGCATAGACCAACTTAGGCCAAAAGCCTAAGCTTGGGGGAGTACGTATTTCTCACCGACATTACATTCATGTTCACACACTCATTCTGGTTGTCGGTGCTCATACTTTTTCACTGTAATATCCATGCTAGTTTATTTCCTTTTTGCTTTCTTCTTGTGTGTTTGATAAACCTTAATAAAAACCAAAAAAATTAGTTGCAACTTTTAGCTAGTTTACTTTCCATGTTTGTACTAGTAATAACTAAAAAGAAAACCCAAAAAGATTTCTCGTTCTTCTTTTGCCTGTTGGGAGCTTTCCCGTGTAAATAGTTTTATTTTATTTCTTTTCTTTGGGGGTCGAGAGGAGAAGACCATGAACAAAATGTTGTAGTGGCTCTTATATGCATTATTGTTGATTTAACAAAGAGCCCATGTTACCTTGTCTTCTCCTTTGTATTGAATATTTGCAGATTCCAACTTAGTTCAATGCACGTGCACTATTATTATTATCACACCGTTCGGTTGTGCAAGTGAAAGGCAATAATGACGATATATGATGGATTGATTGAGATGAGAAAAGCTGGTATGAACTCGACCTCTCGTGTTTTTGTAAATATGATTAGTTCATCGTTCCTGATTCAGCATATTATGAATGAAACATGTTTGCAATGACAATTAGAGATTATAGTTGCTTATGCCATGCTTAATTTGCTAGGAGTTTATAATGGTTTACCTTGCGTGCCAACATGCTATTAAAATGGTTGTGATGTGGTATGATGGGGTGGTATCCTCCTTTGAACGATTCGAGTGACTTGACTTGGCACATGTTCACGCATGTAGTTGAAACAAAATCAACATAGCCTCCATGATATTTATGTTCATGGCGGATTATATCCTACTCATGCTTGCACTCAATGTTAATTAATTTTAATGCATGTTCATGACTATTGTCGCTCTCCAGTTGGTCGCTTCCCAGTCTTTTTCTAGCCTGCACTTGTACTAAGCGGGAATACTGCCTGTGCATCCACTTCCATAAACCCCAAAGTTATTCCATATGAGTCCACTATACCCTCCTATATGAGGTATCTACCTACCGTTCCAAGTAAATTTATATGTGCCAAACTCTAAACCTTCAAATGAAATTCTGTTTTGCGTGCTCGAATATCTCATGTATCAACTAGGGTTGTCTGTATCTTCCATGCTAGGCGGGTTATTCTCAAGAGGAGTGGACTCCGCTCCTCACTCACGAGAAAATGGCTGGTCACCAGGATGCCCAGTCCCATGCTCTAAGCAAATCAAATCGAAATAATTGCAAACAAAACTCCCCCATGACTGTTGCTAGTTGGAGGCACTCGTTGTTTCGAGCCAGCCATGGATTGATGCTTGTTGGTGGTGGGGGAGTATAAACTTTACCATTCTGCTTGGGAACCGCCCATAATGTGTGTAGCATGGAAGATATCGAGATCTCTCGGTTGTTATGTTGACAATGAAAGTATGCCGCTCAAAATATTATTTATCTCTATTTCAAAATCGAGCTCTAGCACGTCTACAAATCCCTGCTTCCCTCTGTGAAGGGCCTATCTATTTACTTTTATGCTGAGTCATCACCCTCTTATTGAAAAGCACCAGCTGGAGAGCACCGCTGTCATTTGCGTCCATTACTATTAGTTTATATTGGGTATGACTATGACTGGATCTCTTTTACCATGAATTACAATGTTTAGTCAGTCCTTGATCTTCAGAGGTGCTCTGCATTTATGTTTTGCGGTCTCAGAAAGGGCTAGCGAGATACCATCTTGTTATATCATATCATGATTGTTTTGAGAAAGTGTTGTCATCCGAGATTTATTATTATTGCTCGCTAGTTGATTATGCCATTGATATGAGTAAATATGAGACCTAAATGTTATTGTGAATATGGTTAGTTCATAATCTTTGCTGAAAACTTGAATGCTGGCTTTACATATTTACAACAACAAGAGCAAACAGAGTTTGTAAAAGTTTTTCTTTATCACTTTCAGTTTATCAACTGAATTGCTTGAGGACAAGCAAAGGTTTAAGCTTGGGGGAGTTGGTACGTCTCCATCGTATCTACTTTTCCAAACACTTTTGCCCTTGTTTTGGACTCTAACTTGCATGATTTGAATGGAACTAACCCGGACTGACGCTGTTTTCAGCAGAATTGCCATGGTGTTATTTTTGTGCAGAAATAAAAGTTCTCAGAATGACCTGAAACTTCACGGAGAATATTTTTGGAATTAATAAAAAATACTGGCGAAAGAATCAAGGCCAGGGGGCCCACACCCTGTCCACGAGGGTGGGGGGCGCGCCCCCTGCCTCGTGGGCCCCCTGGTGCTCCACCGACCTCAACTCCAACTCTATATATTCACGTTCGGGGAGAAAAAATCAGAGAGAAGGATTCATCGCGTTTTACGATACGGAGCCGCCGCCAAGCCCTAATCTCTCTCGGGAGGGCTGATCTGGAGTCCGTTCGGGGCTCCGAAGAGGGGAATCCGTCGCCATCGTCATCATCAACCTTCCTCCATCACCAATTTCATGATGCTCACCGCCGTGCGTGAGTAATTCCATCGTAGGCTTGCTGGACGGTGATGGGTTGGATGAGATTTACCATGTAATCGAGTTAGTTTTGTTAGGGTTTGATCCCTAGTATCCACTATGTTCTGAGATTGATGTTGCTATGACTTTGCTATGCTTAATGCTTGTCACTAGGGCCCGAGTGCCATGATTTCAGATCTGAACCTATTATGTTTTCATGAATATATGTGAGTTCTTGATCCTATCTTGCAAGCCTATAGTCACCTACTATGTGTTATGAGCCGGCAACCCCGAAGTGACAATAATCGGGACCACTCCCGGTGATGACCGTAGTTTGACGAGTTCATGTATTCACTAAGTGTTAATGCTTTGGTCCGGTACTCTATTAAAAGGAGGCCTTAATATCCCTTAGTTTCCAATAGGACCCCGCTGCCACGGGAGGGTAGGACAAAAGATGTCATGCAAGTTCTTTTCCATAAGCACGTATGACTATATTCGGAATACATGCCTACATTACATTGATGAATCGGAGCTAGTTCTGTGTCACCCTATGTTATAACTATTGCATGAGGAATCGCATCCGGCATAATTCTCTATCACCGATCCAATGCCTACGAGCTTTTCACATATTGCTCTTTGCTTAGTTACTTAACCGTTGCCACTGTTACAATTGCTACAAAACTATTACTGTTACTTTTATCGCCGTTACCGTTACTTCCATACTACTTTGCTACTAAATACTTTGCTGCAGATATTAAGTTATCCAGGTGTGGTTGAATTGACAACTCAACTGCTAATACTTGAGAATATTCTTTGGCCCCCCTTGTGTCGAATCAATAAATTTGGGTTGAATACTCTACCCTCGAAAACTGTTGCGATCCCCTATACTTGTGGGTTATCAAGGAATGCAAAGAAACATGGCCAAAATAATGTGAAACCATATGAAAGCGTGTACAGTTAGAATGTTATTCTGCCACTAATGCACTTGGTCTTGTTTTCATGCATAGGATTTTGAAAAGTAGGTCCAGGTGGATGTTTTGCTCCATTCCTTTCAACAAAATGCATGAATAATTGAATAGTAGAGTGCCATAGGAAAATTTCCTATTGCTATGTTTTTCCGTTGAACCACAATAGCCCTAATGGATCGACATGAATTTAGAGTAATAAGTGAAGCGACAAGTGTACAACCTCTTTGCCATAGCCGTGTCGACCTCAGCATCATTGGGTTGGTCGCTGAAGAAGTTGAGGCAGAGGTGGCTGTCGGAGTTGTGGAGGAAGATCTGAGGAATCTGTAGACGGCGTCCAGGGCGCTGCTCTGTTGTGATGGATCATTCCGTCCTTGGAGCAGCACCGGTGAGCCGTAAGACGTCAAGGCTGAAGCAGCACAAGACAGACATTGTTAATCTCAAGTGGGATTCTAATAGCATCTCCAATAGATGATATAAAATGCATTACCAAAAAGTGATAGATGTAAAATTTACATCACCAAAAACCACCTGACTACAACAGATGAGGTAAAAACTGTTGACTCTGAATTTAACTGTCGAAACTGAAATTTACTGTGGAATCTGAATGTTACTGTCGAAACTGAACGCAATGGTAGCAGAGAGGCACTTCACATGGGATAGTTTAGGGAGGGCCTGTAGTTCATCTTCAACCTGCACCCCCCTGAGCCGCCAGCCACCCGGCCGAACCCCGCACCACCTCGCCGCCCCGAAACAACTCCCCACCATCGCATCGCCGCCCCGAAACAACTCCCCACCGCCGGTCCGCCTCGCCGCCCCGAAACAACTCCCCACCGTCGGTCCCCCGCCGCCCCGGCCAACCCTCTAGCCCCCCACCCCCACCCCCACCCCTGTGCCAAGCTTTTTCTCAGGCAATCCCCACGCCACCACCCCACCATCGCCCCCCCACCGCCGGCGAGCAGCACCCCACCCAGAAGCCTAAGATAGATAGTGGGGTACCTCTATGGCGAGCCCCCCTCCCCGCCCCTGTGGTTTTTCCTTAACTCCGGCGAGATCCACGACCCCCTGAAAATCGACTGATCCAAAAGATGATTCAGTCGACTGAAGTGTAGCTAAATCAGAGCAGAGCAGCAACACGAGCGAGGGGGAGGGCAGCAACACAAGCGAGGGGGAGAGCAGCAGCGCGAGCGAGAGCCGGAGCAGCAGCAGCAACGCGAGCAAGCGAGCGAGAGCCGGAGCAGCAGCATCAGCGCGAGCGAGAGTCGGAGCAGCAGCAGATGGGCGAGCGAGCGAGAGCCAAAGCAGCAGCAGCGCGAGCGACCGAGCGACAGCCAGAGCAGCAGCAGCAGATCCGGCTGGTATGGACGCCGCCGCCGAAGGGCTTCGCACTGGGGAGAGCCGCCGTGGAGATGTCGCCCGCGGCGCCAGCTTCGAGGTAGCCGCTCCATGGGGGTGCGGGATGGAGCACCGTCGGCGCCAGGAGGTCGAGTTAAGGAGAAGGTGTGATGCAATGAGTGTACAACCTCTTTGGTGGCGCTGAGTAGGCCTCGGCTTCGTCCGAGGAGTCGGTGAGGATGCTGCGGTTCTGGTGGAGCAGGTTAAGACGACGCTGTGGGGATGGAGCAGCCGCGATAGACGAGGCGATCGTCGGAGCAGCTCCTTAGAGGTGGAGGACAGGGCGGCTGCACCGGCGGGACGATGGGATGGACGATGGATCCTCATCCAGGGAGGCGGATGAGGGACGTCGAGCTGTTGCGGTGGACGACGTCGTCGGGGAAGAGGCTCCGGCTGGGCAGCGGTGAGGTGGCGGACGGAGGAGGGTGGGGTTTCGCGGCTGGAGCGCAGATGTTATGGCGGCCAGATTTTGAATGGCGAAAAGGAGGCGATGGGAGGGGGAACCATGACTTAGGGACGCGCTTGTCCAAAATGTAGGGTGTGTTACAAAAGTACCCCCACCGATTTGAACTAGTGGCCCATTCGGCTCAGGGTTAGAAGGGGGATTTCGCGTGTCGGGATTTGGCAGCTGGAGGGAGTTTTCGCGCGCGTTGTAATTTCGGGATAGCAAGGCGCGGGTTGTGAAGGCGCCAGTTTTGGGAGCACGATATCTGAATTTTCGGGATATAACAAGGCACGGGTTGAATTTTATGGACAAGCCTAACGTGTAATATTGTATGTGTACGTACCAAATCAATTCACACTTCCCTCAACGAAAAAAATTAAAAAAATAAAAACTATTCACACCACACAAAGAGAGAGAGTCTTGTCCTGTTTTACTATACAAATGCTATTCAAAGCTACACAAAGAGAGAGTATGAATCCATGTTATGTCCAATTAAATTTTTTCGCTGGCTATATAATGCATGTAACCTACTCATACCAACATTTTAGTGCATTCCAAATGTTTATACTACCGCTGCAATTCAAACTGAATTTGAATTTGTTTCTGTATTTCAATAAGAATCTACAATCATGATTGTTGCCAACTTCAACCATCATTCGTGTATTACCTTAACAACACACCACATGATTACTATAGAGATAGATATGAACTATGTGTACTATATGAACTCAAATTCAATCTTTTGAATACACTAGATGTTGATTCCAAATAATAGTACATTTGATGTACTAACTATATATTCATAATCTAAACCATGTTCCATACGTACACCGTGTTTATCACACAAAGTATAGTGCCCCGCCCCCTACATTATGACAAGTATTTAGCCCTGAGCTGCAAAAGCCACACATTAGCCCAAATTATAATCAATGTTCTACATTATGATATCTTCTTCAAGTATCCGTATCCACTTTTTTATAATGAATTATGATCTATGTTCGTCTTTAACACCTTCACAATCCTCTTCTCTTTGTAGCTAGCTAGCGCTAATTTTCTATCGTGCATGCACACGCCCGCCCCCCTCTCACCCTCCCTCAGCGTCCCCTCCATCGCGCACGTTCGTTATTTCTCTTTAGGTCGTTCACCCGCAGTGTGTGTAGGCCCCCCGACTCCTTTCCGACACACACCAGTCGATATACCTCTCTAGCCAAGTGTGCCTACCACAAACACATACTTCTGCTCTTCTCTTCTCACCGTCCATGCCCCCTATGTCCAATACGGTTCCACGCAGGTGCACACTCCCGCCCCTCTTTTCATCGATCTCATAATCGCACACTCCTCCCCCCTCGACATAGTAGGCCTCTCGCACCACCTCCTAGCCGCACCCCTCTCCCCCTGTCTCTCTCTCCGGACCTTATTTGCTTCTAACACATGCATGCATGTATACGTACTGATCTCCCTACATATAGCTAGGTCGACTATAATTCTTTTGCCCACGCACCGATAGACTTACCTCACTAGTTATGTCTCTCCCTTTCTCGGACACAGGATAGTTGATCTTCCTATGTAGTTACGTATGCTTGCCACAACCATATCGTCTCCCGGTCCCTCATAATCCTTGCATGAGTCCCGACCCATCTCTCACACGCACGTGCATACACAGACAGACATCCCCACCCTCTCTTATTGATATTGCACTTGTACCCTCTGTTTGTCTAGCAGGCCTCTCCCACCATTTGTGAGACGCCACTCCACCACCAACCCTCCGACACTCTACCTTTGTCTTTCTCCTAACCTTATTCCTCTGCTACACATATCCATGGATGTCAATCGATCTCCCTCTATACATAGCTAGGTCTCTCTCCTTCTCCACACATATACTAGTCGATCTACCTCTCTATAGTTAGGTCTACCCCCCCCCCCCCCCCCCCGCCGATAGTCGAACGTTGTAGGTAGGTATCCATGCCATAGAGAAAAACTGCACCTCTGCCCTCTCAAATTCTAGTAGGCCGGCCGCCCTGTATCTTTGACGTGGGCAAACACAAATTCGATGGCACTCTTTATCGATCGCGCAACCACACACTTCATCCCTATTTTTGATTCTATCGATATCTCATGCCGATGATCCCTCCACTCTCTTCTCGTGGATCGCTCCCTCTATATATGATATATCCATGACTCTGTTTCACACACATTGCATATGTTACATTTTTTTGAGATATCATCGACACATTGCCTCGGTTTCGCACAAACCATCTCTCTCACACCCACCCACGTACATACCTGCACCTAAAGAAGAGGTGCACGCAGGACGCACGTACTCACGTCTCGTTCCCGGCCACACCCACGCGGGTGCACGGTGGAGTTCGTTTCTGTACGAAAAGGCAGCCCACGTGATAATTTGACGCGTGTAGCGGTTGTTTACTCAAAGGAGGGTTGGGTACCACGCCTAGACAGAACAAAGTTCGACTTGAAGCATTTGTATTAAATAAAGTTATATATTCCTCCTCAATGGCACGTTGTAAGAATATAAAACGATTGCCGTGGGGAAAATGGAAAAATCCACTCCACTATATACAACGGAGCCTGCCTGCCGGGGTTTGTCTCTTGTCACACCATCTCACACAAGGCGGCGGTGGCCTCTCTCTCTCATCGTTGGTCAGTGATCTGGCCGCATCCCGTCCGCCGGCGGAAAGAGAGGATGTGCATCGTTTCTCCGTTCGACGGTGTTGAGGCAGCACGTCCCGATCTGCGGTACCCGCCGTTCTCTCTGACCAAGCTCCGGCGTGGTAGGGCCTTCGCCACTTGCTCGCTGTCGTAGTATGGGCAGATCCCGACCGCCGGCGCCCTCCTAGTAACATCCCGACGACCCTCAGGTACAGCTTCCTCCGGCCTTGCGCCACCGCCCATCTTCCCACGTTGCTGCATGTGGATCTTCTTTAGTTTTTTTGCTTAAAACGTATCTCGGCCGGCGTACTTTCCATCTTGCAATCTCGTCCTCAAACCATTTTTGATAAACCACCATGCTGCTATCTTTCCCTTATTACATGGAATATGCTTCTTTTTGTCGGCGTATGTGTCTTCAACTCGTGTTATTCGCCAGTAATTGTTTCCTTTCTACCTCTTTTTTTGCAAACAGGGCTAGCCATTTCACCTCGTTGCTATTGCGACCTTTTGGTGAACTGCACAAATCACTTTTTTTCTTAAGAGTGTTTTGTGCAGTTCTGCCAAAATGTCGCATGGGCAACGTTTTTACATTTCTGTGGGACTGCAGAAAGGGAGATTGGTTTTGCTATTCTCCTCATCCAACTCCTACGTAATCTTCTCCAACAAGTAGTTAGTCCTAAAGAGAGATCGCAGACGTGATCGGCTTCTATTTGTGTGTGTTATGTTTCATCATCTAGTTCCACTATTATTGTAATCACACTGACTGGATATCTTTGCAAACAGGGATGGTCAGCTCGATTTTAGTGGAGCTGCACAAAATGATCGGATTGTGGTGTCCTCCATACACCCCCTTTTTGGCTACAGCGCTGGGTGAAACTAGATGCCAAGCAATGAACACTGTGCCCAGGAAATGGACCCATGCCTACGAACAACATCGATCAATTATATTTTTTTCTTTATTTGTACACCTTCTCACAACTTTGTCTTCAGTTGTGATGTGAATATTGGCGCTGATCTGCGAACCATTGAGATGCATTAGCAGCCATGGTAGTTTCATTTGTATTTGATGGAATGTTGTAACGAGATAATCTTGAGGCAAGAGGACACATGAATCCTAAGTTGAAACCTTTTTCTTTCTGTGGGAACCAAAGTTGAAACCTTCATATCATCACAGTACAATTTCATTAAAATTATGCGTACATATAAACAAATCCTGAAGGATTGATAGCAATGCCAGAAACAATTCAACTTTGTTTCGCCGACATGTGGGACATCCTTCATCCGGCTCCACCTGCCGTGCAGCAATATTGAGTGCACAACTGCAGGGAAAGATTCACCCTGGTCGTTGCGCCGCATTAGTAATGACTAGTGAGCAGTCAAATCACAGAGCCCCACCTTCGCCACAGTAAGTTGCTCGGACGAAGCAACCATCATTTCTCTGTTCCTTGAATCCGCTGGTACTCCCATATTCCCAGAGTAATAAGTTGCTCGGGCGAAGCAACCATCACTTCACCTTTCCCACAGTAAGTACCTCCTTGGGCCCACTGAAAAATCACTTTTCTCTCTCCATCAAGTGCATTTATTGTCAATCTAACCCTGTCACCGAAACACCTCTTTGGCTACAGTTAGTTCAGGGTTAGTCATGAGTTAGTCTAACCTCTAGCTAAGTTAGAGTATCCAAACAGGAGCAGTATAGGACATGCAAGTTGCTCAAAGCATACAGTCAAATTCGTACGTGAAAGGATCTTTTTTCTTTTTGAAAACAGAACTGAAAGGATCTTCGAATGATATAATTTTCAAATTATATAAAGTCTTATCAATAGTCAAAGGCATCCTCGAAGAATACATTAGGCCCTACTCCCTCTGTCTAGGTGTATAAGTCACCTTACGAAAACCAAATAATCCCAAAATACTTAGGCGCGGTGCATTAACTCCCACCTCGTTTCTTGTTTCTTGACATATCCACCAATAAGAGATGTGGGGTGTGCATGTTTTCAATGACTTAGACTACCAAACACGACATGCAATGGTTAGTTCATTGCATGCAATGCTATTAATTAGCAAATAAATATTAATTTCTCTTGTTTTCCCCTCTTCCTTGGTCACGGTGCACAATCTAAGATGACTTATTCACTAGACGGAGGGAGTATATTAAATCTTACCAATGGTCAAAACCAAGTGTTACTACTACACCAAACAAGTTCAAAACGAGAAACTGGACCCACCCACGGCACGGCACGCCTGTCTCGTTTGGTCCGTCGGTAAAAGCGCTTCCTCTTCTTGGCATAACAATAGAGTACAGTAATTTTTTTAGAATGCTCTTGGCACGTCGCTAACATGTGATGAGTTAACCGACCTCAATAGACGGCAAAAACGCTAGCCCGCCGCACTTTGAGAGAGACGAGGAGTGCGGAGCGATACGGGCTGGTGGATTACTAGAGCTAGGTGTCGCACGGAGGCCAAGAAATATGGCGATAGCGTGGGTTGGCCACGTACAGTATGATGTAACTACACTGGGCTGCCGTGTTTCGTAAACTTCCGGTCTACTGTGGAGATGATTGGTTGATTTTATATCGCTAAATAATATAAAATACTATGAGTGCAGACGCTCCACCACGAGGTTCCTTGCTCCTTCTCGGTCGTCGGGAATCTATGTTCTTCCACTCTCTTTTTTGACATGAGCTTTCTTCATCCTTTTGCCAACACGCGGGACATCTAGCATCAAGGTGCACGTGTCATGCAAGAAAATGGAGATGAGTAGTGCGTAAGTGAGTCGTGCACTATGATGGCACCTAGTACTACGTAATATTTTTCCTCCTCGATGGCACGTGAATACTGCACGTACTCAATGACGGAGGACGGGATGGTAGCCATGGACTGATGGACATGGTCGGCCCTTTTTGGAGAGAGTACTGCATACGTATTAAATTTGATGTGTCCCGTCAACTCGCAGAACGACGAGAAGCACACACTGAATGACGGAGCATGGGATGGTAGCCATGGACATGGTCAACCCTTTTTGGAGACTAATGCACTACTTTTGATGTGTCCGGTCTAGTACTTGCAAACGAGGAGAAGCTTTGCTTAGGCTAGTCATAGTGGAGAGTAACTTAGACTAGTGTCATGCATATAACACTAGTCTTTGTTACTACCTTCATAGTGCAAAGTAACATACAAGTAGTATCATAGATGATTGCATTTATTACATTATAGACTCATTTTGCTTTGGGTTGCGTTATGTTACAGTAACATATTATGTTACTCCAAACACCTCTCTCCTCATTAACTACATGCCACATAAGCAAATTTGTCTTGAAATGCGTTATGTTGCTTGCTAAGTTACTCCCACTATGACCAGCCTTACTAGTATTACACTATCGACTGTAGTACCATCATCATTGTTCGACTTTTGGAAGAGATGAGAGAACTTAATATTTATTTGCTAATTAATAGCATCGCATGCAATGAACTAACCACTGCATGTCGTGTTTGCTAGTCTCAAGTCATTAAAAGCATGCAAACCCACATCTCTTTGGTTGATACTAAAAGTATGTCAAGAAACAAGAAATGAGGTAGAAGTTAATGCACCGCGCCTAAGTATTTTGGGATTATTTGGTTTTCGTAAGATGACACCTAGACGGAGGGAGTATTATACTTGAAGGCTAAAAGGTTGGCTATAGATGACGTGGCAGTGTCATGTAGCCATCAGCTGGTTATACTATTAACCATGCTCTTATAATACTCCTATATTTAGGAACAGAGGGAGTAGTTGGCATGCATGATACTACCTATAATACTCCCATTACAACCAGCCTGGTAGAATTAAAATACCTAGTTTAAATGGTCACTGCCCGATCTCTTTGTCCTCCTCCAGCATCCGGCAGAAGAAGAATCGAGCAAGACACCGGCCGTATTAGTCGGCGTCGCCTCGGCGGTGGCCTTCATGGGATACAATCGCCGGCGGCCTCCCGTGTTCTACTTTTCCTCGATGATGGCGGTGGGCGGGGACGTGCTGCCCGTCACCTCGTCCACATCCGCGTAGCCGCATCACCTCGTCGACATCCGCGGCGGCTTCTTTCACTGCCTGCTTGTTGCGGCTACGCGCGCGTCGACGACGGATGGCGCAGTCGCAGACACTGGAGGCATTGTACGACGCGGCAGCGTCGAGGGCAGCGACGATGCCCATGCCGCCGTGCTCCCCGACAAGCCGGCGTGGAGCAAGTCGGCACTCTTCCTCGAGCTGTATTGGAGAGGCCAGTTGCGGAACCACGCGGTGGCTTAGTGCGGCAACTACCTCCGACGGGCTAGGCTAGGTAGGTGGAGAAGCGAGCTGCCGGGCTCGGCGGGCCACCCAAACGGCTTTTTGATATGTCCATTTTGCATCATGCTTCTATATCGATATTTATTGCATTATGGGTTTGTGACGCCCGGATAATTAAGCTACAGTGATCCCCCGCTAATGATGCCATGTCACCGCGGTTACTGTTGATAAACTCTCGATAGTTCAGAACTGAAACAAATTCAAAATTTAAATAAAAGCAAACAATAAAAGTTTTCAAATATTAAAACTAAAATGTTCGGAGTGAACCAAATATTCCATAACTAATTATGGAGGTGAACCAACATTTTTATAAAGTGGTTTAATGCCCTTGAATAATTAAAACAGTAGCTAAGACATTAATTAAATGCCTTTTATAAATATTAAATTGTTAAACTATTTTATCTTGGACCTAAGATAATTGTGGCAGTGGCATAATTGCTAATGCTAATTTAGGGGCTAATTAACTATTTTATAAAACTAAAATATAAAATGAAACTGATATAAAACAAAAAGGTTTTTAAAAGTAAGACAAAACAAATGGAGTTAAGTAAAAAAACAGAAACCCCCACTGCCCACCCGGGCCTTGGCCAACCGGCCCAACCCAGCTGGCCGGCCCAGCCGCCTCCCTTATCCCCACCACCCGCAAACCCTAACCGATCCACCCCCACTCCCACTCCCGCACGATCCCCTCGATCCCCCTCGCTCCTCTCTTCCCCCCCGATCTGTTCTGGATCGGGCGAACCGCCCTGACCCCTTCGCCCCACCGTTGTGCCCCGTCGCCGTCGCTGCCTCACCTCGCCCCGACGACGCCACCGCCTGACGTCGTCGTCGTCGCCTCACCGCCTCGACCACGCCTCCTCGCCGGACCGCCACACCGTCGTCCTTCCCTGCGTCGCGCCGTCCTCGTCCCCCTCCTCGACACCCGCTGCCGTTGCCCTACGAACCGCCGTGAGCCCCGGGCTCCGCCTCTCCTCTTCCCCCACTTGCTCCAAGGCGACCCGCCATCACCACCGCGCCACTGGCCCGCTCCGGCACGCCCCGATGCGTGCACACCGCGCCCAAGCCGTGCCCCACACCGCGCCACCTGCACGCGCCCAAGGATGCCTAGCCCCTAGCCTCCCCTGCCTCTCGCTCCCGCTGCCGCACGCCGCGCTCCGCCCCTCCGCCGCAGCCACGGCCAGCACCGCCCTGCTCCCCTCGCCGTGCCACCGCTGCCCGTTCCCTGCATCCGGTCCAAGCCCGTGGCCTCGCCCCGCTGCTCCTTCGCCGCCCGGCGCCCGCTGCCGGCGCTCGCTCCCGCATCGACGCCCGTTCGGGCTGGGCGACAGCGCCCCTGCGCCCGCACGCCCGTAACCGCTAAGGCCCCTAGGGCCAATGACAGTGGGGCCCGCCCACAAAACGTTTTGAAAAAAAATAAATAAATAAAAATAAAAGATAATAATAATAAAAATAATAAATTAATTAATAAACATTAATAAATATATAAATAAATAATAAAAATAAATAATTAATTAATTAATTAATTAGGATAATTAATTAACTTATTTAATCATGTTAATATTAATTAATTAAAGTTAATTAATCCTAATGAATTAATCTAATTAACCTGTTAGTTTAATTAAACAGAATTAGTTTAATTAAACCCTAATTAACCTAACAGAGTATGACACGTGGGTCCCACTGGACCCACACGATAATTTGACCCAGTCAACCCCTGTTGACTGCTGATGTCAGCATGACATCATGCTGATGACATAAATCCATTTTCGAATTAATTTAAATAATTAGTTAAATTCCAGAAATCAATAAAATCTTTAGCAAATCATATCTTTTAATCCGTAACTCGGATTAAAATATTTTCAACATGAAAGTTGCTCAGAAAGACGAGACGAATCCGAATACGCAGTCCGTTCGTCCACCACACCTCCCTAACCTATCGAACTAGCAACTTTCCCCCTCCGGTCCGTTTGTCCGAAAACGCGAAACATCGGGAATACCTCCCGGATGTTCCCCCCCTTCGCCGGTACCACCTACTGTCGCGTTAGGACACACCTAGCACCGCTCATTGTCATGTCACGCATCGTCATGCTTATGTTTGCATTGTATTTACTGTTTCTTCCCCCTCTTCTCTCCGGTAGACTACGAGACCGACACTGCTGCTACCCAGTTCGACTACGGAGTCGACGACCCCTCCTACTTGCCAGAGCAACCAGGCAAGCCCCCCCCCCTTGATCACCAGATATCGCCTATTCTTCTCTATACTGCTTGCATTAGACTAGTGTAGCATGTTACTGCTTTTCGATATCCTATCCTGATGCATAGCCTATCCTTGCTACTACTGTTGATACCTTTACCTGCAATCCTACATGCTTAGTATAGGATGCTAGTTTTCCATCAGTGGCCCTACATTCTTGTCCGTCTGCTGTGCTATACTATCGGGCCGTGATCACCTGGGCGGTGATCACGGGTATATACTTATATACTATATACATGACACATGTGATGACTAAAGTCGGGTCGGCTCGTAGGAGTACCCGCAACTGGATCTTTGTGGCGGAGCGACAGGGCAGGTTGAGACCGCCTAGGTGAGAGGTGGGCCTGGACCTGGTCGGCGTTCGCGGTTACTTAACACGCTTAACGAGATCTTGGTATTTGATCTGAGTCTGGCCATTTGGTCTATACGCACTAGCCATCTACGCGGGAGTAGTTATGGGTATCCCGGCGTCGTGGTATCAGCCGAAGCCTTCGTGACGTCAGCGACTGAGTGGCGCGCGCCGTGTTGGACCGCTTTGACGCAACCGCCGTGATCGTGTGGGTTGCTAGGTCTGCTCGCGGCCGTGTTCGCAACATGCAGGTGTGCATAGGGCGATGGGCCCAGACCCCTGCGCGCTTAGGATTAGACCGGCGTGCTGACCGCTCTGTTGTGCTTAGGTGGGGCTGCGACGCGTTGATCTTACGAGGCCGGGCATGACCCAGAAAAGTGTGTCCGGCCAAATGGGATCGAGCGTGTTGGGTTATGTGGTCCACCCCTGCAGGGAAGTTTATCTATTCGAATAGCCGTGTCCCTCGGTAAAAGGACGACCCGGAGTTGTACCTTGACCTTATGACAACTAGAACTGGATACTGAATAAAATACACCCTTCCAAGTGCCAGATACAACCCGGTGATCGCTCTCTAACAGGGCGACGAGGAGGGGAACGCCGGGTAGGATTATGCTATGCGATGCTACTTGGAGGGCTTCAATCTACTCTCTCCTACATGCTGCAAGATGGAGATGGCCAGAAGCGTAGTCTTCGACAGGACTAGCTATCCCCCTTTTATTCTGGCATTCTGCAGTTCAGTCCACTGATATGCCCCTTTACACATATACCATGCATATGTAGTGTAGCTCCTTGCTTGCGAGTACTTTGGATGAGTACTCACGGTTGCTTCTCTCCCTCTTTTCCCCCTTTCCTTTCTATCTGGTTGTCGCAACCAGATGCTGGAGTCCAGGAGCCAGACGCCACCGTCGACGACGACTCCTACGACACTGGAGGTGCCTACTACTACGTGCAGGCCGCTGACGACGACCAGGAGTAGTTAGGAGGATCCCAGGCAGGAGGCCTGCACCTCGTTCGATCTGTATCCCAGTTTGTGCTAGCCTTCTTAAGGCAAACTTGTTTAACTTATGTCTGTACTCAGATATTGTTGCTTCCGCTGACTCGTCTATGATCGAGCACTTGTATTCGAGCCCTCGAGGCCCCTGGCTTGTATTATAATGCTTGTATGACTTATTTATGTTTTAGAGTTGTGTTGTGATATCTTCCCGTGAGTCCCTGATCTTGATCGTACACATTTGCGTGCATGATTAGTGTACGGTCAAATCGGGGGCGTCACAAGTTGGTATCAGAGCCAGGTTGCCTGTAGGAATCCCCCTTTCCAACTCCTTGGCCGAAGTCGAGTCTAGTCATTGAAAAACTTTTACTAACATGGCTGTGTGGCTTACGGGCCCACGTCGCCATTGGGTGGTATTAGGATCTTTTATTCCTCGTCTATACTCTGGGACTCTGATCTCTCTTCTATTCGGGTTAAGTGAGTTTTGCTAAATCTAATATTAGGATCTCGTTATCGCTTTCACCCGGAGAGCCCCTTATTACTGATGATCGTCTGCTGCACGTGAAGACCCTGAAGATACTCTCCGCTGATAACCCGAGAACTTGTGTCCATCGCTTTTACAATTCCCTTTCATCGTTGAACTCCTATGGATAACCACGTATACTCGCAATTCATACAATGTTTCCCAGTTGATCTTGTTACTACAAGATACCCCGTAATGCTCTCTGTTGTTCCAAGAATCCTTTGAGCTTACTGCTATGCTGTTCTTTGACACCTGAATACCCCTACGGATAATTCTCGCACTTACCGAGTATCCGCTCATCCCCAGTTGAATTCAAATATATCACAAAAGTGTTCAGAATACCATTCGATCTTCCGAAAATTCTCAGGAGCCTATTGCTCTTGAAATTCTTGCTTACTAGCATTATGATTAATCCCATAAGTCTCGAAATCTTATTGGCACCCTTTGTCATTACCTTTTTGAGTCCATTGATTCAATATGTTGCGAATGCTCGCAATCCTCAATCAGATCCTAGAATTCATTCTTCCGGCTCAGACATCTTTAACATGAGCTGGATCTCGACCAATCAAATCGTCATCGATTGTACCCCTAAGGCTATTCAACTTATCCATCCTTAATCAGAGCATTGCTTCTAATCCCTTGTCTTGGAATTCATAATTCCTTTGCATTTGAGCTTTTGAGTTAGTCAGTTGTTTCTATAATCAGATCTCCTTGCATTCTTCTTCCTCTGGTTGAGTACCGATGCTCACATCAGATCCCTTGTGGACCATCGGTTCCTTTGTTGGATTTTATCCGACAGTGTCCTCCATATTCAAATAACCTTGTGAGCCTTTCCACGGATATATAAAGCCTTTGGTAAATTGTATCCTCTGCTTTCTCAACCATGCTCTATTTTCGAGCTGGTGATATTTACTATTGGAGCTTGTGGTATATGTTTTCACGATACCCCGATGGGTTGAACATATGCCTTCCTTAATATGTGTGAACTCGAAAGTTTTCACGAGTCATACTCTTCTGGTATTTTGCCAGATAAAATTTCAACACTACGACTTCTTTGAAAGTGAGAAGTGAATGAAAGGTTATGCATTGGAGAAGTGGGAGTCGACCTCGAACTTTGTGTTCATGCCCATGGACACGATGTAGATCTTATCATTAAAGCTTCTCTTAAATTAATTATTCCTTTGGTATAAGTTCATTTTATATCTGGGATCTGGCTTTTTGCAATCGTGGTTCCGACCATGCTCTCCTTTAAATACCATTTCCTGTGCAAGTTTAAGCACTTGTCTTCTACAGAGCAATACCATAGTCCAACCTCTACTTTGATCTGTCGTCGAGTATTACCCCCTGGTATCTCGAGATCATCACGAAACAACATAACTTCTTATGAGTTCTTCATCAAGTACTACATTCTCACCGATTCCAATCCCCCTCGGGTTCTGAGTTATTAAACACTCAAAGACACTGATAACTAAACCGAGTCCGCACTACGGTTCAATAACTCTAAGTAATCTTCGTTGCTTATGAGTTTATTAATCCTTCAAGTCATTCCTAGCCTGATCGGCTATATCATTATCGTATTAAATTTTAACTGTGCTACCTGGCCCTTAACCCCGGAGCACAACTTTCGATGATGAGCTAAGCTTACGCCGATCATCCTCTCATACCATTTCACCTGGAACAACAAGCTTGATTTCAAGCGTGTGTCCTACCCATGGTTCCAATAACCGTCTGCTTCATCATTCCTTTGACTTGATGTCGTCGCTGATTGATTACATCTTCATGAAATCTCTCGACAAATGTGTCGTGATCATCATCAACCTTATGCGCTCTTCCAGGATATCGATTGAGTTCATGATGAGAAATACCATCCTTGCCCTCGATGATCTGTGTTATCATCGACCACTTTATTGCCTTCCCACCAACACAAGCTTGTTCGTGTTTGGTGTTATACCTTGAGTTCCTTGCTATCCAGCAATTGTTCTTCTTTACCTTGGAGTATTACCATCTTTTATGTCAAGTATGTCGTAAGAATTTCACCACCTCGCATGACATCTTGGTACAGTGATACTTCTCCCCATCACCATTCTTCTTGGTCCCCGTGTTGTTTCTAAAAGGAATACCAACAAATGGTCTGTGATGTGTAAATTCTAAACTTCTAGCAACCCTATTGCTTTGAAGTTATTGGTCTATAGTTTCATTCTACGTCTATGGCTTAATGAATCATCATTCGAACATTGCTCGTGCTACCTAGCCCATATTTCGGGTGCACATTTCAACCAATGTTTAACTGTGTATGTTTTCCTCGAGCATACATCATTAAGTCATTCGATCTAGCTAATGTTATCTCCTTGTTCACATAGTGGTGGAAATCCATCTTTTGGAAATCTCAATGGATTGTCGCTGAGTCAAGCAGTCACCTCCTCACCTCTCCTTGATTTAATTATGAACCCTTGTTCGGAACTCGCTTCCATAGATCATCTCCCGAGAAACTTCGATGTCGTTTCAACAATTTGTGTTGCACCTTTTCTTCTTAGGCCTCCTAAGTCTGAGTTATCCTGACACCAATCAGATCTGAATCTCGGTCAGATATGATGGTTGGAACATATTTCCAAGAGTTATAACATTGGCCTATTTATGACCCGGTAAGGTGATGATACCCAGCACACCTGGCGAGACGCCCTATTGTTATAAGTTTTTTTTCCTTTTAGCAAGGTTAGCTGTTCTTCCATGAGGAAATTGTAAGACTTATTCTATAAGTTGTTCCTGATGGATCCTTTTTTTGTTTCCAAAGTCTGATCTTCCCCTGTTGACCATGTCAATGCTATCTCGAAGCATGTCTATGGTACTCCGATTTTCAATAGGAACATTTGAAGCCCAATGCTAAATGTTTCCTGCTCAATTATCCAAACACCGTTGTATGGGTAATGTCATGAAATTTCTCTCCCCTACCTAAAGAGTTTTCTACATTATATCCTGTCATGAATATCATGCTCAGCTTGTCCTTGGGAAGGATATAACCTTGAAATATGTGTTTAAACACATTTTCCTTTCCATTCTTCTGTTTAATCTGATAATCATATTTTCCTTTCCATTGTGTGGTTTAACCTTTCTGGTGAACTATATGATCTAAGAAGTAATATTCTCCTGCTTATGTAAACACCTCAGTGTACAACTCTGTCAGTAAGACCCTGTTATTATTGTTGGTGACATTTCGGTAACCACCGATGGACGAGAACTTTGCCTAATGGTCCGCCTCGTTTCAACGAGCAGGAAAATGGTTCTCTTCGTCCCTCGCCCTTGGTACCGACGATGTTGCTGACATATAACTGACAGGCTACCCTCTGCCATGCCTTGCTATCATGATCGTGCAAGATGTCACCGCCCTTCCTGCTTTTAACCCACATGGTGGGCCCATAACCCACAGTTCCACAGGATCGAAACCTGACTCTTATGTACACCCCCTGTTTCCAAGGTTGTTCCTCGCACCTGGCCTCGTATGTAATTCACGAGCCACCTTCAGGTCTGATATCGGACACAATACTTATTCCCGTTGCTTTGACCCTTTCACGCCCTATAACAGGCATCGAACGATTGCCTGCCCGCTCGAAACTTCCCAGGTTACCTCCTTACTTTGCTCTCGAAATTTTCTTAAGTTTCGATTCGAGGGTTACTTTTCGCCACCTTCCTCGATGTTGTCGACCCGATAGACAACCTTGTCGAGGCCCGTTCTCCCAGAATGCCCACCCCTTATTCTTTCGTAAGTACGATGGAGTTCCTGAAGAAAGGACGCCGACTTCATCATGATGACCGAAGCAGAGAAATGAAGACATCAATGTATTGGACCAACCTCTTCCAGAAGTGCAAGCCAGGATGAGAAGACCCGCTAGATTCGTTACCAAACCTTCCCCCCTTACTCCCCTCTTAGATCTCGGGACGAGATTTCTTGTAGTGGAGGAGAATTGTGACGCCCGGATAATTAAGCTACAGTGATCCCCCGCTAATGATGCCATGTCACCGCGGTTACTGTTGATAAACTCTCGATAGTTCAGAACTCAAACAAATTCAAAATTTAAATAAAAGCAAACAATAAAAGTTTTCAAATATTAAAACTAAAATGTTCGGAGTGAACCAAATATTCCATAACTAATTATGGAGGTGAACCAACATTTTTATAAAGTGGTTTAATGCCCTTGAATAATTAAAACAGTAGCTAAGACATTAATTAAATGCCTTTTATAAATATTAAATTGTTAAACTATTTTATCTTGGACCTAAGATAATTGTGGCAGTGGCATAATTGCTAATGCTAATTTAGGGGCTAATTAACTATTTTATAAAACTAAAATATAAAATGAAACTGATATAAAACAGAAAGGTTTTTAAAAGTAAGACAAAACAAATGGAGTTAAGTAAAAAAAACAGAAACCCCCACTGCCCACCCGGGCCTTGGCCAACCGGCCCAACCCAGCTGGCCGGCCCAGCCGCCTCCCTTATCCCCACCACCCCCAAACCCCCACTCCCACTCCCGCACGATCCCCTCGATCCCCCTCGCTCCTCTCTTCCCCCCCCCCGATCTGTTCTGGATCGGGCGAACCGCCCTGACCCCTTCGCCCCACCGTTGTGCCCCGTCGCCGTCGCTGCCTCACCTCGCCCCGACGACGCCACCGCCCGACGTCGCCGTCGTCGCCTCACCGCCTCGACCACGCCTCCTCGCCGGACCGCCACACCGTCGTCCTTCCATGCGTCGCGCCGTCCTCGTCCCCCTCCTCGACACCCGCTGCCGTTGCCCTACGAACCGCCGTGAGCCCCGGCCTCCGCCTCTCCTCTTCCCCCACTTGCTCCAAGGCGACCCGCCATCACCACCGCGCCACTGGCCCGCTCCGGCACGCCCGATGCGTGCACACCGCGCCCAAGCCGTGCCCCACACCGCGCCACCTGCACGCGCCCAAGGATGCCTAGACCCTGGCCTCCCCTGCCTCTCGCTCCCGCTGCCGCACGCCGCGCTCCGCCCCTCCGCCGCAGGCCAGCACCGCCCTGCTCCCCTCGCCGCCCACAACCGCGCAGGCCTCGCCGTGCCACCGCTGCCCGTTCCCTGCATCCGGTCCAAGCCCGTGGCCTCGCCCCGCTGCTCCTTCGCCGCCCGGCGCCCGCTGCCGGCGCTCGCTCCCGCATCGGCGCCCGTTCGGGCTGGGCGACAGCGCCCCTGCGCCCGCACGCCCGTAACCACTAAGGCCCCTAGGGCCAATAACAGTGGGGCCCGCCCACAAAATGTTTTGAAAAAAATAAATAAATATAAATAAAAGATAATAATAATAAAAATAATAAATTAATTAATAAACATTAATAAATATATAAATAAATAAGAATAAATAATAAAAATAATTAATTAATTAATTAAGATAATTAGTTAACTTATTTAATCATGTTAATATTAATTAATTAAAGTTAATTAATCCTAATGAATTAATCTAATTAACCTGTTATTTTAATTAAACAAAATTAGTTTAATTAAACCCAAATTAACCTAACAGAGTATGACACGTGGGTCCCACTGGACCCACACGATAGTTTGACCCAGTCAACCCCTGTTGACTGCTGATGTCAGCATGACATCATGCTGATGACATAAATCCATTTTCGAATTAATTTAAAAAATTATTTAAATTCCAGAAATTAATAAAATCATTAGAAAATCATATCTTTTAATCCGTAACTCGGATTAAAATATTTTCAACATGAAAGTTGCTCAGAAAGACGAGACGAATCCGAATACGCAGTCCGTTCGTCCACCACACCTCCCTAACCTATCGAACTAGCAACTTTCCCCCTCCGGTCCGTCTGTCCGAAAACGCGAAACATCGGGAATACCTCCCGGATGTTCCCCCCCTTCGCCGGTACCACCTACTGTCGCGTTAGGACACACCTAGCATCGCTCATTGTCATGTCACGCATCGTCATGCTTATGTTTGCATTGTATTTACTGTTTCTTCCCCCTCTTCTCTCCGGTAGACTACGAGACCGACACTGCTGCTGCCCAGTTCGACTACGGAGTCGACGACCCCTCCTACTTGCCAGAGCAACCAGGCAAGCCCCCCCCCCTTGATCACCAGATATCGCCTATTCTTCTCTATACTGCTTGCATTAGACTAGTGTAGCATGTTACTGCTTTTCGATATCCTATCCTGATGCATAGCCTATCCTTGCTACTACTGTTGATACCTTTACCTGCAATCCTACATGCTTAGTATAGGATGCTAGTTTTCCATCAGTGGCCCTACATTCTTGTCCGTCTGCTGTGCTATACTATCGGGCCGTGATCACCTGGGCGGTCACGGGTATATACTTATATACTATATACATGACACATGTGATGACTAAAGTCGGGTCGGCTCGTACGCGTACCCGCAAGTGGATCTTTGTGGCGGAGCGACAGGGCAGGTTGAGACCGCCTAGGTGAGAGGTGGGCCTGGCCTGGTCGGCGTTCGTGGTTACTTAACACGCTTAACGAGATCTTGGTATTTGATCTGAGTCTGGCCATTTGGTCTATACGCACTAGCCATCTACGCGGGAGTAGTTATGGGTATCCCGGCGTCGTGGTATCAGCCGAAGCCTTCGTGACGTCAGCGACTGAGTGGCGCGCGCCGTGTTGGACCGCTTTGACGCAACCGCCGTGATCGTGTGGGTTGCTAGGTCTGCTCGCGGCCGCGTTCGCAACGTGCAGGTGTGCATAGGGCGATGGGCCCAGACCCCTGCGCGCTTAGGATTAGACCGGCGTGCTGACCGCTCTGTTGTGCTTAGGTGGGGCTGCGACGCGTTGATCTTACGAGGCCGGGCATGACCCAGAAAAGTGTGTCTGGCCAAATGGGATCAAGCGTGTTGGGTTATGTGGTGCACCCCTGCAGGGAAGTTTATCTATTCGAATAGCCGTGTCCCTCGGTAAAAGGACGACCCGGAGTTGTACCTTGACCTTATGACAACTAGAACTGGATACTGAATAAAATACACCCTTCCAAGTGCCAGATACAACCCGGTGATCGCTCTCTAACAGGGCAATGAGGAGAGGATCGCCGGGTAGGATTATGCTATGCGATGCTACTTGGAGGGCTTCAATCTACTCTCTCCTACATGCTGCAAGATGGAGATGGCCAGAAGCGTAGTCTTCGACAGGACTAGCTATCCCCCTTTTATTCTGGCATTCTGCAGTTCAGTCCACTGATATGCCCCTTTACACATATACCATGCATATGTAGTGTAGCTCCTTGCTTGCGAGTACTTTGGATGAGTACTCGCGGTTGCTTCTCTCCCTCTTTTCCCCCTTTCCTTTCTATCTGGTTGTCGCAACCAGATGCTGGAGTCCAGGAGCCAGACGCCACCGTCGACGACGACTCCTACGACACTGCAGGTGCCTACTACTACGTGCAGGCCGCTGACGACGACCAGGAGTAGTTAGGAGGATCCCAGGCAGGAGGCCTGCGCCTCGTTCGATCTGTATCCCAGTTTGTGCTAGCTTTCTTAAGGCAAACTTGTTTAACTTATGTCTGTACTCAGATATTGTTGCTTCCGCTGACTCGTCTATGATCGAGCACTTGTATTCGAGCCCTCGAGGCCCCTGGCTTGTATTATAATGCTTGTATGACTTATTTATGTTTTAGAGTTGTGTTGTGATATCTTCCCATGAGTCCCTGATCTTGATCGTACACATTTGCGTGCATGATTAGTGTACGGTCAAATCGGGGGCGTCACAGGGTTGTTATTACACATTATGTCACAATACTTATGCCTATTCTCTCTCATTTTACAAGGTTTACATGAAGAGGGAGAATGCCGGCAGCTGGAATTCTGGGCTTGAAAAGGAGTAAATATTAGAGACCTATTCTACACAACTCCAAAAGTCCTGAAACTTCATGGAGGCAGTTTTTGGAATTAATAAAAAATACTGGCAAAAGAATCAACCAGAGGGGGGCCACCCACCATCCACGAGGGTGGGGGCGCGCCCTACCCCCCTGGGCGCGCCCCCCTGCCTCGTGGGCCCCCTGGCAGGCCTCCGGTGCCCATCTTCTGCTATATGAAGTCTTTTATCCTGGAAAAAATAATAAGCAAGCTTTCGGGACGAAACACTGCCGCCACGAGCCGGAACCAATCTAGGGCTCCGGCGGAGCTGTTCTGCCGGGGAAACATCCCTCTGGGAGGGGGAAATCATCACCATCGTCATCACCATCGATCCTCTCATCGGGAGTGGGTCAATCTCCATCAACATCTTCACCAGCACCATCTCCTCTAAAACCCTAGTTCATCTCCTGTATCCAATCTTTGTCCCAAAACCTCAGATTGGTGCCTGTGGGTTGCTAGTAGTGTTGATTACTCCTTGTAGTTGATGCTAGTTGGTTTATTTGGTGGAAGATCATATGTTCAGATCCTTTATGCATATTAATACCCCTCTGATTATGAACATGAATATGATTTGTGAGTAGTTACGTTTGTTCCTGGGGACATGGGAGAAGTCTTGCTAACAGTAGTCATGTGAATTTGGTATTCGTTCGATATTTTGATGAGATGTATGTTGTCTTTCCTCTAGTGGTGTTATGTGAACGTCGACTACATGACACTTCACCATTGTTTGGGCCTAGAGGAAGGCATTGGGAAGTAATAAGTAGATGATGGGTTGCTAGAGTGACAGAAGCTTAAACCCTAGTTTATGCGTTGCTTCGCAAGGGGCTGATTTGGATCCATATGTTTCATGCTATGGTTAGGTTTACCTTAATACTTCTTTTGTAGTTGCAGATGCTTGCAATAGGGGTTAATCATAAGTGGGATGCTTGTCCATGGAAGGGCAGTACCCAAGCACCGGTCCACTCACATATCAAATTATCAAAGTAACGAACGCGAATCATATGAGCTGATGAAAACTAGCTTGACGATAATCCCCATGTGTCCTCGGGAGCGTTTTCCTTCATATAAGAGTTTGTCCAGGCTTGTCCTTTGCTGCAAAAAGGATTGGGCCATCTTGCTGCACCTCATTTACTTTTGTTACTTGTTACTCGTTACAAATTACCTTATCACAAAACTATCTGTTACCGATAATTTCAGTGCTTGCAGAGAATACCTTACTGAAAACCGCTTGTCATTTCCTTCTGCTCCTCGTTGGGTTCGACACTCTTACTTATCGAAAGGACTACGATAGATCCCCTACACTTGTGGGTCATCAAGACTCTTTTCTGGCACCGTTGCCGGGGAGTGAAGCGCCTTTGGTAAGTGGAATTTGGTAAGGAAAAATTTATATAGTGTGCTGAAATTTACTGTCACTTGTTACTATGGAACATAATCCTTTGAGGGGCTTGTTTGGGGTATCTTCACCCCGACCAGTAGAGCAAAGAGTTGCTCCTCAACCTACTGAAAATGTTTACTTTGAAATTCCTTCGGGTATGATAGATAAACTGCTAGCTAATCCTTTCACAGGTGATGGAACATTACATCCCGATTTGCACCTAATCTATGTGGGTGAAGTTTATTGATTATTTAAGCTTGCAGGTATGCCTGAGGATGTTATCAAGAAGAAGGTCTTCCCTTTATATTTGAAGGGAAAGGCATTGACATGGTTTAATCTATGTGATGATATGGGATCATGGAACTACAACCAATTGAAATTGGAATTTGCATCTTGTTCATCGTGATCGCAATTATATATATATATATATATATATATATATATATATATATATATATATAATTTTTGGCCTCGCGAAGGAGAAAGCATCGCTCATGCTTGGGGGAGGCTTAAGTCAATGTTATAGTCATGCCCCAATCATGAGCTCTCAAGAGAAATTATTATTCAAAAAATTTATGCTCGGCTTTCTCTCAACAATCGCTCCATGCTCGATACTTCTTGTACTGGCTCATTTATGATGAAGACTATTGAATTCAAATGGGATTTATTGGAAAGAATTAAACGCAACTCTGAAGATTGGGATCTCGACGAAGGTAAGGAGTCAGGTATAACACCTAAGTTTGATTGTGTTAAATCTTTTATGGATACCGATGTTTTCCGTGAATTTAGCACTAAATATGGACTTGACTCTCAGATAGTAGCTTCTTTCTGTGAATCCTTTGCTACTCATGTTGATCTCCCTAAGGAGAAGTGGTTTAAATATAATCCTCCCATTGAAGTAAAAGTAGTTGCACCTATTAAAGTTGAAGAAAAGACTATCGCTTATAATGTTGATCCTATTGTTCCTACCGCTTATATTGAGAAACCACCTTACCCTGTTAGAATAAAGGATCATACTAAAGCTTCAACTGTGATTCGTAAGAGTGATACTAGAACACCTACACCCCCTGAGCAAATTAAAGTTGAACCTAGTATTGCTATGGTTAAAGATCTCTTGGCTGATAATATTGATGGGCATGCTATTTACTTCTGTGATGAAGCTGCTAGAATTGCTAGACCAGATACTAAGAATAAACATAGACCTGTTGTAGGCATGCTTGTTATTTCTGTTAAAATAGGAGATCATTGTTATCATGGCTTGTGTGATATGGGTGCTAGTGCAAGTGCAATACCTCAGTCCTTATACAAAGAAATTATGCATGATATTGCACCTGCTGAGATAGAGGAAATTGATGTTACAATTAAGCTTGCCAATAGAGACACTATTTCACCAGTTGGGATTGTTAGAGATGTTGAAGTCTTGTGTGGGAAAGTTAAATATCCTGCTGATTTTCTTGTTCTTGGTTCTCCACAAGATAACTTTTGTCCCATTATATTTGGTAGACCCTTCTTGAATACTGTTAATGCTAGGATAGACTGCAAAAAGGATGTTGTTACTATTGGTTTGGGGGATATGTCTCATGAGTTTAGTTTTGCTAAATTTCGTAGACAACCCCATGATAAAGAATTACCTAGTAAAGATGAAATTATTGGTCTTGCCTCTATTGACGTGCCTCCTAATGATCCTTTAGAACAATATTTGCTCAACCATGAAAATGATATGTTTATGAATGAAAGAAGGGAAATAGATGAAGTATTCTTTAAATAAGGACCTATTTTGAAACACAACTTGCCTGTTGCAATCCTAGGGGATCCTCCTCCACCCAAGGGTGATCCCGTGTTTGAGCTTAAACTATTACCTGATACTCTTAAATATGCTTATCTTGATGAGAAAAAGATATATCATGTTATTATTAGTGCTAACCTTTCAGAGCATGAAGAAAACAAATTATGGAAAACTCTGAAGAAGCACCGTGCTGCTATTGGATATACTCTTGATGATCTTAAGGGCATTAGTCCCACTCTATGCCAGCACAAAATAAGATTGGAGAAAGACGCTAAACCGGTTGTTGATCACCAACGACGGTTAAATCCTAAGATGAAAGAAGCGGTAAGAAAAGAAATACTAAAGCTTTTGGAGGCAGGTATAATTTATCCCGTTGCTGATAGTCAGTGGGTAAGCCCTGTCCATTGTGTCCCTAAAAAGGGAGGTATTACTGTTGTTCCTAATGATAAAGATGAATTGATCCCACAAAGAATTGTTACAGGCTATAGAATGGTAATTGATTTCCGCAAATTAAATAAAGCTACTAAAAAGGATCATTACCCTTTACCTTTTATTGATCAAATGCTAGAAAGATTATCCAAACATACACATTTTTGCTTTCTAGATGGTTATTCCGGTTTCTCTCAAATACCTGTGTCAAAAGAGGATCAAGAAAAGACCACTTTTACTTGCCCTTTCGGTACCTTTGCTTATAGGCATGTGCCTTTTAGTTTATGTAATGCACCTGCGACCTTTCAAAGATGTATGACTGTTATATTCTCTAACTTTTGTGAAAAGATTGTTGAGGTTTTCATGGATGATTTCTCCGTTTACAGAACTTTTTTTGATGATTGCTTAAGCAACCTTGATCGAGTTTTGCAGAGATGTGAAGAAACTAATCTTGTCTTGAATTGGGAGAAGTGCCACTTTATGGTTAATGAAGGTATTGTCTTGGGGCATAAAATTTCTGAAAGAGGTATTGAAGTTGATAAAGCTAAAGTTGATGCTATTGAAAAGATGTCGTGTCCTAAGGACATTAAAGGTATAAGAAGTTTTCTTGGTCATGCCGGTTTTTATAGGAGGTTCATTAAGGACTTCTCTAAAATTTCCAGGCCTCTGACTAATCTCTTACAAAAAGATGTTCCTTTTGTCTTTGATGATGATTGTGTAGAAGCATTTGAAATACTTAAGAAAGCCTTGATTTCTGCACCTATTGTTCAACCACCTGATTGTAATTTATCCTTTGAAATTATGTGTGATGCTAGTGATTATGCTGTAGGTGTTGTTCTAGGACAAAGAGTTGATAAGAAATTAAATGTTATCCAATATGCTAGTAAAACTCTAGACAGTGCCCAGAGAAATTATGCTACTACTGAAAAAGAATTTTTAGCAGTTGTATTTGCTTGTGATAAGTTGAGACCTTATATTGTTGATTCTAAAGTAACTGTTCACATTGATCATGCTGCTATTAAATATCTTATGGAAAAGAAAGATGCTAAACCTAGACTTATTAGATGGTTTCTCTTGCTACAAGAATTTGATTTGCATATTATTGATAGAAAGGGAGCTGAGAACCCCGTTGCAGACAACTTGTCTAGGTTAGAGAATGTTCTTGATGACCCACTACCTATTGATGATAGCTTTCCTGATGAACAATTAGCTATCATAAATGCTTCTCGTACTGCTCCATGGTATGTTGATTATGCTAATTACATTGTTGCTAAATTTATACCACCTAGTTTCACATACCAGCAAAAGAAAAAGTTTTTCTATGATTTAAGACATTACTTCTGGGATGACCCACACCTTTATAAAGAAGGAGTAGATGGTGTCATTAGACGTTGTGTATCTGAGCATGAACAGGAACAGATCCTACGCAAGTGTCACTCCAAAGCATATGGAGGACACCACGCTGGAGATAGAACCGCACATAAGGTATTGCAATCCGGTTTTTATTGGCCTACTCTCTTCAAAGATGCCCGTAAGTTTGTCTTGTCTTGTGATGAATGTCAAAGAATCGGTAATATTAGTAGACGTCAAGAAATACCTATGAACTATTCACTTGTTATTGAACCATTTGATGTTTGGGGCTTTCAGTATATGGGACCGTTTCCTTCCTCTAATGGGTATACACATATTTTAGTTGCTGTTGATTACGTTACTAAGTGGGTAGAAGCTATTCCAACTAGTAGTGTTGATCATAACACCTCTATTAAGATGCTTAAAGAAGTTACTTTTCCGAGGTTTGGAGTCCCTAGATATTTAATGACTGATGGTGGTTCACATTTTCCCTCTTCTTCACCACCAAAGGAGAATTGAGTATCGGGTATGGGCACTCCCCTTGGCAACTGCCAAGCTTGAGGGAGGTGCCCCGGTATCGTATCACCATCACACTCCTATCTTTACCATTTTTTCTAGTTCGATCCTTTTGGTAATATCATGATCTAGTAGAATAAAGTTTTAGTATGATCTAGTTTTGAGTTTTGCTTTATAATCCTTCTATGTAATCGAGTCCGTGATCTATATATAATAAAGATTAGTTTTGAGTCAAGGGCTTTGCTATCTTGCTATGATCTTGAGGGAATAAAAGAAAAGAATAAAAAGAAATAAAGAGATCATATTGATCTTATGGAGAGTAATGACTTCACATATAAAGAGTATGATGAATAAAAGTTGTTGAGAGTTGACAAACATAGTTTTGGTCATCGTTGCAATTAATAGGAAGCAATAAAGAAACAGAGGTTTTCACATATAAATATACTATCTTGGACATCTTTTATGATTGTGAGCACTCATTAAAATATGACATGTTAAAAATTTGATGTTGGACAAGGAAGACAATGTGATGGGTTATGTTTTCTTATATCTGAAATAAAGTATATTGTCATGGATCATCCAACATGTTGAGCTTGCCTTTCCCCCTCATGCTAGCCAAAATTCTTTGCACCAAGTAGAGATACTACTTGTGCTTCCAAATATCCTTAAACCTGGTTTTGCCATGAGAGTCCACCATATCTACCTATGGATTGAGTAAGATCCTTCAAGTAAGTTGTCATCGTTGCATGCAATAAAATTTGCTCTCTAAATATGTATGATTTATTAGTGTGGAGAAAATAAGCTTTATACGATCTTGTGATGTGGAAGCAATAAAAGCGACGGACTGCATAATAAAGGTCCATATCATAAGTGGAAATATAAAGTGACGTTCTTTTGCATTAAGATTTCGTGCATCCAACCATAAAAGCACATGAAAACCTCTGCTTCCCTCTGCAAAGGGCCTATATTTTATTCTTGTCTTATACCTTATACAAGAGTCATGGTGAACTTCACCTTTCCTTTTTACATTTTATCCTTTGGCAAGCACATTGTGTTGGAAAGATCCTGATATATATATATATATATATATATATATATCCAATTGGATGTAAGTTAGCATGAACTATTATTGTTGACATTACCCTTGAGGTAAAAGGTTGGGAGGCAACACTATAAGCCCCTATCTTTCTCTCTGTCCGATTAAAACTCCATAACCATAAGCATTGCGTGAGTGTTAGCAATTGTGAAAGACTAAATGATAGTTGAGTATGTGGACTTACTGAAAAGCTCTTATATTGACTCTTCTAATGTTATGATAAATTGCAATTGCTTCAATGACCGAGATGATAGTTTGTTAATTCTCAATGAAGTTTCTGATTCATACTTTACATTGTGAATAGATTGTTACTTTAGCATAAGAAATCATATGACAATATATATATATATATTATATATATATATGTTGTTGTTATAAGAATGATCATGATGCCCTCATGTCCGTATTTTATTTTATCGATACCTCTATCTCTAAACTTGTGGACATATTTTTCGTTATCGGCTTTCGCTTGAGGATAAGCGAGGTCTAAGCTTGGGGGAGTTGATACGTCCATTTTGCATCATGCTTTTATATCGATATTTATTGCATTATGGGCTGTTATTACACATTATGTCACAATACTTATGTCTATTCTCTCTCATTTTACAAGGTTTACATGAAGAGGGGGAATGCCGGCAGCTGGAATTCTGGGCTGGAAAAGGAGTAAATATTAGAGACCTATTATGCACAGCTCCAAAAGTCCTGAAACTTCACGGAGGCAGTTTTTGGAATTAATAAAAAATACTGGCAAAAGAATCAACCAGAGGGGGCCCCCACCATCCACGAGGGTGGGGGCGCGCCCTACCCCCCTGGGCACGCCCCTGCCTCGTGGGCCCCCTGGCAGGCCTCCGGTGCCCATCTTCTGCTATATGAAGTCTTTTACCCTGGAAAAAATGATAAGCAAGCTTTCAGGACGAAACACCGCCACCACGAGGCGGAACCAATCTAGGGCTCCGGCGGAGCTGTTCTGCCAGGGAAACATCCCTCCGGGAGGGGGAAATCATCACCATCGTCATCACCATCGATCCTCTCATTGGGAGGGGGTCAATCTCCATCAACATCTTCACCAGCACCATCTCCTCTAAAACCCTAGTTCATCTCTTGTATCCAATCTTTGTCCCAAAACCTCAGATTGGTACCTGTGGGTTGCTAGTAGTGTTGATTACTCCTTGTAATGATGCTAGTTGGTTTATTTGGTGGAAGATCATATGTTCAGATCCTTTATGCATATTAATACCCCTCTGATTATGAACATGAATATGATTTGTGAGTAGTTACGTTTGTTCCTGAGGACATGGGAGAAGTCTTGCTATTAGTAGTCATGTGAATTTGGTATTCGTTCGATATTTTGATGAGATGTATGTTGTCTTTCCTCTAGTGGTGTTATGTGAATGTCGACTACATGAAACTTCACCATTGTTTGTGACTAGAGGAAGGCATTGGGAAGTAATAAGTAGATGATGGGTTGCTAGAGTGACAGAAGCTTAAACCCTAGTTTATGCGTTGCTTCGTAAGGGGCTGATTTGGATCCATATGTTTCATGCTATGGTTAGGTTTACCTTGATACTTCTTTTGTAGTTGCGGATGCTTGCAATAGGGGTTAATCATAAGTGGGATGCTTGTCCAAGGAAGGGCAGTACCCAAGCACCGGTCCACCCACATATCAAATTATCAAAGTAACGAACGCGAATCATATGAGCTGATGAAAACTAGCTTGACGATAATTCCCATGTGTCCTCGGGAGCGTTTTCCTTCATATAAGAGTTTGTCCAGGCTTGTCCTTTGCTACAAAAAGGATTGGGCCATCTTGCTGCACCTTATTTACTTTTTTTACTTGTTACTCATTACAAATTACCTTATCACAAAACTATCTATTACCGATAATTTCAGTGCTTGCAGAGAATACCTTACTGAAAACCGCTTGTCATTTCCTTCTGCTCCTTGTTGGGTTCGACACTCTTACTTATAGAAAGGACTACGATAGATCCCCTACACTTGTGGGTCATCACTTTTATGCCGGAGAACTGCTCTTCCTGCTCGTCGGATGCCGCCGAAAGAGTGGACAAAATGGTGGAAGGAGGAGCTTGGCCGGCGTCCTGCTCCTGAATGGACGTGTGTGGCCAGAGTTGGTTTCTCGCATTCCACGCGGGTTTCTATATCTATATCTATACTACTGTATAGTGTACCAATTTTAAGTAGGACTAAGAACATCAATCATAGTCGTTGATCTTCTAAATCCAACGGCCAATATCAGTAGGATTCACATGAACAGTACACTGCTGCTACCTCACCTGTGTTCTAGAACAATCAAGACGGAGGGATGTGATGGTTGCTTGTCCGTTTATTTTACCAGGCCACTTATTACTGAGAGTGGTTTGGTTTTGTGATATGACGGCTTTATTGCCGCGCCACAAGTGGGGTGAGACTCGCGTGCAGCGGCGCCCTCTACACTAGTACTACATTGGTCGTGGTTTATTAGTCCCCATTGAATTGGACTGAAGATTTAACTGACATAATGTTAGTGCATGTCAACAAAAACTATATCGTTGGATTAGTATTTGAACATAGTTTTCAATGATATAATTTTAGGTGACATGCATCAGCATTTATCATACTATATATAATGTTAGTTCAATTTTTGGTCCTACTAATCTATAGTAAGGTGCCCGTGCGTTGCACGGAACAGTTATATTAAGACGTGCCTTGCACGTGCATACATACTAGCAAATGTAGGTTTTTGAATGCGGCGAGGAGGCGGGTATAGCTGGGAGTGCAGCGAGCAGCGCCTTGGGCTGGCGTGCCGCTTCAAATGGCGGATGCAATGAGAGGTCACGTCCGCCCTGACCCCCTTGATGGTGCACGTCACCTTGTGCCACGTGTACCAGATGAATGACTCCAAGCTCGACCACCGTGATGCAAGAGGTGCGAGCCGAGGAACGCTGTTGGAGACACCCTCCTCGTCATCATCTGAGTCCTAGAAGATCTCACCCACATCATCATTAGGCATGCAGCCGCCTTCATAGACAACGTGCGCATAAGGAGTAGAGGCGACTGGGGACGCACCACGTCGTGGGCACTCCATACATGCTCGTGTGCGTGCAGCGTGCGTGCTTTTCCATCGGTGCTAGCTCTAAGGCCGAGGCTGCGGTCGTCTTCGTCTCCGGCTAGTCGTTGAGCAACGACGGCAAAGAGGTGCTGCAAGAGATGCGTAGGCACCATTGTGTGCGAGCTTCGCCGTAGCACGACGAACCGGACGTCACCGCAGATGGCGCACGCCTCCATGCAGCCGAGTGTGTGTGCATGCATGTGTTATTCACGTGCATTCTGCGGCCGAGTGTGTGTGCATGCATGTGTTGTGTACGTGCGTTGTGTGATCCATGATGTGCGCATTTGTGCATGAGTTGGACCGGCATGAGTTAGTGTGTTGGCGTGTGTACATGCGTGGCTGCATGCGTCATGTACATGCGTGGCTTCTTGCGTGGTTATCAATATAAACTAATAAAATATCTTCAACTTAGCATCCCGATGTATCGTCTCTGGTGGTTAGCGAAGATTTCATGGTCTTTTATTTGTTTATAGGCGGGCAGGCGGCAAAAACAAGGGAAAATGCGCAAGGTTCCTTGCAGACGCTCCATCGCGAGGTTCCTTGCTCCTTCTCGGTCATCGGGAATCTATGTTCTTCCACTCTCTTTTTTACGTGAGCTTTGTTCATCCTTTTGCCAACACGCGAGACATCTAGCATCAAGGTGCACGTGTCATGCAAGAAAATGGAGATAATCAGATAAGCAGTGCGTAAGTGAGTCATGCACTTTGATGGCACCTACTCCTATACGCAATATTTTTTCTCCTCGATGGCACATGAATAGTGCACGTACTCAATGACGGAGCATGGGATGGTAGCCATGACATGGTCAGCCCTTTTTTGGAGAGAGTACATACTAAATAACTTTGATTTGTCCCGTCAACTCGCAGAACGACGAGAAGCTTGCTTACTACGCCTTCTCCCTCGCCAACACGTGCGCGGTGTCTCTTAGCATGAGGAGAAACTTTTGCTTACAAGTGGTGGATGTGCAGCAGTTCATTTGGTGTCAGATTGCCAGAAGTACTATTGTAGTACCACCATTATTGTTCGACTTCTGGAAGAGGCGAAGAGCCAAGCGCAAGTCTAGCCATAGTGGGAGTAACATAAGTAGGAGTACCTCCTTTTTTTATTCTAGAAACTACCACACGCGAATATTGGACGGTAGCAGCACAGCAACTGAATAAAAATTGAAACCTTCCCGCCCGGCGCCAGCTGAGCCCGCCGCTCCACATTGATGGCAAGTCAGGGCGACGCGAGCTCTCACTACTTCCGCCATTGAAGCGGCGCGCCGACCGAGGGCACCGCCCGCTGCACGCCCAGCATTTCAGACTACACATACTTTGTGAGACAAAAGGTGGGGCCATTATTAATGATATAGTATTATACTAAAGGGACTAACTATTGTAAGCAGGCTCCGTATTAGGTTGGTTCTAGATGATGTGTCAACTTCGTATAGCCGGATGTTGGCTATACTATTAACCATGCTCTAAGTGTGGTGTGAGTCGGAAAATTTACTAAGTCATTAATTAATAATTAACGGACGCCTTAATTACTCAGCCGTTTCTGATTCTTTTGGATAGTGGGGCTATTATTGACTTGGACGTGGGGTTTGGGCCAAAGGCCTACTATTATACTACTTGGTCTTACTCGCACGACCGACCTGACAGGCTCTACCCTAGCCGCCGATGTATCATATGGTTTCGCACCATTCCAAATCTTAGCACCGCGAGAAGGGACAACAGTCCTCCGAACCCCGCCTTTCGTGATCCTGTACGGGAGAAGGGCGATCAGGTTTTTGGGGAGCACACTCCTGTGACTGCTGCCAGCGACGACTTCCTCAACGACAGCCTTCTTCCCCGACCTCGGTAACCTCTTCGTCAACGACATGAGTGACAACATCAACCACAGCGGTTCTGCTCCTGCTGTACAGTATGTGATTCTGTCCTCCTGGTTTAGTCTGCATCATTACTTTGATCTTTGCAATTGTCATCATGATCTATTTACTGTTCATTCGGATTACATCTCATAGTAAATTGCTCATATATTCAACAATCCAATCCAAAAACCTGATTATAGGCAATTTACTCCGAGTGGTTTTGCTGCGCTTTTGAAGCCGCCTACTTTTAAGGGGGTGCAACATAAAAGGTGGCGCACAAGAGTAGTATATTGGTTTCAGAACATGTACTGCTATGACACCACTAAGGGTAAGCCTGAGGGCGACCTTAATCCTACACAGCAGGAAGCTTTTGAGAACATGGATACCCTCTTCAAAGCCGCCCTGCTGAGTGTTCTTGACGATTCCATTGTGGATTCATATATGTCGTTTGACAGCGGCAAAGACATGTGGGCTGCGCTCGAGGCCACGTTTGGGGCCTCGGGTGCTGGCAACGAGTTGTACGTCATGGAGCAATTCTGTGACTACAAGATGACTGGTGAGCGCTCTGTTGTTCAGCAGACTCATGAGATACTGTCACTGGCTAAGGAACTTGAGTACTTCAAGTGTGTGTTGCTAGACAAATTTGTTGTTGGGACCATCATTGCCAAGCTTCCACCTTCGTGGAACGATTTTGCTACTTCTCTGAAAAACAAGAGACATGAGTTTTCCGTTTTGGATCTCATTAGCACTCTTCATTTTGAAGAGAAGGCGAGAGCAAAAGACACACGTGCTTGGGTAACTGAGGGAGCTTCTAGTGCCCACATGGTACACGAGAAGAACTTCCAGCCCAAGCAGACCCAAAACATTAAGAACAAATCTCATGGGAAAGGCAAGTTTGGTGCAAAGAACAAGCCATCACATTCTACCAACTTCAAGAAAAATTCTCATAACGGGAAGGGATACAAACCTCAATTTTGGTAGCACCGCACAAAACTTATATGGCTGCATCTACCTACTGTCAGCTAACCTCATGGTGCTCCAGGTATTCCTACATTCGTAACTAGGTACAATCACCACCGCAAGATGAAATAAGCTTATTCGTACGTTGACTTGCTGATTGCAGTGCGGAATGATCCTATAATGTGTGGAGTAGAAAACAAGCAGTGCAACCGAAGGTGGAAATCAACCAAGGACTTATGAAATTATATATAATCTTCCTCAAGCAGGCCAGTATCCCCTTCGTTCAGATTATCATGTTTTGTCATGCCGAGCTATTGATATGTGCTACTGTTTTGCAACACCGTTTAAGTATAGCTATTTTTTCGTATCTTTTCAGATTCAGGACAATGAAGATGATTTCAGGGGAACTACACAATATGGACTCATGTTGAGTCATCTCTATTGCCTCATGTGTTTGCTGCAAATGTGTCAGCATCAATTGCAAGATGACGCAGCTAGCTAGCTGTGGAGTTGCCAACATGCTCGAAGTGCTCGCAACATTGAGAAGAAACAAGCATGCCCAGGAAATTAAGGAAATTAATGCATGCGCAGGGAGGCCCTTTGCTCAGAGAAGCATCGACCGATTTTCTTTATTTCCACACCTTCTCACAGCTTTGTATTGGTTATAGTATGGTGAATCATTGAGATGCATAAAAATGCTGAACTATTGTTCTTCTGAATGTTAGTATGTATACTGTATCTTCTAAAGCTTAGTTTAATGTAAATGTTGACTAGCATGTGAACCTTCACAATCTAGTAAGTATATTGTAGGCCTGTTATTTGACACCTCACTTTGCCGCGCTACGCGACCAGTGTGAGTGTCTGCATCCAGTACCGCATCCTCTAATTTGGTGGATGCCAAGTTGAAAAAGGTTACCGATGAGTAGCCATAAGCTGGAGGCGTCACTTTTTCTTTCGAATGGGCAATAAGCTGGAGAGTGTCTCGGGCTGCCTCTAGTGTTACGAAACACGGGCAGCCGACTGGGCCAATACAAAAGCCTATCCATCTTAAAGCCCATTTGTTTTTGTTTTTTGCGAGGAGAAGCCCATATTTCTTGAAGAGGGGGCGATCCCAGAAAAACCCTCCTTCCTCCTCGCTTCCACTTATACTACAGCTCGCTGGACTCTCCCGCTTCTGTCGCCCCCCAATTCCCCCCGCTCCCCATCTTCCTCACTCGTCCAGAAAACCCCCGCTCACCTTCTTCCTCACTAGTACAGAAAACGCCTGCTCCTCTTCTTCCACTCCAACAGAAAACCCCAGCCCTCCTTCTTCCCCACTCGCACTGCCACTAGGCTCGTCTCTGGCTACTCTGCTCAAACCCGTGAGCTCAGCGCGACGCCCACAAGGAAAATAGAATCGGCTGGCCCCAGCGCCAAGAAGATGAGGCTCCCGCCAGCGGCAATGCCGGTTGTAGATCCCGCACCCGGCAGCGCGGGGAGAAGCGGCGAGCCCCCCTACCCGGATCTAAGGAACCGGTAGAATCTCCGGTGGACTACATCAGCGATCTCCCAGACATCATCCTTGAGGAGATCATCTCGCTTCTCCCCACCAAGGATTGCTGCCGCACACAAGTCCTCTCAACTTGGTGGCGCCCTGTATGGCGCACCGCGCCCCTCAATCTCGATTGTCGTCAGATATTTGTCCTTCCTGAATTTGATCTCCTCAGAGCCATCGTATCTTGTCGCCAGCAGGGCCCCGTTCAATGCCTCTGCATCCCGACATGCTACCTGCTGTCCATACCCGGCACGGTGTACGCTTGGCTGACATCCCCTGAATTCGGAAAACTCCAGCAGTTTGAGTTCTACCATTACCACGAAAGTTTCATACCACGAACACGCCAAGATTTCGTGCCCACACCACCGTTGTCCATCTCGCGGTTTTCCTCCTCTCTCCACACCGCCACCTTTGCCCGGTGCCATCTACCAAACGATCTGGTACAAATGCTTCGACTCCCACTGCTAAAAAAACTTCTGCTTGTCGTGGTTTATCTGTCGGAGGCCTCACTGCATAGCATCATCCACTCCAGTTGCCCTGCCCTGGAGCGCTTGTTGATTGTTTTGGGAATAGAAATCCCTATCAGTTGTCTCAAAATAAAGTCGCCTCACCTTAAAAGCATTGGAATTTGTTTTGAAGGATAGCAGCTCATCATCGAAGATGACCCTTCACTTCAAAGGGTGCTCCTTCATAATTGTTATAGACCTTCGCAAATAACGGTTGTCTCTGCGCCCAAACTGGAGACCTTGGGTGTAATTTGTGATCTGTTTAATGATCACAACAAGTTGGTGTTTGGCTCCACACTTTTTCAGGTACCGTATATTATCATCTACACATTTGTAATCATAAGCTGCATTTTTCATTTGTGCGCATAAGTTTTTTATCATCTTGGAGTACACTTTGGGTACTAATATTATGTTATATGCTCAATGAAGAGTTCGTCCATGGATAGCCTATCAATGTTGCTGGATTCTGTCAAGATCTTATATATCGGAATGTTTAGTTTTGATCTGAACATAATTATTGGCTTGCTGCGATGCTTTCGGTCTCTGGAGAATTCATATATAAAGGTGATGATTTCATGCACATTGAAAGACTGTATATATTGTAGTAGAATTAATCGTTCAGCTGTTGCTCTTTCGACATACTCTTTTTTCAGACCTTAACTATTTTCAAATCTTCATGTCTACTTAGGTACTACAACCACATGGAGAAAATGTATAACCAATCGGTGGCGTTATAAGCACCAGGATTTTCTCAGTTCTCATGACATTCGTTTGAGGATAATAATGATGGAAAGATATGCATCCAACCAGGCAAACAGAAGCTTTGTCACATTCTTCCTGTTGAATGCGAGGTTACTATTGTCCATGAGGCTTAAGTTTTACAGCAAGAGATTTCTCATGGACGAACACGTTGAACAGCAAAAAAAGAAGTTTCAGGTGGACAAATGGGCTTCTAAACGTGCTCGGCTTCTATTTACAACAAGTTGTAGTCATCCTGAAATAATTTTTTTTGCACAGGATGTTGATTTTATGGATCAGACTGATCCATTTGTTTGTGACTGCGAAAAAGAGTGGTTGGGTTAGATGTTACTGCCATGTTCAATCTGGGTTTTGTCTAAAAAATTGATGAACAATTAATCCTTGGGCTTTTTGTACCGTTTGTAAGCTTAAGTTGCATGTTGTTGCCCTCGTACTGCCCTCCACCTGCCACTACACTGCCGCATCTTCCACGGCTGCTGTTCATTCCCGTCTGAGGCCTCGCCGTCGTTCTCCGCCTTGGTTCGCTCGTTGTGCCCGCCACCGTCTGGCGTTGTCAACATGGTCAACAACCAAGAGGAATCGGGAGATGACTGTACGTGGAGAGGCTGACAGTTGGGACCCACCAGGGCCATTGCATTACGCAAGCAGGTGCCTCGTTATTACAAGCCAAAAAAATACTTCCTCCTAATTGTTTGACAACTAGGTCCCACGCCATTGTCAATGTAGTCAATAAACAAGAAAATTACACAACGAGCGGATAACACCAGGGACCTAGTAGCTTGCCTAGTTGTTTTTTAATTTCAGAGACGGAGCTCAACTGCGCGCTGTGCGGGGGCTGTGGCTCGTCTAGCCCACGCTTACGCTTTTATTTAAGCACATGACGAGCCTAGTTGATATCTTTTTTCTTTCTAAAAATGGCTAGCCCAATTCTTTTTTTTTGGAGAATACCAAAATCGAGGCCTACTTGCTTTTCTCAGCCCTACTGGGCTGCAAATCTTTCAAGACGAGGAGGGATGTAAGTAGTAAGAAATGGGCTTCCCCAGAAAAATGGGCTATAAGTTGTAAGAAATGGGCTGTAAATTTTTAAACCAAAGCCAACCGGCAATTACATTAAAATATCATATATTTTTTCTGGATTTCTCTACTCTCTACTCTTATAGAAACCAAAGCCAACTGCAATTACATTAAAATATCGTCTTTTCTCCCACAAGATAAACTACTCATACAAATGCATCCTCATGTTCTGTGCAACGCACGGGCATCTTGCTAGTTAAGATTTTAAATTTCATTCATTTTTCTGTGGAGAATTGTTTTTTGAATTTTATTTTGATATAATTTTTTAAAAATTATTTTTAACGTGACTCGAAATTTCGTGATTAAAAGAGTTCAGTCCCCACCGAAATATGCAAAATTTTGTTGAATTTTTTAGCAGTGCCCAGAATATATGGTCTGTAATGCTAATAAAAAGAATATGGGCCTCAAATATCCTTAAGTATTAGCAAATGGGTTGTAAATTATTGAAAATAATGGCAAATGGGTTGTATGTTGTTTTCCACATATTTGGAGGCTAACTTCTGGGCCTACTAGGTTGACAATGATGTTGTCCTAATTTTTTTGACGCATACGCAAGGCTTTGTCAACTTAGTCAACATAGAGCAGTGATTGTTGGATGTCCATCCAACGGCCGCCGTGCTTCTTCAATCTCTGATCTTGCTGCTCCAGCCGCCCAAACCAGCGCCGGCGGGACTGCCTGCTCCCTCCTCCCGTGGCTAGTTGTGCTGCCGCCATGCCATCCCTCTACCCACCCGCACATCCTATTATTTTCCGGCGACGTCAGCCTCACCCCGCAGCCGACCAGTCAGCGCTAGTACTCCCCTCAGCGTGGGCATCCATTGCGGTGGCTTCGCCGGCTCCGGGTCGTTCCCTTCCTGGGCCTCCCACTCGTCCACCATGTTTGTGCTCTCGGCGCGGCGAGGTCAACATACAACAGCCATAGGAAGAGGCTGACAGTAGGGGCCCACACAAGGAAATGCCTCCTTATTACACGCAAAATAATGATTCCTCCACCTGACAGCTGGGACCCACCGGAAGGGCCTCTATATTTCACAAATAAAAACATTCCCCCCGCTGACAGCTCGGTCCCGCAAGCTATATCTTCGCACGCAAGGAAGTGCCTCCTTATTACGCACAAAAAAATAAATATTCCCCCTGCTAGCTGGGACCCACCATAGTGTGAGGCTGACTTGTGGGCCTACTAAGTTGACGGGGACGGAGGGCTTTGTCAACTTAGTCAATATGAACGATTCTAGCTCCAGTGACCGTACGATGTCCATCCAACGGACGTAGTGCTTCTTCAACCTCTAGTCTTCTTGCTCTAGCCGCCCTGAGCAGCGCCGGTCGTGCCGCCTGCTCCTGCCTCCCATGGCCGGTTGTGCTGCCGCGGAGGCCTCACTCCCCCTACTACTCCCACCGCTGGCCAGGCCCTGCGGCGACGGCAGCCTCACACCGCAGCCGAACCAGTGAACCCTCTTACTCCTCTCCGCGTGGGCTTCCACTGCCGCGTCTTCCCCGGCTCTGCGTCGTCCCCTTCCTAGGCCTCATCGTCGTCCACCGCCCTGGTGCTCTCGGCGCGGCGTGGTCAACATAGTCAAGGAACGACTTCCATCAGAAGAGTACTGTACGTGCAGAGGCTGACAGCTGGGTCCACGGCCGCAGCAAGGCAGTGCCTCCTTATTACGCGCAAAATAATGGTTCCTCCACCTGTCAGCAGGGACCCACCGGACGGGCCACCGTATTTCGCGAAAAAAAACATTTCCCCCCTGACTGCTGGGACCCACCAGTTATATCTTCGCACGCAAGGAAGTGCGTCCATATTACGGGAAAAAAATTTGATTCGCCCCCTGACTCTTGGGACCCACCAGCTACATCTTCGCACGCAAGGAAGTGCCTGACAGTCGGGACCCACCTGGTCGAAGCGTACGTAGCATTGTCATTCTGGTCGCGAACATGTACGTACATACTGGTCGATGTAGAGGCACGCACGTGTGGTAGTAGAGGCGTGCACGTGTGGTAGTAGAGGCGCGCACGTAGCATGTACACATACGTACAGCGGCCAGGGTGCAAGAAAGAAAATACGGCCACATACGTACATACGGGCGGGGTCTCGAACGCCTACTCGAGCATACGTACGGCTAGGGCTCGTGTACATGGCTGGGTCGAAACGGAGAAACTGCGTCGTCGTCATGTTCATGGGGAGGCAACGGAATGCATCGTGTTCATCGGGAGGCAACGGAACGCGTGATGTTCATCGGGAGCCAACCGGCTTGGACGGAACAGGCGATGGAAACGAGGCCTGGCGTACCGCAGAACGGATGAAACGGCCTTGTGTTCGACCGGCCACGGTGGAAACGGGATCCTATTCATCGGGAGGGGTCTGGCGTACCGCAAAACGGAGGAAACGGACCTCCTACGGTCAAAATGGGGTCCTGTTGATTGGGAGGGGTGTGGCGTACTGCAAAACAGAGGAAACAGACTTGTGTTGGAGCGCTACGGTCGAAACGAGGGTCCTGTTCATCGGGAGGGGTGTGGTGTACCGCAAAACGGGACTCCACGGGATATTGTTCATCTCCACCGTCGACCTCCTCCAGCGTCCACGGGCTACCGTTCATCAACCATCGACCTCCTCCAGCCTCCACCTGCGACTGTTCATCCAGCCTCCACCGCTCCTCCACCGGCTACTCTTCGACCAGCCCTCTCCACGGGGTCCTGTTCAACCACCCCTCCATGGGCTACTGTTCATCCAGCCCTCCACCGGCTATTGTTCAACCAGCCCTCCACCGGCTACTGTTCAACCAGCCCCCCACGGGGTCCTATTCATCCATCCCTCCACGGGGTCCTGTTCATCCACCGGCTCGATCAATCGGGGTACTGTTCATCCAGCGGCAACGGCCTCTACTACCACGGGGTCCTGTTCATCCAAGCCCCCACCGGGGAGTGTTCATCCAAACCCCCTCAACAACGCTCACTGTTCATCCAGGGAAGGAGGCAGCAGTGTTCGATCAGCTTCAGTTAGCAGCAGTAGCGAAGGAATCACTCGGGTTCAATTAACAGAAAGGGATCGATCGATCGCTCGGGTTCAGTAATGCGTAGCCTGCAGTGCAATCGCTCGGGTTCAGTTAGAGCTTGCAGTGCAATCGCTCGGGTTCAGTTAGAGCCCAATGCCTCACACACACGCGCGTACGTACGAGAGAAACGCGCATCGCTCGGCCCCGACCACCCACCGTAACCGGGAACTCCCCGATATTTTCCTCGCCCTCGCTTCTACCATGTTTTTTCTGTCATGGACGGCCCAAAGAATGTCATACAGCTGCGTCTCCGGCCCGCCTAGGACAAAAAGCCCATTTTGTGTCATGATTTTTTGTCATAGAAGTAGGACCCCACCACATCTATGATGATACCGGGTTTTGTCACAATTATCGTCATAGAAGTGTCATAAGTATGACAGAAAAAATTCGTTCGGCCCAAAATATCACGGATGTGTTTTTTTGTAGTGCGTGGTGCCATGGTATGGCCTCACCATGCCCTAGTAAAAATTGGAGAATGTTTTCCTTATTTCGTGATGCGCGCCTTTCCTAAATCGAACCATCACCGAGGAAGATTCATGGTTTCAAGGGGGAATTCACCAAGATTGAAGGGGGTCCAAATTTCCTTTGTCCTTTGTCCACGTGTTTTTTTCTACGTTGAACATACAACCTGCAAATCACCGTGTTCAAATTTTGCACTTTTCCGGGTTCATTTGCCATATTTAGGGGATTATGTGCATTTCCTAGGCATTAATGTGCATAATTCAAGTACCAACAATCGATGCATGAAAGGGTCCACAAGAACGGCCTAGAAAACCATGCTCGTGCCATTTAGTAAATTGTCATGCCTTTTACAAGGAATGGACAGATATTTCGATGAAATGTGTGGCAATAGTCAACCACAAATGTCTGTTTGTTGGGTTTTCAACTATAGAAAAAATGAAATAAATGCTTAAAAAACATGACGCCTGGCATGGTGCCATGGTATGACCTCACCATGCCTTGGTAAAAATTTGAGAAGGTTTGGCTTATGTTGTCATGCACGCCCTTCATAAATTGAACCATCACCGAGGAAGTTCCATGCTTTCGAAAGGGAAATCCTCAAGATTGAAGGGGAATCCAAATTTTCTTCGTTCTTTGCCCTGGAGTTTTTTTCTACGACGAACATACACCCTACAAATCACCGTGTTCAAATTTGGCATTTTTCCGGGCTCATTTACCATATTTAGGGAATTATGTGCATTTTCTAGGCATTTAGCGCATATAAATCCAATCCAGCTACAGGTGCACGGGTGTGATGTGAGGGACGTGGATTGTCATTCGATCGCGGTGCATACAACGGTGCACACGCGCGATCCGCGTGGCTGGGGTTCCGGCCAATCATAACGCAACACACAATAGGCTCAGCGCACACTGTTTCCGGAAGCGACGGAGATGAACCTTGTGCGATAATGAACGAGCAAAATTATAAGGGAAGCCAAATTTCTGTTGTCGTTTATGGTTGAGCTCTTGAATACCATCGCACTGTACGGCTGCCCGGCCCCTCCGTCCCAGAGCTCTCTCCAGGCGTCGTCCATGGCACCGCGGCGCACAGTAACTGGTAAGGAAGCGATGGCATCCCGCCGTGCCACGTTCCTCGCCGCCCGCGACCGCACACATGGTAAGGAAGCGATGGCATCTCGCCGCGCCGAGTTCATCACCGTCGGCGGACAAACAATTACATGGGCGGACTTTGAGGCTGCCATGACCGAATGGGTGGTGGATCTAGAGGCGGCCAAAGACACACAGAAGGAGCGGAAAAGGCAGAAAGCAGTCAAGAAAAGAGAGTCCCGCCGCTGCAAGAAAAAAGAGGCCACACGCTGTGGTGAGGAGAGCTTGGCGGAGATCGAAGCACGGTGGGCTGCCGCCTACAAGGCCGGGAAGGAGAACGCCGGCGTCTGGCCAGCATGCCCTGTTGGCAGCATGTGAGAAGTAGTTTAAGTTTGTAGTATTAGAGCAAATTACCAGTAGTACTTTAAGTTTGTAGTATTAACGTAAAATGTTGGTAAGAGCATCCTTTGAGGGATTTGAGCGTTGATTAGCATGTGTGCCCGTGTGCGTTTTTGTGTGTTAATCATTAGAAGATGACAAAACACACGGTTTCTATGTCGTACCCTTCTGCGTTTTTTGCGTTAATGACCCATAAGTCAGTTACCTGTGCGATATTTCCTAATAAACCAGGCGTACCATTGACCGAAAAAAATCAAGTACACATGTACATTTTTTTGGAGACGGTATCTGCCAACTTTCTTTTTTCCCGCACACGAGTATTTTACGCGCTTCGTCTGTGTTGTGTGTTTCCCCCGCCCAAGTTTTAAATTTCACACAAAAATTTTCATTAGGCGTGTGATTTCATAATTTATTCCTCCAATCACATCCCCTTCCCCTCAGTATCCCCCTCCCTCGCGCCTCTCCCTACCAGAATCTCAAACCGCCGCCGCCGCAACCACAACTTCAACCACATCTACGTTCTGCTCGGATCCAGTCAGGTAACCCACCGATCTCTATCACATCCCCGACCTGATTGCTTAAATGGCGCCTACGAAACATCCTCATGCCTCCAAATCCCCCCCACTAGAACCTGATGGCGGTCCATGGCGCGATGGCCGTTGTGCGTGTTGACCCGGTGGAACACCTCGCCTCCGCCGCCGCCGCCGACATGGTGCAGGCTCTGGCCTAGATGAAGTCCCCAAGCGACTACCCCCCAGGACTTAACAGGTAATTAAGATCTGACCAGCTAAATATTACCAATACCACTTGCAACAGCTTTACATATTTACAACAACAAGAGCAAATAGAGTTTGTAAAAGTTTTTCTTTATCACTTTCGGTTTATCAACTGAATTGCTTGAGGACAAGCAAAGGTTTAAGCTTGGGGGAGTTGATACGTCTCCGTCGTATCTACTTTTCCAAACACTTTTGCCCTTGTTTTGGACTCTAACTTGCATGATTTGAATGGAACTAACCCGGACTGACGTTGTTTTTAGCAGACTTTCCATGGTGTTATTTATGTGCATAAACAAAAGTTCTCGGAATGACCTGAAACTCCACGGAACATCTATTTGGAAAATAAGAAAAATACTAGTAGAAAAAGCCACGTCAGGGGGCCCTCACCCTGTCCATGAGGGTGGAGGGCGCGCCCCCTACCTCGTGGGCCCCCTGACGCTCCACCGACCTCAACTCGAACTCCATATATTCACTTTCGGGGAGAAAAAAAATCAGAGAGAAGGATTCTTCATCGCGTTTTACGATACGGAGCCGCCGCCAAGCCCTAAAACCTCTCGGGAGGGCTGATCTGGAGTCCGTTCGGGGCTCCGGAGAGGAGGATTCGTCGTCGTCATCATCATCAACCATCCTCCATCACCAATTTCATGATGCTCACCGCCGTGCATGAGTAATTCCATCGTAGGCTTGCTGGACGGTGATGGGTTGGATGAGATCTATCATGTAATCGAGTTAGTTTTGTTAGGGTTTGATCCCTAGTATTCACTATGTTCTGAGATTGATGTTGCTATGACTTTGCTATGCTTAATGCTTGTCACTAGGGCCCGAGTGCCATGATTTCAGATCTGAACCTATTATGTTTTCATCAATATATGTGAGTTCTTGATCCTATCTTGCAAGTCTATAGTCACCTACTATGTGTTATGATCCGACAACCCCGAAGTGACAATAATCGGGACCACTCCCGGTGATGACCATAGTTTGAGGAGTTCCTGTATACACTATGTGTTAATGCTTTGTTCCGGTACTCTATTAAAAGGAGGCCTTAATATCCCTTAGTTTCCATTAGGACTCCGTTGCCATGGGAGGGTAGGACAAAAGATGTCATGCAAGTTCTTTTCCATAAGCATGTATGACTATATTCGGAATACATGCCTACATTACATTGATGAATTGGAGCTAGTTCTGTGTCACCCTATGTTATGACTGTTACATGATGAACCGCATCCGGCATAATTCTCCATCACCGATCCAATACCTACGGGCTTTTCATATATTGTTCTTCGCTTATTTACTTTTCCGTTGCTACTGTTACAATCACTACAAAACCCAAAAATATTACTTTTGCTATTGTTACCGTTACTTCCATATTACTTTGCTACTAAATACTTTGCTGCAGATATTAAGTTATCCAGGTGTGGCTGAATTGACAACTTAGTTGCTAATACTTGAGAATATTCTTTGGCTCCCCTTGTGTCGAATCAATAAATTTGGGTTGAATACTCTACCCTCGAAAACTGTTGCGATCCCCTATACTTGTGGGTTATCAAGACTATTTTCTGGTACCGTTGCCGGGGAGCATAGCTCTATTCTTTGAGTCACTTGAGATTTGTATCTGCTGGTCACTATGAAGAACTTGAAAGACGCAAAAACAACAATTTATCCCTCAACTACGAGGGGAGGTAAGGAACTGCCATCTAGCTCTGCACTTGATTCACCTTCTGTTCTGAGTAAGCTTGCGACACCTAAACCTGCTTGTGCTATTCGTTCTGATATGTCGCATGTTATTGATGATGCCACTTCTGCTATGCATGATACTTATGATGAAACTACTTCTATGCTTGATACTACTGTGCCACTTGGTGAATTTCTTGATGAACAACTTGCTAGGGTTAGAGAGAATGAAATTATTGATAATATTGATGAAAGTGATGATGAAGACTCTTCTCCTAATAAATATGAATTGCCTGTTGTGCCTGAGGGCTATGTTATGGATGAAGCGATTGCTAAAGAAATTTTCGCTTGCAATGATAGAAGTGATCTTAAGAAGTTATTAGCTAAATGGAAGCAGCAATCTCTTAATGCTAGAATGAAACATGACCCTGCTTTTGCTAATTCGCATATCTGTGTTACTAATAAGGATTATGAATTCTCTGTTGATCCTGATATAATTACTTTGGTTGAATCTGATCCTTTTCATGGCTATGAATCTGAAACTGTTGTGGCACATCTTACTAAATTAAATGATATAGCCACCCTGTTCACTAATGATGAGAGAACCCGCTACCTTTATATCCTTAAAATATTTCCGTTCTCATTAAAGGGTGATGCTAAGAGATGGTTTAATTTCCTTGATCCTGGTTGTGTGCGTAGTCCCCAGGATATGATTTATTACTTCTCTGCTAAATATTTCCCTGCTCATAAGAAACAAGCTGCTTTAAGGGATATATACAACTTTGTGCAAATTGAAGAAGAGAGTCTCCCACAAGCTTGGGGGAGGCTTCTCCAGTTACTTAATGCTTTGCCTAATCATCCTCTTAAGAAAAATGAAATACTTGATATCTTTTATAATGGACTAACCAACGCTTCCAGAGATTACCTGGATAGTTGTGCTGGTTGTGTTTTCAGGGAAAGAACACCAGATGAAGCTGAAATTCTATTGAATAATATGTTGACAAATGAAAATAATTGGACACTTCCGGAGCCAGCTCCTGAGCCAACTCCTGAGCCTATTCCTAAACCAACTCCAAAGAAAAGAGGTGTTCTATTTCTCAGTCCTGAAGATATGCAAGAGGCAAAGAAATCTATGAAAGAAAAGGGTATTAAAGCTGAAGATGTTAAGAATTTACCTCCTATTGAAGAAATACATGGTCTTAATTTACCGCCTGTTGAAGAAGCTTGTGATCTTAATCCTCCACCTATTGAAGAAACTCATGGTCTGGATAACCCAACACAGGTAGTAAAGGTAAATTCTCTCTATAGATATGATAAAGCTGAAATCCCTCCTACTAAAATTGCTAGCCAATGCTTTGATGCGTTTGATAACTTCATGGTTAGGCAAGAAGATTTTAATGCTTATTTTGGTAGACAATTAAAACAAAATGCTTATACGCTTGAACACTTGGGTGATTATATGTCTAGAGTTAAAGGTGAACTTAAACTCATTAGTAAACATGCTTCTATGGTCACCACTCAAGTAGAACAAGTGCTTAAAGCTCAGAATGATTTGCTCAATGAATTAAATTGTAAGAATAATGACTATGCTGTTAGAGTGGCTACTAGAACTGGTAAGATGACTCGGGAACCTTTGTATCCTGAAGGCCACCCCAAGAGAATTAAACAAGATTTTCGGAGAAAGAATATTGATGCACCTAGTTCTTCTAAAAAGAAGAAAAAGAAAAATGATAGGACTTTGCATGCTTCTAGTGAACCTATTGCTGAACCATCTGAGAATCCAAATGATATATCTATTTCTGATGCTGAAACACAATCTAGTAATGAACATGAACCTAATGAAAATGTTAATGATGATGTTCATGATGATGCTCAACCTAGTAATGGTAATGATGTAGAAATTGAACCTGTTGTTGATCTTGATAACCCACAATCAAAGAATCAACGTTATGATAAGAGAGACTTGGTTGCTAGGAAACATGGTAAAGAAAGAGAACCATGGGTTCAGAAACCCATGCCTTTTCCTCCCAAACCATCCAAGAAAATGGATGATGAGGATTTTGAGCGCTTTGCTGAAATGATTAGACCTATCTTTTTGCGTATGCGTTTGACTGATATGCTCAAAATGAATCCTTATGCTAAGTATATGAAAGATATTCTTACAAATAAAAGAAAGATACCAGAAGCTGAAATTTCCACCATGCTTGCTAATTACACTTTTAAGGGTGGAATACCAAAGAAACTTGGAGATCCAGGAGTACCCACTATACCATGCTCCATTAAAAGAAACTATGTTAAAACTGCTTTATGTGATCTTGGAGCCGGTGTTAGTGTTATGCCTCTCTCTTTATATCATAGACTTGATTTGAATAAGTTGACACCTACTGAAATATCTTTGCAAATGGCTGATAAATCAACTGCTATACCTGTCGGTATTTGTGAGGATGTGCATGTTGTGGTTGCACACGTTACTATTTTAACGGACCTTGTTATTCTTGATATTCCCGAGGACGATAGTATGTCTATTATTCTTGGAAGACCTTTTTTGAATACTGCAAGGGCTGTTATTGATTGCAACAAAGGCAATGTCATTTTTCATGTTAGTGGTAATGAGCATACGGTACACTTTCCGAGGAAACAACCTCAAGTCCACAGTATCAATTCTATTGGAAAAATTCCATCGATTATTTTTGGAGGTTTTGAATTTCCTCTTCCTACTGTCAAGAAGAAATATGATATTCTTATTATTGGGGATGTGCATATCCCCGTTGAGGTAACATAGTGTTATTCGAAATTTCTCCGGTTCCATGTTATTCGGAATGAGTTTGTTAACAAGACTTGATCAACCTTGTTAGTGGATTCCTTTTGATGAGCATGAGATGGATGAAACTAGAAGGCACAACCTTCTGTACCCTCTTTCTACTTTCTGTTATTCAGTTGAAATAAAGTAAAAATAGTATTTTTCTGTCTGTTTTCTGATTTATCCGTGCAATATAAAAATACCCCGAAAATAAAAGTTCTCCAAATGCCCTGAAAATGGAATATGATTTTTTCTGGAATATTTGAGAATATCTGGCACTGAGAACACAGCAGGAGGGGCAAGCACCTGGCCACGAGGGTGGAGGGCGCGCCCTACCCCTCTGGGCGCGCCTCCCTGCCTCGTGGGCCCACAGTGGCTCCCCTCCACTTATTCCTGCACCCACACACTTCTTCTTCCTCCCAAAAAAATCACCATCCAGCTCAAGCACGAGTTCTAGCTCATTTTGATGCGATTTTCGATCTCCTTGCTCAAAGCACCTCTCACAAAACTGCTTGGGGGGATTGTTCCTTGGTATGTGACTCCTCCATTGGTCCAATTAGTTTTTGTTCTAGTGCTTTATTCATTGCAAATTTGTGCTGCCTAGGTGACCATGTTCTTGAGCTTGCATGTCAAATTTATATGGTTCCAAGTAGTTCTAATGCATGATATAGGCTCTAGGCAATTGTAGGAGTAGTTGCTATCAATTTTATTGAGTTTGGTTCATTTTTATTTGAAGTTACTAAAAATTTCAGAAATTTTTCAGAGGAGGAAATATGCTTAGGAAAATGTTCCAAGGTGGTTCTTCAAGGAAGCAAGGACCTAGGCTTGCAATGCGTGATGCTGACGATGAGCCACCAAGGGATGCTCCAGTGCGGCCTTGTGAATGGCCTTCAGAAAACTTTATGGATCGAGTGGGAATCAAGGAAGAATTTAACGCATATTTGCGTAACGCTGATCTTGTGAGCTTCGAGGCAGAGAAGTGCCGCCAATACCACTATCTCACTAGTTCATTTGTGAGGAGGTTTGAATTTAACGCATATTTGCTTAACGTTGATCTTGTGAGCTTCGAGGCAGAGAAGTGCCGCCAATACCACTATCTCACTAGTTCATTTGTGAGGAGGTTTGAATTTTCATCTTCACATAATTCTCCAACTGTCCTATTTGATCTTTATGAAAAATCTTATACAATGGACTTAGAGGATTTTACCACTGCTTGCAAACTTCCACAATGAGGTAGTGCTAGTGAACCCCGCAAATCCGAATTAAGAAATTTTCTTGCTAGTATAACTGTGGGGGAATCTAGAGACATAGCACAAGCTACCATAGGGAGCATTCATTTTCCTGCTATACATTATTTTGCTCTCTTCATAGGTAGGTGCATAAATGGTAAAGATTAAGCATGTCACATGTGTGTCCCTGATCTCAGTATTCTTAGGAGTGCTGTGTTAGGAGACAAATCTTATAATTTGGGAGCCATTGTTGCACGTAGGTTGCATCATAATAGATTTAATGGAGATTTCTTTGGAGGAATTTATGCAACCCGCTTAGCTGATTTTCTTGGTGTGGACATACATGAGGATGATATTGAGTTGCCTCCTACTTATTTAGACTTTAGTGCTATGGTTCACCACCAGTTTGTCGAGAGGAATGAATCACCTCTCCAGTATCGCTTAATCTTTGACAGACGTCGTGCTGTCTGTATTACTCTCCCTGCTCCTGCCTTCTTTGATTATTAGGCAAAAGGAAGATATGTTATTACCAGAGAGGAGGCAGATGAGTACGAGAGGAGGGCGGAGGCAGCTCGCCGCCACGCTGCAGCCCAGGAGGCAATAACTGCCGCAGCTCAGTACGACCCCGGCTACAACTATGGATATCTGCCAGGCCATCCGTGGCAATAAACCAACTTAGGCCAAAAGCCTAAGCTTGGGGGAGTACGTATCTCTCACCGACATTACATTTATGTTCACACACTCATTGCTAAATGTAGGTGCTCATACTTTTTCACTGTAATATCCATGCTAGTTTATTTTCTTTTTCTTGCTTTCTTCTTGTGTGTTTAAAAAACCTTAAGAAAACCAAAAAAATTAGTTGTAGCTTTTAGCTAGTTTACTTTCTTGCTGTAGTAGTAATAATTAAAAAGAAAACCCAAAAAGATTTCCTGTTCTTCTTTTGCTTGTTGGGAGCTTTCCCCTGTAAATAGTTTTATTTCTTTTCTTTTCTTTGGAGGTCGATAGGAGAAGACCATGATTAAATTGTTGAAGTGGCTCTTATATGCATTATTGTTGATTTAACCAAGAGCCCATATTGCCTTGTCTTCTCCTGTTTATTGAATGCTCGCAGATTCCAGCTTAGTCCAATGCACGTGCACTCTTATTATTTTCACATCGTTCGGTCGTGCAAGTGAAAGGCAATTATGACGATATATGATGGACTGGTTGAGATGAGAGAAGCTGGTATGAACTCGACCTCTCTTGTTTTTGTAAATATGATTAGTCCATCGTTCCTGATTCAGCCTATTATGGATAAACATGTTTGCAATGACAATTAGAGATCATAGTTGCTTATGCCATGCTTGATTAGCTATGAGTTATAATGGTTTACCCTGTGTGCCAACATGCTATTAAAATGGTTGTGATGTGGTATAGTGGGGTGGTATCCTCCTTTGAATGATTTAAGTGACTCGACTTGGCACATGTTCACACATGTAGTTGAAAAAAATCAACATAGCCTTCACGATATTTATGTTCATGATGGATTATATCCTACTCATGCTCGTACTCAATTTCTATTAATTTTAATGCATGTTCATGACGTTGTCGCTCTCTAGTTGGTCGCTTCCCAGTCTTTTGCTAGCCTTCACTTGTACTAAGCGGGGATACTGCTTGTGCATCCAATCCATTAAACCCCAAAGTTATTCCATATGAGTTCACTATACCTTCCTATATGTGGTATCTACCTGCCGTTCCAAGTAAATTTGTATGTGCCAAACTCTAAACCTTCAAATGAAATTCTATTTTGTATGCTCGAATAGCTCATGTATCAACTAGGGATGTCCGTATCTTCCATGCTAGGCGGGTTATTCTCAAGAGGAGTGGACTCCGCTCCTCACTCACGAGAAAATGGCCGGTCACCGGGATGCCCAGTCCCATGCTTTATGCAAACTAAATCAAAATAATTGCAAACAAAACTCCCCCTGGGACTGTTGCTGGTTGGAGGCACTCGTTGTTTCGAGTAAGCCATGGATTGATGCTTGTTGGTGGAGGGGGAGTATAAACTTTACCATCCTGTTTGGGAACCGTCTATAATGTGTGTAGCATGGAAGATATCGCCATCTCTTGGTTGTTATGTTGACAATGAAAGTATGTCGCTCAAAATATTATTTATCTCTATTTCAAAACCGAGCTCTGGCACCTCTACAAATCCCTGCTTCCCTCTGCGAAGGGCCTATCTATTTACTTTTATGTTGAGTCATCACCTTCTTATTAAAAAGCACTAGCTGGAGAGCACTGCTGTCATTTGCATCCATTACTATTAATTTATATTGGGTATGACTATGACTGGATCTCTTTTACCATGAATTACAATGTCTAGTCAGTCCTTGATCTTTAAAGGTGCTCTGCATTTATGTTTTGCGGTCTCAGAAAGGGCTAGCGAGATACCATCATGTTATATCATATCATGATTGTTTTGCGAAAGTGTTGTCATCAGAGATTTATTATTATTGCTCGCTAGTTGATTATGCCATTGATATGAGTAAACATGAGACCTAAGAGTTATTGTGAATGTGGTTAGTCATAATCTTTGCTGAAAACTTGAATGCTGGCTTTACATATTTACAACAACAAGAGCAAACAGAGTTTGTAAAAGTTTTTCTTTATCACTTTCAGTTTATCAACTGAATTGCTTGAGGACAAGCAAAGGTTTAAGCTTGGGGGAGTTGATACGTCTCCGTCGTATCTACTTTTCCAAACACTTTTGCCCTTGTTTTGGACTCTAACTTGCATGATTTGAATGGAACTAACCTGGACTGACGCTGTTTTCAGCAGACTTTCCATGGTGTTATTTATGTGCAGAAACAAAAGTTCTCGGACTGACCTGAAACTCCACGGAACATCTATTTGGAAAATAAGAAAAATACTGGTAGAAAAAGCCACGTCAGGGGGCCCACACCATGTCCACGAGGGTGGAGGGCGCGCCTGCCCCCCTAGGGCGTGCCCCCTACCTCGTGGGCCCCCTGACGCTCCACCGACCTCAACTCCAACTCCATATATTCACTTTCGGGGAGAAAAAAATCAGAGAGAAGGACTCATCGCGTTTTACGATATGGAGCCGCCGCCAAGCCCTAAAACCTCCCGGAAGGGCTGATCTGGAGTCCGTTCGGGGCTCCGGAGAGGGGGATTCGTCACCGTCGTCATCATCAACCATCCTCCATCACCAATTTCATGATGCTCACCGCCGTGCATGAGTAATTCCATCGTAGGCTTGCTGGACGGTGATGGGTTGGATGAGATCTACCATGTAATCGAGTTAGTTTTGTTAGGGTTTGATCCCTAATATTCACTATGTTCTGAGATTGATGTTGCTATGACTTTGCTATGCTTAATGCTTGTCACTAGGGCCTGAGTGCCATGATTTCAGATCTGAACCTATTATGTTTTCATCAATATATGTGAGTTCTTGATCCTATCTTGCAAGTCTATAGTCACCTACCATGTGTTATGATCCGGCAACCCCAAAGTGACAATAATCGGGACCACTCCCGGTGATGACCATAGTTTGAGGAGTTCCTGTATTCACTATGTGTTAATGCTTTGTTCCGGTACTCTATTAAAAGGAGGCCTTAATATCCCTTAGTTTCCATTAGGACCCCGCTGCCACGGGAGGGTAGGAAAAAAGATGTCATGCAAGTTCTTTTCCATAAGCACGTATGACTATATTCGGAATACATGCCTACATTACATTGATGAATTGGAGCTAGTTCTGTGTCACCCTATGTTATGACTGTTACATGATGAACCGCATCCGGCATAATTTTCCATCACCGATCCAATGCCTACAAGCTTTTCATATATTGTTATTCGCTTATTTACTTTTCCGTTGCTACTGTTACAATCACTACAAAACCCAAAAATATTACTTTTGCTACCGTTACCGTTACTTCCATATTACTTTGCTACTAAATACTTTGCTGCAGATATTAAGTTATCCAGGTGTGGCTGAATTGACAACTCAGTTGCTAATACTTGAGAATATTCTTTGGCTCCCCTTGTGTCGAATCAATAAATTTGGGTTGAATACTCTACCCTCGAAAACTGTTGCGATCCCCTATACTTGTGGGTTATCAGTGCCTTGTTTATTTTAGTACTACACACTATGTGATGTTCAAATATTACCGTGTCCAGCTCAATTTCACCAATACCAGCAACAAACTTACAATACATGACTCAGGATATCACTAGAGATGCTGCCCATTTGCTATTTTTAGTGGATGCTAACCCTGTTGCACTTAACATGCATGTCCATGTACTTACGCAGGGTCATAACGGCCGATGCTTTTGTTTGCCGTCGAGGTGGGCTGCATCCCATGTCTTACAGTATTTCACATAATTTGTGCAATTGCGGTTTAACTTCTAACCATTTACTGGTTGCCTGTAGGTACACATGTTAGTGGCACTGATCCACGCTTCGACCCGTAGGAACAGCTCGCCTCCGCCGTCGCTGACTTTGGGCGAGCTCTGGCCAAGATGAAGTGCCCCAGCAACTACCTCTCGGGACTTACCAAGTATGTACTCACCAGTTCAATCTTACCAATACCAGTTGCAATTAATGGCTATGTTATGTACGGTCGATGTATTAAGCATGTTCTAGTAAACATGCCTAACACGTTTTTGCTACTTTCCCTACCTTTTTATAGACATCTGGGCCATTCTTGTGATGTTTAACTATGCCAATTGCATTTTTATCAGTACCGGTTTCAATGTCTATTAAGCCTGTTGCAATTAATAGTTGAATCCATTTTTAAACAGTTGCATTTCAATGGCTACAAACTTACAAAACATGACTTAGGATGTTGTTAAGGCTGTTGCAATTAACAATTGTATCCATTTTTTAATCTGTCCATTTGCTACCATGCTACTCTCCGCAATGAAGATGTACTAGAGATGCTGCCCCATTTGCTATTTTTGGTGGATGCTAACCCTGTTGTACTTAACATGCTTGTCCATGTACTTACGCAGGGTCATAACGGCCGATGCTGTTGTTTGCCGTCATGGTTAGCTGCATCCCATGTCTTACAGTATTTCACATCATTTGTGCAATTGTAGTTTAACTTCTACCATTTACTGGTTGCCTGTAGGTACACATGTCAGTGGCACTGATCCACGCTTCGACCCGGAGGAACAGCTCGCCTCCGCCGCCGCTGACTTTGGGCGAGCTCTGGCCAAGATGAAGTGCCCCAGCAACTACCTCTAAGGACTTACCAAGTATGTACCCACCAGTTCAATCTTACCAATACCAGTTGCAATTAATGGCTATGTTTTGTACTGTCGATGTATTAAGCATGTTGTAGTAAACATGCCTAACACGTTTGAGCTATTTTCCCTACCTTTTTATAGACAAGTGGGCCATTATCTGCTCTGGCAGCACCTGCCCTATGATGTTTAACTCTGCCAATTGCATTTTTATCAGTACCGGTTTCAATGGCCATTAAGCCTGTTGCAATTAACAGTTGTACTCATTTTTAAAGAGTTGTATTTCAATGGCTACAAACTTACAAAACATGAATTAGGATGTTGTTAAGCCTATTGAAATTAACAGTTGTATCCATTTTTTAATCCGTCCCTTTGCTACCGTGCTACTCTTTCAAAATGAAGATATCACTACAGATGCTGCCGTTTTATTACCATTTGCTATTTTTGGTGGATGTTAACCCTGTTGTAGTTAACATTGGCTTTCCATGTACTTACACAGGGCTATAATGGGCGACGCTGTTGTTTGCCGTCGAGGTTAGCTGCATCCCATGTCTTATACACCATCTATTCCTAAATATAAGTATTTTTAGAGATTCCAATATAGACTACATAAGGAGCAAAATGAGTGAATCTAGATTCTAATCTAAACTATATCTATAATTCTATATACATCCGTACGTAGTTCATATTGAAATCTAAAAAAAATACTTGTACTTAGGAACATAGGTAGTTGTATTTTACATCTTTTGTGCAATTTCAGTTTAGCTTCTAACATTTACTGGTTGCTTGTAGGTACATATATGAGGGGTACTGATCCACGCTTCGATCCCTTTTGCGTATGGGGCAATGAGATATTCATGAACAAGCGTCAAGTGAGGAAACTAAGAAAGATTGTTAGACGAAAGAAACGGGTGATTGGAATTAAGCTCTTTATTTACACTTTGTCGAAGACAACAGTGAACTTTAGGATGGTAAGTAATGTGTTTCCTTTTCTCCCTGCCCACAACAAGTTACTCTATTAGACCTCAGTATCTGATATTTTTCTCTTTTCAGTGGTTTCCGAAGCTATTTACTGATGATTATCTTGCAAACTACATGACCGGAGTGGAGGCAACTAAGGTTAAAGTATATAATTCATGCTACCATGATAATGCTCTAGAAGTCTTCCTGAAGGTGGTTAAGGATGGGCGGGCGATCGTCACAAGGGGTTGGACAAAATTGGTTCGTGCCTATGGCATGCAGGAAGGCACATTATGGGCATTCCACTTCTTCAACACCATCGGCAGTCAAAATGATTTACACTTGTCTCTTCACCTTTACCGCCTTTAAATACTGCGGATCATCATAGTTAATTGCTGCCTAATCCTGTAATTACTGAACATATTGTATTGGCAATTTTATTTATGGATTCGTTGTTAAACCATTGTGCCGAGAATTTGAATTGCAGATTTCGTATTTCAAAATTTCCAAGTAGAATAATAAATTACAGGCAAAAATAAAAATAGAACAGACAGTCATGGACCTTTGCAAACGGTTCTAGCAGTAAAAGCGCTTGCGATGGATAGCCCAATGCCACACAGTTTTCTACATCAAATCGTGTGTGATGTAGTTAATGAAAGCAAACAGTTAACCAAGGCAGAGCGTGTGTGATAGTTACACCTTTCACACACGAGCGTATACATAAAACCGTGTGGGATGTACATCTGAACGGAAACGTTTTCCCTGGATTGACTGTGTGGGATGTACATAAGAACGGAAACGTATTCCTTGGATTGACGGTGTGTGATATACATACGAACGGAAATGTTTTTCTGGGATTCACCGTGTGGGATGTACATACCTACAGAAATGATTTTCTCGGAGTACCGTGTGGGATGTGCATACCTACGGAAATGATTTTCTCGGATTACCGTGTGGGATGTACACACCTACGGAAATGATTGGGTTTCGATGGCTCGCCCGATCGCACATGGCCCCAGCCTGGGTCCCAGGAGGGCCTATCCCCGACGATTTCTGGGTCGAGTGGGAAGGACACCCTATCGCACACACTCAGTTGGCGACGGTTCCAAATGCCGTCGCAGAAAGGGGTCAAAAACCGTTTGTTTAGGACCGACGCGCACCGGTGGCTCATGGAGCGACAGGGGGTGGTCAGTATCTTCCATCCTAAGAGGGTTATTCTCATGATGAGTGTTTAAATAAAACACTGCAAATAATTAAATAAAACTCCCCCAGGACTATTGTTGGTATGGACGGCACCCGTGGATTCGGCTAGCCATGGCTTGTGTTTGTTGGTGGAGGGGGAGTAAACCTTTACTTTTACCGCATGGGAACCACCGCTAATGTGTTTAGCATGGAAGATATTGATAACTCTTCATCGTGACGTTGACAGGAAGGGTGCACCTCCCAAAATTATATTTATCTCTGATTTAAGCCTTGAGCTCTGACACCTCTGCAAATCCCTGCTTCCCTCTGCGGAGGGGCTATCTATTTACTTTTATGTTGAGTCATGACCTTCTCAAACAAGCACCGGACCAGAGAGCACTTTTGTCATCCTCATGCATTGTGTATAGTTAATGTTGAATGCATCATGACTGGATCTCTTCTACCATGAATTGCAATGTTTAGTCGCTAAATAAACTTTGGAGGTGCTCTGCATTTATGTTTTGCGGTCTCAAAAAGGGCTAGAGAGATACCACTGTTGTCATATTATATCATGATTGTTTAGACAAAGTTTTGGCATTTGAGAAATCTTATTATTGCTCGCTAGCTGATTATGCCATTGATATGAGCTAATATAATTTCTAAGAATTATTGCTTGCAAGGTTAGTCATGATCTTTGCTGAAAACCTGGATGCTATTTAAGCATATATATGTACACAAAAGAGTTCGTAAAAGTTTTTCTTTACCACTTTCAGTTTGTCAACTGAATTGCTTGAGGACAGGCAATGGGTTAAGCTTGGGGAGTTGATACGTCTCCATTGCCTCTACTTTTCCTAACGCTTTTGCTCTTGTTTCGGACTCTAATTTGCATGATTTGAAAGATACTAACCCGGACTGACGTTGTTTTCAGCAGAATTACCATGGTCTTGTTTTTGTGCAGAAATAAAAGTTCTCGGATTTGGACGAAACTTTTTGGAGAATTATTTTTGCAATAAATAAAAAATACTGGAACCAAGACCCACTAGAGGGGGCCTGGCTGTCCACAACACACCAGGGCGGGCCACCCCCCTCTGGCGCACCCTAGTGGGTGGTGGGGCCCTTGAGGCCCCGCTGACCCTAATTCCGACGCTATAAAATCCTATTTTTCCAAAAAAATAGGAGAGGAAGTTTCATCGCGTTTTACTATACGGAGCTGCCGCCACCTCCTGTTCTTCATCAGGAGGCCAAATCTGGAGCCCGTTCGGGGCGCCGGAGAGGGGGATCTTCGGTCTTCGTCATCGCCAACCATCCCACATCACCAATTTCATGATACGCGCCGCCGAGAGTGAGTAATTCCTTCGTGGGCTCGCTGGTCGGTGAGCAGTTGGATGAGATTCATCATGTAATCGAGTTAGTTTTGTTAGGGCTTGATCCCTAGTATCCACTATGTTCTGAGATTGATGTTGCTATGACTTTGTTATGCTTAATGCTTATCACTAGGCCCGAGTGTTGTGATTTCAGATCTGAACCGTTTATGTTTTCACCATTGTATTTATGTTCTAGATCTGATCTTGCAAGCCATATGCACCTATTATGTGTTATGATCTGTAAACCCCAAGGTGACAATAATTGGGATACTTTCCGGTGATGACCGTAGTATGAGGAGTTCATGTATTGACTATGTGTTAATGCTTTGCGGTTCTCTATTAAAAGGAGGCCTTAATATCCCTTAGTTTCCTTATGGACCCCGCTGCCACGGGAGGGTAGGACAAAAGATTTCATGCAAGTTCTTTTCCATAAGCACATATGACTATTTACGAAATACATGCCTACATTCTTTTTATGATCTGGAGTTAGTTCTGTGTCGCCCTAGGTTATGACTGATATATGATGAATATCATCCAACGAATTCACCGATCCAATGCCTACCGAGTTTTTCACATATTGTTCTTGTTGCGTTACTATTGCTATTGCTACTGTTACAACTGCTACAAAATTGTTACTGCTGTTATTATTACCACTGCTATCATTACTACTACTATCAAACTATCAAATTACTGTGCTACTGATCACTTTGCTGCAGATATTTAATCTCTAGTTGTGGTTGAATTGACACAACGTTTTTGAAACAGTTGCCACAGCAACAAAATATTAGCTGTCACAACACTTCAATGGAAGATTGAAGATGGCCATGGAGGATTCCCTACACCCAATACCATATCATGCTTTTATGAACTACTTGAGATGTTTATCCCTTTGTTGTTTGCACCCTTTGATTGTGCAGTAGTCAATTATTTGGGTGATCTCTCGCAGTAAATATCAAGTTAAAAGGTGCTCTTCCTAGTGTTTCAACCATCTATAACATGTGGCTTTCCGGCGTACGTCATGTCCACATAAGTACAAACAGATCATGAAGTATAAAACGAACGAGCTCAGACCGAGCAAGCAGATAACACTCGGTTGTCCTGAAGTTCTGGCAGAATCGTTCTGAGCTCGGAGCACAAAGCATCGAAAGATGACCAAGAATCATATGGTGATATGATTGGCAAAAGATTGCATGTCGGTCAAAATTCATGTCATCATTGATGTCCACATCAATGGCTATGAACGAGATCAGGGTCTTGAATCACTCACCTTCAATTATGAGAGATATTGATTTGAGTGGGAGTGTTAAATTTTTTTAAACACTAGTGCAACGTTAATTATGAATAAATGTTTAAATGAATATTGTGTCTATCCTTGTAGATCAATGTCTCGCAATATGTTCAACTTAGCCCCTATGTTAGAGAAAGAAAAGTTGGCTGCTAATGGTGGAAACTATGCGGATTGGATCCGGAACCTGAGATTTGTTCTCAGGAGTGCTAAGGAGTACGTGTTGGATTAGCCTCTAGGTGATGCTCCTGGAAAGGATGCAACACCAGAAGAAGTTGCTGCTTACGCTGCTCGTAGTGATGACTATGATTTAGTCCAGTGCCTCATGATGACTTGCATGGATCCTGAACTACAGAAGCATTTTGAACAATCTGCTACTCAATTTATAATTGGGTCACTGGAAGTTCTGTACAAGAAATAGGCAAGGACCGAACATTTTGAATTAACCAAGGCCTTGATTGAATGCAAGATGAAAGAGGGTTCCTCAATGAGTGAGCATGTAGTAAAGCTTGCTGGCTATGCTGACAGACTGACTTCTCTGGAATTTGGAATTCCTCCAACACTCATATTGTGCTTGCTTCACTCCCCCCATCTTACGATGACTTTATCATGAATTACAACATGAATGGGACAGAGAAAAATGCAAACGAGTTGTTTGCTATGCTCAAAACTGTGGAAACTGGAATGCGGAAGAACAAAATAGTGTTGATGGTCAACAAGACCACTAGTTTCAAGAAGAAGGGCAAGTCCAAGAAGAAGAAATCTACTGAAGCCGATAAGACCGAGTCTCGGAAGAAGAACAAGGGTGGAGCCTCTAAAGAGACTAAATGTTTCTACTGCAAGAAGAAAGGACACTGGAAGCATAACTGCAAGAAGTATTTGGTGGATAAAAAGAACGGTTCTTCCGGTAAAGGTATAATCCTTATACAAAGTTAATGTTATTCCATTTGTAAAATTTATGTATTTGATAGTGATTGGTTGCTCTTGTTTTGCAAACCGATATAGGGACTACAGAGATCTCACAAGGAGAGAAGAAATGAAGCCATGATACAAGTTGGGAATGGTGATGGGGTCGCAGCTCAAAGACCGTTAAAGTCACCGCTTTGCTTAAAGATCTACTCAATTGGTGAGATGAATTGCTTATGTTGATCCAAAGAGCTCATTTGCTAAATTTGATGAAGACAAACTTGTTCAACTTGTTGATGGCTTCTCCATATATGAGATTTCTTTTGTCCTTGGAAACCAACTTGAAAACTTCATTGCTGATGAGAGCTGATTCAAGTTTTGTTAGTTGTAATGACCTTGGTAGTCTTGCAGTGAAGATGGTTCAGACTGATAGACACATGGTCTTTCCTTTGGTATATCGTCTTATTGAGTTGGCATTGATATTTCCTGTTGCAAGCGCATCAGTGGAAAGAGCTTTCTCAACTATGAGTATTATCAAGACCGAGTTAAGGAATAAGATGGGTGATGATTGGTTGAATTATTCCATGGTTGCAATATTGAGCGAGAAATATTTGCAAAGGTTGATGATGATGCTATTATATATCGCTTTCAATCCTATAGATCTCGTAAAAGAATTTTGCCTCGTCATAGTAGTAAGTTTTCAACTTTGTACAATGTTAACTGTTTCACTTGATGTTTATGTCTTCTCTTATGAAATTTTGCTTTTGATTTCTCTAAGGTGCTGGCTCTTCTTTCAGCGTTGATCAAATTATGGAAGACACTTATGAAGCAAGCCATTGATTTGGTACTCTTTTTACTGCACGTATTGTTCGTAGTTTTAGTCATCTGTTTATCTATTTTGCTGTATCTTTAAGCATTGAGTTTAAATTCTAAATTTTGGGTGCAATTGAACCATATTTGAGGTATTCTTTTGTGGTAGCTATAGCCTGATGGACGTCAATTTTTTTCTCTCGCGATGAAAAAAAATTGGACCCAAGGCTTGCTCCAATCCTGGATCCGCCAGTGCACCACGCCACCATGGTCCTAAGAGCATCTCCAGCCGTTGCCCCCCCCCCCAGGATGCATAAAAGAAAATCGTCCCCTGGGGGCGAGCCGGCGATACAATCGGCGCTGGGGGCGGTTTTGCGCCCAGTCGTCGCCCCCAGGCGCCGAAATTGGCCCACTTTTCAGCCCCATTCGGCGAATAAAGGGCCCATGTGGGCGAGAATAGGCCCATATTCGGCGTGGTTCGCCGTGTCTCGGCGTTCAATTATGAACACAACTTTTTTCTTATCACATATTTCATCAAAGAAAAATCAAATACTTCAACAAAATAGTACAACAACAAATAGTTCAATACAAATTGTATAGTTCAAAAAATAAAAACTCATATTTCATCACACGTCGCGCCCGGCATCCCCCTTGAGCCTCCATAGGTGCTCAATCAGATCTTTCTGCAGTTGATGATGCACTTGTGAGTCTCAGATCTCCTGACGCATACTGAGATAGGCAGTCCAGGTTGCCGGTAGCTGGTGATCAACTTCGGCTAGAGGACCCTCGTTGTAGTATGGTTCAGTGTCAAACACTGGGTCTTCTTGCTCGCTCTCGATGATCATGTTGTGCAAGATGACACAGCAAGTCTTAATCTCCCACATTTGATCTTTGGACCAGGTCTGAGCGGGGTACCGGACAACAGCAAATCGAGATTGGAGCACACCAAATGCCCGCTCGACATCCTTCCTGCAAGCCTCCTGAATCTTCGCAAACCAGGCGTTCTTGCCTCCTGGCACAGGGTTTGAGATCGTCTTCACAAATGTCGACCATCTCGGATAGATGCCATCAGCTAGATAGTACCCCTTGTTGTAGTGCCGCCCATTGATCTCGAAGTTCACCGGAGGAGAATGACCTTCAACAAGCTTGGCAAAGACAGGAGAGCACTGCAGCACGTTGATGTCATTGTGAGTTCCTGGTATACCAAAGAAGGAGTGCCAAATCCAGAGGTCCTGTGTGGCCACCGCCTCAAGTACCACACTGCAACCGCCTTTGGCGCCTTTGTACATCCCATGTCAAGCAAATGGGCAATTCTTGCATTTCCAATGCATGCAGTCGATGCTTCCAAGCATCCTAGGAAATCCTCTTGCTGCATTCTATGCTAGGATCCGAGCAGTGTCTTCCGCATTGGGTGTTCTCAAGTATTGCGGTCCAAACACTGCCACCACTGCCCGACAGAACTTGTAGAAACACTCTATGCTGGTGGACTCGGCCATGTGCCCATAGTCGTCGAGTGAATCACCGGGAGCTCCGTATGCAAGCATCCTCATCGTTGTCGTGCACTTCTGGATCGAGGTGAATCCAAGTTTGCCGGTGCAATCCATCTTGCACTTGAAGTAGTTGTCGAACTCCCGGATGGAATTCACAATTCTGAGGAAGAGCTTTTGGCTCATCCGATAACGGCGCCGAAATATTTTGTCGCCGTGAAGTGGAGCATCAGCGAACTAGTCGGAGTAGAGCATGCAGTAGCCTTCGAGACAATGCCGGTTTTTTGCTTTCACCCGCCCAAAAGCCGAGCCACCTCGCCGCGGCTTTCCAGTGCTCGCCAGCAGCTGGGCGAGGGCGGCGAGCACCATCAGATGCTCTTCTTCCTGGACGTCGGCCTCGGCTTCCTCCTCCAGCAGCACGGCGAGCGCTTCCTCGTCATCCGAGTCCATCGCCGAGGCAGGCAAATTGCCGAACACCTTGCGCCCGGTGGGCGTGCACCCGCCGCTAAACTGCCCCTCCGTGGCCGGAAACGACGGCCGGAAACGCCCAGCTGTTGTTGGAGAGGCTGCCTCGGCGAACCTCTGCTACTTTTTCCGACGGGGAATGGCTATCTAGCGGTGAAAGGCGGCGGCCGGCGCCGGGATATAGCTAGTGGCGGCCGAGGGTGCGGGGGCTGGAAGGCGAGTCGGGGAAGAAAATCTTGACTTTTCACCTGAGGGTGTGGGCCAGCCGCGCTTTTCCCTTGCGCTGGAGCCCCCGATCGCCCCCCAGTGCGCCGGGTTCGGCCTGCGGTCGCCGGGCGGAAAAAAGGGCCGAACCGGCGCTTTTCGTCGTCCTGGGCGCGACTGGGGCATTTTTTTTACGCCGGCGCCGAAAAAGTGGCATGGTGGCCTGTTGGGGGCACGGCTGGAGATGCTCTAAGGCCACAAGATGATGCAGATTGGTTGTGACACCGGTAGGAGGCAAAAAGACCCTAGTCGCGCTGGTGTTACTTGTGGGGAGGAGGAAAACCTTTCGGCTTGACGGGTGTAGGGATTCGCCCACGGATACATGTTGAGGAAATTAGGCAGTATTTCTAAAAAATATATACATGTTTTGGTAAGATGTACCGTATACTTTGATTTATACTATAAACTATAATAATTTTATTACAGATATATGTACATGACATTTACACCATGAGTTCGACATAGGATTTACAAGGTCATGCATGCATGGTACGTGACGCATGTACAGGGCAGGGCAACCGTACCCTGCCGAGATACACACACATCACACTTACGTACACGCGGCACGCACTGACGCGCATATAGACTAGTAGGAGTGGTTGATTAATTAATTAATTAATCCAGCCCGCCATCAGGGGAGCCGGTTTATTCCCTGTACAGATCCTTAGTCCTGCAATACGTAGACAGTAATAGCAATCTGTATATAGATTTCCGATTCTGCTGCTTGGTTTTCGTGGTCGTCATCGCCGGTCCGCCGCCGTCATCAGAACAGGAACGCCGTCGGCGCGAACGCCGGCATCGACGACGCCGTCTCGATGTGCCTGCGCACGTTCACACCCATGTAATCAATTAACTTCGATTATTTGCACCACAAATATCTAGAGAGAGAGAGAGAGACGCGTATCTGCATCGCGTACCTGTATTCGTCGCTGTGCGCGCGGGGCAGGACCCTGGAGGCCACCCTGCCGGGCCTGGCCGGGACGACGCGCCCACCCGCTGCGGCCTTGCCCACGTCCACCGCGACACCCTCATAGATGTCCCCGAGCGCCGGCCTCCACTGCGGCGAGCCGCCCAGCGACCTGGCCCTCCTCCGCCTCCTCCTCGCCGCCGCGCCGGTGGTCGTGGCAGCAGCCTGCTGCTGCAGCTGATCCGCAGGCGGCGCGTCGTCGATGGGTCCAGCACGGCAGCCGCAGGGCACGAACGACAAGAGCCTCATCAGCTTCCTGCGCACCCTCCCCTCTATCTTGGCCCCTCCCGACCCCTCTCTCTAGATATCCCCTCCCCTGTCTCTAATCTTTCTCCTGATACACAGCTAACAATTCTCTCTGTACAGTCTACTCTACACTCTCCGGCGACGAAATCCCCGGCCGGCCGGCGCCCGTGTATTCACGGGAATGCCACTGCGTACGAGTGGCCTCAGCTCACTAGCTGACCACCACTCGGCTAACGGGGAGAGCGTATCTGCAGTGTCACGTGTTGAGGCCGCTTTATAGGGTTCGCGGAGGGTGGCAAATGTCCGAAACACCTCCGCTCCGCCGTGGGGTGGCCAGGGGTAGTCTCGGGAAAGTGGAGATTGCCATTTTTCAGTGCCATGCAGTAGAGGGAGTTTCGGTGGGAACAAAAATAATACTATCGCAAAAGTTCAGTCGACGTCGATCTGTACGTACCGATAGCGTGGTGCGTATGCAGGTGGCCCGGCCAAGTGGATGTGGCGGTGGGCCCGGGCATGCGCGTGCCTGATGGAGGCGTATTCCGTCTACGTGCGTACGTATCTGATGCAAAGAGAATACGTACGGCGACCGTGCTCTGGAAGAGTGTACGGTGGGCCTGGGTTAACAAAAAAATGCTTTACCGGTGGAGTAGCAGAATGAACTTTTTTTTTTTGAGGGGGTAAACCAAGTAGCAGAATGAACGGTGAGTGATTAGTTATGCGAGACTCCATCAGGTTTGAGCCCAACTAACCCAATTATAAGTTTGTTGCCAATTTGTTGGTAGATTGTTTGTTTATATAAGCTTTCTGCCACTTAGAATATTGGCAAAATGGATAGAACTCCGTGTGGTTCGTAACCGACTTGACGAAATTGCATCAGTGAACATGGGCCCACAGTAGTACACGCACTTGAATGAACAGTGAAAATCTAAAAAAATAGCAAAACATCAAACATTTCTGAATTTATTTTTCACAAATAGTGGTCGAGTATTCTACTTATATATGAAGACACGCAATGAAATGGCATTCCTAGTGTTTTGGGCGAAAAACAAAATCGTCCCCACCAAACTACTTAAAAATTGCTTTTTGAGGCACCAATTTTCTCTTCTCTGTTCAAAATACGACTCATGTCATTTCTTCATAAAATTTCACACGTGGGTGGAACACTCGAGTATATTTGTTAAAAAAATCAATATGTTTGATTTTCTTTTTTGCTATTTCACCCATTTGAATGTTTATCTAGGTGCATGTTCACCCATGAGCCACAAATTTATTCTGCCAACTGCGTTGGTAAACTATTTCAAAAGACACCAACTTGAAATGTTCTCTCTTCTCTAAACCCTAGATAGGATATATTGTTTTGGCATATTGCACCACCACCCCTCTCCACTGGTAGCTCGTCACCTCTCACCTCTTCTGCCAGCTTAGTCTAGATGGGAGTGGGTGGAGGCCTCGATCTACCAGATGGAGCTCTACTCCCCACGCTTTGAGGCTTTTCATAGGGTTACGCAATGCGCTTCACTTGTGGTGGTGATGGCGGTGATCTGGTAAATAAAGTTTCTTTGAGACTCCACATCTGGACGATGTCGGGTAGATAGCTCGTTGGTGCAGATTCCTACTGTCCTCTATGGACGGCTTCCCTTTGTAGTTTGGCTCTCCGACCTACTCCCTCTAACTCTAACATCGATACAACCTCCTGCTTTGTCATGAGGTATGTGAACTCTTTTGAAGGTTGTGATCTTGGATCCTCCGGTGTTCATGACTTCTTTTACAGGGCACTAGCCCAACATGAGAGTCAACTTGATGAATTCTAGTCCACTATCAACAACGGTTGGTTTGCTCCGGCGATACAAAGGCATAACCGGTGACGCACCATTGGCCCATTCGGCACAAATAAGGCGATGGGGCCCAAGAGCCTCGATGTATTTTCTTACTATAGGGTGTTTATACTGTTGGTTTCATTAATATATTTGAAGCCCTTTTGCCAAATAAAAAGTTGGTAAGCTATTTCGATTGGCTAGTGCTTGCATTTAATTCCAATTCATTTTCCAACAAGCTCATTGAAAAATGGGACCAAGTGTGAAAAATGTATTTATTTTTTGGCGTAATATTCTCATATTTGATCATTATACTAGATATCGTTTTGTTTTTTGTGCCAAAGCGACTTATAGGGTTCCTACTATAATGCACGACTACTTAGCCGGAGGATTCACCGCACGTATATTTAAACACATTAACTACATTTGGGAGATGTATTATTTAAAAGTAATCTTCTATTTTATCAAAGTTAACCCGTGATCCATCATATCTAAGTTATTTCTATCCAAACCACTGTCATCATATTTGCAAAGATATCCCAATATTTTATCAGAATGAACCCAAGGGTCCATCGTATCTAGGTACCACCAATGATGGTTATTGGTTGTTGCGATCTCATCTTACACATCAGATTCCCCCCCCCCCCTCCCTCTCTGTACTTCTGACCTCAGGAAATAACAATTCAGTATGGTTGTTCATCTATAGTCTGGCATTACTACTACATTATTTTTACATCAATACAGAAAAGGGACCCCTAGAAAATAGAAATTGTAGTCAGGTCCTTTCATTGGGCAAACGGGCACCGTCTCCGACCATAACTTTGAAAATTGTAGGCAAGGGGAAGAGGGCCTCCTTGATTTGGAGGTTGGAAATGGCACCAATGGGGTCGGCGTCGGCCCAGCCAGCGGTCAACCCTAGTGCAGCTCATGGAGACATATGTCGATGTAGTGGCCAAAAAGAGATGAATAACATCCAAGCCAACTTTATTACCCCCACAATACAATGGACCTGAGGGGAATGAGCGTTGATCCACATCCATCTTTCCTTCCATCTCTATGATGGTGAAGTAGGAGACGAGCGAAAATTGGATCAACCTGTTCTAGCAAACTGCCAAGCTTATTGAAGAAGCTCCCACTAGATCCACCCCCGGCAATCGCAGTCCACCATGGATAACTGCCGGAGAAGACCAGGCGGCCACCAAACATTGTGCACACTACAAAGAATCTCCAAAATGACATGGCGCAAGTCTCCCATGCATAGAGGCCAACCCCTAGCATATATGACGGTAGCTTGGCCTCCTCTCCCACCCCCACTCTGGCCGGCAGCTAGATGAGAATGGGAGAAGAACTAGCAAACAACGAGAGATTCTCAACTGGTGGGAGAGCTGAGACAAAAGGAGGCGTTGCTTGTTCACTAACTATGTTTAGTTGCTTTAGGATTATTCCAAAATATAGTTCACATATTATTATTTTCAAAGTCAAGCTTTGTAAGGTTTAACTAATTTAGTACTACCTCCAATCCATAATAAGTGTCGCGGTTTTGAACTAAATCCAGTTCAAAATTGCAACACTTATTTTAGATTGGAGGGAGTATTATTGATGTTGATAACTTTCTCTGTAAATATGGTTAAACCTTATGAAGTTGACTTTTTTTTAAACGCACTATATTTTTGGAATGGGGAGAGTATAGACGATAACTAGACCGACAAATGAAATATAGATTGCTTGGTTGATGCCTGACATTATTACAAATAACTTTAGAAAAATTGTAGATGACCAAAAACAGTGTGGCAAAAAAACACTAGAATTTCTTTTTTTTTTCAAGGACCTCTATGTGACAGAACTTTGACAAGGATGGCATGTGGCGGTGAACTGAATATATGTGCCCGAAGAACAATTGCGCAACTAAGATTTAACATGACAACCTTAAATTTAAAAAATAAAAGAAATAACCATACATGTCTGGCATGCCACTATATTTAAATTCTCCCAAAATACTGAGGTTGGGGTAAAATGCGAGATCATTCAATTACTACATAGTCAATCATCATGATTGACAAAATACTCTCTTCTTGCGGAAATATAACTAAAAAAGGGCACATTATTAAACATGTGGTAAACTTGTATCACTGCCATGTGTAGAATTGTATAAACCGAGGATCAAATAGTAATATAATATTATTTGTCTTTCGGTTATTTTGTGTTATACTATATATAACTTTACTATTTTAAGGTATATACTGCAAGTAAAAATTAGTCAATGTTGCACATTCGAGACTCCGAAAAGTCGAACACGTATACAATTTTGGACAAAAAGTGTATTTAGGAACGCAATCGGCCGGGCCCATAATCGAGCTGTGTCCATTACCACCTACCCTTTGCTATGGCACAAGAAAAGACCTTTTATTCCAGAAATTTGAAAAGAAACTTTTGAGTTTCTTTTTTCTTTTTTTGCGGGGAAGAAACATTTGAGTTTGGTTGAAGTCACTGACTCATTGTTGGCACATTCAAGTCCATTTAATCCAGACAGCGGATACGCGCGCGCGCACACAATAAACGGATAGATTGGATTAGATTAGACAGATAGCCTGGATAAACCGCAAGGAGGCTGCCAACGTGGCGCGACGCGGCGGCTTCCCTGCATCCCAGGGCACCTCTCGCCGTCTCCTCCATCTGAAAGGAGCCCCTGAGGCTGCCATTGCCCGCGCAGTAAAAGGCTCTCGAGCTCAACGCGATCCTCCCAACGTGACGCACGACACCGCGACATGCCGACGGCGACGACAGATCCTGTGGCCGCGGCCACTTCCGGTGGATTTCCCCCCAATACTTTGGAAGGGAGATTAAAACAGCCGCCACACATACAGTAGACGATGCCCTCTACAGATACCACGAGAGCACGCCGCGGCGTCGGCACCGGCGCGGTTGACGATGCAGGTGGTCGTTGGCCGGCGAGGGCAGGCAAGTTTCCAGGGTTCTGGTGGACGCATCAGTATTGCGGTCGCTCTCTCTATCAGGCAAGCAGCTTATGGTTAATGGACGGCACAGTCAATACCACTGACTCTGACTGGAATGCACAGCTAGAAGAGAACACCATGTCGGTAACCGGTATCCTCAGGTCATCAGTAACCGTAGGTAGATAGCAGTGTCGAGGAACAAAGCCAAGGATCACAGGTGTGCTGATGACAGTAACAACAGATGACAGACGTACATACAGTAAAAGTACAGACCAACAGATGACAGATGATAGTTCAGATAAGATCATAAGCTGGCAAAAACCAAATCCAAATCAGGAACAGGCACGCGATACACAGACGCGTGCGCTGTACAGATCCACGTCGCTATCCGCGGAACGGATTAGATCATGGGGAATTCAGTTCGAGATTTGCTTGCAAACGTGTTCTTATTCCGAGCTACGAGTCATTATCCAGTAGTACAAGAGCAGCACATGCCATCAGCAGCTGATAAGGCTTACGACGATTCAAATAAAAAGGACAAGACATTATTAGCAATGGTCCGAAACTGTTGCATGCTGACAGTAATACCTGCTTGGTCCATATAAGGTTCCACAAGTGCTTCTCCATGTGGAGGCCGTAAACGACCAGTCCAACACGACAAGAATATTGGATCAGGCAAGGGTGTTCACACCTGGGACAACACGATGGTAGCTATGATCTAAATGTAGACTGCGATGGCTGGCTGATACGCTGTCAGACGCACAGCCAGATAGAATGATCGTCCCTTCATCTACTGTGAGCCCCAGGAACCAGGAGTGCCCCATGATTGTTGTGGCTGCGGAGTTGCCCCTCCCATCTGCGGCGGTGGTCTGGGTCTAGCATATTCAGCAAAAATAACCCATCCATCCAGAAACTGCACACAAATTAAGCTGCGTCAAAACTTAGAAGAAATCAAAATAACTTGCATATTATTAAAACAAACATTGCTTTATGCAAGAGTCCAAGGGAGCCATGGATCCCCGCAAGACCTTTCAGACAATCAAACCACATTAATTATACATATTTTTCTTGTGTCAATACACAATTATTTAAAGGCCCTTATTTAAAGCATGTCAACTAATTGCCTACAAGTAACAAAAGAAAAGGCTCAAGCAGTGTATGGGCAGTAACTTGTCAGGAAATATTTATACAGAAGAGAACAAAGTAAGCCTCCATTACTTAACAACTACTGTATTCTTCATAATACTAGTCAGTGGGAGCATGGTCCATGTTCAACCACTAAGAAAGAGAGTAAACGTACACCAAGTAGATAAAAGCATAATAGTGCAATATGTGAGAACTGGGCAATAGCCCAGTGGTAGGGCCGCATCGGTGCATCCCTCGTGACCAGGGTTCAAATCCGGTCAGTGTCAGGAGTGAATTTCTGGTATCTCGCCCACGTGACTCATCTCCAGTTGGACTAGTTTTTTCTATTAATGGCGCAATATGTGTTTTATTTTCTAAATGGTCTCAGAATTGTTTAAAACCCGCGTAGAATGGAGGTAATCCACTAATCATGCACGTAGCATCTGAATATTCTTACTATGTAATTATGTATTGAACACATTGTTTATAAAGCGTCCTGCTTCAGACGCTTAAGTGATAAGGCGCCCTGGCAGCGCCTTAGAAATATGCCCGCTTTAGGCACTTAGGCGTCAGAGTGGGTGGTGCTCGCTTTACCGCCTTAGAGCAACTCTAGCAGACCCCGCATTTTGCCGACCCGTAAAATGTGTTTGCAGGTCGCACGGGGGCGGTTATGCAGGCCGAAATTTGCGGCAGCAGACTAGAAACCGCAAACAAACCCCTAAATTTTAAAAAAAGTTGTTTCGCGCGAGAAATTTAAGCAACAGCTCGCCGGAGCTCGCTCGCATACATGGTTCTTCTTCGCATAATAAGTTCATACACGCCACATACATACATAAAGGTTAGATATGCTAGACAGGGCCTACGCTACCGCATCACTGCAACAAAATTGAGCTCACCGGAGCTCCTGCGATAGCTGCCCACCGGCGGCGATCAGTCGGAGTCGGAGGAGTCGGAGCCGAGGTCGACGAAGAGCTTCACCTGCTCCTCCTTCATCACGCGCAGGTCGGCCTCCTTCGATGCCTGCGCCTGCGATGCCGTGAGGCCCGTCTCGAGGAAGAGCCGCTCGTACTCGAGCTCGCGCCGGATGCGCTCTTCCATCTCCTGCAGATCCCTCGCCGACCGCTCGAGGACGACGCGCTCGAGGAGCTCCTCCTGCCCCGGTGGGAGGTAGTCCTCGGGTCCGATGACGCCTCGGCGCGGCGGCGCATCGGGCACGGCCTCCTCCGGCTCCCTCTTCACCGGAACGAGCCGCGAGCTCGATGCGCCCGCGGATGAGCTCCCCGCGGACCAGTGGCCGGATGAGCTCCCCGCGGACCAGTTGCCGGAGGAGGCGTGGCGGCGACGGGCGCGCTCGAGCTCGAACTCGTCGAGCTCGCGCCGGTCGAATGCCGGCGGCAGCCGGGCACCCTGGTTGAGCCACCGACGCGCCCCCCGCTTGCGCGCGGCGTCAGATCTGGCGCGGCGGCGGCACTCCGCCTCATCCCCCGAGTCAAAAATGGTGGTTCAAGGCTCGCCAGCGGCGAGAAATCGGGCGGCGCGGTGGGGAATTGGAGGGGAACGCGGCGGCGGGAGGATAGGGTTTCGACCCGCATCTGCCCCGCAAACCCGCAGTTATAGTGGCTCGGGGGTTGCGTTTGCGGGCTGCGGCAAAAAAAATTACGGGCCGGACACCGATGCGGGCTCTGGTCTGGCCAGAAAAATGGGCCGAGCCCGTATAATCGCCGGAATTATGCGGGTTTGCGCCGGATGCGGGGTCTGCTAGAGTTGCTCTTATAAACCATGATTGAACATAAGGCTGTATTTTTAGGAAGAACGAACTTTGAATTGCAGTATCCTGATTCCCTGAAGGTAGTCAGGCTACTCCAGAACTAAAATGATATGCATTAAAATTAAAATGTTTTATCTAATAATGTGTGTGTTGGGGGGGGTTACTTCTTCCTTTAGACCAGATAGATGCTCTCTGCATTACTACATAGCATCAGTTTTCAAAGTGCATCGCAGAATTACAACCATGCTGATGTACAATTAGTTGAGTAGCCACCAAAAAAAGAGGCAAACTGGCCTTTTTGATGAAACAGGTGCATTATAGAATCTTAATCCATGCATCTGAATGAACATATGCATAATACTCGTGTACACTTACTACATATCTACAAATCACATACTTATATACTGAAAGAGAGAAGAAAATAATAAAACGAGTTCACGGCTAAAACCGGCCCAGTGGCCAGCACCGATCATTGTATGAAAAATGAGACAGAGTCGATCAACGTGAGAATAAAGCAAAATCACAGAACCACCAGACCAAGAAGGCAGCAAATATAGGCATTAAGGAATTAAATGATCCACAGAAATAGAACAATAAGTATGATAAGAAACCTTACTTTTCCATCCATTCCTTCTATTCCTTTAGCTGCATCTTCAACCGAAACATACCTTACAAAGCCAAACCCCTTAGAAAAACCAGTGACACGATCTGTGACAACTCGAGCTGCAATTGGATACAGAAGTGAGAACCTTCTAGTACAATGCCCTGTGAGGCAACTGAAATTTTAAACACATACCGTGTTCAACTTCCCCAAACTTTGCAAAAGCTTCTCTAAGTCCATCAGTTGTTGTACGCTTGCTTAGCCCTATAAATCATTATTATTAATATGAGAATTCAGATGCTGTGTATACCAAAAGGCTAAGAGCTGGTTGGACAAAATATGCACAACAAGTTGGATACAAATTGCAACTAGCTTTGTCAAGGGTAATGATGAATTGAAGAGTCATGTCACTATCAACTGTATTGGCCCTGAATGGCAGTTAGTAGGATGCCTATAGCTTACTAAAACTCTACAGGCTTTGAATGAGCTTTGAAGGATGTTTAGCTGTTTGAACAGTTTCGTGTAGGATAAAGCAAGAACTAAGATGGTCAAAAGTCCAAAGAAAAGATAATTGAAAATTTGGTCTTGTCGCGCAGCATAGCTTTGTGATTCGAAGAGATGGCATAGTGCTGTGGTGATAGCATAGTCATAAATTTCAAAGCCCATTTGAACAGAAATTTAATAGTGTCATGCTACGTTCTGGCATGCATTGTCTTGACCAAAATGAGGTTGGATACTTGGAAAGTACATGACTATCTTTGTGCTCTATGTAAGTTCTGGTTCTCTAGACAAATCCAGATATATTCACCACATGTTCCATAGTCATTCAGGAATCCACAAAATAGAGTTAATTTCTCATAGTGATACACTCGATATCCTTGTATAATTCTTACATAATATATTTTAAGCAGTTATGCTAATTCTCAGTTGCCTGAATTTTTTGTAGATTTTAGTCACCTAAAATTGCAGTACCAAAAGTGTGCAACTTTGTACAGTCAAACTTAATATGATGAAGGCATATAACAAAGTCAAATGGGATTCTCTGTTTCAAGCCATGCTCAAGATGGGTTACTCAGTTAGTTGCCTGGAGAGGATCAAGAGATTTGTCTCAACTGTGAAGGATGACGTTAAGCTCAATGGGAGTAAGTCTGAAATGTTTAAGCCACCTAGAGGACTCCAGTAGGGGGTTGTTCCCATTTGCCCTACCTTTCCATATTATGTGCCAAAGGATTTTCTGCTCTCCTTTGCAAAGAGCAAGAGGAATGCAGGTTGCGAGGAATGAGTTTTGGACGTGGGGGGTTGGCAGTGTTGAAGCCCTGAACGAGAGATACTTGTGACTACTTATGGTGGTCGGATGCTCAAAAAATGACTGTTTTAAGCACATCTTAGACCATACTTGGGGGCAAAGTGCAGGGCTGGAAAGGTCAATGTCTCTCAAGGGCTGGAAAAGAAATCCTCATCAAGTCTGTGTTGCAGGTGGTACCAGGGTGGTGTTGAAGCCATGAACGAGAGATGCTTGTTACTACATACGGTGGTCGGATGCTAAAAAAGAAACTGTTTTAAGCATATCCTAGACCATACTTGGGGGAAAGTGCAGGGCTGGAAAAGAAATCCTCATCAAGTCTGTTGCAGGCGGTACCAGGTCACACAATGAACTGTTTCCGTTCTAATAAGGGCCTATGTTTGATGCTCCAGTCAATCACGGCAAATTTCTGATGGGGCTCAGCTGGTGGAAGGAAGGCTCATTGGGTCAGTTGGGAGCGTATGTGTTTCTCCCAAAAAAAATCCAAAACGGAGGCAAAAGTTTTGCCTCGTCCATTAATTAAGCAGAAGAGAGTTGCCCGGTTAATTTATGGAAACCGGCGAAAACCGTCACAACTTGCCCACCCATGTGAACTACACCCGGACTATGCATCCACAGGACCAGAGGCAGACCGACAAACACACCCGACACAGAGCCACAGTAACCCTTCAATAGTGGGGTCACAATAGGTCGGTTTGGTTGATGTCCTGGTCACAAGAAGCCTGGCCTGGAGCCTCCCTGTAACGTGCCTGCATGTTGTTTGGTTGTTGTCCATGGAAAAAAGCTACCAGCCTGGCCTGGAGAACCAGGCAGCGTAATTAGCCTGGCAGGCATCCCCATCCGGTCCTGGAGTCAGGCTAACACCTGCCTGACACTAATGCACGAGATTACAACACGGTTACTGGGCTGTTTCTGTCAGTTATATAATTTTTTAATGCTCCCAGGCCAGGTCACGATCCAAACAAGTTTTTCTCAGGCATGCCTACCCAGGCCGAAAAAAGCAAATTCCCAGGCCCAGGCCAGTCAGCGGTTCCGTCCAGGCATGAGGCGGCATGCAACCAAACTAGCTCAATGTCACCAATGAAACCCCATCGGCCCACTTCAACTGGAGAAGAAAACAAAGATAAAAACAACTGATACATCTGAGCCCATGTTTGCAGTCTAGAAGAAAGGAGTATCATGGAACCACCTGTGCCTCCCCATTATCGCCACCCTTCTTGCCTTTGCACTTGCTAGATTTCTTCTTGCGGATGCCAGATTGAGGGTGAGCGCCATCCAATTATTGCGGCGGAGGTTCCTAACTGCCTTGGTAGCTCGAAAGAAGTCAAGGCAAGGCTCCTCCTAACAACATGTTAGGAGCTGGTGCGTATGTGTAATGCTGTAAGACATGGTGAGTCCTTTTGTTCATCAGTCACAGTGCGCCGCTGCCGAAATTCACAAATTGGTAGAGGAATGGAGCTCGATCTGTAGCATGTCCGGGTGGCAAGCAGCAGGCAAGAACCCAAGCGCTGGAACACTCCTCCCCAGACTGGCTCAAAACCAATTCACATGGTGCACTATTCATATCGAAGAAGATGGTCTCGTCCTTGCTTGAGAAGCTGGAAGCCCATAAACTTCTGGTAGAGCTGGATAGCATGAATGCAGTGGCCAAGCTTAGGGCTGTAGAGAACGATTTTTCCACAGCTAGCTCTCTGTTGGTGGAGATAGGTGGTGGCAGACTGTCAGTTTGGCAGGATGCGAATACTGCTGCTCCTCGTCTGACTAGCATCATTTACTCTGGTGGTGTGTCCTGGCAATCTGTTGTCTGGCTAGTGTTATGAACTCTTTGTTTTCTTTGTGCGTAATGATTGTAGTGTTGATGTTTAAATAAAGCCAGACATTCCCCGCAGGAAAAAAATTATCAGCGAACTAATAGAACCAGATTAATAATGTCGTAAAATGTATAATCCACATCAAGGATTTGAATCGCCTACAGTTAAAGTGCCCTCCACATGTTTATGTAATAAATTTCAGTTTTGCTAAAGCACATCTAGATGTGCCATAAGTATTGCACATCTAGGTCCTATGTCATTGATCTTACACGGAGATTCATGTGCATATTTTCTTTTTCTTTTTTTCTTTTCCTCTTTATGCTTGATTCACTCACTTATATGTGCAATAACTAGGGCACATCTAGATGTGCCCTAGACCAATAAATTTACACTGAACAAGAAAGGAATCAGCATCATATCTCCTAGTTAGTTGCTGCACATCTAGCAAGAACGGATCTATAAGGCTAGGCAGATACCTAATAGGCAACATCACATCATGGCATGATATCTGACCCTAATCGACTGGATACCATTTTCTCGCACTCAAAGCGAGCTTTAGAGCAAAATCTCTGGCGGGGATCGAGGCCTGGGTGTGGTTACAGGAGTGAGTGGAACAAGGAAAGAGGGGGGCAACAATCGTACCGGAGACGAAGAGGTTGGGGGAGGGGTCGGCCTTCGGGGGAGGCGTGGGCGGGCTCGGCGGCGCGAAGGCCGAGATGGAGAACATGCGCGTGTTCGGCGTCGCGAAGTCGGCGATGGAGAACATCCGTCGGAGCCCGGACCTTGCCGCCGCCGCCGCCATAAGCTGCCGCCGCCGGAGAATTGGGGGGGGGGGGGGGTGGGAGGGCTTGCGTGCGTGAGGGGTTAGTGATTGATTTTCCTTCCTCTCATTCTGTCTACCTGGGGTTTAAGAAGGTTAGGTCATGGACCCGGCCAGGCGAGACGGTTAGGGCATCTCAATTTTTTAAAATTAGCCCATCCAAAGTCTCCTCAAATTTAAGGAGTTATCCTAAAACTTAGAGCATCTCCGCTCGCGCCCCCAACAGGCCCCCCAAGACGAGGTTTTTTACGCCGACGCCGAAAAAAACCCTCAGTCGGCCCCTGAGGACGCCGAATTCCGTCGGTTCGGCACATTTTTTGGCCCGGCGATCTCAGGCCGAACCCAGCGCACTGGGGGTGGTTGGGGCTCCGGCGGAAGGAAAAACAGCGCATGGGCCACCACTGTCAGGCAAAAAATAATTTTTCCACGTCCGGATTCGCCCCCCACACGCACTACCCCTTCGCCACCATGTCGATCCCGGCGACGCCCACCTGCCCACCGCCGCTAGGAAGGTCATTTACCCGCCGGAAAGAGAGGGTTCGCCGCGGCATCCTACCTCGCTCCTGGGCGAGCTTTTTCGGCGCTCCGGCCACGCAGGCGGGGATACCGGCGGCTGCGCGCCTACCACGCCCGCTAGGTGTTCGGCGGTTTGTCTGCTCGGCGATGGACTCAAACGACGAGGAGGCATTCGCGGCGCTGCTGGAGGAGGAAGCCGAGGCCGACGCCCAGGACGAAGAGCACCTCATGGTCCTCGCCGCTCTGGCCGGCCTGTTCGCGAGCAATGCAAAGTCGCGGCAATGTGACTCGGCGACGGGCCGCCAGAAGAGCAAGCAGAGGCATTGTTTGGAGGGCTCTTGCTTGCTCTATGCCGACTACTTCGCCGACGCTCCACTGCAAGGCGAGAAAGTATTTCGGCGCCGTTATCGGATGAGCTGAAAGCTCTTTCTCATGATTGTGAATTCCATCCGGGAGTTCGACAGCAACTTCAAGTGCAAGAAGGATTGCACCGGCACACTTGGATTCACCTCACTTCAGAAAGTGCACGACAGCTATAAGGATGCTTGCACACGGAGCTCCCGGTGATATACTGAAGACTATGGATGCATGGTCGAGTCCACCACCATTGAGTGTTCGTACAAGTTTTGCAGGGCAGTGGTGGCAGTTTTTGGACCACAATACTTGCGATCACCCAATGCTGAAGACACTGCTCGGATCCTAGCACAGAATGCAGCAAGAGGATTTTCTGGGATGCTTGGAAGCATCGACTGCATCCATTGGGCATGAAAAAACTGTCCATTTGCTTGGAAGGGGATGTACAAAGACGCCAAAGGAGCTTGCAGTGCGGTACTTGAGGCAGCGGCCACACAGGACCTCTAGATTTGGCACTCCTTCTTTGGTATACCAGGAACTCACGATGACATCAACGTACTGCAGTGCTCGAATGTCTTTGCCAAGCTTGTTGAAGGTCATGCTCCTCTGGTGAACTTCGAGGTCAATGGGCGCCACTACAACAAATGATACTACCTAGCAGATGGTATCTATCCGAGATGGTCCACATTTGTGAAGATTATCTCAAACCATGTGCCAGGAGGCAAGAACTCTTACTTTGCCAAGTGTCAGGAGGCTTGCAGGAAGGATGTGGAGCAGGCGTTTGGTGTGCTCCAATCTTGATTTGCTGTTGTCCGGTACTTTGCTCTGACATGGTCGAAAGATCAAATGTGGAAAGTCATGACTTGCTGTGTCATCTTGCACAACATGATCATTGAGAGCGACCAGAAAGAGCTAGTGTTTGACACTGAACCATATTACAGACAGGGTCCTCTTGCCCAAGTTGACCACCAGCTACCGGTAACCTGGGTTGCCTTCCTCAATATGCGTCAGCCGTCAGGAGATCCGAGACCCACATGTGTATCAAGAACTGCAGCACGATCTGGTGGAGCACCTATGGAGGCTCAAGGGCAACGGCTAGCTCGGCCTGTGATGAAATATGAGTTTTTTTTATTTGTATTGATTTATGTGATGAACTATGTGATAAAAAGTAGTTTTGTTCAATTTGTGCCAAACACGCCGAATGTGGGCCGCATTTGGCGAATTTGCGCCGAAATCGGTGGCTAGGCGGGGCGAACTTGGGGTCGGCTGGGAACCCGAGCCCCCAGCGCCGATTTTGTCGCTGGTTGGCCCCCAGGCGGCGCTATTTCAAGCCCCTGGGGTGGCGCGAACGGCTGGAGATGCTCTTAACTCTATGTATTTTTCATAAACATTCATTTCAAAGACAAGTCTAAACTACTTGATTACATTATTTAACAAACGGTTGCATATCATACATAATAGAATTAGACGGGTTATCACTAGATATAACATATCAAACAAATGTAAGCTATACTTGCCATCACCACATTTGGCGCAGAACACGTCGAAGTCGTCCGAGTGTGAGGAGATAGGGATCACCCACCACCACCATCGGAGGGGCCGGTATCATGTCATTGTTGCTAGGCCGAGTCGACGGCATCTCCTCATCCTCGTCAGAGGGCTCAGCCAAGATTTGTCCCACATCATGTCATCCTCCTTGCACTCAAACCATGCTTGGTTCTCGGTGACGAGCTGCAGATTATTTGTGATGAGCTCCGCCATATAGGCCTTGTCGATGCGCTCGACCTGGAGCTAGTTCATGGCCATGCGGTTCTCTTTCTCGTCGGTACGGGAGACCATTCTAACTGGAGGCTCAACATAGTCTGGGGCGCGACTGCTGAGGGGAAAGTTAAGCTTCGCTCGGCTGCCAAAGTAGCGGACTGTCCGTGTGCACCGCCTGCTCTATGGTGGCGAATGTGCCAATCCACCGCAAGGTCGTTGCTGCACGCCGCGACATTTCGACGGCGGTGGCAAGCGCTCGTGGTGGTTGCGTGTTGGAAATATACCCTAGAGGTAATAATGGTTGTGTTATTATTTATTTCCAAGTTTATAATTAACGTTTATATTCTATGCTGCTCAACAGCTAGTGGTCGGTTGTAGGAAGACACTATTTGGAAGCTTCGTTGAGCTAGTTTCAACCCCGGCAACGAAAGAAGACATGCAGCTCGGATGAGACCGAGGTGCAACCAAGCTTGAAAACCAGTTCAGGGCTATTGACGGTGTCCCGACCCAAGTATCTCTAACCACATTGTTTTCTGGCCTGGTGGGCTGGGCTGAGGACACATAGGACGGTTTCATCCTGGGCCACATTGTACGGCCCATGACGCGTTGTACGAAGACTCAGGAAGACTTATGTACGAACCAAAGATATCAGAGCCGTGAAGGACTCACCGATGTAGCCGACTACAATATGTAACCCAGACCCCCAGGGTATGTTACATAAGCTGGGGGTCGGGCTCGTCGATAGCATACATACAATCCCTTGGTATTCACATGTACTTTGTACAACCCCCCCCCCCCCCCCCCCACACACACACACACACCTCCCCTCCCCTCGCAATATACACAAGCAGGAGTAGAGTATTATCTCGACCGTGAGGGCCCGAACCTGGGTAAAGTCTTGCCTAGTGTTACCGTCCATCCAGCCCAATCGCCTAGCCAGGATACCCTACCGAGAGATTGCCTGATTTAGCTCCAACGTTATACTTGGGACAATGTCCCCTAGCTGCTTATTTGCTAATCTTGTGGACGATGTAAGTTTTGTCTAAGTTATCAATAAAGCTAAGGTAGGCATGATGGCCTTCCTAGAAAAAATACTGCGAAACTCCAACGGTTACACAAAATGCATTAACAACCTGCACAGGTAACCTCGTTGTCACAAATGTTGAAAACCATGATCCTTTTAGTCCTTACAGAAATCACCTGCTAAAAGGAGCAAACGAATTGCGGTGAAGTAGAGACACTGCAACTAGTGTGCTCTACCAGATCTGAAAATCTGCAAAAGAATGGTGCACCGATGCATTTCTGCTCAAGCTCACAAAGTAAAGGCGCCAGCCAGAGCAAAAAGAGTGGCCGACACTAGTGTCCATGCACTCACACCAGTCGAAATGGCACCACTGCACTCGTCATTGTTGCCGCTGAAGCATCCAGGATGGGCAGTCTTGGGAACACCCCCTTCTACCGTGAAGCTCGAGTTGGGCTTCCCATTGCTGAACAAGACACACCAGAAATACGGACCGCCGCCAGAAGTGCCGGTGACAGCCGCCCCCACCTCTGTGTGGTTCTTGCTATGCAATACCTGGAGGCTCCTCTCATTAGCAATGAGCATGTCGAAGGCCTGCGCCGGAGGTGGGTAGCTGGGCTGGCACGCCAGGAGCCTCCCAGTGATCTTGGCAAGGCTTGCAGCTTGGACACCACAATTTGGGGCAAATGTGTCAATGAAACTGGAATCCACAGGCTTCTTGTTTCCACCCACCTGGTCGCACTGACCCTCATATGCTTTTATGTACTGCAGAGCAATGCATCCAAGACCTTGATTATCAACAAGATTTGATGCCTTGCTGGCGGTACGGTTGGAGTTGATCAAGCTCACAAGCTCATCGGCAGGGTTATCTGTAGATGAGATAGTTCAAGGATGACATGTTAGTAATACTACAAATTCCAGCATTCAGTTGTGCAAGAGGTGGTGTGTGTTATCTATGCACAATACATGACCAACCCAGCACCAAGTTTGGGAAAGGTTGGCTTTGACCTCTCGATTTGAAACTTTCTCATCTAAGATAGGAATATAGTATCTTGTAGCTTGGGCCTTAAGCTAATTTCAGAGATTTTTTACTTAGATTGGATTATTAGTTCTCTATAGTAAAGCAACTACCTTCTGCAGGCCCTCGCAAAAAAAAACTACCTTCTGCAGGACAAAAATGATAAATAAGCAACTAAAAATCAGAGCTAGTTCACAATATGCGGACACAAATAGGTACACGCTAGGAATACAAGCACTATAAAGAATCATTAACAATCAGCGGCCTTTGCAATGTTACTTGATCATTTCAAAATCAGGTCGGTACACCCAAAGCCAAATGCCCAAAGGGAAGGCACAGACTCTGTTTGCATCATCAGGAGAGAGCAGAATACACGCAAATTAAAAGATAAGCTGAGAAGTAGAGAGCTACAATGACAGGATCAAAGATATGGCTGATTTGGGGATAGCCAATAGGTTCCACGGACATCGTCATTTGTGATGGTTGGGATGTTGTTGGTTGCCGGAGACCTAGCTGTTGGGTTGCACATTTCTTATTCTGATACATCAACATGCATAGCTTTTGCATGTTCACAAACAAGACAAAACATAACGATCTGACGGGGAACTACGTTTAGCCTTAAAAAAAATACATGACCAGATCTGGATTCTAAAAACAGCAGCAGAAAATACTGGGTATTCTACAGTTTGTAAAAATGATTAGTAGATGTGCTGAGCACACTAAAGAATAATTTATTTTCTAGGGAAAACATAATGAAACCATGTTTTTTTTTGCCAGGACGCTAATTAAGCAACATTTCTGCATTTTTGTTAGTGTATTATAAGTGATGTGTAGATGAGTTACATAACAACGATTAACAGTTGTGTCATTGGATTTCCACACACACAGAATTCACAAGGGCTTCTAGTTGGATTTCAAGAACAATTAGTAGACCGTCACCAACATGTCATTTTATATCTAACAAATAGAAATAGATGCCCGGGCTCGAGATCCACGCCGACCCTGATATGGCGTTCGACGAGCTCGACGACCCGAACGAAGACCTCAAGGCCGGCGTCTACGTGCGCCGCAGGGCAGCTGAAGCTAGAGCTCAGATCCAAACACCTGGTCGGCAGCCGGAGTGCACGCTCAGTAGGAAAAGCAGAAATTAAGGAAATGCAGCAGGCGGTAAGACTGAGACGGTAAGAGACGTACTCTTAGTATCAGCAGCGGAGACGGCGGCGAGGAGGAGCGCGAGGAGCGCGGAGGCCAGCAGCGGCTGAGCGGCGACCGCCATTCTCGGGATCTGACAGCGAGTGTGTGTGGGAGAGCTGAGCTGGCTGGCCTGGAAGAAGTTGGTGGAGCTGGGTGACAACTTCCGGTCGATCTGCTCTGCTGCGAGGTCTCGCTTTCTTAAATGCTTTCTCGAGTTTCTTCTGCGCGCACTCTGCTCTGCTCTCTCGCTCTCTCCGTGTGTGCAGTTGGTGCGGATTGGCCAAGATACCCCCGCCGACTATTTTCAGTTAGAAGGCAGCTATCCATAAACAACCGGGTCGGTCGACCGACGGCAAATACCTCGCGCCTCTCTTTTTTCCGAAAAAGATTAGATCTATTATAAAGATTCATCGAAAGTACAAATCACATCAAGCATAATAAAAACTACATTGAGGTCTATGGACCATCGAGCGACCATTGCTACCACCAGAACGAGCCGTCGCCGTCGCCGCTGTCATAGTGGAGCCGGCCTTTTTTTAAGGGATAATGCTGCCGCTTTATTTAACCAACGAAGCTCGGAATGTCATCCGAAATTACATCAAGAACAAAATCTGGGGAGCCCCCAACCAAACCTTACACAGTTTTTCTCCAACACCTACTTTAATAAATTTATGTGCGGCAACATTAGTGGATCTTCTAACCCAAGACACCTTAAAACACTCAAAAAAATTCAAGAGGCTTTTAATCTCCTCCACCCAGGGGCCAGCAGCTCCCGGGTTCTTCGATGGCTGATTGAGCATGTGCACCACATTCTGGCTATCAAGTTCGACGTGTACTCTTCCTGCCAACACCTCTTTTGCCAGCTCCAGCGCCCTCTTGCATGCCAAAATTTTCGTATCTTCCGGGTCTGTGACACTCGGGGCACATGCGCGCCCTGAAAGCACCCTGGTGGTCTCTCACCACCGCTCCACCTCCTCCCTTGTCTCCATTCTTGGACACAGCACCATCAGCATTGACCTTGAACCAGCCATCTTGGACGGGGCGTCGACATCGCAGGTTGTCTCTGATATGAGTGCACCGCCTTCCACTCCTGCATGTCAGCTACAACCCTAGCTATGATTTCATGTGGGGCTGCAATCCTTCTCCCATCTCTCGCCTCATTCCGTGCCAGCCATAATCCATATGTCGCATGTATCATCGCCTCCCTCTCATCGCCAGAAGCGCCGGAAAACCAGTCAAGAAGCCAGCTAGCCAATTCACTCTGGGAGCCTATCTGGACCGGTGGGATCGCCACCGATACTCCAATCTCCGAGTGTAGGAGCTACCAAAATTGTACTGAATGCTGACACGCCCAAAACCCGTGATAGATTGTTTCCTCCCGGCCGCATGCAACACAAAAAATTCCGGGTTTGATCTGACGATGATGAAGCTCTGCCCCGACTGCCAAGCCATTTTTGACGAGCCTCCATGTGTGGATCTTGTCCTTAGCCAGCACTTGTGTATCCCATAGAGACATGAAACCGCTGTTTTTAGTAACCGAAGATGAGGATTCCGGCTGTCCTGTCCCTGCCCTTAACATTGCCATTTTCATATGATAGGCAGACTTCACCGTGAAGCACCCATTCTTTGTAAAGTTCCACGCCAAGTAATCATCTTGGCCAGGTCCTCCCACCGCAATTTGCTTGATGTCTTTCACGTCATCAGGCGAAAACATTGTTTCTAGTCTTCCCACGTTCCAGCTCCTCCCATCAGGGGATAGAAGATGGGCAACTCTCGTTACACTCGACATATAAATCTGACCCAACGGCTTCATGCTGCTGCTCCTCGGGATCCAGTTAGCGTGATGAATGCGCACCTGGGTTCCATCTCCTATGCGCCAGATCAGCCCCTCTCTAAGGAGATCCCTCCCATGCAATATGCTTCTGAAAGTATACGATGCCGTTGGGGGGCAGGATGCTGTAAGAATTGAGTCTTCCTTGAAATACCTTGCTTTGAGAACCCTCGCACAGAGAGAGGTAGGGGTCTGGAGGATCCACCAAGCCTGTTTTGCAAGCAGAGCTTGATTGAAAACTTCAGGATCCCTAAACCCCATTCCGCCATCCCTTTTTGCTGCACACATTTTTTGCCATGAGATCCAATGCACCTTCCTCTCGCCATTCGCCGCGCCCCACCAGAATTTCGAAGAGAGAGATGTCAGGTTCCCGCACATCTTCTTTGTGAGGTGAAAGCAACTCATGGTGAAAGCGAGTACCGCTTGGAGGCCGGACTTGACAAGAACCTCCCTAGCAGCCAGGAGGTCTTCGTGCACGTGCCCCTAAGGACCAGTGCCCTGGAGCTGCAGTCGTCGCCATTGAATCCTTGAATCGATGTGAAGAACCTGACGCCAAATATCGCCATTGCGTACACACAGCAAGAAACTCTAACCGCGCCGCCCCAAGGAGCTGGCAGGAATCTACGCCGGAGCTTCGTCTAATCCATCCCAACGGACGAACTTGAGGAGGATCGAAACTTGAAAGACTAACTTAAAGAAGGAGCACCACCGTCCGTCCAAACGCCGCCCCTGTGAGGACTAAAACCCTACCTATCTACTAGTAGGAGTCGAGACATTAGGATTCTTCTCCCCGCCACCGGCCGCCGGAGCGGCAGGCGGATGGGAGGCAAATCCATGGGCTCTCCGGCGGAGGTCGAGGGGGGAGGCTTTCCCAAGTCACCTTGGGAGAGAGGAAAGAAAAGCCAAAGTTTTGGATAAGGGGATGTCAAATACCACACACCTCTAATCCAATAATTATGACTCGAGATACTAATTGGTCCACGTTCTTTATTTCAACATGGTATCTGAAATCACACTTGCTCCCTTGGTGGTTTTGGTAATTCATGTCACCATACATATTGTTGGACCAATGCTTTTACCTAGTGTATTTCATACAAGTTCAACTTTGGCATGGCAAGGACATGAGGATGTGTACCCCTTCAAAATGCTAAGAACATGGAATTGGCAAAGCTTCAAGACTCTACATTTTTGGTTAAGTGATCTAAGATCACATAGTGTCGATAGGAAAAGTCAATACTATTAAAAGGGGATGAAGTTTTGATCATGACTCAATTGCTCAAGTGCTTGATAATATTACTCCAACACTTTCTCCACTTCAAATATGTCCAAACCCTAAAAGTTTCACCTCGATCCCACCGAAAATATCTGTCCCGAACCCACCGAGTTGATCCTATACACTGCCAGAGCCAAACCCTAGAATTTTGGTCTCACCGAGATTGCGGTCGGTCTCATCGAGTTGCTGTGACCAAGTTTCTGTAAGTCAATTCGTTCATTTCGGAATCACCGAGTTGAATTGATCGGGACTATCGAAACAAAGTCCTGCCTAGGTTATCGCATTTCGGTCTGTCCGAGATTTCCACTTTGGTCCCACCAAAAAGCCCAACGTTCATATCTTTTACACAGCTCGGTCTCATCGAGTTTTTGGACCGGTGTCACCGAGTTGAGTCAAAAGGGTGTAACGGTTGGATTTTGGGTGAAGGCTATAAATACCCCTCCACCACACCTACTCTCTAAGAGAGCCATCAGAATGAATCTACACTTCCACCATTCATTTTCTGAGAGATAATCACCTACTCATGTGTTGAGATCAAGAGATTCCAATCCAACTATTTGAACCTTGATTTCTAGCCTCCTCAAGTTGCTTTCCACTCCAATCCTTCTCCTGGCCAAGCCAAATCTATGAGAGAGTGATTAAGTGTTGAAGAGACTATCATTTGAAACACAAGAGCAAGGAGTTCATCATCAATAACACCGTCTATTACCTTTTGGTGAGTGGTGTCTCCTAGATTGGTTAGGTGTCACTTGGGAGCTCCGAGATATTGTGGAGTTGAACCAAGGAGTTTGTAAGGGCAAGGAGATCACATACTTCGTGAAGATCTACCCCGAGTGAGGCTAGTCATTCGTGGACGTAAGCCATGGTGGAATAGACAAGGTTGCTTCTTCTCGACCCTTCATGAGTGGAGCCCTCCATGGACTCACGCGGATGTTACCCTTTATGGGTTGAAGCCTCCATTAACATGGACATACGATAGCACCACCTATCAAAACCACGCCAAAAACCACCGTGTCTTCATCACGTTTGATCTTCTATCTCCACCCTTTACTCTCCACACAAATGCATGTGTAGGAGTTTTGGGTGTATCTTAACTAGTGCCAAAATCAGCCAAAATCTCAAGAAAACTAAAAACTACACCTTTAGTTGGTTAAGAGTCTATTCAGCCCCCCTCTAGACCTATCTTCTTGATCCTACAATTCTTCTTAGAGCTTTGGTCTCCATTGCTTTGGTCTAATCAACGTTGGAGGAAGATGGATGTGTCTACTTTGGGGAGTCTTAGATGTAGAGTGCTCATTCTTGATGGAGAGTACTGTAACTCTTGGAAAAATGAAATGCTTGATATCTTTGATGAATTTAACTTGAGCAAGTATATTCATAGTTCATATGTGCCTCCTATTGATCCCTTGCACCCATCTCATGAAGAGGAAATCGACATGCTTCGTAATCTTAGAGTCGTCAATCTTATCATTCACGGATTACCTAAAAATGTGCTTGTGTGTATGCAAAACTTTGAATGCGCCTATACCTTGTGGAAAAACTTAGAAATGCACTTTCCCAATTACTCGTGAAAGAACCTTAATGCAATTATTCATAAGTCTATTGCCTTTCATAAGATGAAGCCTAGTGATCCTAAGTTTGATGAATGTCTATTCGAGCTTCGTGATCTCACGCGTGCTAGGTTATGTTGGAACCATTAGTAATATCATAATGGAAGCTATTAGACTTCATAAACTTGCACATTGTCATCATCATAAATCTAACAAATTCACTGCCCTACATACATGACGATGATGATGTTGAACATGGCTATTATGATGAAGATGAAGAGTTTGATATCGAATATGAGAAGACTATGAGAAATCTTAGTCTCATGGCAAATCTCCAAGATTACTGATATGTCTCCAAAGTATCTATAATTTTGATTGTTTCATGCTATTATATTATCAATCTTGGATGCTTTATATGAATTTTTATGCTATTTTATATCATTTTTGGAACTAACCTATTAACCCAGTGCCTAGTGCCAGTTGATGTTTTCTGCTTGTTTTTGCTTTTTCAGAAAATCAGTACCAAATGGAGTCCAAACGCTACGAAACTTTTTAACGATTTTTTTTCTGGACAAAGAGACCCTATAAGCTTCGAGAGGAGACCAGATAGGAAGTGAGGAGATGACAAGGCAACAGGGCGCACCCAGGGGGGTAGGGCGCGCCCTATTACCTTGTGGGCCCCACGTGGCACCGTCTGACCTAATTCTACTTCTACATAAAATCTCAAATATTGGGAAACCCCAGAGAGCCACCTGAAACACTTTTTCCGCCGCTGCAAGCTTCTGTTCTTCCACGATCCTATCTGGAGGCCTTTTCTAATACTCTATCGGAGGGGGAATCGATCACGGAGGACTTCTACATCATCATTGCTGCCTTCTGATGATGCGTGAGTAGTTTACCACGGACCTATGGGTCCATAGCTAGTAGCTAGATGGCTTCTTCTCTCTCTTTGATCTTCAATACAATGTTCTCCTCGATCTTCTTGGAGTTCTATCCGATGTAATCTTCTTTTGCGGTGTGTTTGTTGGGATCCGATGAATTGTGGGTTTATGATCAAATTATTCATTGAAAGTAATTGAGTCTTTTTTGAACGCTATTATGTATGATTGTTATAGCTTTGTATTTCTCTCTGATCTCCATTTGGTTTGGCCAAATAGATTGATTTATCTTCAATGGGAGAGGTACTTTGTAATGGGTTTAATCTTGTGGTGTCCTCGCCCAGTGACAGTAGGGATAGCAAGGCACGTATAGTATTATTGCCATTAAGGGTAAAACGACAGGGTTTATTCGTATTGATTGGGTTTACTTTGTCTACATCATGTCATCTTGCTTATAGCGTTACTCCGTATGTCATGAACTTAATACCATAGATGCATGTTGGACAGCGATCGATTGGTGGAGTAATAGTAGTAGATGCAGGCAGGAGTCGGTCTACTTGTGACGGACGTGATGCCTATATACATGATCATTGCCATGAATATGTCATAACTATGCGCTTTTCTATCAATGTTCAAGAGAGAAGCCTCTAGTGAAAACTACGGCCCCGGGTCTACCTTTATCATATTATTAAAACAAAAATAGCTTGCTGCAATTTATTTACTTTTATTTTGTTTTGCAATTTATTTATCTATCTATCACTATCAGAATAAATCCTTGCAAGTAACGAGTTCAAGGGGATTGGCAACCCTCTTGCCCGCCTTGGGTACAATTATTTGCTTTTGTGTGTGTAGGTACTAAAGACGGGAATTTGCGTCGTTCTCCTATTGGTTTTATAACCTTGGTTGTCACCAAGGGAAATATGTATCTCTACTATACTTCTTCACCCCTTGATTTGTCTCCAATGTATCTATAATTTTTGATTGTTCCATGCTATTATATTATCGATCTTGGATGTTTTATATACACTTTAAAACAATTATATAACATTTTTTGGGACTAACCTATTAACTTAGTGCCCAGTGCCAGTTGCAGTTTTTTGCTTGTTTTTGGTTTCGTAGAATATCAGTACCAAACGAAGTCCAAATGCCACAAAACTTTTTGGAGAATTTTTCTGGCAATAAGAGACCCTGGAAGCTTCGGGAGGGGACGATAAGATGGAGCAGTGCCCACGAGGCACCAGGGCGCGCCTAGGGGGTGGGGCATGCCCTAGTGGCTTGTGGGGCCCACGTGGCTCCGTTTTTCTTAACTCTGCCTCTATAGATTCCCTAAAATCATGAAACCAACAAAGGAGTCCACGAAATACTTTTTCCGCCACCGCAAGTTCCTGTTCTTGACAGATCCCATCTGGAGGCCTTTTCCGACACTCTACCGGAGGGGGATTCGATCACGGAGGGGCTCTACATCATCCTTGCTGCCCTTCCAATGATGTGTGAGTAGTTTACCATAGACCTTCAGGTCCATAGTTAGTAGCTAGACGGCTTCTTCTCTCTATTTGATCTTCAATACAATGTTATCCTCGATGTTCTTGGAGATCTATTCGATGTAATCACTTTTTGCGGTGTGTTTGTTGGGAGCCGATGAATTGCGAGTTTATGATCAGATCTATCCATGAATATTTTTTGAGTTTTCTCTGAACTCTTTCATGCATGATTAATATAGCTTCGTATTTCTCTTCGATCTATTGATTTGGTTTAGCCAACTAGATTGATTTTTCTTGCAATGGGAGAGGTGCTTTGTAATGGGTTCGATCTTGCGGTGCTCAATCCCAGTGACAGAAGGGGACATGACACGTATGTATCGTTGCTATTAAGGGTAAAAGGATGGGGTTTATTCATAGGTGAGTTTATCTTGACTACATCATGTCATCTCGCTTAAGGCGTTACTCTGTTTTTTCATGTAACTTAATACACTAGATGCATGCTGGATAGCAGTCGATGTGTGGACTAATAGTAGTAGATGCATAATCGTTTCGGTCTACTTGTCTCGGACGTGATGCCTATATATGATCATTGCCTTGGATATCGTCATAATTATTTGCTTTTCTATCAATTGCCCAACAGTAATTTGTTTACCCACTGTATGCTATTTTCAAGAGAGAAGCCTCTAGTGAAAACTATGGCCCCCGGGTCTATCTTTTATCATATATTAAAACCAAAAATACCTTGTTGTGTTTTTATTTTATTTTGTATTTTTTGTCCGATCTATCTATCACATACCATACAATTTAATCTTGCTTGTAACCGTCAAGGGATTGACAACCCCTTGTTCGCGTTGGGTTGCAAGGATTTGTTGTTTGTGTGCAGGTGCTGCTAACGAGTTGTTGCTTGGTTCTCCTACTGGATTGATAACCTTGGTTCTTAACTGGGGGAAATACTTATCTCTATTGTACTGCATCATACTCTCCTCGCTGGGAAATCCCAACGAGATCACAAGTACCAGGAAGAATTTCTGGCGTCAACGAATAACTATCAAGTACCTTCGCATAAACTTTCATCTCCTTGCATTTATTTTATTTTCCATTTTCCTCTCGTTTTCATCTCCCCCAGTTTGAAAAAGTTTTTATGAAAATACAAAAATATTTTATGTTTGCCTTTTTGCTTGGTTGCCTTGTCATCATGACTAGCATAACTATCCCTCCTTTGTCACAAAATTTTGAAGTTGTTTACTTCAAACAGAAACAAGGAGAAAATCTTAAGGATGCTTGGTATAGGTTAATGGAATCTTACCGTGTTTGCTGTGTAAAATGGGATTTTAAAATTTTGCTTCGCAATTTCTATATAGGTTTAACTATGCACCATAGACAACTTTTGGATTTGGCCGCAAAAGGGAATTTTATTGAGTGTGATGCCAATACTCCCTATGAAATAATAGAGAGAACATTTGGGGTTCCACCACCACAAAAAGGATTTGCTTTTACTCAAGAGGGGATTCAAATATTAGACAAATTAGGTGATATGCAGGAAATTTTGGTTGTGTTGCAGAAGTCTAACGAACCCCTCAAAAATATTAGAGGAAACCTCAATCGCATGAACACTTTGATTACTATATGTAATAAGCGATTGCATATTCTAGATCTTAAAATAGCCTCATTTCCTAAGAATAATGGGAAGGGTAAAGAACCCCCTGGGTTTGAGAAAACCCTTACAAAGACTATCAAAACCAAAGATGACAACACTTAAAACTATGCATTATGCCTAGATAGGGGCGTAAAACAATAACGCTAGTTGGGAGGCAACCCAATAATTATCCTTTAATTTTTGTTTCTTTTCTGTTTTTCAATAAGCACATAATTATGCTAATGTTATGATTGTGTAGTGTTTAAATTAGTTTTGCACCAAGCAAAGCCTTTGGGATGATTTGGGTGATAGTTGCTTTGATTCTGTGCATAAACAGAAACTTTTGTGTCCAGTAGCAGAATTGTTAAAAATTTGTTGGAGCATGGTACAATTCTGATTTTTTACAAATGATTGATACACAAATTTACCACGTTGTTCTAATTTTCAGAATTTTTGGAGTTACAGAAGTATGATTAATGTTCAGATTGCTACAGACTATTCTGTTTTTGATGCATTGTTTTGCTTGTTTTGATGAAATTATGGATTGTATCGAGGAGTATAAGCTATGGAGAAGTTAGAATGTAGTAGCTATAATGAAAAAACAAAATATGAATGGGTTTGGAACAATACTTAATGTAGTGATTTGCTTTATTATACTAACAGATCTCACGAGGTTTTGTTGAGTTTTGTGTGATTGAAGTTTTCAAGTTTTGAGTGAGATCACGATGGATGAAGGAATAAGGAGTGACAAGAGCCTAAGCTTGGGGATGACTGAGGGACCCAAGGTAATATCAAGGACTCCCAAGCAACTAAGATTGGGGGATGCCTTGGAAGGCATCCCCTCTTTCTTCTACCAACTATTGGTAATTTTACTTGGAGCTATATTTTTATTCAGCACATATCATGAGTATTGCTTGGAGCGCCGTGTATTATATGAGTCTTTGCTTTGTTTGCTTTTTAGTTTGTCACAATCATCTCTACTGAACACACTTATTTGAGAGAGCCACACGTTTATCATGATTTGTTAGAATACTCTATGTGCTTCACTTAAATCTTTTGAGCTAGGCAGTTGCTCTAGTGCTTCACTTATATCTTTTTTAGCATGGCGGTGGTTATATTTTAAAGAAATACATACACTGTCATGCTTCACTTATATTATTTTGAGAGTTGATAAGATTATACTTTAAAGAAATATTTGCACTCTCATGCTTCACTTATATATTTTTAAGAGTTGATAATAGCAATGGTAATTTGCACAAGATATGAATTTGGTACCAATGTGATGAATATTCAAGAAGGATATAATAAAATTTTCATATAGATCATTGGATATGATAAGTTTGATTCCTTGAGATAGTTTTGCGATATGGAGATGATAATATGTGAGTCATGTTAGTGAGTAATTGTGCTTTAATAAGAATATTGGTGTTAAGGTTTGTGATTCCCTATGCATGCACATAAAGTTAATAGTTATGCGACGAAGTTATATCCTACTTATGGTGCATTATTCAGTGTTAGTTATGTTCAATGCATGTTTCTGACCGTTTGGGCTTTTTGGTTGGTCGCTTCTCAATCTATTTGCTAGCATTCATTTGTACTAAGCAGGAATGCTGCTTGTGCATCAAACTCCTTAAACCCAAAGTTGTGCCAAATGAGTCCAACATACCTACCTATATGTGGTATTTCCATGTTGTTCCAAGTAAATTCACATGTGCCAACTCTAATTTTTCAAAATGAATTCCCGTTTTGTGTGCCCATACCGCTCATGAAGCGGCAGGGGGTGGCCAATATTTTCCATGCTAGGTATTTTATTCTCACAATGAGTGTTCATTCACTTGTCATTGCATGAGAGTGTGGCAGGTGATACGTCCATTTTGCATCATGTTTTCCTACTGTTATTCATGATGTTTTTATCCATAATAATGCTTCTTGGAGTAATTCTAATGCCTTTTCCTCATAATATGCAAGGTATACACAAAGAGGGAGAATTCTGACAGCCGGAAATCTGGACCTGGAAAAGCTACGTCAGGCCACCTATTCTGCACAACTCCAAACAAGCTAAAACCTCACGGAGAAATTTTAATGGAATATATGAAGAATATTGGAGCAAATAAGTAGCAGAGGGGACCCACCAGGTGGGCACAACCCACCTGGGCGCGCTAGGGAGCCCAGGCGCGCCCTAGTGGGTTGTGCTCACCCAGGCCCACCTACGGTGCCCATCTTCTGGTATATAAATCATTTTGACCTAGAAAAAATAAGGAGAGGACTTTCGGGATGGAGCGCCGCCGTCTCAAGGCGGAACTTGGGCAGGAGCACTTTTGCCCTCCGGCGGAGCGATTCCGCCGGGGGAACTTCCCTCCCGGAGGGGAAATCATCGTCCTCATCATCAACAACAACTCTCCCATCTCGGGGAGGGAAATCTCCATCAACATCTTCAACAACACCATCTCATCTCAAACCCTAGTTCATCTCTTGTGTTCAATCTTATTACCGGAACTATAGATTGGTGCTTGTGGGTAACCAGTAGTGTTGATTACATCTTGTAGTTGATTACTATATGGTTTATTTGGTTGAAGATTATATGTTCAGATCCAATATGCTATTTAATACCCCTCTGCTCTTGAGCATGATTATCATTTGTGAGTAGTTACTTTTGTTCTTGAGGTCACGGGAGAAATCATGTTGCAAGTAATCATGTGAACTTGATATGTGTTCGATGTTTTGATAGTATGTATGTTGTGATTCCCTTAGTGGTGTCATGTGAACGTCGACTACATGACACTTCACCATATTTGGGCCTAAGGGAATGCATTGTGGAGTAGCAATTAGATGATGGGTTGCGAGAGTGATAGAAGCTTAAACCCCAGTTTATGCGCTATTCCGTAAGGGACCGATTGGATCCAAAAGTTTAATGCTATGGTCAGAATTTATTCTTAATACTTTTCTCGTAGTCGCGGATGCTTGCGGGAGGGCTAATCATAAGTAGAAAGTTTGTTCAAGTAAGAACAACACCTAAGTACCGGTCCGCCCACATATCAAATTATCAAAGTACTGAACACGAATCAAACCAACATGGTGAAAGTGACTAGATGAAATTCCCATGTACTGATACGTCTCCAATGTATCTATAATTTTTTATTGTTCCATGCTGTTATATTATCAATCTTGGATGTTTTATAATCATTTTATAGTCATTTTATATCATTTTTGGTACTAACCTACAGACATAGTGCCAAGTGCTAGTTGTTGTTTTCTGCATGTTTTTTACATCGCAGGAAATCAATACCAGACGGAGTCCAAATGCAACGAAACTTTACGGAGATTTTTTTGGACCAAAAGACACCTAATGGGCCAAGGCTGCGCCTGGGGTGCTCTGAGGAGAGCACAACCCACCAGGGCGCGCCAGGAGGCCTAGGCGCGCCTTGGTGGGTTGTGCCCACCTCGGGTGCCCCCCGGACCGCCTCTTTGCTCTATAAATACCCCAATATTCCAGAAACCCTAAAAGCGTTGACGAAAAGCAATTCCAGCCGCCGCAGAGTCCAGAACCACCAGATTCAATCTAGACACCATCTCGGATGGGGTTCACCACCTCCATTGGTGTTCGATCTATCAATATTTACAACTTTCTCCCGTCCTCGTGCCAATTTTTGGCGCCATTACCCGAAAGGGATTGATGAAGGAAATATGCCCTAGAGGCAATAATAAAGTTATTATTTATTTCCTTATATCATGATAAATGTTTATTATTCATGCTAGAATTGTATTAACCGGAAACATGATACATGTGTGAATACATAGACAAACAGAGTGTCACTAGTATGCCTCTACTTGACTAGCTCGTTGATCAAAGATGGTTATGTTTCCTAGCCATAGACATGAGTTGTCATTTGATTAACGAGATCATATCATTAGAAGAATGATGTGATTGACTTGACCCATTCCGTTAGCTTAGCACACGATCGTTTAGTATTCTGCTATTGCTTTCTTCATGACTTATACATGTTCCTATGACTATGAGATTATGCAACTCCCGTTTACCGGAGGAACACTTTGTGTGCTACCAAACATCACAACGTAACTGGGTGATTATAAAGGTGCTCTACAGGTGTCTCCGAAGGTACTTGTTGGGTTGGCGTATTTCGAGATTAGGATTTGTCACTCCGATTGTCGGAGAGGTATCTCTGGGCCCTCTCGGTAATGCACATCACTTAAGCCTTGCAAGCATTGCAACTAATGAGTTTGTTGCGGGATGATGTATTACGGAACGAGTAAAGAGACTTGCCGGTAACAAGATTGAACTAGGTATTGAGATACTGACGATCGAATCTCAGGCAAGTAACATACCGATGACAAAGGGAACAACGTATGTTGTTATGCGGTCTGACCGATAAAGATCTTCGTAGAATATGTGGGAGCCAATATGAGCATCCAGGTTCTGCTATTGGTTATTGACCGGAGACGTGTCTCGGTCATGTCTACATAGTTCTCGAACCCGTAGGGTCCGCACGCTTAAAGTTTCGATGATAGTTATATTATGAGTTTATATGTTTTGATGTACCGAAGGTTGTTCGGAGTCCCGGATGTGATCACGGACATGACGAGGAGTCTCGAAATGGTCGAGACATGAAGATTGATATATTGGAAGCCTTGTTTGGATATCGGAAGTGTTTCGGGTGAAATCGGAATTTTACCGGAGTACCAGGAGGTTACCGGAACCCCCCGGGGCTTAATGGGCCATAGTGGGCCTTAGTGGAAGAGAGGAGAGGCGGCCAGGGCAGGGCCGCGCGCCTCTTCCCCCTAGTCCGAATAGGTCAAGGAGAGGGGGGCGGCGCCCCCCCCTTTCCTTCCTCTCTCCCTCCTCTTTCCCCCTCCACTCCTAGTCCAACAAGGAAAAGGGAGGGAGTCCTACTCCCGGTGGGAGTAGGACTCCTCCTGGCGCGCCCCTTCTGGCTGGCTGCACTTCTCCCCCTTGCTCCTTTATATACAGGGGCAGGGGGCACCCCATAGACACAACAATTGATCGTTTGATCTTTTAGCCGTGTGCAGTGCCCCTCTCCACCATAGTCCACCTCGATAATACTGTAGCGGTGCTTAGGCGAAGCCCTGCGTCGGTAGAACATCATCATCGTCACCACGCCGCCGTGCTGACGAAACTCTCCCTCAACACTCGGCTGGATCGGAGTTCGAGGGACGTCATCAGGCTGAACGTGTGCTGAACTCGGAGGTGCCGTGCGTTTGGTACTTGATCGGTCGGATCGTGAAGACGTACGACTACATCAACCGCGTTGTGCTAACGCTTCCACTTTCGGTCTACGAGGGTACGTGGACAACACTCTCCCCTCTCGTTGCTATGCATCACCATGATCTTGCGTGTGCGTAGGAATTTTTTTGAATTTACTATGTTCCCCAACAGTGGTATCAGAGCCAGGTTTTATGCGTTGATGTTATATGCACGAGTAGAACACAAGTGTGTTGTGGGCGATATAAGTCATACTGCTTACTAGCATGTCATACTTTGGTTCGGCGGTATTGTTGGATGAAGCGGCCCGGACCGACATTATGCGTACGCTTACGCGAGACTGGTTCTTCCGACGTGCTTTGCACAGAGGTGGCTGGCGGGTGTTAGTTTCTCCAACTTTAGTTGAACTGAGTGTGGCTACGCCCGGTCCTGGCGAAGGTTAAAATAGCACCAACTTGACAAACTATCATTGTGGTTTTGATGTGTAGGTAAGAATGGTTCTTTCTAAGCCCAGTAGCAGCCACGTAAAACTTGCAACAACAAAGTAGGGGACGTCTAACTTGTTTTTGCAGGGCATGTTGTGATGTGATATGGTCAAGACATGATGCTAAATTTTATTGTATGAGATGATCATGTTTTGTAACCGAGTTATCGGCAACTGGCAGGAGCCATATGGTTGTCGCTTTATTGTATGCAATGCAATCGCCCTGTAATGCTTTACTTTATCACTAAGCGGTAGCGATAGTCGTAGAAGCATAAGATTGGCGAGACGACAACGATGCTACGATGGAGATCAAGGTGTCGCGCCGGTGACGATGGTGATCATGACGGTGCTTCGGAGATGGAGATCACAAGCACAAGATGATGATGGCCATATCATATCACTTATATTGATTGCATGTGATGTTTATCTTTTATGCATCTTATCTTGCTTTGATTGACGGTAGCATTATAAGATGATCCCTCACTAAATTATCAAAGTATAAGTGTTCTCCCTGAGTATGCACCGTTGCGAAAGTTCTTCGTGCTGAGACACCACGTGATGATCGGGTGTGATAGGCTCTACGTTCAAATACAACGGGTGCAAAACAGTTGCACACGCGGAATACTCAGGTTAAGCTTGACGAGCCTAGCATATAACAGATATGGCCTCGGAACACGGAGACCGAAAGGTCGAGCGTGAATCATATAGTAGATATGATCAACATAGTGATGTTCACCGTTGAAACTACTCCATCTCACGTGATGATCGGACATGGTTTAGTTGATATGGATCACGTGATCACTTAGAGGATTAGAGGGATGTCTATCTAAGTGGGAGTTCTTAAGTAATATGATTAATTGAACTTAAATTTATCATGAACTTAGTCCTGATAGTATTTTGCAAATTATGTTGTAGATCAATAGCTCGCGTTGTTGCTTCCCTATGTTTATTTTGATATGTTCCTAGAGAAAAATTATGTTGAAAGATGTTAGTAGCAATGATGCGGATTGGATCCGTGATCTGAGGATTATCCTCATTGCTGCACAGAAGAATTATGTCCTTGATGCACCGCTAGGTGACAGACCTATTGCAGGAGCAGATGCAGACGTTATGAACGTTTGGCTAGCTCAATATGATGACTACTTGATAGTTTAGTGCACCATGCTTAACGGCTTAGAATCGGGACTTCAAAGATGTTTTGAACGTCATGGACCATATGAGATGTTCCAGGAGTTGAAGTTAATATTTCAAGCAAATACCCAAGTTGAGAGATATGAAGTCTCCAACAAGTTCTATAGCTAAAAGATGGAGGAGAATAGCTCAAGCAGTGAGTATGTGCTCAGATTGTCTGGGTACTACAATCGCTTGAATCAAGTGGGAGTTAATCTTCCAGATAAGATAGTGATTGACAGAGTTCTCTAGTCACTATCACCAAGTTACTAGAACTTCATGATGAACTATAATATGCAAGGGATGACGAAAACAATTCCCAAGCTCTTCGCGATGCTAAAATCAGGCGAAGGTAGGAATCATGAAAGAGCATCAAGTGTTGATGGTTAACAAGACCACTAGTTTCAAGAAAAGGGCAAAGGGATAGAAGGGGAACTTCAAGAAGAACGGCAAGCAAGTTGCTGCTCGAGTGAAGAAGCCCAAGTCTGGACCTAAGCCTGAGACTAAGTGCTTCTACTGCAAAGGGACTGGTCACTGGAAGCGGAACTGCCCCAAGTAGTTGGTGGATAAGAAGGATGGCAAAGTGAACAAAGGTATATTTGATATACAGATTATTGATGTGTATTTTACTAGTGTTCGTAGCAACCCCTCGGTATTTGATACTGGTTCAGTTGCTAAAGAGTAGTAACTCGAAACGGGAGTTGCATAATGAACAAAACTAGTTAAGGATGAAGTGACGATGTGTATTGGAAGTGGTTCCAAGATTGATATGATCATCATCGCACACTCCCTATACTTTCGGGATTAGTGTTGAACCTAAATAAGTGTTATTTGGTGTTTGCGTTGAGCATGAATATGATTTGATCATGTTTATTGCAATACGGTTATTCATTTAAGTTAGAGAATAATTGTTGTTCTGTTTACATGAATAAAACCTTATATGGTTACACACCCAATGAAAATGGTTCGTTGGATCTCGATCGTAGTGATACACATATTCATAATATTGAAGCCAAAAGATGCAAAGTTAATAATGATAGTGCAACTTATTTGTGGCACTGCCGTTTAGGTCATATTGGTGTAAAGCGCATGAAGAAACTCCATGCTGATGGGCTTTTGGAATCACTTGATTATGAATCACTTGATGCTTGCGAACCATGCCTTATGGGCAAGATGACTAAGACTCCGTTCTCCGGAACAATGGAGCGAGCAACTGACTTATTGGAAATAATACATACTGATGTATGCGATCCGATGAGTGTTGAGGCTCGCGGCGGGTATCGTTATTTTCTGACCTTCACAGATGATTTGAGCAGATATGGGTATATCTACTTGATGAAACATAAGTCTGAAACATTTGAAAAGTTCAAAGAATTTCAGAGTGAAGTGGAAAATCATCGTGACAAGAAAATAAGGTTTCTACGATCTGATCGCGGAGACAAATATTTGAGTTACGAGTTTGGTCTTCAATTAAAACAATGTGGAATAGTTTCACAAATTCGTGCCACCTGGAACACCACAACATAATGGTGTGTCCGAACGTCATAACCGTACTTTATTGGATATAGTGCAATCTATGATGTTTCTTACCGATTTACCACTATAGTTTTGGGGTTATGCATTAGAGATAGCTGCATTCACGTAAAAAGGGCACCATCTAAATTGGTTTGAGACGACACCGTATGAACTATGGTTTGGCAAGAAACCAAAGTTGTCATTTCTTAAAGTTTGGGGTTGCGATGCTTATAAGAAAAAGTTTCATCCTGATAAGCTCAAACCCAAATCGGAGAAATGTTTCTTCATAGGATACCCAAAGGAGACAATTGGGTACACCTTCTATCACAGATCTGAAGGCAAGATATTCGTTGCTAAGAATGGATCCTTTCTAGAGAAGGAGTTTCTCTCGAAAGAAGTGAGTGGGAGGAAAGTAGAACTTGATGAGGTAACTGTACCTGCTCCCTTATTGGAAAGTAGTTCATCACAGAAACCGGTTCCTGTGACACCTACACCAATTAGTGAGGAAGTTAATGATGATGATCATGAAACTTCAGATCAAGTTGTTACTGAACCTCGTAGGTCAACCAAAATGAAATCCGCACTAGAGTGGTACGGTAATCCAGTTCTGGAGGTCATGTTACTTGACCATGACGAACCTACGAACTCTGAGGAAGCGATGATGAGCCCAGATTCCGCGAAATGGCTTGAGGCCATGAAATCTGAGATGAGATCCATGTATGAGAACAAAGTATGGACTTTGATTGACTTGCCCAATGATCGGCGAGCCATTGAGATTAAATGGATCTTCAAGAGGAAGACGGACGCTGATAGTAGTGTTACTATCTACAAAGCTAGAATTGTCGCAAAAAGGTTTTCAACAAGTTCAAGGTGTTGACTACGATGAGAGTTTCTCACTCGTATCTATGCTTAAGTCTGTCCGAATCATGTTAGCAATTGCCGCATTTTATGAAATCTGGCAAATGGATAAACAAAACTGCATTCCTTAATGGATTTATTAAAGAAGAGTTGTATATGATGCAACCAGAAGGTTTTGTCAATCCTAAAGGTGCTAACAAAATATGCAAGCTCCAGCGATCCATCTATGGACTGGTGCAAGCATCTCGGAGTTGGAATATACGCTTTGATAAGTTGATCAAAGCATATAGTTTTATACAGACTTGCGGTGAAGCCTGTATTTACAAGAAAGTGAGTGGGAGCACTACATCATTTCTGATAAGTATATGTGAATGACATATTGTTCATCGGAAATAATGTAGAATTATTCTGCAAAGCATAAAGGAGTGTTTGAAAGGAGTTTTTCAAAGAAAGACCTCGGTGAAGCTGCTTACATATTGAGCATCAAGATCTATAGAGATAGATCAAGACGCTTGATAAGTTTTTTCAATGAGTACATACCTTGACAAGATTTTGATGTAGTTCAAAATGGAACAGTCAAAGAAAGAGTTCTTACCTGTGTTACAAGGTGTGAAATTGAGTAAGACTCAAAGCCCGACCACGGCAGAAGATAGAAAGAGAATGAAAGTCATTCCCTATGCCTCGGCCATAGGTTCTATAAAGTATGCCATGCTGTGTACCAGATCTATTGTATACCCTACACTGATTTTGGCAAGGGAGTACAATAGTGATCTAGGAGTAGATCACTGGACAACGGTCAAAATTATCCTTAGTGGAATAAGGATATGTTTCTCGATTATGGAAGTGACAAAAGGTTCGTCGTAAAGGGTTACGTCGATGCAAGTTTTGACACTAATCTAGATGACTCTAAGTCTCGGTCTAGATACATATTGAAAGTGGGAGCAATTAGCTAGAGTAGCTCCGTGCAGAGCATTGTAGACATAGAAATTTGCAAAATACTTATGGATCTGAATGTGACAGACCCGTTGACTAAAATTATCTCACAAGCAAAACATGATCACACCTTAGTACTCTTTGGGTGTTAATCACATAGCGATGTGAACTAGATTATTGACTCTAGTAAACCCTTTGGGTGTTGGTCACATGACGATGTGAACTATGGGTGTTAATCACATGGTGATGTGAACTATTGATGTTAAATCACATGGCGATGTGAACTAGATTATTGACTCTAGTGCAAGTGGGAGACTGAAGGAAATATGCCCTAGAGGCAATAATAAAGTTATTATTTATTTCCTTATATCATGATAAATGTTTATTATTCATGCTAGAATTGTATTAACCGGAAACATGATACATGTGTGAATACATAGACAAACAGAGTGTCACTAGTATGCCTCTACTTGACTAGCTCGTTGATCAAAGATGGTTATGTTTCCTAGCCATAGACATGAGTTGTCATTTGATTAACGGGATCATATCATTAGGAGAATGATGTGATTGACTTGACCCATTCCGTTAGCTTAGCACACGATCGTTTAGTATTCTGCTATTGCTTTCTTCATGACTTATACATGTTCCTATGACTATGAGATTATGCAACTCCCGTTTACCGGAGGAACACTTTGTGTGCTACCAAACGTCACAACGTAACTGGGTGATTATAAAGGTGCTCTACAGGTGTCTCCGAAGGTACTTGTTGGGTTGGCGTATTTCGAGATTAGGATTTGTCACTCCGATTGTCGGAGAGGTATCTCTGGGCCCTCTCGGTAATGCACATCACTTAAGCCTTGCAAGCATTGCAACTAATGAGTTTGTTGCGGGATGATGTATTACGGAACGAGTAAAGAGACTTGCCGGTAACGAGATTGAACTAGGTATTGAGATACCGACGATCGAATCTCGGGCAAGTAACATACCGATGACAAAGGGAACAACGTATGTTGTTATGCGGTCTGACCGATAAAGATCTTCGTAGAATATGTGGGAGCCAATATGAGCATCCAGGTTCCGCTATTGGTTATTGACCGGAGACGTGTCTCGGTCATGTCTACATAGTTCTCGAACCCGTAGGGTCCGCACGCTTAAAGTTTAGATGATAGTTATATTATGAGTTTATATGTTTTGATGTACCGAAGGTTGTTCGGAGTCCCGGATGTGATCACGGACATGATGAGGAGTCTCGAAATGGTCGAGACATGAAGATTGATATATTGGAAGCCTATGTTTGGATATCGGAAGTGTCCCGGGTGAAATCGGAATTTTACCGGAGTACCGGGAGGTTACCGGAACCCCCCGGGGGCTTAATGGGCCATAGTGGGCCTTAGTGGAAGAGAGGAGAGGCGGCCAGGGTAGGGCCGCGCGCCCCTCCCCTTTCCTTCCTCTCTCCCTTCTCTTTCCCCCTCCACTCCTAGTCCAACAAGGTAAAGGGAGGGAGTCCTACTCCCGGTGGGAGTAGGACTCCTCCTGGTGTGCCCCTTCTGGCCGGCCGCACCTCTCCCCCTTGCTCCTTTATATACAGGGGCAGGGGGGCACCCCATAGACAGAACAATTGATTGTTTGATCTTTTAGCCGTGTGCGGTGCCCCCTCCACCATAGTCCACCTCGATAATACTGTAGCGGTGCTTAGGCGAAGCCCTGCGTCGGTAGAACATCATCATCGTCACCACACCGTCGTGCTGACAAAACTCTCCCACAACACTCGGCTGGATCGGAGTTCGAGGGACGTCATCGGGCTGAACGTGTGCTGAACTCGGAGGTGCCGTGCGTTCGGTACTTGATCGGTCGGATCGTGAAGACGTACGACTACATCAATCGCGTTGTGCTAACGCTTCCGCTTTCGGTCTACGAGGGTACGTGGACAACACTCTCCCCTCTCGTTGCTATGCATCACCATGATCTTGCGTGTGCGTAGGAATTTTTTTTGAAATTACTACGTTCCCCAACAATTGACAACCCCTTTAACACGTTAGGTTGCGAGTGGTTGTTATTTGCATGTAGGGGCTGTTTATGTTGTGTTGCTTGGTTCTCCTACTGGTTCGATAACCTTGGTTTCTTCACTGAGGGAAATACCTACCGCTGATGTGATGCATCATCCCTTCCTCTTTGGGGAAATACCGACGTAGCTTCAAGCCGCATCCAATGGAATTTCTGGCGCCGTTGCCGGGGAGGTTCTTCAACATATACCAGGTTCCTAATCACAAATCTCATCTCCTCGCAATTTACATTATTTGCCATTTGCCTCTCGTTTTCCTCTCCCCCACTTCACAAAAATTTGCCGTTTTATTCGCCATCTTGTTCGTTAGCCTTTTTCTTGTGAGATCTCATGTTTGCTTGTGTTGCCATGTTCCTTCTATTTGCTTGCATCTTCGCTTGCTAAAAATCTATTGTTATGGATCCTTATCCACTTGCTAATCTTTTTAAAAGATCCAATCATGATGAACCAATTGCTAGTGAGTTGAGTGCAATATATTATCTTTATGAAGTTTTACTTGAGATTCATGAATCTAAAAATTGCGATGAAGAAATTTATGAAGTAATTCATGTTAGCTCCTTTAATGAAAAACATGATTGCAATGATTTTACTATAAATTCTATTAATGTCAATTGTGCTAATAATATGCAAAACCCCAAGCTCGGGGATGCTAATTTTGCTATGTCCACTACTTGTTGCAATGATCATGATTGGGGTGATGATTCTTATGATCTTAAAAATTTATTTAAAACTCATGATGAATATGTTTGCAATAATATTGAAAGTGGGTTTGGAAGAGTGTCAACTTTAGGTATTAATGATCCCACTACTTTGGATAATTGTCAATCTTGTGAATTTTTTGATAAAAGTGGGTTTGGAGAGGTCATGACTTTAGTTGATGTTAATCCCACTATCTTGGAAGATTATAAAACTTTTATGCATGTGGATCATGAAGAGAAAATTTTATATGATATATATATATTGTTGAATTTGATTATTATCCCACATGTAATTATTATGAGAGTGGAAAATATTGTGGTGAAATTTTTTATGTTACTAAATTGCCTCTCGTTATGTTGAGATCGTCAATGTTTTATTCTTCTACTTTGCATATGCTAGCAATTTCTTGTCTTGATAATTTGATTGCTTATAAAATTCCTATGCATAGGAAGTATGCTAGACTTAAATGTGTTTGTCATATGTTTCACGATGCTCTCTTTGTGTTTCAATTCTTAACTTTCGTGTGAGCATCGTTGAAATATTATGCCTAGCTAGGGGCGTAAAACGATAGCGCTTGTTGGGAGGCAACCCAATGAATAAAATTTATTTTTGCTTTTTGCTTTATGTTATTGAGTGTTAGCACAATTATGCTACTGTTATGATTGTGTTTTTTGTGTTTTAATTAGTGTTTGTGCCAAGTAAAGCCTTTAGGATCTATTTGGGTGATAGTTGTTTGATCTTGCTGAAAAACAGAAACTTTTGCTCTCACGAAAACAATTCTCATTTTTTACCAGAGCGTGCTAAAATGCCAATTCTTTTTGCAGTAGATTAATATACAAATTGCTCAAGTCTTCCTAATTTTTCAGAATTTTTGGAGTTCCAGAAGTTTTTGAAATAGTCAGATTGCTACAGACTGTTCTGTTTTGACAGATTCTGTTTTCTTTGTGTTGTGTGCTTGTTTTGATGGCTCTATGGTTTTCTTTGATGAGTTTTTGCCATAGAAAAGTTGGAATACAGTAGATATAATGCAAAAAAATATGAATTGGTTTGGTACAGTACTTATAGTAGTGATTTGCTTTCTTTTACTAACGGATCTCACGAAGGTTTTGTTGAGTTTTGTGTGATTGAAGTTTTCAAGTTTTGGGTTATCTTACGATGGATGAAGGAATAAGGAGTAAGAAGAGCAAAAGCTTGGGGATGCCCCGGCATCCCAAGCTATTATCCAAAAGAGAGCAAGCAACTAAGCTTGGGGATGCCCGAGTGGCATCCCCTCTTTCTTCTAACGACCATCGGTATTTTACTCGAAGCTATATTTTTATTCGTCACATAATATGTGTTTTGCTTGGAGCGTCTTGTATGATATGAGTCTTTGATTGTTTTATTTTGTGTTTTAAGTCTTGATTCCTTGCTGGACACACCTGTTTGAGAGAGACAAAATTATGTCATGACTTGTTAGAATTGCTCTCTATGCTTCACTTAAATTTCTACGAGCTATGGACTTGCTCTAGTGCTTCACTTATATCTCTTTGAGCATGGTGTGCTTTAGTATTTCTGAAGAAATGCTCTCTTGCTTCACTTAGATTTACTTGAGAGTTAGTAAATTTTTCAAGAAGTTCTCTCTTGCTTCACTTAAATTAATTTGAGAGAAAGAAATATTATGCTCATGATCTTCACTTATATTTGTTTGAGCTTATCAAAAGCAACATATGAAAATTATTTCCAAAGTAATAGATATCCAAGAAGGATATAATAAAAACTTTCATGAATATCATAGGACAAAATATTCTTAGTAATAGTTTTGAGATGTGATGATGTGATATGTGAGTTATGTTGATGAGTAATTATACTTTAGTAAGAATATTGGTGTTAAGGTTGGTGATTCCCTATGAAAGCACGAAAGTCAATAATTATGCAATGAAATTATATCCTACTTGTGGTGCATTATTCAGTGTTAATTATGCTTAATGCTCGCTTATGAAATTATTCGTTTCTTGGTTGGTCGCTTCTCAATCTTTTGTAGCCTTCATTTTGCACTAAGTATGATCTCTACTTGTGCATCCAAAAACCTTTAAACCAGTTTTGCCTCATGAGTCCACTATCTACCTATATGCGGTATTCTTTTGCTGTTCTAAGCAAATTTGTATGTGCCATCTCTAATTTTCAAAATAAACTTCTCTTTTGTGTGTTCATTTCGCTCGCGGAGCGGTGAGGGGTGGCTAATATTTTCCATGCTAGATGTGTTATTCTCACGATGAGTGTTTATTCACTTGTCATTGCACGAGAGTAAGGCAAAGGTATTAGGGATGCCCAGTCCCGAAATGAAAAATGAATTTATTTTATGTTGTCAAATAATAAATTCCTTGGAAAGTGTTGGTATGGAAGGCAACCGTGGATACGGCTAGCCATGGAAGTGAAAGTATGGTTGAAAAAAGAATAAACTTTATTTTCTGTTTGGGAACCGCCTATGATATATCTAGCATGGAAAGTGTTGGGAACTCTAAGTCGTTTTCGTTGGTGGGAAGGGTACACCTCCCAAAATGTTTTTATCTCTCAATTTTTCGTTTCGAGCTCTGGCACCTCTACAAATCCCTACTTCCCTCCGCGAAGGGCCTTTCTTTTACTTTATGCAAGTTTTATTTTTTGAATTTGAGTCTCCATCTTCTCTTATAAAAGCACCAACTAGGAGGCAATATGATCGTACTTGAGTATTGGGTGTAGCTAATATGCGAGTGTGTTTCATGAATGGATCAATGATTGAGCATAATGGGCTAGGGATAACTTATTTTAGCGTTGATATTTTGAAAGACATGGTTGCTTGTTGATATGCTTGAATATTTAAGTTGTCATATCAAAAATAGACTATTGCTTTGAACAATATAAAAGTCCAAATGTCCATGCTATGAAGAAAAGAAATATGATATGACATGATAGGCAACATTCCACATCAAAAATTCTGTTTTGATCACTTACCTACTCGAGGACGAGTAGGAGTTAAGCTTGGGGATGCTGATACGTCTCCAACCTATCTACAATTTTTGATTGTTCCATGCTGTTATATTATCTATCTTGGATGTTTTGTAATCATTTTATAGTCATTTTATATCATTTTTTGGTACTAACCTATTGACATAGTGCCAAGTGTCAGTTGCTATTTTCTGCATGTTTTTTACATCGCAGGAAATCAATACCAAACGGAGTCCAAATGCAACGAAACTTTACGGAGATTTTTTAGACCAGAAGACAACTAATGGGCCAAGGATGCGCCTCGGGGGGTGCTCCGAGGTGAGCACAACCCACCAGGGCGCGCTAGGAAGCCCATGCGCACCTTGGTGGGTTGTGCCCACCTCGGGCGCCCCCGGACCGCCTCTTTGCTCTATAAATACCCAAATATTCCAGAAACCCTAAAAGCATCGACGAAAATCAATTCCAGCCGCCGCAGAGTCCAGAACCACCAGATCCAATCTAGACACCATCTTGGATGGGGTTCACCACCTCCATTGGTGCCTCTCCGATGATACGTGAGTAGTTCTTTGTAGACCTTCGGGTCCGTAGTTAGTAGCTAGATGGCTTCCTCTCTCTCTCTGAATTCTCAATACAATGGTCTCTTGGAGATCCATATGATGTAACTCTTTTTGCAGTGTGTTTTGTTGGGATCGGATGAACTTTGAGTTTATGATCAGATCTATCTTTTATATCCATGAAATTATTTGAGTTTCTTTGATCTATTTTATGCATGATTGCTTATAGCCTCGCATTTCTTCTCCGATATTTGGTTTTTTGGCCAACTTGATCTATTTATCTTTCAATGGGAAGAGGTGCTTTGTAGTGGGTTTGATCTTACAGTGCTTGATCCCAGTGACAGAAGGGGAACCGACACGTATGTATCGTTGCTACTAAGGATAAAACGATGGGGTCTACTCTACAGAGATAGATCTTGTCTACATCATGTCATCGTTCTTATTGCATTACTCCGATTCTCCATGAACTTAATACACTAGATGCATGCTGGATAGCGGTCGATGTGTGGAGTAATAGTAGTAGATGCAGGCAGGAGTCGGTCTACTAATCTTCGACGTGATGCCTATATAATGATCATTGCCTGGATATCGTCATGAGTATTTGAAGTTCTATCAATTGCCCAACAGTAATTTGTTCACCCACCGTTTGCTATTTTTTCTCGAGAGAAGCCACTAGTGAAACCTACGACCCCCGGGTCTCTTTCTCATATTATTTGCCTTTGCGATCTATTTCCCTTTGCTTTTATTTTCATATCTATTAAACAAAAAATACAAAAATACCTTGCTGCGTTTTATTTTCATTTATTTTATTTGGCATTCGATCTATCAATATTTACAACTTTCTCCCGTCCTCGTGCCAATTTCTGGCGCTGTTACCCGAAAAGGATTGACAACCCCTTTAACACGTCGGGTTGCGAGTGGTTGTTATTTGCGTGCAGGGGCTGTTTACATTTTGTTGCTTGGTTCTCCTACTGGTTCGATAACCTTGGTTTCTTCACTGAGGGAAATACCTACCGCTGCTATGCCGCATCATCCCTTCCTCTTTGGGGAAATACCGACGTAGCTTCAAGCCGCATCATGTACCCTCAAGAACGCTTTGCTTATCATAAGAGACCATTTTGGCCTGTCCTTTGCCTCAAAAGGATTGGGCTACACTGCTGCACTTTTGTTACTACTACCGTTACTTTCTCGTTACAACTTATGTTGCTACGAAACTACTCCGCTACTTACAATTTCAGCACTTGCAGACATTACCTTGCTGAAAACCACTTGTCATTTCCTTCTGCTCCTCGTTGGGTTCGACGCTCTTACTTATCGAAAAGAGCTACAATTGATCCCATATACTTGTGGGTCATCAAGGCTATTTTATGGCGCCGTTGCCGGGGAGTGAAGCGCCTTTGGTAAATGGAATTTGGTAAGGGAACATTTATATAGTGTGCTAAAATTTACTGTCACTTGATACTATGGAAAACAATCCTTTGAGAGGTTTGTTCGGGGTATCTTCACCTCGACTGGAACCACAATTAGCTACCCCTCAACCTACTACACCTACTAAAAATATTGAATATGAAATTCCTTCGGGTATGATAGAACAACTGCTAGCTAATCCTTATGCAGGAGATGGAACCGAACATCCTGATATGCACTTGATATATGTAGAAAAAATTTGTGGATTGTTCAAGCTTGCAGGTTTACCCAGAGATGAAGTTATGAAGAAGGTTTTCCCTTTATCTTTGAAGTGAAAAGCATTGGCATGGTATAGGCTATGCGATGATATTGGATCTTGGAATTGGAATCGATTGAAATTGGAGTTCCATCAAAAAAATTATCCTATGCATCTAGTTCATCATGATCGGAATTATATATATAATTTTTGGCCTCGTGAAGGAGAAAGTATCGCTCAAGCTTTGGGGAGGCTTAAGTCAATGTTATAGTCATGCCCCAATCATGAGCTCTCAAGAGAAATTATTATCCAGAACTTTTATGCTCGGCTTTCTCGTGATGATCAATCCATGCTTGACACTTCTTGTACTGGTTCTTTTATGAAGAAGACTATTGAATTCCGGTGGGATCTTTTGGAAAGAATTAAACACAATTCTGAAGATTGGGAACTCGGCGAAGGTAAAGAGTCAGGTATTAAACTTAAGTATGATTGTGTTAAATCTTTTATGAATACCGATGCTTTTCAAAAATTTAGCACTAAATATGGGCTTGACTCTGAGATAGTAGCCTCCTTTTGTGAATCATTTGCTACTCATGTTGATCTCCCTAAAGAGAAGTGGTTTAAATATCACCCACCTATTAAATAAGAAATCAAAGAACCGGTACCAGTTAAAGAAGAAACTATACTTTACAATGTTGATCCAGTTGTTCCTACTGCTTATATTGAGAAACCACCTTTCCCTGTTAGGATAAAGGAACATGCTAAAGTTTCAACTGTGGTAAACAAAATCTACATTAAAACACCTAAACCTGATGAACAAATTAAAGTAGAACCTAGTATTGCTACGGTTAAAGATCTCCTAGAAGAAAATGTAGATGGGCATGTTATTTACTTCTGCGAAGAAGCTGCTCGAATTGCCAAACCTGATAAAAAGGATAAACAGAGACCCGTTGTTGGCATGCCCGTTGTCTCAGTTAAAATAGGAGACCACTGTTATCATGGTTTATGTGACATAGGTGCTAGTGTGAGTGCTATTCCTTATTCCTTATATCAAGAAACTATGAATGACATAGCACCTGCAGAAATAGAAGACATAGATGTTACTATTAAACTTGCTAATAGAGATACCATATAACCAATTGGGATTGTTAGAGATGTTGAAGTATTGTGTGGGAAAATAAAATACCCTACTGATTTTCTTGTTCTTGGTTCCCCACAAGATGACTTTTATCCCATTATCTTTGGTAGACCTTTCTTGAACACCGTTAATGCTAGAATAGACTGTGAGAAACAAGCGTTTGGTTTTAGTTTTGGTGATGAGTCTCATGAGTTTAATTTTTCCAAGTTTAGTAGAAAGCTTCATGAAAAAGAATGGCCTAGTGAGGATGAAATAATTGGTCTTGCTTCTATTGCTCTACCACCTACTGATCCACTAGAACAATATTTGCTAGACCATGAAAATGATTTACATATGCATGAAAGAAATGAAATAGATAAGATTTTCTTTGAACAATGTCCTCTGCTTAAACACAATTTGCCTATTGAAACTCTAGGAGGTCCTCCTCCACCTAAAGGTGATCCTGTGTTTGAATTAAAACAATTGCCAGGCACTTTGAAATATGCTTATATTGATGAAAAGAAGATATATCCTGTTATTATTAGTGCTAACCTTTCAGAACATGAAGAAGAAAGATTATTGAAAGTTCTAAGGAAGCACCGAGCTGCTATTGGATATACTCTTGATGATTTAAAGGGCATTAGTACCACTCTATGTCAGCACAAAATTAATATGGAACCTGATGCTAAACCCGTTGTGATCACCAACGCCAGTTAAATCCGAAAATGAAGGAAGTGGTAAGAATAGAAATCTTAAAACATCTGGAAGCATGTATAATCTATCCTATAGATGATAGTAGATGGGTAAGTCCTGTTCATTGTGTCCCTAAGAAGGGAGGTATTACTGTTGTTCCTAATGATAAGAATGAACTTATTCCACAAAGAATTGTTACAGGCTATAGAATGGTAATTGATTTCAGAAAATTAAATAAAGCAACTAGAAAAGATCATTACCTTCTGCCTTTTATTGATCAAATGCTAGAAAGATTATCTAAGCACACACACTTTTGCTTCCTTGATGGATATTCTAGTTTTTCACAAATACCTGTTTCTCAACCTAATCAAGAAAAGACCACTTTTACTTGTCCCTTTGGATCTTATGCTTATAGACGTATGCCTTTTGGTTTATGCAATGCACATGCTACCTTTCAAAGATGTATGACTGCTATATTATCTAATTTTTGTGAAAGATGTTGAGGTTTTCATGGATGATTTTTCTGTTTATGGGAAGTCTTTTGTGATTGTTTAAGCAATCTTGATCGAGTTTTGCAGAGATGTGAACAAACAAATCTTGTCTTGAATTGGGAGAAGTGCCACTTTATGGTTAATAAAGGTATTGTCTTGGGCCATAAAATTTCTGAAAGAGGTATTGTAGTGGACAAAGCTAAGGTTGATGCAATTGAGAAAATGCCATGTCCTAAAGATATCAAAGGTATTCGTAGTTTCTTAGGTCATGCTGGTTTCTATAGGAGATTTATCAAAGACTTTTCTAAAATTTCTAGGCCTCTTACAATCTTTTGCAAAAGGATGTTCCTTTTGTTTTTTATGATGATTGTTTAGAAGCCTTTGAAACACTCAAGAAAGCCTTAATTTCTGCACCTATTGTTCAACCACCTGATTGGAACTTGCCTTTTGAAATTATGTGTGATGCTAGTGATTATGTTGTTGGTGTTGTTCTAGGACAATGAGTTGATAAGAAACTGAATGTTATTCATTATGCTAGTAAAACTCTAGACAGTGCCCAACGAAACTATGCTACTACTGAAAAAGAATTCTTAGCAGTGGTGTTTGCTTGTGATAAATTTAGATCTTATATTGTTGATTCAAAAGTAATTGTTCACACCGATCATGCTGCTATAAATATCTTATGGAAAAGAAAGATGCTAAACCTAGACTTATTCAATGGGTTCTCTTGCTACAAGAATTTGAATTACATATCACTGATAGAAAAGGAGCTGAGAACCCCATAGCTCATAACTTGTCTAGGCTTGAAAATGTGCTTGATGACCCACTACCTATTGATGATAGTTTTCCTGATGAGCAGTTAACTGCAATAAATGTTGCTCATAACACTCCTTGGTATGCTGACTATGCTAATTGCATTGTTGCTAAATATTTACCACCTAGCTTTACATACCAACAAAAGAAAAAAATCTTTTATGATTTAAGACATTAATTTTGGGATGACCCACATCTTTATAAAGGAGTAGATGGTATTATTAGTCATTGTGTACCTGAGCATGAACAGGGACAAATCCTACGGAAATTTCACTCCGAAGCTTATGGAGGGCATCATGCTGGAGATAGAACTGCTCAAAAGGTATTGCAATCTGGATTTTATTGGCCTACTCTCTTCAAGGATGCCCGTAAGTTTGTCTTATCTTGTGATGAATGCCAAAGAATAGGTAATATCGGTAAGCGTCAAGAAATGCCTATGAATTATTCTCTTGCTGTCGAACCATTTCATGTTTGGGGATTTGATTACATGGGACCTTTTCCTTCCTCTAATGGGTATACACATATTTTGGTTGTTGTTGATTATGTTACTAAATGGGTAGAAGCTATTCCAACCAGTAGTGCTGATCACAACACCTCTATTAAAATGCTTAAGGAAGTTAGTTTCCCAAGGTTTGGAGTCCCTAGATATTTAATGACTGATGGTGGTTCACACTTTATTCATGATGCTTTCCGTAAAATGCTTGCCAAGTATGATATTAACCATAGAATTGCATCACCTTATCATCCTCAGTCTAGTGGTCAAGTTGAACTTAGCAATAGAGAAATAAAGTTAATTTTGCAAAAGACTGTCAATAGGTCCAGGAAGAATTGGTCTAAGAAATTAGATGATGCACTTTGGGCTTACAGAACAACATACAAAAATCCTATGGGTATGTCTCCTTATAAAATGGTTTATGGAAAAGCTTGTCATTTGCCTCTAGAGTTATAACATAAAGCATATTGGGCAATCAAAGAGCTCAACTATGATTTCAAACTTGCTGGTGAAAAGAGGTTATTTGATATTAACTCTTTAGATGAATGGAGAACCCAAGCTTATGAAAATGCCAAGTTGTTTAAAGAAAAAGTTAAAAGATGGCATGATAAAAGAATCCAAAAGCGGGAGTTTAAAGTAGGAGAATATGTTCTTTTGTACAACTCTCATTTCAGATTCTTTGCAGGAAAACTCCTCTCAAAATGGGAAGGACCCTATGTTATCGAGGAGGTTTATCGGTCTGGAGCCATCAAAATAAATAGTGCAGAAGGTACTAACCCGAAGGTTGACGGGCAACGAATAAAACATTATATCTCAGGTACGCCCATTAATGATGAAAGTAATATTATCCAAACTTTGACACCGGAAGAACGTATAAAAGAGTCCTTCCGGAACACTCCAGAATCGTGAAAATAAGGAGGTATGTGATACGGTAAGTAAACGGACTCCAAAAAATCCGCAAAAATATTTTTTGTCAGTTTTGAAAAATTTAGAAAAATAGGAAAATAAGAAACTTCCAGGAAGCATACCCACGTGGGCACAAGACACCAGGGCGCGCCTGGAGAGGCGCGCCCAGGTGGGTTGTGCCCACCTGGGGTACCTTCTGGACTCCATTTTTCTACAGCTTGTTTGTTTCCCAAGATAAAAAATCTTTATATACCCCCCGAACCTATTGATCACCGTATTGCGGAGAAATCTTTTGTTTTCTTTTCCTTGCTGTTCTTCTGACAGATCTGAAAATATGTCATCCCAAGACTCCGAGGGTGAGAGCTATGCTGTTGATTTCATCACAAACCCCAAGTCCTATGGGGATGTGGAGCACTATGACTGGACCACGGAGGAAGAGGAAGACTATTGTCCTAGGGAGAAGCATGAGACGAGCTCAGATGAGGACGAACCTCCGCTACCTCAACCTGGGGACATGCATGTGGAATTCAAGAAGTCCAGCCTCCCCAATAAATCAAAGAGGCCTAAGGTTCAGTTTATACCTTCTCGCCTTTTGCAGGAATGCAAGCATGACTTATGTAAGAGGGTACTGGAGCTCGAGCAGGAGGTCGGTGAATTGAAGGAGGAAAATTTCATCCTCAAGCATAAGCTAAGGAAGAAGGGCAAACCCTCTACCTCATCACCACCACCTTCTTCTTCATCACTAAAAGAGAATTAAGTATCGGGTATGGGCACTCCCCTTGGCTCCCGCCAGGCTTGGGGGAGGTGCCCTGGTATCGTATCATCCCCACTATCTTTTGCTTTTACTTATTTTAGTTTGATCGTTTGCTTTAGATGAACAAAAGTTTAGTTCGATCCTTTCTTTTCGAGAGTTTTCTTAGTGATCTATCCTTGTAATCATGTGCGAGATTTATAATAAAGTTAGTTTGAGCTTTTGCTTTCTTTACTTTCATGTTGCAATCAAAAGAAAGAAAATAAATAAAAAGAAAGGAAATAAATGAAAAAGATCATATGCTAACCTTATGGTAGGTGATGACACCACATAAGGAAGAGTATAAGTAGAAAATTTTGTTAGAGATTGACAAACATAGCATTAGTCAATGATGCAACTCATGAAAGAATTAATAAGGTAAGAGAAGATTCACATATAAATATACTATCCCAGAAATCTTTTGTGATTGTGAGCCCTTATCAAAATATTATATGCCAAAATTGTTGATGTTGAACAAGGAAGACAACCTAATGGTTTATGTTTGTTTATATTCACATAGAACTCATATTGTCATGGACCCTTTAACATGTGGTGCTAGCCCCCTAGCTTTACTAGCCAAAAATTCCGCACTAAGTAGAGATACTACTTGTGCATCCAAAAACTCTTAAACCCAAATCTTATTTTCAAGAGTCCACCATACCTACCTAGGGATTGAGCAAGATCCCTCAAGTACGTTGTCATCGGTGCAAAAAGGCAATAAAAATTGCTTCTAAAAGTGTGATATCATTTAGTGTAAGAGAAAATTGAGCGTTGTACGAACTTGGATGGCAAAGAATAAAATCGATAGACTGCATAATAAAGGTTGCTATCACAAGGGGCAATACAGCGTGACGTTCTTTTGCACTAAGGGGTTGAGCATAAAAACAAATAAGCGCATGACAACCTCTGCTTCCCTCTGCGAAGGGCCTATTTTTTATTTTTATGTATTTACTTTTATGCAAAGAGTCAAAAGTTTTCTCTCTATTCCTTTTTATTTTTCTCCTTTGGCAAGCATCATGTGGTGAGGAAAGATCTAGGCACATATGTCCAGTTTAATATAGATAGCATGATTTATTATTGTTGACATCACCCTTGAGGTGAATACGTTGGGAGGCGAAACTACAAGCCCCTATCTTTCTATGTGTCCGGTTGAAATGTTTTGCTCATGTGTACCGGTGAGTGTTAGCAATCATGGAAGACTATATGATGGTTGAGTATGTGGACTTGCCTAAAGGCTCCGATACGTGACCCTTCCTGAAAAGATGATGAATTGTAGTTGCAAAGTTGACTGAGAACATAGTTTGTTAGTTTCTAATAGAGTTTTTGCTTTATACTTCAATAGTGTGATGAATTGTCACTTGTTCATGAGAAGTCTATGATAAAAGTTCTATGATAAGAGTCTTATGTTTAAGTTTGTTGCTATTGTAATAATCAACATGATGCTTCTTTGTATGTATTTTGTTTTTATCGACACCTCTCTCTCTAAGCATGTGGACATGTTTTTCGATTTCGGTTTTCGCTTGAGGACAAGCGAGGTCTATGCTTGGGGGAGTTGATACGTCCATTTTGCATCATGTTTTCCTACTGTTATTTATGATGTTTTTATCCATAACAATGCCTTTTGGAGTAATTCTAATGCCTTTTCTCTCATAATATGCAAGGCATACACAAAGAGGGAGAATTCTGACAGCTGGAAATCTGGACCTGGAAAAGCTATGTCAGGCCACCTATTCTGCACAACGCCAAACAAGCTGAAACTTCACGGAGAAATTTTAATGGAATATATGAAGAATATTGGAGCAAATAAGTAGCAGAGGGGGCCCACCAGGTGGGCACAACCCACCTGGGCGCGCCAGGGAGCCCAAGCGTGCCCTGGTGGGTTGTGCTCACCCAGGCCCACCTTCGGTGCCCATCTTCTCGTATATAAGTCATTTTGACCTAGAAAAAATAAGGAGAGGACTTTCGGGACGGAGCGCCGCCGTCTCGAGGCGGAACTTGGGCAGGAGCACTTTTGCCCTCCGGCGGAGCGATTCCGCCGGGGGAAGTTCCCTCCCGGAGGGGAAATCATCATCCTCATCATCACCAACAACTCTCCCATCTTGAGGAGGGCAATCTCCATCAACATCTTCAACAGCACCATCTCATCTCAAACCCTAGTTCATCTCTTGTGTTCAATTTTGTTACCGGAACTATAGATTGGTGCTTGTGAAAGTGCAACTATCCCTGGGTGGTTTTGGTAATTCCTAACAACATATAGCTCATTGAGCTAATGCTATTTCAAGATAAATATTTCAGGAAAGCTCAATGATTGGCATGGCATGGATTAGAAAGTGGACCCCTCAAAATGCTAAGGACAAAAGATTGGCTCAAGCTCAAAGCACAAGACTCTACATTTTACTTTTAGTGATCCAAGATCACATTGAGTCCATAGGAAAAGCCAATACTATTAAAAGGGGGTGAGGTGTTGCTTAATGAGTTACTTGCTCAAAATGCTTAGTGATATGCTCCAAAAACCCTCAACTACTTTCTCATATCCACATATGTCCCAAACCAAAAGTCAAACTCGGCCCCATCGAAATCTTCTATCCGGCGCCACCGAGTTCACTTGACATAGCCACTGCCACAAACCCTAGTCACTTCAGTCTCACCGATAGGGATCTCGGTCTCACCGAGATGGAATTGCAACCTCTCTGTTTCCCTTCGTAATGTTTCGGTCCAACCGAGATGAGCGATCGGTCCCACCGAGATTGCAATGCAAACTCTCTGTTTCCCCTTCGTAACATTTCGGTCTAACCGAGATGAGCGAATCGGTCCCACCGAGTTTGCCTGACCAACTCTCTGTTTGTCTATTACCAAAATCGGTCTCACCGAGTTTGTGTAATCGGTCTCACCGAGACTACGTTATGCCCTAACCCTAACGACATCGGTACCACCGAAAATCCTAACGTTCACATTTTGAACTAAATCGGTCTGACCGAGTTTTATAATTCGGTCCCACCGAGTTTGGTGATTTGTGTGTAATGGTTAGATTTTGTATGGAGGCTATATATACCCCTCCACCCACTCTTCATTCGTGGAGAGAGCCATCAGAACATGCCTACACTTCCAACATACATCTTCTGAGAGAGAACCACCTACACTTGTGTTGAGGTCAAGATATTCCATTCCAACCACATAAATCTTGATCTCTAGCCTTCCCCAAGTTGCTTTCCACTCAAATCATCTTTCTACCAAATCCAATCCTATGAAACAGAGTTGAGTGTTGGGGAGACTATCATTTGAAGCACAAGAGCAAGGAGTTCATCATCAACACACCATCTATTACCTTTTGGAGAGTGGTGTCTCCTAGATTGGCTAGGTGTCACTTGGGAGCCTCCGTCAAGATTGTGGAGTTGAACCAAGGAGTTTGTACGGGCAAGGAGATCGCCTACTTCGTGAAGATCTACCCTAGTGAGGCAAGTCCTTCGTGGGCGATGGCCATGGTGGGATAGACAAGGTTGCTTCTTCGTGGACCCTTCGTGGGTGGAGCCCTCCGTGGACTCGCGCAACCGTTACCCTTCGTGGGTTGAAGTCTCCATCAACGTGGATGTACGATAGCACCACCTATCGGAACCACGGATAAAAAATCTCCGTGTCTACATTGCGTTTGCTCCCTCCAAACTCCTCCCTTTACCTTCATATGCAATTGTTTTACATTCCGCTGCTATACTCTTAGAATTGCATGTGTAGGTTGATTACTTGATTTGTGCTAAGTTGCTAAAATCTGCCAAGACTTAAAATTGGGAAAAGGCTAGATTTTTATTTGGTCAAGTAGTCTAATCACCCCCCCTCTAGACATACTTTCGATCCTACAAGTGGTATCAGAGCTTTGGTCTCCATTTGCTTTGATTTCCATAGCTTTTGGTGATCATAGCCTTGGTTTCACAACCTAGGAGAGTATGGCGTCTAGCGAGGGAAATTACCACCGTAGAGGTCCTTACTTTGATGGTACTAATTTTGCTAGTTGGAGCATAAGATGAAAATGCATATTCTTGGACATAACCCCGCCGTTTGGGATATTGTGTGTAATTGCTTGCAAGGTGAATTCTTTGATGGGAGAGAACCGAACCGTGAAGCTACCGCGAAAGAGTTGAAGATGGTGCAATACAATGCTCAAGCTTGTGATATTCTCTTCAACGGATTGTGCCCCGAAGAATTCAACAAAATCAGCCGTCTTGAGAATGCAAAGGAAATTTGGGATACTTTGATTGATATGCACGAAGGTACCGACTCCGTCAAGGAATCCAAATTGGATGTGCTTCAAAGCCAACTTGACAAGTTCAAAATGAAGGATGGTGAAGGTGTCGCTGAAATGTACTCTAGGCTTGCTATCATCACAAATGAGATTGCCGGCTTAGGAAGTGAAGAGATGACTGATAGATTCATCATCAAGAAGATCCTAAGAGCCTTGGATGGAAAATATGATACCGTGTGAACATTGATCCAAATGATGCCCAATTACAAAGATCTCAAGCCAATGGAAGTCATTGGAAGAATTTTTGCTCATGAGATGTCACTTAAGGATAAGGAAGAGCTCCACAACAAGTCAAGTGGTGCTTACAAAGTCTCATGTGAAGCTCCCACATCATCAAATGAGAAACAAACCTTCAATGAAGAATTGAGCCTAATTGTGAAGAACTTCAAGAAATTCTACAAGAGTAGAAGCAAGGAAACAAGCTCCAAGTCAAGGTCCTACAATGACAAGAGATCTTCAAGTCATGAACGAAATTGCTACAATTGTGGAAGACCCGGACACTACTCCAATGAGTGTACGACTCCCTACAAAAGAAGAGAAGATTCTCCCAAAAGAAGAAGTAGAAGAATCACCGCCAAGAGATAGAAGGAGTAGAGATGACCATTATGAACGAAGACCCTCTTGGAGAAGAAAGTATTCGGAGAGGAAGGACAAATCATCAAAGAGCTACACAAAAAGAAGACATCAAGCTCATGTTGGTGAATGGGTATCCGGCTCCGACTCCGACCATCACTCTGAAAGAAGTTATCACTCCGACTCCGAATATACTCAAGATGAAGGTGTTGGCGGTCTAGCACTTGTGTCAACCAACTCCTACGACATATTTGACTCACCAAATGAAGGAATTGGAAGACGCTTCATGGCTAAAGGTCCAAAGGTAACACACCCCGAGTATGTTGATTTTAATAGTGATGAAGATGATTTGCTAGGAGATGATGATTTACTTGTTGACAACTCTAGTTATGAAAACTATGATGAACTTGCTATTAATCATGATAATCAAGATAAAATGAATGACGATGATAAGAAGGAGATTGAGCATCTAACTAAAGAACTAAACACTCTTAAGTTAGCTCATGAAACTACCTTGGAAGATCATTGAGAACTTTTAAAGACTCATGAGAAGCTACGCTTTGAAAAGCTCAACCTTGAGCAAGAGCATGAGTTCTTAAAAGCAATCAATGATGATCTTCGCAAGAAAAGTTCTTCTTACATTGCCAAGCGTTTACTCTTGTCTACTTACATGCCACAAGTTAAATCTAGCAACAAGAACAAGAAAGATTCTTCATCTAGTAGTAACAACAATCATGCTAAATCCAATGTTGTTGCTTCTAGTAGTTCTCTTGATTCCACTAATGATTCTCTTAGCCAAGTTACACTTGAGCAAGAAAATAGCTTATTGAAGGGAATTATAGAGAAAGGTGTTTACAAGAGTCTTGCCGGAAGTAAGCAATTTGAGGAAATTGTACGCAAGCAAGGAAGACACCGGAAGAATCAAGGTGTTGGTTTTGAACGAAAGTTCAATGCCAATGGAGTTGAGTGGGAAGAAGATCAATACCCCAAGACGAAGTTTGTTCCTCAACAAGAGAAGTATGATCCTACTTCTTTCAAAGGAACGCAAGCTCAAGATGATCTTCCACCACAAGACCACAAGCTAAAAGGCAAGGACAATCTTCAAGAAGAGATTGATGCATTTGAAGAAGCTCCTAAGGCCTTGGTCAAGTGGGTTCCCAAGACTACATCAAGTTCCACTTCATCAAGTACGACTACAACTCCAAGGATTCCCATCAAGATGGTGTGGATCCCTGAAGAAGAAGAACTAGAGAGTTCTTGAGGGTGACTCCGCCAACATACTTCACTCTTATCATTTTGGCAAGGACAAGTGCAAACAACTTCCATATCTTGCACTAGTTCAAGGAGTCACAAACCCTCTTGTTGGTAAGACAAGGGACAAGGTAACCTAATGCATTCATGGACATCATCTCATGTGAATGTCACTCTATGTCTATGGATATCCTTGTTTGTTCCTTGTGGGACTAACCCGTGTAGGTATTGAAAGTGCAACTCACTCCAAAGGATTGCTCCGAATGATCTACATCAACATTGAGCATCTACATCTTCAACACCTACATGAAGTCATCATCGACAAAACCCAAGGTTAGTTCATCCCTCTTAGGGGGGATATCACATCTAGGGGGAGCTTTACTCTAATCAATTGAGCTAAAGCAACTCTAATGATGTGAGCACAACAATGCTTTATGTAAAAGTGGCAACCCCACTTGTGCTTAAACGATGAGTATGACCTATGATCAAATGTTCTCATTTGACTCCTAAGTCAATATACTCATATATAGATGACCTAGTCATCGCCAAATTGCTTGATAGATGCTAGAGTGATTGTGCATGCTTTGTCACATATTTCATTTGTCATTTTATTGTGTGAGCATGTTGGATGCATATTTTACTCATTCGAGGACATCCATTTGTTGCTTTGATTGTTTGGCTTTTTCTCTTTTGCCAAATGGATGGACAAGAATGCCTAAGAACTCCCTCTAGCTATCTATGCTTTTCTCGTCTCAAACTCTATTCATGCTACATCACAAAGTTTGATCAAGTCAGATTCGAACCACTCTGTGTGAGGAGCACTTGGAGTCCCCGATTCGTCATAGACTTAAACTTCCAAAACCTCTTTGTGCATTTCGGTATGACCGAGTCATCCATTTCGGTCACACCGAGATCACTAAGTTGATCTAGGTTTTCAATCTCGGTGCAACCGATTTGAACTTTTCGGTCACACCGAGTTGCAGTAACCGCTTGCGATTCTGCATCTCGGTGCCACCGAGTTGTTCCACTCGGTCACACCGACAGGGTCGGGATATATAAACCCACGGGTGAGATTTTGGAAATTTCTTCGAAACCTCTCAGCCCGCGCATATCCTGCTCTGCCGCCTCGGGTCTCCGGATCGTCTTCTCGCCGCCAGCGACCTCCCGCCGCTGGTTTCCATCGCCGACAACGGAATTCTGCCCCTCCGTTGCCGCCGTAGCGAACTCCGCCGAACTAGGGTACGAGTTCGATCCTTTGTGCTATTATTTTTACCTCTGATTTGTAGCACATTGCTCTGCCATGATCATCACCACGTATGCAAACACTCTATCCACTGAAAACATCCCTTAGGTTAGGTTTGATTTGAAAATTTAGGGTTAGGTCTCCGCAGAACTCATCTCGGACCGACCGAGTTGTTGAAATCGGTCTCACCGATTTGGTTTAGGCCATTGCACTTGCACTTTCGGTCTGACCGAAAACTGCAAATCGGTGTGACCGAGTTCGATTCTCTGTGAAACCCTAGCAGTCTCGGTGCCACCGAACTATGACTCGGTCTGACCGAGTTCACTAGTTTAGGTTCCAAAAGCCTCTTCGGTATCACCGAGTTTACAAATCAGTAGCTCCGAAATGCTTTCTGTGAAGAACTAAAACTAAGTTTTTAAGTCATCTGTTTTGCAAAAACTCTGCACTTTGTGATGCTCATCCACTCTACCTCATCTATATCTATTCACACGGTCTACTGTCAGTAAGTTTGCAAAGATGTCTGATCAGAGTGACAGTCAGAACAGGTCAGAGGAACATGTGCAGATGAGTGAGGGTTCAGATCCCTCAAGCACTTCTGATGATGGCAGCAGGAGCACTCCAAGCAACTTGCCAAAGGCAGCCACCAGATCTAGGAAGAAGAGAACCTCAGAATCTGAGGATGAGGATTATGTTGCCACTGAAGAGGAAGTAAGCTCCAAAAAGAAGGTACTGAAAAAGGAGTATGGCACAGCTGCTGCAAGTAAGCCAGGGATGAATAAGAAGGCACCAGCAAGGACAATTCCTATGTCTAAGGCCAGAGCCTCTACTCAAGAGACAATGGAGTTCACTCTTGAATCCAAAGAAGGTGGTGAAGGCAAGAAGAGGAAGGAAAGGGTCAAGAAGACCATTGCTAGAGTTATTGGGAAGTCCTCCATGATGAGAGATCCCTCTGAAGAAGAGGAAGAGGATGCTGCACCAGCACCCAAAGCTCAGAAGCTTATGGGAGATGCTATAAAGGTAGGGGCTGCTCCATCTAAGCCCAAGTCTGCTCCCAAAGCTCCAGCTCAGAAGCCCACTAAGTCCAAGAGGAACACCAGAAGTATTCCAGCTGAGGAGAAGAACAAGGCCCCGGTGCCTGATGCTGAAGAAGAGGAAGATGATTCACTTGTTTTGAGGAAGTTGAAGCCCAAGATTCCTGACCATAATGATGCTCATCCAGTAGCTGAAGACATGCGTATCAAAAAGGATGCTGGACTGAGATTGTGGAGACAGTCTGATGCTTATGCTGTAAGGAGGAGGACAGCAGTTGATTACAGGTTTCACACAAAGGAACAACAAGACTTTTATGAGACTATTTTGCTTGACAAAAAGCCCATTGTATGTGACATGAAATGGGTGGATTGGGAATACATCAAGGAAGAAGATCACTATCCAGGTGTTTATGACAGCTTCAAGGCATGTGGAGTTGACAAATTTGTTGGGCAGAAGCTCACCAAATGGAATGATGAGCCGATCATGCAGTTTTACTCCACTGCCCACTTTTATCTAGATGGAAGGATAGTATGGATGTCTGAGGGTACAAGGTACCAATCCACAGTTGAGGAGTGGGCCAAGCTGATAAATGCTCCTGAAGAACATGAATATGACTTGGATGTGTATGCCACCAAGAAGAAAGACCACAACACCATGGAAAACATGTACAAGGAGATCCCAGATAAGGCTTTGGAGACTCGCAAGCTTGGATCTGTACATTTCTTGTTGTCTAGTCTGCCTACAATCAACACAATCCTTAGGCACACTCTGCTACCCAAGTCAGGAGATCACAAGATGATCAGAGGGCATTCTATCAACCTGCTCCAGCTTTTTGATGTCCCTCAGAAGTTCAAGGTTATGAGTTTGATTGTAGAAACAATCAAGAGGACTGCTGCTGACCAGAAGAGAAGCTGTGGGTATGCTCCACACATTCAGGAGCTCATCAACTCCAAGATGGGCACGGGAACATATCTGTTGGATAAGGAGCATCTACCCTTACATCCTGATTTTGAAGATAATACTGTTGTGATGAATAAGGAAGACCCCACATTTGAGCATGCACAGGAGAAGAGAGCCAAAGCAAAGGCTGAGAAAGCTGCCAAGATGCCAAGTGTTGAAGAGGCATCTCAAGTTTTCCCGAAGAGCAAGCAAGATCAACTTGGATATCTGATCCAGTCTACACTGAGGATTGAGAAGGGCTTGGCCACCCTGACTCAAAACCAGGAGAGCTTGGAGAGGATCATAGAAACCAAATTTTATGATCTTGATCTGAAGGTAACTGAGATTCAAACAGCAGTTGAGCAGCTTCAGGAGGAAGCAGAAGAGAAGAGAGGCAAGGCAACTACTCATGCATTTGAGCGAGTGCCTAGAGGACAGAGGTCTGCTGCAGTGCCAGTGAGAGATTCTAGGGCTACAACATCAGAACGAGCAGCTACAGCTCCAGTGCCACCTCCAGCAGCCACTCCACCAGCTCCAACTACATCCAGATGCCTTCGTCCTTGGAGTTCTCTCTACACCACCTCCCGAAGACCAAGCCTGAGAGACGCATAGCACTATGCATATTTGAACTTTTTGGTAACTTGTTGCCAAAGGGGGAGAAATATGTATAGATCATAGGCTTCGAGAGAGTGTTTGCTTTTTATCTCTCTTGCTTTGGTTGAACTTTTTATTGTGTGAGATACTTGTATTGATCATGTGGTTGATCATTTGCTACCTTAATGCTTGTTTGGATGATACTATCTTTTATATCTCATATATGATCATTCACTTGCTTGGTGATGAGTGCATGCTTTTAATTTATATCATTTTGAGCGCTCCACCAAGATGTATGTGACATGGAAGAGTAACCCATGATCCTAATCGATTGTGCATTTGCATTCAAAAGCAAATTTTAAATAATGCACAAATTTAGGGGGAGCTCTTGCTTATCACATACTTCTCAAAGCGACGATGTTTTTCAATCTTATGATCATTTGTCGAAGCTTTGATCTATATGTTGTCATCAATTACCAAAAAGGGGGAGATTGAAAGTGCAACTATCCCTGGGTGGTTTTGGTAATTCCTAACAACATATAGCTCATTGAGCTAATGCTATTTCAAGATAAATATTTCAGGAAAGCTCAATGATTGGCATGGCATGGATTAGAAAGTGGACCCCTCAAAATGCTAAGGACAAAAGATTGGCTCAAGCTCAAAGCACAAGACTCTACATTTTACTTTTAGTGATCCAAGATCACATTGAGTCCATAGGAAAAGCCAATACTATTAAAAGGGGGTGAGGTGTTGCTTAATGAGTTACTTGCTCAAAATGCTTAGTGATATGCTCCAAAAACCCTCAACTACTTTCTCATATCCACATATGTCCCAAACCAAAAGTCAAACTCGGCCCCACCGAAATCTTCTATCCGGCGCCACCGAGTTCACTTGACATAGCCACTGCCACAAACCCTAGTCACTTCGGTCTCACCGATAGGGATCTCGGTCTCACCGAGATGGGATTGCAACCTCTCTGTTTCCCTTCGTAACGTTTCGGTCCAACCGAGATGAGCGATCGGTCCCACCGAGATTGCAATGCAAACTCTCTGTTTCCCCTTCGTAACGTTTCGGTCTAACCGAGATGAGCGAATCGGTCCCACCGAGTTTGCCTGACCAACTCTCTGTTTGTCTATTACCAAAATCGGTCCCACCGAGTTTGTGTAATCGGTCTCACCGAGATTACGTTATGCCCTAACCCTAATGGAATCGGTCCCACCGAGTTGACATGTCGGTCCCACCGAAAATCCTAACGTTCACATTTTGAACTAAATCGGTCTGACCGAGTTTTATAATTCGGTCCCACCGAGTTTGGTGATTTGTGTGTAACGGTTAGATTTTGTGTGGAGGCTATATATACCCCTCCACCCACTCTTCATTCGTGGAGAGAGCCATCAGAACATGCCTACACTTCCAACATACATTTTCTGAGAGAGAACCACCTACACTTGTGTTGAGGTCAAGATATTCCATTCCAACCACATAAATCTTGATCTCTAGCCTTCCCCAAGTTGCTTTCCACTCAAATCATCTTTCTACCAAATCCAATCCTATGAGAGAGAGTTGAGTGTTGGGGAGACTATCATTTGAAGCACAAGAGCAAGGAGTTCATCATCAACACACCATCTATTACCTTTTGGAGAGTGGTGTTTCCTAGATTGGCTAGGTATCACTTGGGAGCCTCCGTCAAGATTGTGGAGTTGAACCAAGGAGTTTGTACGGGCAAGGAGATCGCCTACTTTGTGAAGATCTACCCTAGTGAGGCAAGTCCTTCGTGGGCGATGGCCATGGTGGGATAGACAAGGTTGCTTCTTCGTGTACCCTTCGTGGGTGGAGCCCTCCGTGGACTCGCGCAACCGTTACCCTTCGTGGGTTGAAGTCTCCATCAACATGGATGTACGATAGCACCACCTATCGGAACCACGGATAAAAAATCTCCGTGTCTACATTGCGTTTGATCCCTCCAAACTCCTCCCTTTACCTTCAGATGCAATTGTTTTACATTCCGCTGCTATACTCTTAGAATTGCATGTGTAGGTTGATTACTTGTTTTGTGCTAAGTTGCTAAAATCTGCCAAGACTTAACATTGGGAAAAGGCTAGATTTTTATTTGGTCAAGTAGTCTAATCACCCCCCTCTAGACATACTTTCGATCCTACAGCTTGTGGGTGACCAGTAGTGTTGATTACATCTTGTAGTTGATTACTATATGGTTTAGTTGGTGGAAGATTATATGTTCAGATCCAATATGCTATTTAATACCCCTCTGGTCTTGAGCATGATTATCATTTGTGAGTAGTTACTTTTGTTCTTGAGGTCACGGGAGAAATCATGTTGCAAGTAATCATGTGAACTTGATATGTGTTCGATATTTTGATAGCATGTATGTTCTGATTCCCTTACGGTGTGTTTGGTTGCGTTCTCGTCTCAGAATAGTTGTTCCCTCTTCATGCATGCTCAACTCAACACCTCTCTTCATGCATGATTCCTTCATGCATTCTTCCAGTGTATTTGTGCTAAGCTAGTGTGGACTCATGCACCATCCATACACTCTACCAAACACCCAAAAGTGGGTCAAGAAGGGAACTCTTGGGCTCATGCATCCTTCATACACCCTACCAAACACACCCTTAGTGGTGTCATGTGAACGTCGACTACATGATACGTCACCATATTTGGGCCTAAGGGAATGCATTGTGGAGTAGCAATTAGATGATGGGTTGCGAGAGTTACAGAAGCTTAAACCCCAGTTTATGCGCTATTCCGTAAGGGACCGATTGGATCCAAAAGTTTAATGCTATGGTTAGAATTTATTCTTAATACTTTTCTCGTACTTGCGGATGCTTGCGGGAGGGTTAATCATAATTAGGAGGTTTGTTCAAGTAAGAACAACACCTAAGCACCGGTCCACCCACATATCAAATTATCAAAGTACCGAACACGAATCAAACCAACATGGTGAAAGTGACTAGATGAAATTCCCGTGTACTGATACGTCTCCAACGTATCTATAATTTTTTATTGTTCCATGTTGTTATATTATCAATCTTGGATGTTTTATAATCATTTTATAGTCATTTTATATCATTTTTTGGTACTAACCTATTGACATAATGCCAAGTGCCAGTTGTTGTTTTCTGCATGTTTTTTACATTGCAGGAAATCAATACCAAACGGAGTCCAAATGCAACGAAACTTTACGGAGATTTTTTTGGACCAGAAGACACCTAATGGGCCAAGGCTGCGCCTGGGGGGTGCTCTGAGGAGAGCATAACCCACCAGGGCGCGCTAGGAGGCCCAGACGCGCCCTGGTGGGTTGTGCCCACCTCGGGTGCCCCCCGGACCGCCTCTTTGCTCTATAAATACCCCAATATTCCAGAAACCCTAAAAGGGTCAACGAAAATCAATTCCAGCCGCCACAATGTCCAGAACCACCAGATTCAATCTAGACACCATCTCGGATGGGGTTCACCACCTCCATTGGTGCCTCTCCGATGATGCGTGAGTAGTTCTTTGTAGACCTTCGGGTCCGTAGTTAGTATCTAGATGGCTTCCTATCTCTCGCTGAATTCTTAATACAATGGTCTCTTGGAGATCCATATGATGTAACTCGTTTTGCAGTGTGTTTGTTGGGATCGGATGAACATTGAGTTTATGATCAGATCTATCTTTTTATATCCATGAAAGTATTTGAGTTTCTTTGATATCTTTTATGCATGATTGCTTATAGCCTCGTATTTCTTCTCCGATATTTGGGTTTTGTTTGGCCAACTTGATCTATTTATCTTGCAATGGGAAGAGGTGCTTTGTAGTGGGTTTGATCTTACGGTGCTTGATCCTAGTGACAGAAGGGGAACCGACACGTATGTATCGTTGCTACTAAGGATAAAACGATGGGGTCTATCTCTACATAGATAGATCTTGTCTACATCATGTCATCATTCTTATTGCATTACTCTGTTTCTCCATGAACTTAATACACTAGATGCATGCTGGATAGCGGGCGATGTGGAGTAATAGTAGTAGATGCAGGCAGGAGCCGGTCTACTAATCTTGGACGTGATGCCTATATAATGATCATTGCGTGGATATCGTCATGCGTATTTGAAGTTCTATCAATTGCCCAACAGTTATTTGTTCACCCACCTTTACTATTTTTCTCGAGAGAAGCCACTAGTGAAACCTACGGCCCCCGGGTCTCTTTCTCATATTATTTGCCTTTGCGATCTATTTTCCTTTGCTTTTATTTTCAGATCTATTAAACCAAAAATACAAAAATACCTTGCTGCATTTTATTTTCATTTATTTTATTTGGCATTCAATCTATCAATCTACTACAAATTTATCTCACGTCCGTTTGCCCATCTGGGGCGCCGCTACCCGAAAGGGATTGACAACCCCTTTTACACGTCGGGTTGCGAGGATTTGTTATCTGTGTCCAGGGGCTGTTTACATTGTGTTGCTTGGTTCTCCTAATGGTTCGATAACCTTGGTTTCATATCTTAGGGAAATACCTACCGCCGCTGTGCTGCATCATCCCTTCCTCTTTGGGGAAAAACCGATGTAGCTTCAAGCGACATTAAAAGGAATTTCTGGCGCCGTTGCCGGGGAGGATCTTCAACAGATACCAGGTTCCCAATCACAAATATCATCTCCTTGCAATTTACATTATTTGCCATTTGCCTCTCGTTTTCCTCTCCCCCACTTCACAAAAATTTGCCATTTTATTCGCCCCTCTTTTTCGTTCGCCTTTTCTTGCCGGATCTGTTTTTTTGTGTGTTGTTGTTTGCATAGTCATGATGCCTCGAAGAAAATATTATGATGTTCCTTACCCCAATATTTTGCTTCAAATTGAGAAAAGTACTAAGGAATATATGACTACACAATTTGAGCATAATAAGTATTTTACCGAAGAACTTAAGGAACACTCCGTTGTGCTTGATGCTATAACAAAACAACTTGATGATATTACTAGAGAAGTTTGCAATCTCCAATCTAAGTATGCTTTTGCTGAAAGTTTGCTAGGAAGAAATTCCGATGCACAACCTACTCTAATAAATCAAATGGCAGCTAAACCAATCTCACTAGAGGACAAAAGTGATGAAGATCTTAAAATGATTGGTGTTTCTTCTATTGATTCCTTGTTTAGTAAAGTTAAGATTGATGAAAAAGGAACTGGAGAAGAGTCAATTTTAGGTAGAAGGCGTCCCAATATTTCGGAGGGTGAAATTCTTATTGAGTAAACTGATGAAATTGGGTTTGAAAAGGTCAAAGCTTTAGCTAGTGATGTGCCCACTCTTTTGGATTACAAAGACTTTAATTATGATAGTTGCTCTTTGATTGATTGTATTTCTTTGTTGCAATCCATGATAAATTCACCCCATGCCTATGAACAAAATAAAGCTTTTACTAAACATATTATTGATGCTATGATGAAAGCTTTTGAAGAAAAATTGGAATTGGAAGTTTCAATTCCTAGAAAATTGCATGATGAGTGGGAACCTACTAACAAAGTCAAGATTAAAAATTATGAATGTTTTGCTTTGTGTGACTTGGGTGCTAGTGTTTCTACAATCCCGAAATCTTTATGTGATGTGCTTGGTCTTACCGATCTTGAAGAATGTTCTTTAAATTTGCACTTGGCGGATTCTACTATTAAAAGGCCTATGGGAAGAATTAATGATGTTCTTATTCTTGCAAATACGAATTATGTGCCCATAGATTTTATTGTTCTTGATGTTGATTGCAATCCGTCTTGTCCAACTATTCTTGGTAGACCGTTTTTACGCACTATCGGTGCCGTGATTGATATGAAAAAAGGCAATATTAAGTTCCAATTACCTTTGAGGAAGGGTATGGAACACTTTACTAGAACAAGAATTAGGCCACCATATGAATCAATCACGAGAGCATCTTATGGATCTCGAACCAAAGATGGCAAAACTTAGATCCTTGCTTTATGCCTAGCTAAGGGCGTAAATCTATAGCGCTTGTTGGGAGGCAACCCAATGAATAAAATTTATTTTTGCTTTTTGATCTCTTTTCTTGAGTGTTAGAACAATTATTCTGCTATTATGATTGTGTTTTTGTGTTTTACTTAGTGTTTGTGCCAAGTAGAACCGATAGGATCTTCTTGGGTGATAGTTGTTTGATCTTGCAGAAAAACAGAAACTTTTGTGCTCACGAAAACAATTCTTATTTTTTACCAGAGCGTGATAAAATGCCAATTATTTTTACAGAAGATTAATATACAGATTTCTCAGGTCGTCCTATTTTTTCAGAATTTTTGGAGTTCCATAAGTTTTCGAAATAGTCAGATTGCTACAGACTGTTCTGTTTTGACAGATTCTGTTTTCTTTGCGTTGTGTGCTTATTTTGATGGCTCTATGGTTTTATTTGATGAGTTTTTGCCATAGAAAAGTTGGAATACAGTATATATAATGCAAAAACAAAATATGAATTGGTTTGGTACAGTACTTACAGTAGTGATTTGCTTTCTTTTACTAACGGATCTCATGAAGGTTTTGTTGAGTTTTGTGTGATTGAAGTTTTCAAGTTTTGGGTTATCTTACGATGGATGAAGGAATAAGGAGTACAAGATCCTAAGCTTGGTGATGCCCTAGCACCACCACCAATGCTATTCTCGAGAGAAGCCACTAGTGAAACTTACGGCCCCTGGGTCTCTTTCTCATATATTTGCCTTTGCGGTCTACTTTTCTTTTGCATTTATTTTCAGATCTATTAAACCAAAATACAAAAATACCTTGCTGCGTTTTATTCTTATTTATTATATTTGGCGTTCGATCTATCAATCAACTACAAATTTATCTCACATTCGTTTGCCCATCTGGGGCGCCGCTACCCGAAAGGGATTGACAACCCCTTTTACACGTCGGGTTGCGAGGATTTGTTATCTGTGTGCAGGGGCTGTTTACATTGTGTTGCTTGGTGTTCCTACTGGTTCGATAACCTTGGTTTCATATCTGAGGGAAATACCTATCACCGCTGTGCTGCACGATCCCTTCCTCTTTGGGGAAAAACCAACGTAGCTTCAAGCGACATCATTCATCATTATTATATATGTTACGCTCGATAGTTGCACATCCTGGTACACTGCCAGAGGCATTCATATAGAGTCATATTGTTTTAGTTATCGAGTTGTAATATCAAGTTGTAAGTAAATAAAAGTGTGATGATCATCATTATTAGAGCATTGTCTCAGTGAGGAAAGGATGATTGATACTATGATTCCCCCACTAGTCAGGATGAGACTCCAGACGTAAAAAGAGAGGCCAAAGAGCCCACCAAAGAAATGAGAGAAAAAGAGAGAAGGGGAAATGTTACTATCCTTTTACAGACTTGTGCTTTAGAGTGGCACCATGTTCTTCATACAGAGAGTCTCTTGAGTTATCACTTTCATATACTAGTGGGAAATTTTCAATATAGAACTTGGCTTGCATATTCCGATGATGGGCTTCCTCAAATGCCCGAGGTCTTGATGAGCAAGCAAGTTGGATGCACACCCACTTAGTTTTCGTTGAGCTTTCATACACTTATAGCTCTTAGTGCATCTGTTGCATGGCAATCCCTACTCCTCGCATTGATATCGATTAATGGGAATCTCCATAGCCCGTTGATTAGCCGCGTCGATGTGATACTTTTTTTAACTTCCCTTATTGATCTCTATCACCGCATTCTATTACACCTATAGTGCTATATCCATGGCTCACCTCATTTATTGTGTGCAGCTGAAAATGCTGAAGCACATTAGAAGTACGATCCAATTGCCTGGTTTGACACTGGGGTGCTCATGATTTATATTTATGCGGTGAAGGGGGAGTCATGCCATGCTAACACGATAAAATGAGTGGGGATAACATTCGTTAAGGATCACATATTTTGAAAAAGTAATGATTATGTTTCTTATATTCATGGATATTATTATGTTGATATTGTTACTTCATCGTTTCTCAATGATTATACCATAAAAAGTGATATGAACAAGGGTGTCCCGACCTTCCGAAAGGTTCCGATAACTCTCGATTTGGTGGAAACTTGACACAACTCGATCCGGCTTCCGAACAACACGTTCTGAACCCCGCAATCGCAGCACCATGCCTCCTCTGGTTATCGACCGGCGATGCACGGTCGACCTCGCCAAGAAGGCTAATCCTTGCCTGCGAATCGAAGAACACAAGCAAGAACAAGAAAGAATTGCAACCAAATTGCAGATGTATGATTAATCTCACGAAGTTGGGGTCTCACAAGCCGACGAACGGCGAAACTGATCTTGACAGGATAATCTAAGCAAAACCCGCCCCTAACCTAAGTACCGGCGGCTGTAAATATGGTCTAGGGTTAACCAAGGACCCTCTGGTCACGCCCCTAATTGGGCTAAAAAAGATACATGACCCAAAGGCCAAAAACGGTGGCGCAGCACCGAGACAGATTTTGGACGTCTTTTGTTTCGATGATTCCCGTTGATTCAGGAGGAATTTGACCATGGGACCAGCGCCATTGGAAAGGTTATCTTCTCAGCTATCCGTGCATATATAGAACGTCCAAAACCGAGCAAGTATGCGACCTGGACATCCGTTTTAGTGCAGACTTCCCCTGGACTCCGAAACAGACTCGAAGTCAACTTTGTTTGGGCCTCCAGCTTGACTTGGACGCCCTTGCTGGTCCTCTCCACCTCCAAGCCCCTCTCCAAGTATCTCCTGGTGCTCTCCATGGTTCCTAATCATAATATAATCATTAGGTAGCAATCTATTCTCAGGAATCAAATCAATTTGATGCTCTATCCCTCTTATAGGTGGCAGCCCCGGGGGTATCTCAGCTGGAAAAATGTCCTCAAACTCCTGCAAAAGGTTAGTGACAGCAGGAGACAACGAACTAGCAATATCATCAAGCGAAAACAAAGCTCATTTGCATATCAAAGCATAGCAAATATTATCATCAGAAATTTCAGCAAGGTCACATTTTGTTGCAAGCATAACACCACCCTTCAATTTAATTCCCTCGGCCTTAGAAATAGGTGCAGACTTATCCTTTTTAGGCGGAAAAGCAGAATTAGCAACTTGCTGATTTTCAGATTTAGCATCACTCAAACTAGCAGCTCTCTCTCTATCAGCTTGTACAATTTCAGCAGGGGTCAAAGGTACCAAAGTAATTTTTTGCCCTTTATGCACAAAAGTGTATTTGTTACTTCTTCCATGGTGTGTAGCATCATTATCATGTTCCCAAGGCCGACCCAACAAAAGTGAACAAGCTTGCATAGGTACGACATCACAATCAACAGAATCAGCATAGGCACCAATGGAAAAAGGAACTCTGCATGTTTGTGTTACCTTAGCTTTTCCAGAGTCATTTAACCACGGAATATGGTATGGATGTGGATGTGGTCGTGTGGTCAAACCAAGCTTCTTGACCAGATCAGAACTCACCAAATTGTTGCAGCTTCCTCCATCAATGATAACACGTGCTCGTCGATTCTTGATGACAAAGAAAATCTGAAACAAGTTGTGGCATTGTAGCTTCTCAGGTTGCTCAATTTGTGTGCTGAGCACACGCTAAACAATAATGTTCATGTGGCCTGAAGTATTGGCGCCCCCAAGGACATGACCCTCATCATCATCAGCGGTGGCGGCATCATCATCATTAGCATCATCCTCCACATCGGAGGTGCTGATATAACCTCCATCTTCGGTTGCCACATATGCCCGCTGACTTGGGCAATCCTTCTGCATATGGCCACGTCCTTGGCAGCGGTGGCACTGAATGCTGGAAGTGCGTCCCGTCGAGGCGATGGACGAAACACTATTGGCGGGACCCTGCAAAGAATTTTTACCTGAATATGTAGGACGTGCAGCAGGTGGTGTAGGTGCTCTAGTAACACGACTGGGTGAGGCAGAAGCTTGCTGGTCCGCTGTTAGGGGCACCCGGAAAGAGGATGGCTTAGGCAGCCCCGAAGGAGCCGTCGTGCGTGGCGTGTAGGAGGCGTGGACGTTGCTCCTGTTCCGCAGCTCACGTCCCTGCAATTCCTTCTCTGCAAGAATAGCAAACTGGAACAACTGGTTGACAGTATGAAATTCTTTATAATCAACAATGTCCTGAATCTCATGCCTCAAACTCGAATAAAAACGACAAATGGAATCCTCAAGCCCCTCCACTATACCACAACGCGTCAAACCCTCTTGAAGCTCAGCATAGTAATCTTGTACAGATTTTTCTCCTTGTTCTAAACGTTGCAGTTTGTTACGCAAATCTCTATGATACGAAGGAGGAACAAAGCGATCACGCATAGCAACCTTAAGTCGTTCCCATGTATCAGGTAAAGCACCCTGTCAAGCTAGCCCATTCCACCAAATAATAGCAAAGTCCTTTGTTGGGGAACGTAGTAATTTCAAAAAAATTCCTACGCACACGCAGGATCATGGTGATGCATAGCAACGAGAGGGGAGAGTGTTGTCCACGTACCCTCGTAGACCGAAAGCGGAAGCGTTAGCACAACGCGGTTGATGTAGTCGTACGTCTTCATGATCCGACCGATCCAAGTACCAAACGTACGGCACCTCCGAGTTCAGCACATGTTCAGCTCCATGACGTCCTGCGAACTCCGATCCAGCAGGGCTTCACGGGAGAGTTCCGTCAGCACGACGGCGTGATGACGGTGATGATGTTGCTACCGACGCAGGGCTTCGCCTAAGCACCGCTACGATATGACCGAGGTGGAATATGGTGGAGGGGGGCACCGCACATGGCTAAGAGATCAAGAGATCAATTGTTGTGTCTAGAGGTGCCCCCTGCCCCCGTATATAAAGGAGCAAGGGGGGAGGCGGCCGGCCAGGAGGAGGGCGCGCCAAGGGGGGAGTCCTACTCCCACCGGGAGCAGGACTCCTCCTTTTCCTTGTTGGAGTAGGAGAGGGAAGGAAGGGAGAGAGGAGGAGAAGGAAAAAGGGGGCGTCGCCCCCCTCCTTGTCCAATTCGGACTAGAGGGGGAGGGGGCGCGCGGCTGCCCTGGTCGCCCCTCCTCTTCTCCCACTAAGTCCCATGAGGCCCAATTAACTCCCCGGGGGGTTCCGGTAACCCCCTGGTACACCGGTAAATATCCGAAACTTCCCAGAACCTTTCCGGTGTCCAAACATAGTCGTCCAATATATCGATCTTTATGTCTCGACCATTTTGAGACTCCTCGTCATTTCCGTGATCATATCCGGGACTCCGAACTACCTTCGGTACATTAAAACACAAAAACTCATAATACCGACCGTCACCAAACTTTAAGCGTGCGGACCCTACGGGTTCGAGAACTATGTAGACATGACCGAGACACGTCTCCGGTCAATAACCAATAACGCAACATGGATGCTCATATTGGCTCCCACATATTCTACGAAGATCTTTATCGGTCAAACCGCATAACAACATACGTTGTTCCCATTGTCATCGGTATGTTACTTACCCGAGATCCGATCGTCAGTATCTCAATACCTAGTTCAATCTCGTTACCGGCAAGCCTCTTTATTCGTTCCGTAATGCATCATCCCACAACTAACTCATTAGTTACATTGCTTGCAAGGCTTATAGTGATGTGCATTACCGAGAGGGCCCAAAGATACCTGTCCGACAATCAGAGTGACAAATCCTAATCTCGAAATACGCCAACTCAACAAGTACCTTCGGAGACACCTGTAGAGCACCTTTATAATCACCCAGTTACGTTGTGACGTTTGGTAGCACACAAAGTGTTCCTCCGGTAAACGGGAGTTGCATAATCTCATAGTCATAGGAACATGTATAAGTCATGAAGAAAGCAATAGCAACATACTAAACGATCAAGTGCTAAGCTAACGGAATGGGTCAAGTCAATCACATCATTCTCCTAATGATGTGATCCCGTTAATCAAATGACAACTCATGTCCATGGCTAGGAAACTCAACCATCTTCGATTAACGAGCTAGTCAAGTAGAGGCATACTAGTGACACTATGTTTGTCTATGTATTCACACATGTATTATGTTTCCGGTTAATACAATTCTAGCATGAATAATAAACATTTATCATGATATGAGGAAATAAATAATAACTTTATTATTGCCTCTAGGGCATATTTCCTTCAGTCTCCCACTTGCACTAGAGTCAATAATCTAGATTACACAGTAATGATTCTAACACCCATGGAGTTTTGGTGCTGATCATGTTTTGCTCGTGGAAGAGGCTTAGTCAACGGGTCTGCAACATTCAGATCCGTATGTATCTTGCAAATCTCTATGTCTCCCACCTGGACTTGGTCCCGGATGGAATTGAAGCGTCTCTTGATGTGCTTGGTCCTCTTGTGAAATCTGGATTCCTTTGCCAAGGCAATTGCACCAGTATTGTCACAAAAGATTTTCATTGGACCCGATGCACTAGGTATGACACCTAGATCGGATATGAACTCCTTCATCCAGACTCCTTCATTTGCTGCTTCCGAAGCAGCTATGTACTCCGCTTCACACGTAGATCCCGCCACGACGCTTTGTTTAGAACTGCACCAACTGACAGCTCCACCGTTCAATGTAAACACGTATCCGGTTTGCGATTTAGAATCGTCCGGATCAGTGTCAAAGCTTGCATCGACGTAACCATTTACGACTAGCTCTTTGTCACCTCCATAAACGAGAAACATATCCTTAGTCCTTTTCAGGTATTTCAGGATGTTCTTGACCGCTGTCCAGTGATCCACTCCTGGATTACTTTGGTACCTCCCTGCTAGGCTAATAGCAAGACACACATCAGGTCTGGTACACAGCATTGCATACATGATAGAGCCTATGGCTGAAGCATAGGGAACATCTTTCATTTTCTCTCTATCTTCTGCAGTGGTCGGGCATTGAGTCTGACTCAACTTCACACCTTGTAACACAGGCAAGAACCCTTTCTTTGCTTGATCCATTTTGAACTTCTTCAAAACTTTGTCAAGGTATGTGCTTTGTGAAAGTCCTATCAAGCGTCTTGATCTATCTCTATAGATCTTGATGCCTAATATGTAAGCAGCTTCACCGAGGTCTTTCATTGAAAAACTCTTATTCAAGTATCCTTTTATGCTATCCAGAAATTCTATATCATTTCCAATCAGCAATATGTCATCCACATATAATATCAGAAATGCTACAGAGCTCCCACTCACTTTCTTGTAAATACAGGCTTCTCCAAAAGTCTGTATAAAACCATATGCTTTGATCACACTATCAAAACGTTTATTCCAACTCCGAGAGGCTTGCACCAGTCCATAAATGGATCGCTGGAGCTTGCACACTTTGTTAGCTCCCTTTGGATCGACAAAACCTTCTGGTTGCATCATATACAACTCTTCTTCCAGAAATCCATTCAGGAATGCAGTTTTGACATCCATTTGCCAAATTTCATAATCATAAAATGCGGCAATTGCTAACATGATTCGGACAGACTTAAGCATCGCTACGGGTGAGAAAGTCTCATCGTAGTCAATCCCTTGAACTTGTCGAAAACCTTTCGCAACAAGTCGAGCTTTATAGACAGTAACATTACCGTCAGCGTCAGTCTTCTTCTTGAAGATCCATTTATTCTCAATGGCTTGCCGATCATCGGGCAAGTCAACCAAAGTCCACACTTTGTTCTCATACATGGATCCCATCTCAGATTTCATGGCCTCAAGCCATTTTGCGGAATCTGGGCTCACCATCGCTTCTTCATAGTTCGTAGGTTCGCCTTGGTCAAGTAACATGACCTCCAGAATAGGATTACCGTACCACTCTGGTGCGGATCTTACTCTGGTTGACCTACGAGGTTCAGTAGTAACTTGATCTGAAGTTTCATGATCAATATCATTAGCTTCCTCACTAATTGGTGTAGGTGTCACAGGAACCGGTTTCTGTGATGAACTACTTTCCAATAAGGGAGCAGGTACAGTTACCTCATCAAGTTCTACTTTCCTCCCACTCACTTCTTTCGAGAGAAACTCCTTCTCTAGAAAGGATCCATTCTTAGCAACGAATGTCTTGCCTTCGGATCTGTGATAGAAGGTGTACCCAACAGTTTCCTTTGGGTATCCTATGAAGACACATTTCTCCGATTTGGGTTCGAGCTTATCAGGTTGAAGCTTTTTCACATAAGCATCGCAGCCCCAAACTTTAAGAAACGACAACTTTGGTTTCTTGCCAAACCACAGTTCATAAGGCGTCGTCTCAACGGATTTCGATGGTGCCCTATTTAACGTGAATGCAGCCGTCTCTAAAGCATAACCCCAAAACGATAGCGGTAAATCAGTAAGAGACATCATAGATCGCACCATATCTAGTAAAGTACGATTACGACGTTCGGACACACCATTACGCTGTGGTGTTCCGGGTGGCGTGAGTTGCGAAACTATTCCGCATTGTTTCAAATGTAGACCAAACTCGTAACTCAAATATTCTCCTCCACGATCAGATCGTAGAAACTTTATTTTCTTGTTACGATGATTTTCCACTTCACTCTGAAATTCTTTGAACTTTTCAAATGTTTCAGACTTATGTTTCATTAAGTAGATATACCCATATCTGCTCAAATCATCTGTGAAGGTGAGAAAATAACGATACCCGCCGCGAGCCTCAACATTCATCGGACCACATACATCAGTATGTATGATCTCCAACAAATCTGTTGCTCGCTCCATTGTTCCGGAGAACGGCGTTTTAGTCATCTTGCCCATAAGGCATGGTTCGCAAGTACCAAGTGATTCATAATCAAGTGATTCCAAAAGTCCATCAGTATGGAGTTTCTTCATGCGCTTTACACCAATATGACCCAAACGGCAGTGCCACAAATAAGTTGCACTATCATTATCAACTCTGCATCTTTTGGCTTCAACATTATGAATATGTGTATCACTACTATCGAGATTCAACAAAAATAGACCACTCTTCAAGGGTGCATGACCATAAAAGATATTACTCATATAAATAGAACAACCATTATTCTCAGATTTAAATGAATAACCGTCTCGCATCAAACAAGATCCAGATATAATGTTCATGCTTAACGCTGGCACCAAATAACAATTATTTAGGTCTAAAACTAATCCCGAAGGTAGATGTAGAGGTAGCGTGCCGACGGCGATCACATCGACTTTGGAACCATTTCCCACGCGCATCGTCACCTCGTCCTTAGCCAGTCTTCGCTTAATCCGTAGTCCCTGTTTCGAGTTGCAAATATTAGCAACAGAACCAGTATCAAATACCCAGGTGCTACTGCGAGCTCTAGTAAGGTACACATCAATAACATGTATATCACATATACCTTTGTTCACCTTGCCATCCTTCTTATCCGCCAAATACTTGGGGCAGTTCCGCTTCCAGTGACCAGTCTGCTTGCAGTAGAAGCACTCAGTCTCAGGCTTAGGTCCAGACTTGGGTTTCTTCTCTTGAGCAGCAACTTGTTTGCTGTTCTTCTTGAAGTTCCCCTTCTTCTTCCCTTTGCCCTTTTTCTTGAAACTGGTGGTCTTGTTGACCATCAACACTTGATGCTCCTTCTTGATTTCTACCTCCGCAGCCTTTAGCATTGCGAAGAGCTCGGGAATTGTCTTATCCATCCCTTGCATATTATAGTTCATCACGAAGCTCTTGTAGCTTGGTGGCAGTGATTGAAGAATTCTGTCAATGACACTATCATCCGGAAGATTAACTCCCAGTTGAATCAAGTGATTGTTATACCCAGACATTTTGAGTATATGTTCACTGACAGAACTATTCTCCTCCATCTTGCAGCTGTAGAACTTATTGGAGACTTCATATCTCTCAATCCGGGCATTTGCTTGAAATATTAACTTCAACTCCTGGAACATCTCATATGCTCCATGACGTTCAAAACGTCGTTGAAGTCCCGGTTCTAAGCCGTAAAGCATGGCACACTGAACTATCGAGTAGTCATCAGCTTTGCTCTGCCAGACGTTCTTAACGTCGTCAGTTGCATCTGCAGCAGGCCTGGCACCCAGCGGTGCTTCCAGGACGTAATTCTTCTATGCAGCAATGAGGATAATCCTCAAGTTACGGACCCAGTCCGTGTAATTGCTACCATCATCTTTCAACTTTGCTTTCTCAAGGAACGCATTAAAATTCAACGGAACAACAGCACGGGCCATCTATCTACAATCAACATAGACAAGCAAAATACTATCAGGTACTAAGTTCATGATAAATTTAAGTTCAATTAATCATATTACTTAAGAACTCCCACTTAGATAGACATCCCTCTAATCATCTAAGTGATCACGTGATCCAAATCAACTAAACCATGTCCGATAATCATGTGAGATGGAGTAGTTTTCAATGGTGAACATCACTATGTTGATCATATCTACTATATGATTCACGCTCGACCTTTCGGTCTTAGTGTTCCGAGGCCATATCTGCATATGCTAGGCTCGTCAAGTTTAACCCGAGTATTCCGCGTGTGCAAAACTGGCTTGCACCCATTGTAGATGAACGTAGAGCTTATCACACCCGATCATCACGTGGTGTCTCGACACGACGAACTTTGGCAACGGTGCATACTCAGGGAGAACACTTTTATCTTGAAATTTAGTGAGAGATCATCTTATAATGCTACCGTCATTCAAAGCAAAATAAGATGCATAAAAGATAAACATCACATGCAATCAACGGCCATCACCATCTTGTGCTCGTGATCTCCATCTCTGAAGCACCATCATGATCACCATCGTCACCGGCGCGACACCTTGATCTCCATTGTAGCATCGTTGTCGTCTCGCCATCTATTGCTTCTATGACTATCGCTACCGCTTAGTGATAAAGTAAAGCAATTACAGGGCGATTGCATTGCATAGAATAAAGCGACAACCATATGGCTCCTGCCAGTTGCCGATAACTCGGTTACACAACATGATCATCTCATACAATAAAATATAGCATCATGCCTTGACCATATCACATCACAACATGCCCTGCAAAAACAAGTTAGACGCCCTCTACTTTGTTGTTGCAAGTTTTACGTGGCTGCTACGGGCTGAGCAAGAACCGTTCTTACCTACGCATCAAAACCACAACGATAGTTCGTCAAGTTAGTGCTGTTTTAACCTTCTCAAGGACCGGGCGTAGCCACACTCGGTTCAATTAAAGTTGGAGAAACAGACACCCGCCAGCCACCTGTGTGCAAAGCACATCGGTAGAACCAGTCTCGTGTAAGCGTACGGGTAATGTCGGTTCGGGCCGCTTCATCCAACAATACCGCCGAACCAAAGTGTGACATGCTGGTAAGCAGTATGACTTGTATCGCCCACAACTCACTTCTGTTCTACTCGCGCATATAACATCTACGTATAAAACCAGGCACCGATACCACTGTTGGGGAACGTAGTAATTTCAAAAAAATTCCTACGCACACGCAGGATCATGGTGATGCATAGCAACGAGAGGGGAGAGTGTTGTCCACGTACCCTCGTAGACTAAAAGCGGAAGCGTTAGCACAACGCGGTTGATGTAGTCGTACGTCTTCACGATCCGACCGATCCAAGTACTGAACGTACGGCACCTTCGAGTTCAGCACACGTTCAGCTTGATGACGTCCCGCGACCTCCGATCCAGCAGAGCTTCACGGGAGAGTCCCGTCAGCACGACGGCGTGATGACGGTGATGATGTTGCTACCGTCGCAGGGCTTCGCCTAAGCACCGCTATGATATGACTGAGGTGGAATATGGTGGAGGGGGGCACCGCACACGGCTAAGAGATCAAGAGATCAATTGTTGTGTCTAGAGGTGCCCCCCTGCCCCCGTATATAAAGGAGCAAGGGGGGAGGCGGTTGGCCAGGAGGAGGGCGCGCCAAGGGGGGAGTCCTACTCCCACCGGGAGTAGGACTCCTCCTTTTCCTTGTTGGAGTAGGAGAGGGAAGGAAGGGAGAGAGGAGGAGAAGGAAAAAGGGGGGCGCCGCCCCCCTCCTTGTCCAATTCGGACTAGAGGGGGACGGGGCGCGCGGCTACCCTGGCTGCCCCTCCTCTTCTCCCACTAAGGCCCATGAGGCCCAATTAACTCCCCGGGGGGGGGGGGGTTCCGGTAACCCCCCGGTACTCCGGTAAATGTCCGAAACTTCCCGGAACCTTTCCGGTGTCCAAACATAGTCGTCCAATATATCGATCTTTATGTCTCAACCATTTCGAGACTCCTCATCATGTCCGTGATCATATCCGGGACTCCGAACTACCTTCGGTATATCAAAACACAAAAACTCATAACTCCGAACGATCATCGAAACTTTAAGCGTGTGGACCCTACGGGTTCAAGAACTATGTAGACATGACCGAGACACGTCTCCTGTCAATAACCAATAGCGGAACCTGGATGCTCATATTGGCTCCCACATATTCTACGAAGATCTTATCGGTCAAACTGCATAACAACATACGTTGTTCCCTTTGTCATCGGTATGTTACATGCCCGAGATTCGATCGTCGGTATCTCAATACCTAGTTCAATCTCATTACCGGCAAGTCTCTTTACTCCTTCCGTAATGCATCATCCCACAACTAACTCATTAGTTACATTGCTTGCAAGGCTTATAGTGATGTGCATTACCGAGAGGGCCCAGAGATACCTCTCCGACAATCGGAGTGACAAATCCTAATCTCGAAATACGCCAACTCAACAAGTACCTTCGGAGACACCTGTAGAGCACCTTTATAATCACCCAGTTACGTTGTGACGTTTGGTAGCACACAAAGTGTTCCTCCGGTAAACGGGAGTTGCATAATCTCATAGTCATAGGAACATGTATATAGGTCAGGAAGAAAGCAATAGCAACATACTAAACGATCAAGTGCTAAGCTAACGGAATGGGTCAAGTCAATCACATCATTAGAAACATCATTCTTCTAATGATGTGATCCCATTAATCAAATGACAACTCATGTCCATGGCTAGGAAACTCAACCATCTTCGATTAACGAGCTAGTCAAGTAGAGGCATACTAGTGACACTATGTTTGTCTATGTATTCACACATGTATTATGTTTCCGGTTAATATAATTCTAGCATGAATAATAAACATTTATCATGATATGAGGAAATAAATAATAACTTTATTATTGCCTCTAGGGCATATTTCCTTCATCCTTAAACTCATTAGTAGCTAGTCGAACCCTATGTTGCTCAGGAACAAGGTGGGAATTAAACTTCTGTTCTAACGTCATCTCCCAATCGAGGTAGCCCTCGGCATCATAACGACCCGAAAAAATTGGTACTGTTAACTTAATCTTAGCATAAGGATCATCAGGAGCATGATTATTATTACCTTGATGGCGATGTTGATTAACTGTACTACCCATACCTTGAGTGTTACGGCGAAGGCATTGGCGCAATCTTGTTTGTCGTGTAGCTGCTTGATCTATGTTCCCATTAGCATCATACACCATGTCTTCTGGCATTTGTCCACTGGTGTTGCTGCCGGACACGTCGTCGTTGTTGGTTGTTAAACAGGTTTCCAACTCGGTAACCCTGTCAGTTAACGTGGATATCCGTTTGTCCAACCGCTCGATGCTGTTGCCGAGGTTGAGTTCAATGAGCGCATCAGTAACAGCCTTCTTGATTGCCTCGTTCATCCCGTCGTGAACCTTCTCTACGGTAGCTTGTAGTTGCTCTTGGCTGACACATTCCTTGAAATCCTTGGGAGTGCTATCGCCGTTTTCGCCGGTACCGGCCATTGTAAACACAAAAACAGGAACACACAATGAAGGTTATCCCTATCAACTACTATGCAGTTGCAATGGTGCCTCTCAACACAGCAAATGTAAGCGTCTTATCAAGCTCTTACAAGGTTCTTACTAGCAAGGCAAATGATACCTGGAAGGCGTAATCCGGCGATTGCGAGGGTCAAAAACCTGTGCCTGTTCAGAAGGTTGTATGTGGAGCTTGGAAGGCACTATATGTGAGTGGAACACAATTCAAAAACAGATAGTAATGCTGAATAAATGTCCAAAAATCTTGTCCTAGTTGCTGGCCTATCGTGTTCTAAACCAAGTATGATATTGAAGACAAAGGTAGAAACAAGTATGAGGGTAAAGACAACGACAGACAAGAACAGAGCAGGGACAGTAGCTCAGCACAAACACTCAATGCTAAAAAATTTGTGCTCCTGCACTTTTTGTTTGATATTTTTCTCACAAGCAGGAGAGGAAGTTTCGGCTCAACCTGATAGAAAATAAGGACCATGTTGAAACTATATCGCGCGCACAAACAATTTTCTTAACAGAAATTTTGCCAATCGCAATTCGGCAAGCCCGGTGAATCTGAGCACCAACAATGTGACTTTCTTTTTCCTTCTTTTTGCTTTTTTTGGCCGATTCACTCTTTGCCTGATTCGAGTCTGTATGCGAAAGGTAAGGCAGTTTGGCGCAACTCCGGTGTTTTTTTAGGAGGCTGAATTAAAATAGTGTAAAGAAAAGTGGTGGTATGGTGGCAGCAGATTGTGGGCTGGAGTTATGGTGTTGTGTGGTGGGCACAAGACGTATAGGGGATGGAAAAAGATCAAGATTGTGAATAGGACGCGTAGGTGGTGGCAGCGGATTGTGAACAAGATTGTGGACTAACACACTAACTAGACCAGCAACAAAACATGACAAAGGACACAAACTCAACACTACGGACTCTGAAATAGAATTGTGCAAAAGGCTAAACGTGGTCTGGAAATCTGGGATGGCAGAACCTAACAACTAATTTTTTTTGGACTTTTCTGTGGACCCTAGGATGAAGGCGAAAACAAAAACTAACTAGGGAAGGGCGAACCTGACGGTGCACCTGAAGCTCTGATTACCACTTGATATGAACAAGGGTGTCCCGACCTTCCGAAAGGTTCTGATAACTCTTGATTAGGTAGAAACTTGACACAACTAGATCCGGCTTCCGAACAACACGTTCTGAACCCCGCAATCGCAGCACCACGTCTCCTCTGGTTATCGACCGGTGATGCACGGTCGACCTCGCCAAGAAGGCTAATCCTTGCCTGCGAATCGAGGAACACAAGCAAGAACAAGAAAGAATTGCAACCAAATTGCAGATGTATGATTAATCTCACGAAGTTGGGGTCTCACAAGCCGATGAACGGCGAAACTGTTCTTGACAGGATAATCTAAGCAAAACCCGCCCCTAACCTAAGCACCGGCGGCTGTAAATATGGTCTAGGGTTAACCAAGGACCCTTTGGTCACACCCCTATTGGGCTCAAAAAGATACATGGCCCAAAGGCCAAAAACGGTGGCGCAGCACCGAGACAGATTCTGGACGTCTTTTGTTTCGATGATTCCCATTGATTCAGGAGGAATTTGACCATGGGACCAGCGCCATTGGAAATATTATCTTCTCAGCTATCCGTGCATATATAGAATGTCCAAAACTGTGCCCGTATGCGACCTGGACAACCGTTTTAGTGCAGACTGCTCCTGGACTCCGAAACAGACTCGAAGTCAACTTTGTTTGGGCCCCCACCTTGACTTGGACGCCCTTGCTGGTCCTCTCCACCTCCAAGCCCCTCTCCAAGTATCTCCTAGTGCTCTCCATGGTTCCTAATCATAATATAATCATTAGGTAGCAATCTATTCTCAGGAACATTTAAAGAAGTGCTTAGGAACGAGCTCACCTCTAAATTCAATTGTCGCGCTCGAGCTCTAGTGATCGGTCCTTGTATATCCAGTGGAGTTTTGCGTGTATCCGAAGGAGTGATGTCCTCATCAAAAAGATTACATGATACACATGTTAGGTATCATTTCACATCAAAAATTCTGTTTTTATCATTTACCTACTCGAGGACGAGTAGGAACTAAGCTTGGGAATGATGATACGTCTCCAACGTATCTATAATTTTTGATTGTTTCATGCTATTATATTATCAATATTGGATGCTTTATATGGATTTTTATGCTATTTTATATCATTTTTGGGAACTAACCTATTAACCAAGTGCTAGTTGTTATTTTGTGCCTATTTTTGGTTTTCCAAAAAATCAATACCAAACGGAGTCCAAATGCTACGAAACTTTTTGACGATTTTTTCTGGACAAAAGAGACCCTAGAAGCTTCACGAGGAGACCACGCGTGAAGCAAGGACACGGCAAGACAACAGGGCGCACCCACGGAGGTAGGGCGCGGCCTGTTACCTTATGGGCCCCACATGGCTCCGTCTACCTAATTCCACTTCTATAAGTTCTTAAATATTGGGAAACCGCTAGAGAGCTACCTCAAACACTTTTTCGGTCGTCACAAGCTTAGGTTCTTCCGTGATCCCATCTGGAGGCCTTTCCGGGACTCTACTGGAGGGGGAATCGATCACGGAGGGCTTCTACATAATCTTTGCTGCCTTCTGATGATGCATGAGTAGTTTACCACAGACTTAAGGGTCCATAGTTAGTAGCTAGATGGCTTCTTCTCTCTCTTTGATCTTCAATACAATGTTCTCCTTGATCTTCTTGGAGTTATATTCGATGTAATCTTTTTTTGCAGTGTGTTTGTTGGGATCCGATGAATTGTGGTTTATGAACAGATTATTCATTGAGAGTAACTGAGTCTTGTCTAAACTTTATTATGCATGATTGTTATAGCTTTGTATTTCTCTTCGATCTATCCGTTTGGTTTGGCCAACTAGATTAATTTATCTTCAGTGGGAGAGTTGCTTTGTAATGGCACTACTGCAGGATGGTCCAAACGCGACACTATGATCAGAGACCCTTCGACGAAACTGTGTGCGATGCCATAATCACAAACAGTGGTGTAAAAAAACCATCACAAAAGGTGCAAAACGTTTGCAATGACGGATGCATCAGACACGGTTCAGATTTTAGTTGCGTGTGCGATGCAGGGCATACGGTTTAGTTCAATTAAATGTTTGCGATGGCGAGGAACAAAAGAAACGGGCAGCCAGATGAAGGTGTGTGCGATATACATCATACGGTTCACTAGGATGAACTGTGTGTGATTAGGCAACACAATGGAAATGGTTCAACTGAACAAGATGTGTGTGATACACGACAAACAAGTCCGTAATCAGAAATGTGTGCGAAGACCAATAATAACACAGACGATTGCTGCTAACAAGCCGTGTGATTTGCTTTGTCTACAGAAGAATAACATGTGTGTATATATATATAAAACTGAAATAAACATCCAATTACATAAGTGACTATACAGATCATTCGCTCACACCTCAATAAACAATTGCATGCATTCTAAAGTAGGAGAAACGATCGTCTAGTCATCTACTTCTTGTGACGCTGCTGCCACTGCTCTGTGGGTCGATCCCTCGTCTAGGGCAGGAAGAAGACACTTCCTCATGTCAACGATCTACCTGTACATCTCGTAGCTTGTGTACGCGTCCATGGCCGTGTACATGCCATGTTGTTCATCCAGTCTCTCATGGCACACACTGTGACAGGCGTTCTTGTCCTTCTTGCTCTCATTCTTCGTCTTCATGTAGCAGGGGTCCATGATGGCCGAGGTGAGGTCAACCACGGAGTTCAGTTTGTTTTTTTCGCTGCCCCAGACCTTGTGGTGGTGCTGGATGTTGACAAGATTCGGACATTTCAAGTCCGAAACCTTGAGCGCTTTTAGATCGTTGGTGGTGTCCACCATAGCGAAACTATAGTCGGAGCCAGGGGTGGGCGTTCGGTTCCCCCGAACCGAACGGTTCGGTGCTTCGGTGTTTTTGTTTTCTGGGTTCCCAGGAAATGTGGACCGACCGGTCTCTTGCAATGAACAAGACCGAGGCTTCGATGAGCCGATCGATCGGTTCGGTACTCGGTTTTGCACCGAACAGACCGAACAGCTGGCGGGTTGGGCTGGCTAGATGGGATAGCTGATGTACTTGTTTGTCTCGGCTGGGCTAAGAGTTGTGGTTTGTGTGAGCTAGAGAACAACACGTGTTATGCTCAAAGAAAAATAAAAGATAACAGGAGCCTGTCAGGAGGTGAGTGAGACAGCGCAACAACAAACAACACCTAGGTTCACTAAAAAAAGAAAGCAGGCAGGGTTCCAGTACACGTGACGACTGACCAGAATCAGGGGACTAGCCGGCCAGCCTACCCACTGTTTGCCACCCATCACATTAACGCACATTAATTCAATTGTTTTTTGTTTTTTTGCAGGGGCAATTGATGTTCGGTGGCTGGCAGCAGAGAGCGTACAAATGGGAACTAATTATGGGGGACGTGAGACACAGTTAGTGGTGGGCCTCGGTGCTTCGGTCAATTCGGTTGACTGACTATGCAGACCGAAATCACCGAACTGAATTCGGTTTCTCTGAATCACTAACCGAGCATGGTACTGAACAACTCGGTTTCGGTCACTTCGGCTTCGGGTCAGGTTAAATCGGTTCGGTCGTTCGGTTCTCGGGTTATATGCCCACCCCTAGTCAGAGCTGTTGATAAACCTGGAGAAATGCTCGCAAGGTCTTGTGGCAAGGTGGTAGTGGTAGACGAGGACGTCATGTCGCACGCACAACTAGGCAACGACAATCTTCTAATCGTGCCCGGCACGACCGATGGTGTACTCGAGGTCGAAGCCGACCACTCGGTACTTGTCCTCGGCAAGGAACTGCTCCATAGTTTGGATGGAGCTCTCCATCGAGACCGGATCATTCCTGTACACCACCGAGAGGGCCTTCCCCCTCACGTGGGTGTCCACTACGTGATGCGTGGTGAACTGCCCGCCGTTGTCGTCGTCGGCCGCTGGGAGCACCATTGGAGCCACGTGGAGCGCCATTGGAACCGCTGGATGTCCTCTCTGTATGTGTCGTCGTGGGTGTGCTTATAGTGTCGTGTGACGCGAGAGATGAAGGTAAATGGCCGCAGGAATAAATGGGGGCCGGGCGTCCTGGATTCTCTGAGCGTTCGCATGGCAATTTGGCAGCGGGTAACTGCATTGTCGCGCCGCGCCCGGCGCAACCGCAATATGCACACGAACGTGCGTGATTGTGCGCCGGTCCCAAACACAGGCAGTGCACGTGGAGTGATGAGGGAAGAGCACCCGGAGGGACACGAGAGCAGAGCGCGCATGGCGGGACGTGAGCAAAGCGCGCCGCGGTCGCCTGAACCGCAAGCAACCACACGCATAGAGCAGTTGAACATGCAGGAAATGGTCGCCTACAAGCCGACCGACAGTTGCGTCGCTGCGTAGAGAGCGGCCGTGTGCTACTACCTCCGTCTAGTCTATAGTCCCCTTTATATTCGGTGCTATACTTTGCCCTTAAATTTAACCAGCAAAATGTTGATGCATGTTATAAAAATTATATAATTGGAAACTATGTTCAAATACGAATCCAACTATATAATCGTTGGCGACATGCATTCATATTTTATTATTAAAATCATACTTATAAACCAGGACGGGGGTATAGTAGGAATCGCAAACGTTTTTTTATTAACCGTATGTGTACGTGGCCTTTCGTCCTGCTCTCGCATGTCTTGTCACCCCGCTGCCGCAGACGGCTTACAACGCAAGGTTGCGCAGCGCGCGGGGGCATTCTTTTGGCCGAACAGTGGCGCCAATGAATCCTCGGTGAGCCCGTTCCCGCGCAACCTCGCAGGTTCCCGCGCAAGCTTCCCGCCCGACTTGGTGAAATCCCCCAAAATCCCAATGCTTACCGGCCTGCTATATAAACCCTCACGGCCGGCGAGTCCTGCATCGCATTTTCCCCTCCCTCCCTCTATCTTATCTCGTCTGCTTCTCCCACAATCGCCAATGGCACCGGTTCGTCGTCGTCGCTCAGCCACTCCGCCGTCATGAGAGGACAGCTCCAGCTGGGAGGCTACACCGCGGCGGCGGCGCAGTCCCCGGCATAGTGCACTGCGTGTGGCGTCCCTGCTGGGTGTGCGCGGAACACCCACTAGACGCTCTGCCGCTGCTGCACGTCGGTAGCTGTTGCCGGTCGCCGTTGCCGCCATACGACCGTCGAAAGCCAGGGCCATCACCCGCTCCGCCACCGCGGCCTGAAGGCGGGAGGTGGCCGTTGTGGACGCCACCCCACTGCCGGCCACCGTGGCCATCACCCGCTCCGCTACCGCGGCCCGAAGGCGGGAGGTGGTGGTCGTGGCCGCCACCCCATCGTCGGCCGCCGTGGCCGCCAGCCCACTGTCAACCACCGGGGTCATCACCTGCTCCGCCACCGCCGCCCGAAGGCGGGAGGCGGAGGTGGATGCCCGCATGTGCGTCAGCGACCTTGCACGCTACACCGAGTTCCTGCGAAAGGAGGAGGAGCGCCTCGTCGAGCACGCAAAGAGCCTTACCGCCACCGTGGCCGCGGCACACGCCGCCTCAGAGGCGAGGAATCAGGAGATCTACGAGGAGAACCACCGCTTCGAGAGGGGTCGCCTGGAGCGGCAGAGGGCGTTCGAGGTGAGCGTGGCTGAAGTTGCAGCAGCGGCAGGCACCGTATTGCGGTTGCCCAGCTCGTCGGTAGGCTCCTCCTCCTCTGCCTCTTACTGAGCGCGCTCGGCAGAGGAGAGGCAGCCGGAAGTAGTAGAAAGCCCCTCCGTAGTAGTAGTATTTAGGGGCTATTTTGTTCAGTTCATCTGACTATAGATGTGGTGGAACTGTACAACGTACTTAAAATTAGCTAGTATATATAGTTGAACTAGCTATTTCAGTACGTGGTTGGCAACAATTGGGGAAAAGTTTGGTCGGTTCAGCTGTAGAGTTGAACTGTTTGTATAAATTAAGAATGACTGCTTAATCTATGAATGAAATCTATGCTTAGTTACTGAATTTTAGTTGCAAAAATTAGATACTGCTAGTGATTTTTAGCTTCATATTTTGAGAAATTGCAGTGTTACAAGGTTGACAAATGGCAATGTTACTAGATCAACAAATGTTAATCTTTCTAGTTTGACAAATGGCAACATACCCAATATGACAGATGCAAATCTTACCAAATTGTTTGTAAGTGGTTGCACACGGGTCATCGAAAAGAACCATTTGCGTTCAAGAGATGCAAAAATCCTGCTCTCACTTTGCATACGGGTGTTCTATCTAAAACGTTTGCGATCAAGTGCTGCACAAATCCTGCTCGGCACATTTTCCCTTGGCTTCCTGGGGAAGCTGTCAGTTTGCATATGAGTGTTCTAACTAAAACATTTGCGATGAGTGTTTTATATTTAAAAACCATTGACATTTTTTTCAAAAGAAAATCGTTTGATAAGTCTGTATATTAAGAGAGAAAAATGCAAGTTCGCTCAAACCATATCTTTCATTCAGTCATACTGCGAATCTATATTCATATGATCGAGATACACTATTAAACCCAAGAAAAAAACTATTTTCGGCGACGGCGGAGGCAGCGTGCCACGCTGCCATTGTCGTTGTCGTCCTCCGGGATGCCGTTGTTGAAGTCTTCAATGCAACACAGAATGTTCTTCACTTATAAATCAAACATCATGTCGTCGCGTGATCGACGGGCGGGGCGCGGGAGGACGGCAGCTGGCGGCGCTGAGAGGTAGCGGTCGACGGCGGCGTCCCATGTACTGAGGGGGGCGCGCGCACGGGCACGGGCGCGGCGGGTGCAGCCAAACGCACGGGGACCGGCGCCGCGGTGGGTGGAGGGCGCGCACGGGCACGGGCACGGGCGCTGGCGCTGGCATGTACACGAGCTCGCCCGGGTCCATGGAGACCATGCTGATGCCCGCGGCTTGCAGCTCTGCGATAGTGCTTGGCGACCAGCCCGTTAATGCTGCGGGGATGGTGGCTGGCGCGGGCACGGAGATGGGAGCCAGGACGGGAGCGGGTGCAGCAACCGCCGCGGCCAGCTCGTTCTGGGCCATGTCCATGAGGCCCCGTTCCTCCTTATTTTCTATCTCCTCCGGCTCGGAGTCGACTTCACCAAACTTGAAGACTAGTGGCACATGATCTTTCTGCGCCATGGCGTTGGTGGAGGTCTGCGGGAGGGAGGGGAATGGGAGGCGAACAGTAAGGCCGCCCGTATTAAGCAGCGGCTCGGGCGCCATTAATGGAGAGGAAGGCGGGCGGCCATGGAAGTCAAATGGCTCGCTTCCCAGTGAGCCTGCACAGCATACAGCTTGCACGCTTCCCGGTGAGCCTGCACATTGGAGGACAGCTTGCACGCCTCCCGGTTAGCCTGCACACCGAACTGCGCTCGCACACCTCCCGTTCAGTCTAGGTCAAGCAGCTGTCCGCACGACACCTCCTATAGCCATTAAAACCAAGACACGTGGCATCACGTGAATGGTTAACAGAACGCACACGGTTTGAATTATACAAACGTTTGAGATATTAAAGTGGCCGCTATTTTTTCAAAATGCCTTTGTTGGCTGTTATTCGAGTGCGCCTTCTCTCAAAATGGACACGAAAAATACCACAGCATGTCGGGTGCCAATCCATGCTAGCATGCCAAGTTTCATGAATTTCAGACGAGTTTTGGATTTACTAGAATTTAAAAACAAAGTATCTCAACATTTTGCCAGCAATCAACGGTGCCCTGTTGTTTGAAATTCATTCCCATTTTTTGCATGGGACCTAAGCATGCACCCAAGGACACATATTTGATTTTTCAACCAATTTATATGCACTGGAGCATGTGCATGTAGTTTGAATTATGCACATGAATGCATTGAGAACTCAGTTAATGCATAAAAATGTCCAAACGAACCCCGAAAAATCACAACAATTGACACAACACTCCTGTTGTTCTATGTTGACACAAGAAAATTTTTGAAAGCAATAAGAGGCAATGGATATCATTTCATCCCCAAAGGTGGGACGTTCCCTACCGAAACCATCATGCTTGTTGTGAGAAGCTCTGGTTTGTGAGAAGCATATACCGAAACCTGCCACAAATGGGACAAAAAATTTACCACGACATGTTGATGCCGCTCCATGATAGCATGCCAAGTTTCATGAATTTCAGACGAGTTTTGGATTTACTAGAATTTAAAAACCAAGTATCTCAATATTTGCGGCAGAGTGACGGTGGCAGGGTGTTTGACATTCATTCCCATTTCTTGCATGGGACCTAAGCATGCAACCATGAACACCGATTTGAATTTTCAACCAATTTATATGCATTAGAGCATGTGCATGTAGTTCAAATTTGAATTATGCACATGAATGCATTGAAAACTCAGTTAATGCATAAAAATGTCCAAACGAACCCCAAAAAATCAAAAAAAATTGACACAACACTCCTGTTGTTCTACGTTGACACGAGAAATTTTTTGAAAGCAATAAGAGGCAATGGATATCATTTCGTACCCAAAGGTGGGACGTTCCCTACCGAAACCATCATGCTTCTTGTAAGAAGCTCTGGTTTGTGAGAAGCATATACCCAAACCTGCCCCAAAAGGGACAAAAAATTACCACGGCATGCTGATGCCGCTCCATGATAGCATGCCAAGTTTCATGAATTTCAGACGAGTTTTGGATTTACTAGAATTTGAAACAAGGTATCTCAATGTTTGCGGTCGAGTGACGGTGGCAGGGTGTTTGATATTCATTCCCATTTCTTGCATGGGACCTAAGCATGCAACCAAGGACACAGATTTGAATTTTCAACCAATTTATATGCATTAGAGCATGTGCATGTAGTTCAAATTTGAATTATGCACATGAATGCATTGAAAACTCAATTAATGCATAAAAATGTCCAAACGAACCTCGAAAAATCACAAAAATTGACACAACACTCCTGTTGTTCTACATTGACACGAGAATTTTATTGAAAGAAATAAGAGGCAATGGATATCATTTCGTCCCCAAAGGTGGGACGTTCCCTACCGAAACCATCATGCTTGTTGTGAGAAGCTCTGGTTTGTCAGAAGCATATACCCAAACCTGCCCCAAATGGGACAAAAAATTTACCACGGCATGTTGATGCCGCTCCATGATAGCATGCCAAGTTTCATGAATTTCAGACGAGTTTTGGATTTAGTAGAATTTAAAAACTAAGTATCTCAATATTTGCGGCAGAGTGACGGTGGCAATGTGTTTGACATTCATTCCCATTTCTTGCATGGGACCTAAGCAAGCAACCATGGACACCGATTTGAATTTTCAACCAATTTATATGCATTAGAGCATGTGCATGTAGTTCAAATTTGAATTATGCACATGAATGCATTGAAAACTCAGTTAATGCATAAAAATGTCCAAACGAACCCCAAAAAATAAAACAAATTGACACAACACTCCTGTTGTTCTACGTTGACACGAGAATTTTTTTTGAAAGCAATAAGAGGCAATGGATATCGTTTCGTACCCAAAGGTGGGACGTTCCCTACCGAAACCATCATGCTTCTTGTAAGAAGCTCTGGTTTGCTAGAAGCATATACCCAAACCTGCCCCAAAAGGGACAAAAAAATTACCACGGCATGCTGATGCCGCTCCATGATAGCATGCCAAGTTTCATGAATTTTAGACGAGTTTTGGATTTACTAGAATTTAAAACAAGGTATCTCAATGTTTGCGGCCGAGTGACGGTGGCAGGGTGTTTGATATTCATTCCCATTTCTTGCATGGGACCTAAGCATGCAACCAAGGATAAAGATTTGAATTTTCAACCAATTTATATGCATTAGAGCATGTGCATGTAGTTCAAATTTGAATTATGCACATGAATGCATTGAAAACTCAATTAATGCATAAAAATGTCCAAACGAACCCCGAAAAATCACAAAAATTGACACAACACTCCTGTTGTTCTACATTGACACGAGAATTTTATTGAAAGAAATAAGAGGCAATGGATATCGTTTCGTCCCCAAAGGTGGGACGTTTCGTACCGAAACCACATGCTTGTTGTGAGAAGCTCTGGTTTGTGAGAAGCATATCCCCAAACCTGCCCCAAATGGGACAAAAATTTACCACGGCATGTTGATGCCGCTCCATGACAACATGCCAAGTTTCATGAATTTCAGATGAGCTTTGGATTTACTAGAATTTAAAAACCAGGCATCCCAATGTTTGTGGCCGAGTGATGGTGGCAGGGTGTTTGTCATTCATTCCCATTTCTTGCATGGGACCTAAGCATGCAACCAAGGACACAGATTTGAATTTTTAACTAAATTATATGCATTAGAGCATGTGCCTGTAGTTCAAATTTGAATTATGCACATGAATGCATAGAAAACCCAGTTAATGTATAAAAATGTCCTAGTGAACCCCGAAAAATCCCAAAAATTGACACAACACTCCTGTTGTTCTATGTTGACACTAGGAAAAAAATTTGAAATCGAGAAGAGGCAATGGATATCGTTTGTTCGGAAAGGTGAAACGTTCCCTACCGAAACCATCACACTTGTTGTGAGAAGCTCTGGTTTATGAGAAGCTTATACCCAAACCTTCCCCAAATGGGACAAAAAATTTACCAGGGCATGTTGATGCCGCACCATGATAGCATGCCAAGTTTCATGAATTTTGGATGAATTTTGGATTTACTACAATTACAAAAGCAAGTACGTCGACGTTTTCCAGAGAGCCACGGTGCCATGGTGTTCGAATTTCATCCTCATTTCTTGCATGGGACATAAGCATAAACCCATGGACACATATATGATTTTACAACCCATGTTGGTGCACCAGAGCATGTGCATGTAGTTTAATTTTGAATTGTGCACCTGAAATGGCTAGAAAACCAATTTAATGTGTAAAATGTTCAAACGAACCCTGAATAATTCCAATTCTTTTACAACACACATATAGTTGCATGTTCACTGCAGATAAAAGGTCAAGCAATTCAAACACCGTCCACTGCTGCTGTGACCCCATTATGTAATTCAAATCAAGATGAAAAATCAAGTAGACCCCACACAGTTTATTATCACCAACCGTGTGTGATGCAGCACAAAATATCCGGGAGCACCGTCAGTGTATAGTACACCTATGGCTTACGCGAGAAGGTGCATCTCTACAGTCCACAGCCAGCGTCTCAAGCACACTAGCTCGCTCCCCAAATATCATTTCACTGTTCAATCGTCGCCGGTGAAAGATGGGCACGTGGACCCGCATCATGAGGGCAACTTCGGTGGCCCACTCCGGTGAGAGCGCGGCCGCATCCGCCATGCGCGTGCTCACAAGGTGCATGAGCGCGACCGCAATCTGCGACCGGGCGGCCAAGGCAGCCCAAACGGCCGCTGTTGCTTCTCAGGTGGCGGCAGCAACATCTGCCTCGGGGATAGCAACTGGCGAGAGCGGCACAACAACTGTTTGTTCCGCAGCGGCGGCCTTAGCCCTGATGGAGGCCGCCCACACCCAGCTCGTGGCGGTCACACCGCACAAATCAAATGATGCTTCTCCGACAACGGTTGGTAACCCATGGCCGAAGAGTTTGCAATCGCCGAGAGCGTTCGAGTAGCCGTCCGTTCCTTTGCCGCATACCTTGCGACGACGGATACCGTCCAAGCCCAGATCGTGACCGCCCACGCCCATCTTGTGGCGGCCTTTTCCAAATAAATGGCGGGCGCGGATGGCGAGATGCTTGCCGAGTATGGTGCAATGGATTCCATGGAGCCCCTTCCCCAGGAGACCGTCGGGCACGAGCTGGACATGGAGGCGGTGGCGGAGATCGACGAGCACCAGCCATAGTAGTACTCTTTGTTTGGTTTAATTAAGAGCGCCGGTCTTTAATTTGTTAGAGTAATGTTTAGGTCAGCTAGCTCTGTTTAATTGCTGAACTGGCTCAAATAAGAAGTGTGGGTGTGCTGTAGTCTCCTTTGTGTACCCAAATTATGCAATGATGTGGATGACCACTGTAACCAGAGAAATTCGAACCAAAATTTTTGACATTCAAACTCATCACACACGGGTTAAGCTATCTGAATCATTTGTGATGTTCACATATCGTACACAGTTCTGAATAAGGGACCGTGTCTTATGACACTTCACGCACCAGTTTTTTCGCTGAAGCAATTCCAATTTTTTGGTTTCCGCGGAAATATCTACCTCCCCGCCCCCTTACCAAAAGCCACATTTCCCATGTTTCCGCCTTCCTTTCCAAGTTGAAACCTTCACTCCTTGCTTGCAGCGCTGCCTCCTCGCTGGTGACCCTCCTTCATGCTGCTCGGCCTCGTCTATCCCGGCAGGTAATCCACACCCGACCCCCATCCTCGTCCACCTTCCACATCCCACATGCCCTGACCGCCGGCGCGACACCTTCCACCCAAATCACCGACCCCTCCACCAAATAAGTGTCGCTCTAAGCGATGGTGCACGTAGTATAGCCAGTATCTCAAGGAGCATTTGGCAGCGGGGAAGCAAATCACGGCCGCACGCGCGGATGAGGTCGCGATGGCTGCCATTCGTGCCGACCCCTAGATCTTGGAAGAGCACCTTGCCATTTGCTAGCTACGCCGGTTAAGCATGCTCGGTTTACCCGTTGCGTGTCCTGCTCCTGCCTTTCCTTCACAAATTCTAGTGAATTGTGCTATCTAATTTTACCATGCAATCTGTTGCCCTAGTGTATATGTTTTATATGTCGTGTAGTGTGGTGCTCACTTATTAACTATTTATTTAATTAGTTGTCGTCTTCAGTTAACTGTTTGGTTCAATTCGTGATGTTCAATTCTTTAGGCTGCAATTTTGTATTGTTTTCCATGTGAGAAATAAATTGAATTTATCTTTACAAAATACATGAGAAACGAATACAATTGCTATATTTCCAAGTTGTCAAGCATGCTTGGTTTGGTTATACATTGTGCAATGTGGTGCTCAGTTAACGTTTGGTTCATTTGTGTTGTGGTGTTTAGTTAACCGTTTGGTTCAATTCTGCAATGCGATGTTCAATAGTTGTGGGTGCATTCTGTTATTGTATACCATGTGAGGAATAAATTGAATTTGGCTGTAGTAAGTACATGAGAAACAAATACAATTGCTATATTTCCAAGTTGCTAAGCATGCTTGGTTTGGTTAACTGTCTGATCTTCTATTAGGAGTATGTTATATTGTGCAATGTGGTGCTTAGTTAATGTTTGGTTCATTTGTTGTGTTGTTTAGTTAACTGCTTGGTTCAATTCTGCAATGCGATGTCCAATTGTCATGGGTAGAATTTTGTATTGTTGTGCATGCGAGGAATAAATCGAATTTGGCTGCACTTAATACATGAGAAACATATACAAGTGCTATATTTCCTAGTTCTTAATCATGCTTGGTTTGGGTAAATGGGTTTTCCGTGTGGCTTCAGTTAATCTGATAAATTTGCAATATGCTTATTTTTCATGAACATATTTTACTGATAGCATGCGAACCCTTACTTAACCTGATGACTAACTACCTTATATGTGTTGCAGGGAAACAATGGGAAGCACTGAGGTTTACAATCGAGGTTAGCACATGCATGGTCTGTTCTCTAATAGCACATTATTGTGCAATTGCAGGAACCATTCTAATATTTTGGTTTTTAACAATTTGGTCTTGCACATGTTGGTCCTGCAGTCAGAGGTTTTGACCCACTATTCGACCCTTTTTGCATATGGGGAAATGAGTTGTCCATGAATATCAATCAAATGAAGAAACTCAGAAAGATTGTTAGGATAAAGAAATTAGCGACAAAAAATAACAAGATCTTTGTCTGCACAATGAAGAAGACATCAGTTCACTACAAGATGGTACTAACTATTATACCTTGCCTTTTTTATTCTTTGCCCCATTTCCAATATAGAGAAGATATTTATGCACAACCTTGTTTTCAGGCCTTTCCAAGGCAGTTCACTGATGAATACCTCTCAAACCACCTCTATGGTCAGGAGGCGAGGAAGGTTTTCATACAACACCCACGGTTCAATATTGAAATTTCCCATGTTGTCCTAAATTTTTAGATTTTTCGGTGTTACATAACTATAGTGTTTGTTTAGATCAATACAGATTGTTTTGTTTTAGACAGATTCTGTTTTTGTTGCATAGCTTGCTTGTTTTAATGATGCTATGGATTATATGGGGGGGTATAAGTCATGAAGAAGTTAGAATACAGTAGGTATTATGCAATATAAAATATGAATGGGTCCATAACAGTACATAAAGTTTATGATTTGTCTATTATACAAACGGATCTCACGAGGTTTTTGTTGAGTTTTGTGTCCTGAAGTTTTCAAGTTTTGGGTGAGATCATGATGGATGAAGGAATAAGGAGCGGAAAGATCCTAAGATTGGGGATGCCCAAGGCACCCCAAGGTAATATTCAAGGAAGACCCAAGCGTCTAAGCTTGGGGATGCCTTGGATGGCATCCCCTCTTTCGTCTACAATCTATCGGTATGTTACTTGGAGCTATATTTTATTCATCACGTGATATGAGTTTTTCTTGGAGCATCTTGTACCATAGTTTTGCTTTGTTTGCTTTTTAGTTCGCCACAATCATCATTTACTGGACACACCTTTCGAGAGGGACACACATTTATTATGTTTTGTTAGAGTACTCTATGTGCTTCACTTATATCTTTTGAGCTAGGCAGTTGCTCTAGTGCTTCACGTATATCTTTTAGAGCACAGCGCTGGTTATATTTTGTAGAAATAGTTGCACTCTCATGCTTCATTTAAATCTTGTTGAGAGTCTAGTAAATAGTAATGGCAATATGTGCGGGTTATAAGACTAGTCCGAGAAGGATAGGTGTTCAAGGGGGATATAATAAAAACTTTCATGTAGATCACTAAATATGAAATGTATGGTTTAATGAAAGGATATAGGTTCATGATCATTGGTTAGTATAAATATCGGTATTAAAACGTGTTATTAACTGCTCATCTAAGTGTTGGTCATGGCATGGTGGGGAGGTTTGAGCATTTGTATTTCTGATTGAAATCCTTGAGTTGTTATAATCGGATGCACACAATGGTTAACTCCTACCAACCAATTCCCTAGGGGCATGTGAGTAGTACTTCACTTCGAGGGCTAATAGGCTTTCACAATAAGTATGCGAGTTCTTTATGACTAATGGGAGTCCATGGATTATACACTCTTACCTTTCCGCGATTTTCTAGCCTCTTCGGTACCGTGCATTGCCCTTTCTCACCCCAAGAGTTGCTGAAATTTTTGCCAGTGCATTCAAACCCCGTGATATGATATGCTCTACGACACATAAGCCTCCTTATATCTTCCTTAAAATAGCCACCATACCTACCTATTATGGCATTTCCATAGCCATTCCGAGATATATTGCCATGCAACTTCCACCGTCATGTTTTCATGACATACGTGTTCATTGTCATATTGCTTTGCATGATCATAGAGCTGACATGACATTTGTGGCACAACCACCGTTCATTGATACGTATCCAACGTATCTATAATTTTGCTTGTTCCATGCTGTGATATTATCAATCTTGGATGTTTTATAATAATTTTATAGTCATTTTATATCATTTTTTGGTATTAACCTATTGACATAGCGCCAAGTGCTAGTTGTTGTTTTCTGCATGTTTTTTACATCGCAAGAAATCAATATCAGACGGATTCCAAACGCAACGAAACTTTACGGAGATATTTGTGGACCCGAAGGAACATAATGGGCCCTGGCTGCGCCTAGGGGGTGTTCCGAGGAGAGCACAACACACCAGCGCGCGCCAGGAGGCCCAGGCGCGCCCTGGTGGGTAGTGCCCACCTCGGGTGCCCCCCCGGACCGCCTCTTTGCTCTATAAATACCCCAATATTCCCAAAACCCTAGGGGAGTCGACGAAATATTCATCCAGCCGCCGCAGAGTCCAGAACCACCAGATCCAATCTAGACACCATCTCGGATGGGGTTCACCACCTCCATTGGTGCCTCTCCGATGATGCGTGAGTAGTTCTTTGTAGACCATCGGGTCCGTAGTTAGTAGCTAGATGGCTTCATCTGTCTCTCTCTGAAAATTCTCAATACAATGGTCTCTTGGAGATCCATATGATGTAACTCTTTTGCGGTGTGTTTGTTGGGATCGATGAACTTTGAGTTTATGATCAGATCTATCTTTTTATATCCATGAAAGTATTTGAGGTTCTTTGATCTCTTTTATGCATGATTGCTTATAGCCTCATATTTCTTCTCCGATTTTTGGGTTTTGTTTGGCCAACTTGATCTATTTATCTTGGAATGGGAAGAGGTGCTTTGTAGTGGGTTCAATCTTACGGTGCTTGACCCTAGTGACAGAAAGGGAACCGACACGTATGTATCGTTGCTACTAAGGATAAAACGATGGGGTCTATCTCTACATAGATAGATCTTGTCTATATCATGTCATCATTCATATTGCATTACTCCGTTTTTCCATGAACTTAATACACTAGATGCATGCTGGATAGCGGTCGATGTGTGGAGTAATAGTATTATATGCAGGTAGGAGTCGGTCTACTAATCTTGGACGTGATGCCTATGTAATGATCATTTCTTGGATATCGTCATGAGTATTTGAAGTTCTATCAATTGCCCAACAGTATATTTGTTCACCCACCGTTTGCTATTTTTCTCGAGAGAAGCCACTAGTGAAACCTACGGCCCCCGGGTCTCTTTCCCATATATTTGCCTTTGCGATCTACTTTTCTTTTGCATTTATTTTCAAATCTATTAAACCAAATATACAAAAATACCTTGCTGCGTTTTATTCTTATTTATTTGATTTGGCGTTCGATCTATCAATCTACTACAAATTTATCTCACGTCCGTTTGCCCATCTGGGGCGCCGCTACCCGAAAGGGATTGACAACCCCTTTTACACGTCGGGTTGCGAGGATTTTTTATCTGTGTGCAGGGGCTGTTTACATTGTGTTGCTTGGTTCTCCTAATGGTTCGATAACCTTGGTTTCATATCTTAGGGAAATACCTACCGCCGCTGTGCTGCATCATCCCTTCCTCTTTGGGGAAAAACCGATGTAGCTTCAAGCGACATCAAAAGGAATTTCTGGCGCCGTTGCCGGGGAAGATCTTCAACACATACCAGGTTCCCAATCACAAATCTCATCTCCTTGCAATTTACATTATTTGCCATTTGCCTCTCATTTTCCTCTCCCCCACTTCACAAAAATTTGCCGTTTTATTCGCCCCTCTTTTTCGTTGGCCGTTTTCTTGCCGAATCTGTTTTTGTGTGTGTTGTTGTTTGCATAGTCATGATGCCTCGAAGAAAATATTATGATGTTCCTTACCCCAATATTTTGCTTCAAATTGAGAAAAGTACTAAGGAATATATGCCTACACAATTTGAGCATAATAAGTATTTTACCGAAGAACTTAAGGAACACTCTGTTGTGCTTGATGCTATAACAAAACAACTTGATGATATTAGTAGAGAAGTTTGCAATCTCCAATCTAAGTATGCTTTCGCTGAAAGTTTGCTAGGAAAAAATTCCGATGCACAACCTACTCTAATAAATCAAATGGCAGCTAAACCAATCTCACTAGAGGACAAAAGTGATGAAGATCTTAAAATGATTGGTGTTTCTTCTATTGATTCCTTGTTTAGTAAAGTTAAGATTGATGAAAAAGGGACTGGAGACGAGTCAACTTTAGGTAGAAGGCGTCCCAATATTTCGGAGGGTGAAATACTTGTTGAGAAAATTGATGAAAGTGGGTTTGAAGAGGTCAAAACTTTAGCTAGTGATGTGCCCACTCTTCTGGATTACAAAGACTTTAATTATGATAGTTGCTCTTTGATTGATTGTATTTCTTTGTTGCAATCCATGATAAATTCACCTCATGCCTATGAACAAAATAAAGCTTTTACTAAACATATTATTGATGCTATGATGAAATCTTTTGAAGAAAAATTGGAATTGGAAGTTTCAATTCCTAGAAAATTGCATGATGAGTGGGAACCTACTATCAAAGTCAAGATTAAAATTTATGAATGTTTTTCTTTGTGTGACTTGGGTGCTAGTGTTTCTACAATCCCGAAATCTTTATGTGATGTGCTTGGTCTTACCGATCTTGAAGAATGTTCTTTAAATTTGCACTTGGCGGATTCTACTATTAAAAGGCCTATGGGAAGAATTAATGATGTTCTTATTCTTGCAAATAGGAATTATGTGCCCATAGATTTTATTGTTCTTGATGTTGATTGCAATCCGTCTTGTCCAACTATTCTTGGTAGACCATTTTTATGCACTATCGGTGCCGTGATTGATATGAAAGAAGGCAATATTATGTTCCAATTTCCTTTGAGGAAGGGTATGGAACACTTTCCTAGAACAAGAATTAGGCCACCATATGAATCAATCATGAGAGCATCTTATGGATCTCGAACCAAAGATGGCTCAACTTAGATCCTTGCTTTATGCCTAGCTAAGGGCGTAAAACTATAGCGCTTGTTGGGAGGCAACCCAATGAATAAAATTTATTTTTGCTTTTTGATCTTTTTTCTTGAGTGTTAGAACAAGGTTTGTTTTTGTGTTTTACTTAGTGTTTGTGCCAAGTAGAACCGATAGGATCTTCTTGGGTGAGAGTTGTTTGATCTTGCAGAAAAACAGAAACTTTTGTGCTCACGAAAACAATTCTTATTTTTTACCAGAGCGTGATAAAATGCCAATTATTTTTACAGAAGATTAATATACAGATTTCTCAGGTCGTCCTATTTTTTCAGAATTTTTGGAGTTCCATAAGTTTTCAAAATAGTCACATTGCTACAGACTGTTCTGTTTTGACAGATTCTGTTTTCTTTGCGTTGTGTGCTTATTTTGATGGCTCTATGGTTTTCTTTGATGAGTTTTTGCCATAGAAAAGTTGGAATACAGTAGATATAATGCAAAAACAAAATATGAATTGGTTTGGTACAGTACTTATAGTAGTGATTTGCTTTCTTTTACTAACGGATCTCACGAAGGTTTTGTTGAGTTTTGTGTGATTGAAGTTTTCAAGTTTTGGGTTATCTTACGATGGATGAAGGAATAAGGAGTACAAGATCCTAAGCTTGGGGATGCCCTAGCATCCCAAGCTATTATCCAAAAATGAGCAACCAATTAATCGTCGGGATGCCCCCGAGTGGCATCCCCTCTTTCTTCTAACGACCATCAGTATTTTACTCGAAGCTATATTTTTATTCGTCACATACTATGTGTTTTTCTTGGAGCGTCTTGTATAATACGAGTTTTTGCTTGTTTTATTTTGTGTTTTAAATCTTGATCCCTTGCTGGACACACCTATTTGGGAGAGCCAAAATTATGTCATGCCTTGTTAGAATTGCTCTCTATGCTTCACTTAAATTTTTATGAGCTATGGACTTGCTCTAGTGCTCACTTATATCATTTGAGCACGGTGTGCTTTAGTATTTTTGAAGAAATGCTCTCTTGCTTAACTTAGATTTATTTGAGAGTTAATAAAAATTTCAAGAAATTCTATCTTGCTTCACTTAAATTATTTTGAGAGAAAGAAAAAATATATTATCCTCATGATCTTCACTTATATTTGTTTGAGCTTATGAAAAGCAACATATGAAAATTAGTCCCAAAGTGATAGATATCCAAGAAGGATATAATAAAAACTTTCATGAAGATCATTGGGAAAAATAAACTTGATTCCTAGTAATAATTTTGAGATATGATGATGTGATATGTGAGTTATATTGGTGAGTAATTATGCTTTAGTAAGAATATTGATGTTAAGGTTTGTGATTCCCTATGCAAGCACGAAAGTCAATAGTCATGCAATGAAATTATCTCCTACTTGTGGTGCATTATTCGGTGTTATTTATGCTTAATGCTTGCTTATGAGATTATTCATTTCTTGGTTGGTCGCTTCTCAATCTTTTTGCTAGCCTTCATTTTGCACTAAGTATGATCTCTACTTGTGCATCCAAAAACCTTTAAACCAGTTTTGCCACATGAGTCCACTATATCTACCTATATGCGGTATTCTTTTGCTGTTCTAAGCAAATTTGCATGTGCCATCTCTAATTTTCAAAATAAACTTCTCTTTTGCGCTCGCGGAGCAGTGAGGGGTGGCTAATATTTTCCATGCTAGATGTGTTATTCTCAAGATGAGTGCTTATTCACTTGTCATTGCACAAGAATAAGGCAAATGTATTAGGGATGCCCAGTCCTGAAATGAAAAATTAATTTACTTTATGTTGTCAAATAATAAATTCCTTGGAAAGTGTTGGTATGGAGGGCAACCGTGGATACGGCTAGCCATGGAAAGTGAAAGTATGGTTGACAAAGGAATAAACTTTATTTTCTGTTTGGGAACCGTCTATGATATATCTAGCATGGAAAGTGTTGGGAACTCTAAGTCGTTTTTGTTGGTGGGATGGATACACCTCCCAAAATGTTTTTATCTCTAAGTTTTTTGCTTTGAGCTCTGGCACCTCTACAAATCCCTACTTCCGTCTGCGAACGGCCTTTCTTTTTACTTTATGCAATTTTTATTTTAAATTTGAGTCTCCATCTTCTCTTACAAAAGCACCAACTAGGAGGCAATATGATCGTACTTAAGTATTGGGTGTAGCTAATATGCGAGTGTGTTTCATGAATGGATCAATGGTTGAGCATGATAGGCTAGGGCTAACTTATTTTAGCGTTGATATTTTGAAAGACATGGTTGCTTGTTGATATGCTTGAGTATTTAAATTATCATGTCAAAACTAGACTATTGCTTGGAACAATATAAAAGTGCAAATGTCCATGCTATAAAGAAATAATATGATATGACATGATAGGCAGCATTCCACATCAAAAATTCTATTTTTATCACTTCCCTAGTCGAGGACGAGTAGGAGTTAAGCTTGGGGATGCTGATACGTCTCCAACGTATCTATAATTTTTACTTGTTCCATGCTTTTATATTATCAATCTTGGATGTTTTATAATCATTTTGCAGTCATTTTATATCATTTTTTGGTACTAACCTATTGACATAGTGCCAAGTGCAAGTTGTTGTTTTCTGCATGTTTTGTACATCGCATCAGACGGAGTCCAAACGCAACGAAATTTTTCGAAGATTTTTTTTGGACCAGAAGGAACATAATGGGCCCTGGCTGCGCCTGGGGGTGCTCCAAGGAGAGCCCAACCCACCAGGGTGCGCCAGGAGGCCCAGGCACGCACTAGTGGGTTGTGCCCACCTCGGGTGCCCCCGGGACCGCCTCTTTGCTCTATAAATACCCCAATATTCCCAAAACCCTAGGGGAGTCGACGAAATATTCATCCAGCCGCCGCAGAGTCCAGAACCACCAGATCCAATCTAGACACCATCTCGGATAGGGTTCACCACCTCCGTTGGTGCCTCTCCGATGATGCGTGAGTAGTTCTTTGTAGACCTTCGGGTCCGTAGTTAGTAGCTAGATGGCTTCATCTGTCTCTCTCTGGATTCTCAATACAATGGTCTCTTGGAGATCCATATGATGTAACTCTTTTGCGGTGTGTTTGTTGGGATCGATGAACTTTGAGTTTATGATCAGATCTATCTTTTTATATCCATGAAAGTATTTGAGTTTCTCTGATCTCTTTTATGCATGATTGCTTATAGCATCGTATTTTTTCTCCGATATTTGGGTTTTGTTTGGCCAACTTGATCTATTTATCTTGCAATGGGAAGAGGTGCTTTGTAGTGGGTTCGATCTTACGGTGCTTGATCCCAGTGACAGAAAGGGACCCGACACGTATGTATCGTTTCTACTAAGGATAAAACGATGGGGTCTATCTCTACATAGATAGATCTGCTCTACATCATGTCATCGTTCTTATTGCATTACTCTTTTTTCTCCATGAACTTAATACACTAGATGCATGCTGGATAGCGGTCGATGTGTGGAGTAATAGTAGTATAGATGTAGGCAGGAGTCTGTCTACTAATCTTGGACGTGATGCCTATGTAATGATCATTGCCTGGATATCGTCATGAGTGTTTGAAGTTCTATCAATTTCCCAACAGTAATTTGTTCACCCACCGTTTGCTATTTTTCTCGAGAGAAGCCACTAGTGAAACTTACGCCCCCCCGGTCTCTTTCTCATATATTTGCCTTTGCGGTGTACTTTTCTTTTGCATTTATTTTCAGATCTATTAAACCAAAATACAAAAATACCTTGTTGCGTTTTATTCTTATTTACTTTATTTGGCGTTCGATCTATCAATCTACTACAAATTTATCTCACATTCGTTTGCCCATCTAGGGCGCCGCTACCCGAAAGGCATTGACAGCCCCTTTTACACGTCGGGTTGCGAGGATTTGTTATCTGTGTGCAGGGGCTGTTTACATTGTGTTGCTTGGTTTTCCTACTGGTTCGATAACCTTGGTTTCATATATGAGGGAAATACCTATCGCCGCTGTGCTGCATGATCCCTTCCTCTTTAGGGAAAAACCAACGTAGGTTCAAGCGACATCATTCATCATTATTATATATGTTACGCTCGATAGTTGCACATCCTGGTACACTGCGAGAGGCATTCATATAGAGTCATATTGTTTTAGTTATCGAGTTGTAATATCAAGTTGTAAGTAAATAAAAGTGTGATGATCATCATTATTAGGGCATTGTCTCAGTGAGGAAAGGATGATTGATACTATGATTCCCCCACTAGTCAGGATGAGACTCCAGACGTAAAAAGAGAGGCCAAAGAGCCCACCAAAGAAATGAGAGAAAAAGAGAGAAGAGGCAATGTTACTATCCTTTTACAGACTTGTGCTTTAGAGTGGCACCATGTTCTTCATACAGAGAGTCTCTTGAGTTATCACTTTCATATACTAGTGGGAAATTTTCAATATAGAACTTGGCTTGCATATTCCGATAATGGGCTTCCTCAAATGCCCGAGGTCTTGATGAGCAAGCAAGTTGGATGCACACCCACTTAGTTTTCGTTGAGCTTTCATACACTTATAGCTCTTAGTGCATCTGTTGCATGGCAATCCCTACTCCTCGCATTGATATCGATTAATGGGAATCTCCATAGCCCGTTGATTAGCCGCGTCGATGTGATACTTTTTTTTAACTTCCCTTATTGATCTCTACCACCGCATTCTATTACACCTATAGTGCTATATCCATGGCTCACACTCATTTATTGTGTGCAGCTGAAAATGCTGAAGCGCATTAGAAGTACGATCCAATTGCCTGGTTTGACACCGGGGTGCTCATGATTTATATTTATGCGGTGAAGGGGGAGTCATGCCATGCTAACACAATAAAATGAGTGGGGATAACATTCGTTAAGGATCACATATTTTGAAAAACTAATGATTATGTTTCTTATATTCATGGATATTATTATGTTGATATTATTACTTCATCGTTTCTCAATGATTATACCATAAAAAGTGATATGAACAAGGGTGTCCCGAACTTCCGAAAGGTTCTGATAACTCTCGATTTGGTGGAAACTTGACACAACTCGATCCGGCTTCCGAACAACACATTCTGAACCCCGCAATCGCAGCACCATGTCTCCACTGGTTATCGACCGGCGATGCACGGTCGACCTCGCCAAGAAGGCTAATCCTTGCCTGCGAATCGAAGAACACAAGCAAGAACAAGAAAGAATTGCAACCAAATTGCAGATGTATGATTAATCTCACGAAGTTGGGGTCTCACAAGCCGACGAACGGCGAAACTGATCTTGACAGGATAATCTAAGCAAAACCCGCCCCTAACCTAAGCACCGGCGGCTGTAAATATGCTCTAGGGTTAACCAAGGACCCTCTGGTCACGCCCCTAATTGGGCTAAAAAAGATACATGACCCAAAGGCCAAAAACAGTGGCGCAGCACCGAGACAGATTCTGGACGTCTTTTGTTTCGATGATTCCCGTTGATTCAGGAGGAATTTGACCATGGGACCAGCGCCATTGGAAAGTTTATCTTCTCAGCTATCCGTGCATATATAGAACGTCCAAAACCGAGCACGTATGCGACCTGGACAACCATTTTAGTGCAGACTTCTCCTGGACTCCGAAACAGACTCGAAGTCAACTTTGTTTGGGCTTTCACCTTGACTTGGACGCCCTTGCTGGTCCTCTCCACCTCCAAGCCCCTCTCCAAGTATCTCCTGGTGCTCTCCATGGTTCCTAATCATAATATAATCATTAGGTAGCAATCTATTCTCAGGAACATATAAAGAAGTGCTTAGGAACGAGCTCACCTCTAAATTCAATTGTCGCGCTCGAGCTCTAGTGATCAGTCCTTGTATATCCAGTGGAGTTTTGTGTGTATCCGAAGGAGTGATGTCCTCATCATCCTCCCCCTCTTGAATTGGAGTCGTCCTCGACTCAAACTCATCCTCTTCTCCCAAATATGGCCTCAAATCTGAAATATTAAAGGTGGGACTAACCCCAAACTCGGGAGGCAACTCAAGTTCATATGCATTATCATTTAGCTTGGCAAGTATTTTGAAAGGACCGTCAGCTCTAGGCATCAACTTAGACTTTCTTAAATCTGGAAACCTATCCTTTCTCAAGTGCAACCAAACCAAATCACCCGGTTCTAGTTTAACTTCTTGTGTACCTTTACTACCAGCAATTCTATACTTTTCATTCATTTTTTCAATATTGTGCTTTGTTGTCTCATGCATTTTCAAGATAAAATCAGCATGTTCTTTGGCATCATTGTGAACCCTCTCACTTGTAGGTAAAGACAAGATATCAATAGGAGCACGGGGATTAAAACCATACACTACCTGAAAAGGACTTACCTTGGTGGTAGAATGTGTTGCCCGGTTGTATGCAAACTCCACATGAGGCAAACATTCTTCCCACATCTTCAAATTTTTCTTCAAAACAGCCCTCAACATGGTGCCCAAAGTGCGATTTACCACCTCAGTTTGCCCATCAGTTTGTGGGTGACAAGTTGTAGAAAACAACAATTTTGTACCCAACTTGTTCCATAGGGTGCGCCAAAAATGACTCAAGAATTTTGCATCACGATCTGAAACAATAGTAGAAGGCATACCATGCAAACGAACAATCTCTTTGAAAAAGAGGTCAGCAATATAAACAGCATCATCACTTTTATGACATGGTATAAAGTGTGCCATCTTAGAAAAACGATCCACCACAATAAAAATACTATCCCTTCCCCTCTTAGTCCTAGGCAATCCTAACACAAAATCCATAGAAATTCTGCCCAAGGAATAGAAGGAACAGGAAGAGGCATGTCTAAACCATGTGGATTCAAGCGAGATTTAGCTTTTTGACATGTGGTGCAGCGAGCCACGAACCTCTCAACATCTCTCCTCATCTTTGGCCAAAAGAAATGTGTGGCCATAACGTCCTCCGTCTTCTTCGCACCGAAATGACCCATCAATCCTCCTCCATGCGCCTCCTGTAACAACAAAAGGCGAACGGAACCAACTGGAATGCATAGACGGTTAGCTCTAAACAAAAACCCATCGTTAAGGACAAATTTATTCCATGTACGCCCCTCTCGACATTGCAGCAAAACATCTTTAAAGTCAAAATCAAGCGCATATTGTTGTTTTATTGACTCAAGTCCAAAAATCCGACAATCAAGTTGAGACAACAAAGTATATCGTCTAGACAAAGCATCAGCAATCACATTATCCTTCCCTTTCTTGTGTTTGATGATATAAGGGAAAGATTCAATAAATTCAACCCACTTAGCATGCCTACGATTCAAATTATTTTGAGAGCGAAGATACTTAAGCGATTCATGATCAGAATGAATAACAAATTCTTTAGGCCACAAATAATGACTCCACGTTTCTAAAGAACGCACAAGTGCATACAATTCCTTATCATATGTGGAATAATTCAGAACAGGACCAAGCATTTTTTCGCTAAAGTATGCAACGGGTTTACCATCTTGCATCAAAACACCACCAATGCCGACTCCACTAGCATCACATTCTAGCTCAAAAGTCTTACCAAAGTTAGGAAGTTGCAGCAATGGCGCATGCGTAAGCTTGTCCTTCAAAGTGCCAAAGGACTCCTCTTGTGCCTTCCCCCAATGGAACGCCACACCCTTCTTCGTCAACTCATGCAGCGGTGCAGCAATGGTGCTAAAAGCCTTGACGAAGCGGCGGTAGAAACCTGCAAGACCAAGAAAACTCCTCACCTGTGTGATAGCTTGTGGTACCGGCCAGCTCTGTGTGGCATCAATCTTCGTCTCATCCACCTCAATTCCCTGTGGAGTAACAACGTAACCAAGAAAAGAGACTCGATCCGTGCAAAAAATGCACTTCTCAAGGTTACCAAACAAATGTGCATCCCTTAAAGCATTAAAAACAACACGTAAATGGTCCATATGTTCATCCAAAGACTTGCTGTAAATTAAGACATCATCAAAGTAAACCACCACAAATCTACCAATAAATGCTCTTAAAACCTCATTCATTAAGCGCATGAAAGTGCTAGGTGCATTTTCAAGCCAAAAGGCATTACCAGCCACTCGTACAACCCAAATTTAGTTTTGAAAGCTGCTTTCCATTCATCTCCAAGTTTCATTCTAATTTGGTGGTAGCCACTACGCAAGTCAATCTTTGTGAAAATTATAGAACCACACAGCTCATCAAGCAAGTCGTATAACCTAGGAATAGGATGACGATACCGAATAGTAATATTATTGATGGCTCTACAATCAGCACACAGACGCCAAGTACCATCTTTCTTAGGAACCAAAAGTATAGGAACAGCACAAGGACTAAGGCTTTCACGTACATACCCGCGGTCCAAAAGGTCTTGGACTTGTCGCTGAATTTCCTTGGTCTCCTCGGGGTTGGTTCGATAGGCAGCACGATTTGGCAAAGTTTCACCCGGAATCAAATCAATTTGATGCTCTATCCCTCTCATAGGTGGCAGCCCCGGGGGTATCTCAGCTGGAAAAATGTCCTCAAACTCCTGCAAAAGGTTAGTGACAGCAGGAGACAACGAACTAGCAATATCATCAAGCGAAAACAAAGCTCGTTTGCATATCAAAGCATAGCAAATATCATCATCAGAAATTTCAGCAAGGTCACATTTTGTTGCAAGCATAACACCACCCTTCAATTTAATTCCCTCGGCCTTACAAATAGGTGCGGACTTATCCTTTTTAGGTGGAAAAGCAGAATTAGCAACTTGCTGATTTTTAGATTTAGCATCACTCAAACTAGCAGCTCTCTCTCTATCAGCTTGTACAATTTCAGCAGGGGTCAAAGGTACCAAAGTAATTTTCTGCCCTTTATGCACAAAAGTGTATTTATTACTTCTTCCATGGTGTGTAGCATCATTCTCATGTTCCCAAGGCCGACCCAACAAAAGTGAACAAGCTTGCATAGGTACGACATCACAATCAACAGAATCAGCATAGGCACCAATGGAAAAAGGAACTCTGCATGTTTGTGTTACCTTAGCTTTTCCAGAGTCATTTAACCACTGAATATGGTATGGATGTGGATGTGGTCGTGTGGTCAAACCAAGCTTCTTGACTAGATCAGAACTCACCAAATTGTTGCAGCTTCCTCCATCAATGATAACACGTGCTCGTCGGTTCTTGATGACAAAGAAAATCTGAAACAAGTTGTGGTGTTGTAGCTTCTCAGGTTGCTCAATTTGTGTGCTGAGCACACGCTAAACAATAATGTTCCTGTGGCCTGAAGTATCGGCGCCCCCAAGGACATGACCCTCATCATCGTCAGCGATGGCGGCATCATCATCATTAGCATCATCCTCCACATCGGAGGTGCTGATATAACCTCCATCTTCGGTTGCCACATATGCCCGCTGACTTGGGCAATCCTTCTGCATATGGCCACGTCCTTGGCAGCGGTGGCACTGAATGCTGGAAGTGCGTCCCATCGAGGCGATGGACGAAGCACTATTGGCGGGACCCTGCAAAGAATTTTTACCTGAATATGTAGGACGTGCAGCAGGTGGTGTAGGTGCTCTAGTAACACGACTGCGTGAGGCAGAAGCTTGCTGGTCCGCTGTTAGGGGCACCCGGAAAGAGGATGGCTTAGGCAGCCCCGAAGGAGCCGTCGTGCGTGGCGTGTAGGAGGCGTGGACGTTGCTCCTGTTCCGCAGCTCACGTCCCTGCAATTCCTTCTCTGCAAGCATATCAAACTGGAACAACTGGTTGACAGTATGAAATTCTTTATAATCAACAATGTCCTAAATCTCACGCCTCAAACCCGAATAAAAATGACAAATGGAATCCTCAAGCCCCTCCACTATACCACAATGCGTCAAACCCTCTTGAAGCTCAGCATAGTAATCTTGTACAGATTTTTCTCCTTGTTCTAAACGTTGCAGTTTGTTACGCAAATCTCTATGATACGAAGGAGGAACAAAGCGATCACGCATAGCTACCTTAAGTCGTTCCCATGTATCAGGTAAAGCACCCTGTCCAGCTAGCTCATTCCACCAAATAATAGCAAAGTCCTTTGTTGGGGAACGTAGTAATTTCAAAAAATTTCCTACGCACACGCAGGATCATGGTGATGCATAGCAACGAGAGGGGAGAGTGTTGTCCACGTACCCTCGTAGACCGAAAGCGGAAGCGTTAGCACAACGCTGTTGATGTAGTCGTACGTCTTCACGATCCGACCGATCCAAGTACCGAACGTACGACACCTCCGAGTTCAGCACACGTTCAGCTCGATGACGTCCCGCGAACTCCGATCCAGCAGAGCTTCACGGGAGAGTTCCGTCAGCACGACGGCGTGATGACGGTGATGATGTTGCTACCGACGCAGGGCTTCGCCTAAGCACCGCTACGATATGACCGAGGTGGAATATGGTGGAGGGGGGCACCGCACACGGCTAAGAGATCAAGAGATCAATTGTTGTGTCTAGAGGTGCCCCGTTGCCCCCGTATATAAAGGAGCAAGGGGGAGAGGCGGACGGCCAGAGGAGGGCGCGCCAAGGGGGGAGTCCTACTCCCACCGGGAGTAGGACTCCTCCTTTCCTTGTTGGAGTAGGAGAGGGAAGGAAGGGAGAGAGGAGGAGAAGGAAAAAGGGGGGCGTCGCCCCCCCTCCTTCTCCAATTCAGACTAGAGGGGGAGGGGCGCGCGGCTGCCCTGGCCGCCCCTCCTCTTCTCCCACTAAGGCCCATGAGGCCCAATTAACTCCCCGGGGGGTTCCGGTAACCCCCCGGTACTCCGGTAAATGTCCGAAACCTCCCGAACACTTTCCGGTGTCCGAACATAGTCGTCCAATATATCGATCTTTACGTCTCGACCATTTCGAGACTCCTTGTCATGTCCGTGATCATATCCGGGACTCCGAACTACCTTCGGTACATCAAAACACAAAAACTCATAATACCGATCGTCACCAAACTTTAAGCGTGCGGACCCTACGGGTTCGAGAACTATGTAGACATGACCGAGACACGTCCCCGGTCAATAACCAATAGCGGTACCTGGATGCTCATATTGGCTCCTACATATTCTACGAAGATCTTTATCGGTCAAACCGCATAACAACATACGTTGTTCCCTTTGTCATCGGTATGTTACTTGCCCGAGATTCGATCGTCGGTATCTCAATACCTAGTTCAATCTCGTTACCGGCAAGTCTCTTTACTCGTTCCGTAATGCATCATCCCGCAACTAACTCATTAGTCACATTGCTTGCAAGGCTTATAGTGATGTGCATTACCGAGAGGGCCCAGAGATACCTCTCCGACAATCGGAGTGACAAATCCTAATCTCGAAATACGCCAACTCAACAAGTACCTTCGGAGACACCTGTAGAGCACCTTTATAATCACCCAGTTACGTTGTGACGTTTGGTAGCACACAAAGTGTTCCTCCGGTAAACGGGAGTTGCATAATCTCATAGTCATAGGAACATGTATAAGTCATGAAGAAAGCAATAGCAACATACTAAACGATCAAGTGCTAAGCTAACGGAATGGGTCAAGTCAATCACATCATTCTCCTAATGATGTGATCCCGTTAATCAAATGACAACTCATGTCCATGGCTAGGAAACTCAACCATCTTCGATTAACGAGCTAGTCAAGTAGAGGCATACTAGTGACACTATGTTTGTCTATGTATTCACACATGTATTATGTTTCCGGTTAATACAATTCTAGCATGAATAATAAACATTTATCATGATATGAGGAAATAAATAATAACTTTATTATTGCCTCTAGGGCATATTTCCTTCAGTCTCCCACTTGCACTAGAGTCAATAATCTAGATTACACAGTAATGATTCTAACACCCATGGAGTTTTGGTGCTGATCATGTTTTGCTCGTGGAAGAGGCTTAGTCAACGGGTCTGCAACATTCAGATCCGTATGTATCTTGCAAATCTCTATGTCTCCCACCTGGACTTGGTCCCGGATGGAATTGAAGCGTCTCTTGATGTGCTTGGTCCTCTTGTGAAATCTGGATTCCTTTGCCAAGGCAATTGCACCAGTATTGTCACAAAAGATTTTCATTGGACCCGATGCACTAGGTATGACACCTAGATCGGATATGAACTCCTTCATCCAGACTCCTTCATTTGCTGCTTCCGAAGCAGCTATGTACTCCGCTTCACACGTAGATCCCGCCACGACGCTTTGTTTAGAACTGCACCAACTGACAGCTCCACCGTTCAATGTAAACACGTATCCGGTTTGCGATTTAGAATCGTCCGGATCAGTGTCAAAGCTTGCATCGACGTAACCATTTACGACTAGCTCTTTGTCACCTCCATAAACGAGAAACATATCCTTAGTCCTTTTCAGGTATTTCAGGATGTTCTTGACCGCTGTCCAGTGATCCACTCCTGGATTACTTTGGTACCTCCCTGCTAGGCTAATAGCAAGACACACATCAGGTCTGGTACACAACATTGCATACATGATAGAGCCTATGGCTGAAGCATAGGGAACATCTTTCATTTTCTCTCTATCTTCTGCAGTGGTCGGGCATTGAGTCTGACTCAACTTCACACCTTGTAACACAGGCAAGAACCCTTTCTTTGCTTGATCTATTTTGAACTTCTTCAAAACTTTGTCAAGGTATGTGCTTTGTGAAAGTCCTATCAAGCGTCTTGATCTATCTCTATAGATCTTGATGCCCAATATGTAAGCAGCTTCACCGAGGTCTTTCATTGAAAAACTCTTATTCAAGTATCCTTTTATGCTATCCAGAAATTCTATATCATTTCCAATCAACAATATGTCATCCACATATAATATCAGAAATGCTACAGAGCTCCACTCACTTTCTTGTAAATACAGGCTTCTCCAAAAGTCTGTATAAAACCATATGCTTTGATCACACTATCAAAACGTTTATTCCAATTCCGAGAGGCTTGCACCAGTCCATAAATGGATCGCTGGAGCTTGCACACTTTGTTAGCTCCCTTTGGATCGACAAAACCTTCTGGTTGCATCATATACAACTCTTCTTCCAGAAATCCATTCAGGGATGCAGTTTTGACATCCATTTGCCAAATTTCATAATCATAAAATGCGGCAATTGCTAACATGATTCGGACAGACTTAAGCATCGCTACGGGTGAGAAAGTCTCATCGTAGTCAATCCCTTGAACATGTCGAAAACCTTTCGCAACAAGTCAAGCTTTATAGACAGTAACATTACCGTCAGCGTTAGTCTTCTTGAAGATCCATTTATGCTCAATGGCTTGCCGATCATCGGGCAAGTCAACCAAAGTCCACACTTTGTTCTCATACATGGATCCCATCTCAGATTTCATGGCCTCAAGCCATTTTGCGGAATCTGGGCTCACCATCGCTTCTTCATAGTTCGTAGGTTCGCCTTGGTCAAGTAACATGACCTCCAGAATAGGATTACCGTACCACTCTGGTGCGGATCTTACTCTGGTTGACCTACGAGGTTCAGTAGTAACTTGATCTGAAGTTTCATGATCAATATCATTAGTCCTCACTAATTGGTGTAGGTGTCACATGAACCGGTTTCTGTGAACTACTTTCCAATAAGGGAGCAGGTACAATTACCTCATCAGGTTCTACTTTCCTCCCACTCACTTCTTTCGAGAGAAACTCCTTCTCTAGAAAGGATCCATTCTTAGCAACGAATGTTTTGCCTTCGGATCTGTGATAGAAGGTGTACCCAACAGTTTCCTTTGGGTATCCTATGAAGACACATTTCTCCGATTTGGGTTCGAGCTTATCAGGTTGAAGCTTTTTCATATAAGCATCGTAGCCCCAAATTTAAGAAACGACAACTTTGGTTTCTTGCCAAACCACAGTTCATAAGGCGTCGTCTCAACGGATTTCGATGGTGCCCTATTTAACGTGAATGCAGCCGTCTCTAAAGCATAACCCCAAAAAGATAGCGGTAAATAAGTAAGAGACATCATAGATTGCACCATATCTAGTAAAGTACGATTACGACGTTCGGACACACCATTACGCTGTCGTGTTCCGGGTGGCATGAGTTGCGAAACTATTCCGCATTGTTTCAAATGTAGACCAAACTCATAACTCAAATATTCTCCTCCATGATCATATCGTAGAACTTTATTTTCTTGTTACGATGATTTTCCACTTCACTGTAAAATTCTTTGAACTTTTCAAATGTTTCAGACTTATGTTTCATTAAGTAGATATACCCATATCTGCTCAAATCATCTGTGAAGGTGAGAAAATAACGATAGCCGCCGCGAGCCTCAACATTCATCGGACCACATACATCAGTATGTATGATCTCCAACAAATCTGTTGCTCGCTCCATTGTTCCGGAGAACGGCATCTTAGTCATCTTGCCCATAAGGCATGGTTCGCAAGTACCAAGTGATTCATAATCAAGTGATTCCAAAAGTCCATCAGTATGGAGTTTCTTCATGCGCTTTACACCAATATGACCCAAACGGCAGTGCCACAAGTAAGTTGCACTATCATTATCAACTCTCCATCTTTTGGCTTCAACATTATGAATATGTGTATCACTACTATCGAGATTCAACAAAAATAGACCACTCTTCAAGGGTGCATGACCATAAAAGATATCACTCATATAAATAGAACAACAATTATTCTCAAATTTAAATGAATAACCATCTCGCATCAAACAAGATCTAGATATAATGGTCATGCTTAACGCTGGCACCAAATAACAATTATTTGGGTCTAAAACTAATCCTGAAGGTAGATGTAGAGGTAGCGTGCTGACGGCGATCACATCGACTTTGGAACCATTTCCCACGCGCATCGTCACCTCGTCCTTAGCCAGTCTTCGCTTAATCCGTAGTCCCTGTTTCGAGTTGCAAATATTAGCAACAGAACCAGTATCAAATACCCAGGTGTTATTGCGAGCTCTAGTAAGGTACACATCAATAACATGTATGTCACATATACCTTTGTTCACCTTTCCATCCTTCTTATCCGCCAAATACTTGGGGCAGTTCCGCTTCCAGTGACCAGTCTGCTTGTAGTAGAAGCACTCAGTCTCAGGCTTAGGTCCAGACTTGGGTTTCTTCTCTTGAGCAGCAACTTGTTTGCTGTTCTTCTTGAAGTTCCCCTTCTTCTTCCCTTTGCCCTTTTTCTTGAAACTGGTGGTCTTGTTGACCATCAACACTTGATGCTCCTTCTTGATTTCTACCTCTGCAGCCTTTAGCATTGCGAAGAGCTCGAGAATTGTCTTATCCATCCCTTGCATATTATAGTTCATCACGAAGCTCTTGTAGCTTGGTGGCAGTGATTGATGAATTCTGTCAATGACACTATCATCCGGAAGATTAACTCCCAGTTGAATCAAGTGATTGTTATACCCAGACATTTTGAGTATATGTTCACTGACAGAACTATTCTCCTCCATCTTGCAGCTGTAGAACTTATTGGAGACTTCATATCTCTCAATCCGGGCATTTGCTTGAAATATTAACTTCAACTCCTGGAACATCTCATATGCTCCATGACGTTCAAAATGTCGTTGAAGTCCCGGTTCTAAGCCGTAAAGCATGGCACACTGAACTATCGAGTAGTCATCAGCTTTGCTCTGCCAAACGTTCTAACGTCGTCAGTTGCATCCGCAGCAGGCCTGGCACCCAGCGGTGCTTCCAGGACGTAATTCTTCTGTGCAGCAATGAGGATAATCCTCCAGTTACGGACCCAGTCCGTGTAATTGCTACCATCATCTTTCAACCTTGCTTTCTCAAGGAACGCATTAAAATTTAACGGAACAACAACACGGGCCATCTATCGAGTAGTCATCAGCTTTGCTCTGCCAAACGTTCTAACGTCGTCAGTTGCATCCGCAGCAGGCCTGGCACCCAGCGGTGCTTCCAGGATGTAATTCTTCTGTGCAGCAATGAGGATAATCCTCAAGTTACGGACCCAGTCCGTGTAACTGCTACCATCATCTTTCAACTTTGCTTTCTCAAGGAACGCATTAAAATTTAACGGAACAACAGCACGGGCCATCTATCTACAATTAGCATAGACAAGCAAAATACTATCAGGTACTAAGTTCATGATAAATTTAAGTTCAATTAATCATATTACTTAAGAACTCCCACTTAGATAGACATCCCTCTAATCATCTAAGTGATCACGTGATCCAAATCAACTAAACCATGTCCGATCATCATCTGAGATGGAGTAGTTTTCAATGGTGAACATCACTATGTTGATCATATCTACTATATGATTCACGCTCGACCTTTCGGTCTCAGTGTTCCGAGGCCATATCTGCATATGCTAGGCTCGTCAAGTTTAACCCGAGTATTCCGCGTGTGCAAAACTGGCTTGCACCCATTGTAGATGAACGTAGAGCTTATCACACCCGATCATCACGTGGTGTCTCGGCACGACGAACTTTGGCAACGGTGCATACTCACGGAGAACACTTTTATCTTGAAATTTAGTGAGAGATCATCTTATAATGCTACCGTCAATCAAAGCAAAATAAGATGCATAAAAGATAAACATCACATGCAATCAATATAAGTGATATGATATGGCCATCACCATCTCGTGCTCGTGATCTCCATCTCCGAAGCACCGTGATGATCACCATCATCACCGGCGCGACACCTTGATCTCCATTGTAGCATCGTTCTCGTCTCGCCATCTATTGCTTCTATGACTATCGCTACCGCTTAGTGATAAAGTAAAGCAATTACAGGGCGATTGCATTGCATACAATAAAGCGACAACCATATGGCTCCTGCCAGTTGCCGATAACTCGGTTACAAAACATGATCATCTCATACAATAAAATATAGCATCATGCCTTGACCATATCACATCACAACATGCCCTGCAAAAACAAGTTAGACGCCCTCTACTTTGTTGTTGCAAGTTTTACGTGGCTGCTACGGGCTGAGCAAGAACCGTTCTTACCTACGCATCAAAACCACAACGATAGTTCGTCAAGTTAGTGCTGTTTTAACCTTCTCAAGGACCGGGCGTAGCCACACTCGGTTAAACTAAAGTTGGAGAAACAGACACCCGCCAGCCACCTGTGTGCAAAGCACATCGGTAGAACCAGTCTCGCGTTAGCGTACGGGTAATGTCGGTTCGGGCCGCTTCATCCAACAATACCGCCGAACCAAAGTGTGACATGCTGGTAAGCAGTATGACTTGTATCGCCCATAACTCACTTGTGTTCTACTCGCGCATATAACATCTACGTATAAAACCAGGCTCTGATACAACTGTAGGGGAACGTAGTAATTTCAAAAAAATTCCTACGCACACGCAGGATCATGGTGATGCATAGCAACGAGAGGGGAGAATGTTGTCCACGTACCCTCGTAGACTGAAAGCGGAAGCGTTAGCACAACGCGGTTGATGTAGTCGTACGTCTTCACGATCCGACCGATCCAAGTACTGAACGTACGGCACCTCCGAGTTCAGCACACGTTCAGCTCGATGACGTCCCGCGAACTCCAATCCAGCAGAGCTTCACGGGAGAGTCCCGTCAGCACGACGGCGTGATGACGGTGATGATGTTGCTACCGTCGCAGGGCTTGGCCTAAGCACCGCTATGATATGACTGAGGTGGAATATGGTGGAGGGGGGCACCGCACACGGCTAAGAGATTAAGAGATCAATTGTTGTGTCTAGAGGTGCCCCCCTGCCCCCGTATATAAAGGAGCAAGGGGGGAGGCGGTTGGCCAGGAGGAGGGCGTGCCAAGGGGGAGTCCTACTCCCACCGGGAGTAGGACTCGTCCTTTTCCTTGTTGGAGTAGGAGAGGGAAGGAAGGGAGAGAGGAGGAGAAGGAAAAAGAGGGGCGCCGACCCCCTCCTTGTCCAATTCGGACTAGAGGGGGACGAGGCGCGCGGCTACCCTGGCCGCCCATCCCCTTCTCCCACTAAGGCCCATGAGGCCCAATTAACTCCCCCCCCCCCGGGGGGGGGGGGGTCCGGTAACCCCCCCTGGTACTCCGGTAAATGTCCGAAACTTCCCGGAACCTTTTCGGTTTCCAAACATAGTCGTCCAATATATCGATCTTTATGTCTCAACCATTTCGAGACTCCTCATCATGTCCGTGATCATATCCGGGACACCGAACTACCTTCGGTATATCAGAACACAAAAACTCATAATATTGATCGCCACCAAACTTTAAGCGTGCGGACGCTACGGGTTCGAGAACTATGTAGACATGACCGAGACACGTCTCCGGTCAATAACCAATAGCGGAACCTGGATGCTCATATTGGCTCCCACATATTCTACGAAGATCTTATCGGTCAAACCGCATAACAACATACGTTGTTCCCTTTGTCATCGATATGTTACTTGCCCGAGATTCGATCGTCGGTATCTCAATACCTAGTTCAATCTCGTTTCCGGCAAGTCTCTTTACTCGTTCCGTAATGCATCATCCCGCAACTAACTCATTAGTTACATTGCTTGCAAGGCTTATAGTGATGTGCATTACGGAGAGGGCCCAGAGATACCTCTCCGACAATCGGATTGACAAATCCTAATCTCGAAATACGCCAACTCAACAAGTACCTTCGGAGACACCTGTAGAGCACCTTTATAATCACCCAGTTACGTTGTGACGTTTGGTAGCACACAAAGTGTTCCTCCGGTAAACGGGGGTTGCATAATCTCATAGTCATAGGAACATGTATATAGGTCAGGAAGAAAGCAATAGCAACATAATAAACGATCAAGTGCTAAGCTAACGGAATGGGTCAAGTCAATCACATCATTCTTCTAATGATGTGATCCCGTTAATCAAATGACAACTCATGTCCATGGCTAGGAAACTCAACCATCTTCGATTAACGAGCTAGTCAAGTAGAGGCATACTAGTGACACTATGTTTGTCTATGTATTCACACATGTATTATGTTTCTGGTTAATACAATTCTAGCATGAATAATAAACATTTATCATGATATGAGGAAATAAATAATAACTTTATTATTGCCTCTAGGGCATATTTCCTTCATCCTTAAACTCATTAGTAGCTAGTCGAACTCTATGTTGCTCCGGAACAAGGTGGGAATTAAACTTCTGTTCTAACGTCATCTCCCAATCGAGGTAGCCCTCGGCATCATAACGACCCGAAAAATTTGGTACTGTTAACTTAATCTTAGCATAAGGATCATCAGGAGCCTGATTATTATTACCTTGATGGCGATGTTGATTAACTGTACTACCCATACCTTGAGTGTTACGGCGAAGACATTGGCGCAATCTTGCTTGTCGTGTAGCTGCTTGATCTATGTTCCCATTAGCATCATACACAGTGTCTTCTGGCATTTGTCCACTGGTGTTGCTGCCGGACACGTCGTCGTTGTTGGTTGTTAAACAGGTTTCCAACTCGGTAACCCTGTCAGTTAACGTGGATATCCGTTTGTCCAACCGCTCGATGCTGTTGCCGAGGTTGAGTTCAATGAGCGCATCAGTAACAGCCTTCTTGATTGCCTCGTTCATCCCGTCGTGAACCTTCTCTACGGTAGCTTGTAGTTGCTCTTGGCTGACACATTCCTTGAAATCCTTGGGAGTGCTATCGCCGTTTTCACCGGTACCGGCCATTGTAAACACAAAAACAGGAACACACAATGAAGGTTATCCCTATCAACTACTATACAGTTGCAATAGTGCCTCTCAACACAGCAAATGGAAGCGTCTTATCAAGCTCTTACAAGGTTCTTACTAGCAAGGCAAAGGATACCTCGAAGGCGTAATCCGGCGATTGCGAGGGTCAAAAACATGTGCCTGTTCAGAAGGTTGTATGTGGAGCTTGGAAGGCACTATATGTGAGTGGAACACAATTCAAAAACATATAGTAATGCTGAATAAATGTCCAAAAATCTTGTCCTAGTTGCTGGCCTACTCGTGTTCTAAACCAAGTATGATATTGAAGACAAAGGTAGAAACAAGTATGAGGGTAAAGACAACGACAGACAAGAACAAAGCAGGGACAGTAGCTCAGCACAAACACTCAATGCTAAAAAAATTGTGCTCCTACACTTTTTGTTTGATGTTTTTCTCACAAGTAGGAGAGAAAGTTTCGGCTCAACCTGATAGAAAATAAGGACCGTGTTGAAACTATATCGCGCGCACAAACAATTTTCTTAACAGAAATTTTGCCAATATTGAGGACGCGTAGGTGGTGGCAGCGGATTGTGAACAGGGTTGTGGACTAACACACTAACTAGACCAGCAACAAAACATGACAAAGGACACAAACTCAACACTACGGACTCTTAAATAGAATTGTACAAAAGGCTAAACGTGGTCTGGAAATCTGGGATGGCAGAACCTAACAACTAATTTTTTTTTGGACTTTTCTGTGGACTCTAGGATGAAGGCGAAAACAAAAACTAACTAGGGAAGGGCGAACCTGACGGTGCACCTGAAGCTCTGATTACCACTTGATATGAACAAGGGTGTCCCGACCTTCCGAAAGGTTATGATAATTCTTGATTTGGTAGAAACTTGACACAACTCGATCCGGCTTCCGAACAACACGTTCTGAACCCCGCAATCGCAGCACCACGTCTCCTCTGGTTATCGAGCGGCGATGCACGGTCGACCTCGCCTAGAAGGCTAATCCTTGCCTGCGAATCGAAGAACACAAGCAAGAATAAGAAAGAATTGCAACCAAATTGCAGATGTATGATTAATCTCACGAAGTTGGGGTCTCACAAGCCGATGAACGACGAAACTGTTCTTGACAGGATAATCTAAGCAAAACCCGCCCCTAACCTAAGCACCGGCGGCTGTAAATATGCTCTAGGGTTAACCAAGGACCCTCTGGTCACGCCCCTAATTGGGCTCAAAACGATACATGGCCCAAAGGCCAAAAACGGTGGCGCAGCACCGAGACAGATTCTGGACGTCTTTTGTTTCGATGATTCCCATTGATTCAGGAGGAATTTGACCATGGGACCAGCGCCATTGGAAATATTATCTTCTCAGCTATCCGTGCATATATAGAACGTCCAAAACTGTGCCCGTATGCGACCTGGACAACCGTTTTAGTGCAGACTGCTCCTGGCCTCCGAAACAGACTCGAAGTCAACTTTGTTTGGGCCCCCACCTTGACTTGGACGCCCTTGCTGGTCCTCTCCACCTCCAAGCCCCTCTCCAAGTATCTCCTGGTGCTCTCCATGGCTCCTAATCATAATATAATCATTAGGTAGCAATCTATTCTCAGGAACATATAAAGAAGTGCTTAGGAACGAGCTCACCTCTAAATTCAATTGTCGCGCTCGAGCTCTAGTGATCGGTCCTTGTATATCCAGTGGAGTTTTGTGTGTATCCGAAGGAGTGATGTCCTCATCAAAAAGATTACATGATACACATGTTAGGTATCATTTCACATCGAAAATTCTGGTTTTATCATTTACCTACTCGAGGACGAGTAGGAACTAAGCTTGGGAATGATGATACGTCTCCAACGTATCTATACTTTTTTATTGTTTCATGCTATTATATTATCAATATTGGATGCTTTATATGCATTTATATGCTATTTTATATCATTTTTGGGAACTAACCTATTAACCAAGTGCTAGTTGTTATTTTGTGCCTATTTTTGGTTTTCCAAAAAATCAATACCAAACGGAGTCCAAATGCCACAAAACTTTTTGACGATTTTTTCTGGACAAAAGAGACCCTAGAAGCTTCACGAGGAGACCACGTTGGAAGCAAGGACACGGCAAGACAACGGGGCGCACCCACGGAGGTAGGGCGCGACCTGTTACCTTATGGGCCCCACATGGCTCCGTCTGACCTAATTCCACTTCTATAAGTTCTTAAATATTGGGAAACCGCTAGAGAGCTATCTCAAACACTTTTTCAGGCGTCACAAGCTTAGGTTGTTCTGTGATCCCATCTGGAGGCCTTTTCGGGACTCTGCTGGAGGGGGAATCGATCACGGAGGGCTTCTACATAATCTTTGCTGCCTTCTGATGATGCATGAGTAGTTTACCACAGACTTAAGGGTCCATAGTTAGTAGCTAGATGGCTTCTTCTCTCTCTTTGATCTTCAATACAACGTTCTCCTTGATCTTCTTGGAGTTATATTCGATGTAATCTTTTTTTGCAATGTGTTTGTTGGGATCCGATGAATTGTGGTTTATGAACAGATTATTCATTGAGAGTAACTGAGTCTTGTCTAAACTTTATTATGCATGATTGTTATAGCTTTGTATTTCTCTTCGATCTATCCGTTTGGTTTGGCCAACTAGATTAATTTATCTTCAGTGGGAGAGTTGCTTTGTAATGGCACTACTGCAAGATGGTCCAAACGCGACACTATGATCAGAGACCCTTCGACGAAACTGTGTGCGATGCCATAATCACAAACGATGGTGTAAAAAAACCATCACAAAAGGTGCAAAACGTTTGCAATGACGGATGCATCAGACACGGTTCAGATTTTAGTTGCGTGTGCGATGCAGGGCATACGGTTTAGTTTAATTAACTGTTTGCGATGAGGAGGAACAAAAGAAACGGGCAGCCAGATGAAGGTGTGTGCGATATACATCATACGGTTCACTAGGATGAACGGTGTGTGATTAGGCAAGACAATGGAAATGGTTCAACTGAACAAGATGTGTGTGATACACGACAAACAAGTCCGTAATCAGAAATGTGTGCGAAGACCAATAATAACACAGACGATTGCTGCTAATAAGCTGTGTGATTTGCTTTGTCTACAGAAGAATAACATGTGTGTATATATATATATATATATAACTAAAATAAACATCCAATTACATAAGTGACTATACAGATCATTCGCTCACACCTCAATAAACAATTGCATGCATTCTAAAGTAGGAGAAACGATCGTCTAGTCATCTTCTTCTTGTGACGCTCCTGCCACTACTCTGTGGGTCGATCCCTCGTCTAGGGCAGGAAGAAGACACTTCCTCATGTCAACGATCTACCTGTACATCTCGTAGCTTGTGTACGCGTCCATGGCCGCGTACATGACATGTTGTTCATCCAGTCTCTCATGCCACACACTGTGACAGGCGTTCTTCTCCTTCTTGCTCTCATTCTTCGTCTTCATGTAGTAGGGGTCCATGATGGCCGAGGCGAGGTCAACCACGGAGTTCAGTTTGTTTTTGTCGCTGCCCCAGACCTTGTGGTGGTCCTGGATGTTGACAAGATTCGGACATTTCAAGTCCGAAACCTTGAGCGCTTTTAGATCGTTGGTGGTGTCCACCGTAGAGAAACTGTAGTCGGAGCTGTTGATAAACCTGGAGAAATGCTCGCAAGGTCTTGTGGCAAGGTGGTAGTGGTAGACGAGGACGTCATGTCGCACGCACAACTGGGCGACGACAATCTTCTAATCGTGCCCGGCATGACCGATGGTGTACTCGAGGTCGAAGCCGACCACTCGGTACGTGTCCTCGGCAAGGAACTGCTCCATAGTTTGGATGGAGCTCTCCACCGAGACCGGATCGTTCATGTACACCACCAAGAGGGCCTTCCCCCTCACGTGGGTGTCCACTACGTGATGCGTGGTGAACTACCCGCCGTTGTCGTCGTCGGCCGCTGGGAGCATCATTGGAGCCACGTGGAGCGCCATTGGAACTGCTGGATGTCCTCTCTGTATGTGTCGTCGTGGGTGTGCTTATAGTGTTGTGTGATGCGAGAGATGAAGGTAAATGGCCGCAGGAATAAATGGGGGCTGGGTGTCCTGGATTCTCTGCGCGTTCGCATGGCAATTTTGATAGCGGGTAACTGCATTGTCGCGCCGCGCCCGGCGCAACCGCAATATGCACACGAACGTGCGTGATAGTGCGCCGGTCCCAAACACAAACAGTGCACGTGGAGTGACGAGGGCAGAGCACCCGGAGGGACGCGAGAGCAGAGCGCGCGTGGCGGGACGCGAGCAGAGCGCGTCGCCTGAACCGCAAGCAACCACACGCATAGAGCAGTTGAACGCGCAGGAAATGGTCGCCTACAAGCCGACCGACAGTTGCGTTGCTGCGTAGAGAGCGGCCGTGTGCTACTACCTCCGTCTAGTCTATAGTCCCCTTTATATTCGGTGCTATACTTTGCCCTTAAATTTAACCAACAAAATGTTGATGCATGTTATAAAAATTATATAATTGGAAACTATGTTCAAATACGAATCCAACTATATAATCTTTGGCGACATGCATTCATATTTTATTATTTAAATCATACTTATAAACTAGGACGGGGGTATAGTAGGAATCGCAAACGTTTTTTTATTAACCGTATGTGTACGTGGCCTTTCGTCCTGCTCTCGCACGTCTTGTCACCCCGCTGCCGCAGACGGCTTACAACGCAAGGTTGCGCAGCGCGCGGGGGCGATCTTTTGGCCGAACGGTGGCGCCAATGAATCCTCGGTGAGCCCGTTCCCGCGCAACCTCGCAGGTTCCCTCGCAAGCTTCCCGCCCGACTCGGTGAAATCCCCCAAAATCCCAATGCTTACCGACCTGCTATATAAACCCTCACGGCCGGCGAGTCCTGCATCGCATTTTCCCCTCCCTCCCTGTAGCTTATCTTGTCTGCTTCTCCCACAATCGCCAATGGCACCGGTTCGTCGTCGTCGCTCAGCCACTCCATTGCCATCAGAGGACAGCTCCAGCTGGGAGGCTACACCGCGGCGGCGGCGCAGTCCCCGGCATAGTGCACTGCGTGTGGCGTCCCTGCTGGGTGTGCGCGGAACACCCACTAGACGCTCCGCCGCCGCTGCACGTCGGTAGCTGTTGCCGGCCGCCGTTGCCGCCATACGATCGTCGAAAGCCAGGGCCATCACCCGCTCTGCCGCCGCGGCCCGAAGGCGAGAGGTGGCCGTCGTGGACGCCACCCCACTGCCGGCCACCGTGGCCATCACCCGCTCCACTACCGCGGCCCGAAGGCGGGAGGTGGTGGTCGTGGCCGCCACCCCATCGTCGGCCGCCGTGGCCGCCAGCCCACTGTCAACCGCCGGGGTCATCACCTGCTCCGCCACACCGAGTTCCTGCATGTGCGTCAGCGACCTTGCACACTACACCAAGTTCCTGCGAAAGAAGGAGGAGCGCCTCGTCGAGCACGCAAAGAGCCTTACCGCCACCGTGGCCGCGGCACACGCCGCCTCAGAGGCGAGGAATCAGGAGATCTACAAGGAGAACCACCGCTTCGAGAGGGGTCGCCTGGAGCGGCAGAGGGCATTCGAGGTGAGCGTGGCTGAAGTTGCAGCAGCGGCAGGCACCGTATTGCGGTTGCCCAGCTCGTCGGTAGGCTCCTCCTCCTCTGCCTCTTACTGAGCGTGCTCGGCAGAGGAGAGGCAGCCGGAAGTAGTACAAAGCCCCTCCTTAGTAGTAGTATTTAGGGGCTATTTTGTTCAGTTCATCTGACTATAGATGTGGTGGAACTGTACAACGTACTTAAAATTAGCTAGTATATATAGTTGAACTAGCTATTTCAGTACGTGGTTGGCAACAATTGGGGAAAAGTTTGGTCGGTTCAGCTGTAGAGTTGAACTGTTTGTATAAATTAAGAATGACTGCTTAATCTATGAATGAAATCTATGCTTAGTTACTGAATTTTAGTTGCAAAAATTAGATACTGCTGGTGATTTTTACCTTCATATTTTGATAAATTGCAGTGTTACAAGGTTCACAAATGGCAATGTTACTAGATCAACAAATGTCAATCTTTCCAGTTTGACAAATGGCAACATACCCAATATGACAGATGCAAATCTTACCAAATTGTTTGTAAGTGGTTGCACACGGGTCATCGAAAAGAACCATTTGCGTTCAAGAGATGCAAAAATCCTGCTCTCACTTTGCATACGGGGGTTCTATCTAAAACGTTTGCGATCAAGTGCTGCACAAATCCTGCTCGGCACATTTTCCCTTGGCTTCCTGGGGAAGCTGTCGGTTTGCATATGGGTGTTCTAACTAAAACATTTGCGATGAGTGTTTTATATTTAAAAACCATTGACATTTTTTTCAAAAGAAAATCGTTTGATAAGTTTGTATATTAAGAGAGAAAAATGCAAGAAAAAAAACCATATCTTTCATTCAGTCATACAGTGAATTTATATTCATATGATCGAGATAAACTATTAAACCCAAGAAAAAAACTATTTCCGGCGACGGCGGAGGCGGCGTGCCACGCCGTCATTGTCGTTGTCGTCCTCCGGGATGCCATTGTTGAAGTCTTCAATGCAACACAGAATGTTCTTCACTTATAAATCAAACATCATGTCGTCGCGCGATCGACGGGCGGGGCGCGGGAGGACGGCAGCTGGCGGCGTTGAGAGGTAGCGGTCGACGGCGGCGTCCCATGTCGCTGAGGGGGGCGCGCGCACGGGCACGGGCGCGGCGGGTGCGGCCAAACGCATGGGGACCGGCGCCACGGTGGGTGGAGGGGCGCGCACGGGCACGGGCGCTGGCGCTGGCATGTACACGAGCTCGCCCGGGTCCGTGGAGACCTTGCTGATGCCCGCGGTTTCCAGCTCTGCGATAGTGCTCGGCGACCAGCCCGTGAATTCTACGGGGATGGTGGCTGGCGCAGGCACGGAGATGGGAGCCAGGACGGGAGCGGGTGCAGCAACCGCCGCGGCCAGCTCGTTCTGGGCCATGTCCATGAGGCCCCGTTCCTCCTTATTTTCTATCTCCTTCGGCTCGGAGTTGACTTCACCAAACTTGAAGACTAGTGGCACATGATCTTTCTGCGCCATGGCATTGGTGGAGGTCCGCGGGAGGGAGGGGAATGGGAGGCGAACAGTAAGGCCGCCCGTATTAAGCAGCGGCTCGGGCGCCATTAATGGAGAGTAAAGCGGGTGGCCATGGAAGTCAAATGGCCCGTTTCCCAGTGAACCTGCGCAGCATACAGCTTGCACGCTTCCCGGTGAGCCTGCGCATTGGAGGACAGCTTGCACGCCTCCCGGTGAGCCTGCGCATTGGAGGACAGCTTGCACGCCTCCCGGTTAGCCTGCACACCGGACTGCGCTCGCACGCCTCCCGTTCAGTCAAGGTCAAGCAGCTGTCCGCACGACACCTCCTATAGCCATTAAAACCAAGACACGTGGGGTCACGTGAATGGTTAACAGAACACACACGGTTTGAATTATACAAACGTTTGAGATATTGAAGTGGCACTATTTTTTCAAAATGCCTTTGTTGGCTGTTATTTGAGTGCGCCTTCTCTCAAAATGGACACAAAAAATACCACAGCATGTCGGGTGCCAATCCATGCTAGCATGCCAAGTTTCACGAATTTCAGACGAGTTTTGGATTTACTAGAATTTAAAAACAAAGTATCTCAACATTTTGCCGGCAATCAACGGTGCCCTGTTCTTTAAAATTCATTCCCATTTTTTGCATGGGACCTAAGCATGCACCCAAGGACACAAATTTGATTTTTCAACCAATTTATATGCACTGGAGCATGTGCATGTAGTTTGAATTATGCACATGAATGCATTGAAAACTCAGTTAATGCATAAAAATGTCCAAACGAACCCCGAAAAATCACAAAAATTGACACAACACTCCTATTGCTCTATGTTGACACAAGAAATTTTTTGAAAGCAATAAGAGGCAATGGATATCATTTCGTCCCCAAAGGTGGGACGTTCCCTACCGAAACCATCATGCTTGTTGTGAGAAGCTCTGGTTTGTGAGAAGCATATACCCAAACCTGCCCCAAATGGGACAAAAAATTTACCACGGCATGTTGATGCCGCTCCATGATAGCATCCCAAGTTTCATGAATTTCAGACGAGTTTGGATTTACTAGAATTTAGAAACCAAGTATCTCAATATTTGCGGCAGAGTGATGGTGGAAGGGTGTTTGACATTCATTCCCATTTCTTGCATGGGACCTAAGCATGCAACCATGAACACCGATTTGAATTTTTAACCAATTTATATGCATTAGAGCATGTGCATGTAGTTCAAATTTGAATTATGCACATGAATGCATTGAAAACTCAGTTAATGCATAAAAATGTCCAAACGAACCCCAAAAATCAAAAAAATTGACACAACACTCCTGTTGTTCTACGTTGACACGAGAATTTTTTGAAAGCAATAAGAGGTAATGGATATCGTTTCGTGCCCAAAGGTGGGACGTTCCCTACCGATACCATCATGCTTCTTGTGAGAAGCTCTAGTTTGTGAGAAGCATATACCCAAACCTGCCCGAAAAGGGACAAAAAATTTACCACGGCATGCTGATGCCGCTCCATGATAGCATGCCAAGTTTCATGAATTTCAGACGAGTTTTGGATTTACTAGAATTTAAAACAAGGTATCTCAATGTTTGCGGCCGAGTGACGGTGGCAGGGTGTTTGATATTCATTCCCATTTCTTGCATGGGACCTAAGCATGCAACCAAAGACACAGATTTGAATTTCAACCAATTTATATGCATTAGAGCATGTGCATGTAGTTCAAATTTGAATTATGCACATGAATGCATTGAAAACTCAATTAATGCATAAAAATGTCCAAAGGAACCCCGAAAAATCACAAAAATTATCACAACACTCATGTTGTTCTACGTTGACACGAGATATTTTTTGAAAGAAATAAGAGGCAATGGATATCGTTTTGCCGCCAAAGGTGGGACGTTCCGTACCGAAACCATCATGCTTGTTGTGAGAAGCTCTGGTTTGTGAGAAGCATATCCCCAAACCTGCTCCAAATGGACAAAAATTTACCACGGCATGTTGATGCTGCTCCATGACAACATGCGAAGTTTCATGAATTCAGATGAGCTTTGGATTTACTAGAATTTAAAAACCAGGTATCCCAATGTTTGTGGCCGAGTGACGGTGGCAGGGTGTTTGTCATTCATTCCCATTTCTTGCATGGGACCTAAGCATGCAACCAAGGACACAGATTTGAATTTTTAACTAATTTATATGCATTAGAGCATGTGCCTGTAGTTCAAATTTGAATTATGCACATGAATGCATAGAAAACCCAGTTAATGTATAAAAATGTCCAAGCGAACCCCGAAAAATCCCAAAAATTGACACAACACTCCAGTTGTTCTATGTTGACACTAGGAAAAAATTTGAAATCGAGAAGAGGCAACGGATATCGTTTCGTCCAGAAAGGTGAAACGTTCCCTACCGAAACCATCACACTTGTTGTGAGAAGCTCTGGTTTATGAGAAGCTTATACCCAAACCTGCCCCAAATGGGACAAAAAAATTACCACGGCATGTTGATGCCGCTCCATGGTAGCATGCCAAGTTTCATGAATTTCGGACGAATTTTGGATTTACTAGAATTACAAAAGCAAGTACGTCGACGTTTTCCGGAGAGCCACGGTGCCGTGGTGTTCGAATTTCATCCTCATTTCTTGCATGGGACATAAGCATAAACCCATGGACACATATATGATTTTACAACCCATGTTGGTGCACCGGAGCATGTGCATGTAGTTTAATTTTGAATTGTGCACCTGAAATGGCTAGAAAACCAATTTAATGTGTAAAATGTTCAAACGAACCCTGAATAATTCTAATTGTTTTACAACACACATATAGTTGCATGTTCATTGCAGATAAAAGGTCTAGCAATTCAAACACCGTCCATGCTGCTGTGACCCCATTATGTAATTCAAATCAAGATGAAAAATCAAGTAGACCCCACACATTTTATTATCACCAACCGTGTGTGATGCAGCACAAAATATCTGGGAGCACCGTCGGTGTATAGTACACCTATGGCTTACGCGAGAAGGTGCATCTCTACAGTCCACGTCCAGCGTCTCAAGCACACTAGCTCGCTCCCCAAATATCATTTCACTGTTCAATCGTCACCGGTGAAAGATGGGCACATGGACCCACGTCGTGAGGGCAACTTCGGTGGCCCACTCCGGTGAGAGCGCGGCCACATCCGCCATGCGCGTGCTAACAAGGTGCCTGAGCGCGATCGCAATCTGCGACCGGGCGGCCAAGGCAGCCCAAACGGCCGCTGTTGCTTCTCAGGTGGCGGCAGCAACACCTGCCTCGGGGATAGCAACTGGCGAGAGCGGCACAACAGTTGTTTGTTCCACAGCGGCGGCCTTAGCCCTGATGGAGGCCGCCCACGACCATGTCGAGGCCGCCCACACCCAGCTCATGGCGGTCACACCGCACAAATCAAATGAAGCTTCTCCGACAACGGTCGGCAACCCATGGCCGAAGAGTTGGCAATCGCCGAGAGCGTTCGAGCAGGCGTCCATTCCTCTGCCGCATACCTTGCGACAACGGAGCCCGTCCAAGCCCAGATCGAGACCGCCCACGCCCAGCTTGTGGCGGCCTTTTCCAAATAAATGGCAGACGCGGATGGCGAGATGCTTGCCGAGTATGGTGCAATGGATTCCATGGAGCCCCTTCCCTAGGAGACCATCGGGCACGAGCTGGACATGGAGGCAGTGGCGGAGATCGACGAGCACCAGCCGTAGTAGTACTCTTTGTTTTGTTTAATTAAGAGCGTCGGTCTTTAATTTGTTAGAGTAATGTTTAGGTCAGCTAGCTCTGTTTAATTACTGAACTGGCTCAAATAAGAAGTGTGGGTGTGCTGTAGTCTCCTTTGTGTACCCAAATTATGCAATGACGTGGATGACCACTGTAACCAGAGAAATTTGAACCAAAATTTTTGACATTCAAACTCATCACACACGGGTTAAGCTATCTGAATCATTTGTGATGTTCACATATCGTACACAGTTCTGAATAAGGGACCGTGTCTTATGACACTTCGCGCACCAGTTTTTTCGCTGAAGCGATTCCAATTTTTTGGTTTCCGCGGAAATATCTACCTCCCCGCCCCCCCTTACCAAAAGCCACATTTCCCATGTTTCCGCCTTCCTTTCCAAGTTGAAACCTTCACTCCTTGCTTGCAGCGCCGCCTCCTCGCTGGCGACCCTCCTTCATGCTGCTCGGCCTCGTCTATCCCGGTAGGTAATCCACACCCGACCCCCATCCTCCTCCTCCTTCCACATCCCACATGCCCTGACCACCAGCGCGACACCTTCCACCCAAATCACCGCCCCCTCCACCAAATAAGTGTCGCCCTAAGCGATGGTGCACGTAGTATAGCCAGTATCTAAAGGAGAATTTGGTAGCGGGGAAGCAAATCACGGCCGCACGCGCGGATCAGGTCGCGATGGCTGCCATTCGTGCCGACCCCCAGATCTTGGAAGAGCACCTTGCCATTTGCTAGCTACGCCGGTTAAGCATGCTCGGTTTACCCGTTGCGTGTGCTGCTCCTGCCTTTCCTTCACAAATTCTAGTGAATTGTGCTATCTAATTTTACCATGCAATCTGTTGCCCTAGTGTATATGTTCTATATGTCGTGCAGTGTGGTGCTCACTTATTAACTATTTATTTAATTAGTTGTCGTCTTCAGTTAACTGTTTGGTTCAATTCTACAAATGTGATGTTCAATTCTTCAGGCTGCAATTTTGTATTGTTTTCCATGTGAGAAATAAAACGAATTTATCTTTACAAAATACATGAGAAACGAATACAATTGCTATATTTCCAAGTTGTCAAGCATGCTTGGTTTGGTTATACATTGTGCAATGTGGTGCTCAGTTAACGTTTGGTTCATTTGTGTTGTGGTGTTTAGTTAACTGTCTGGTTCAATTCTGCAATGCGATGTTCAATAGTTGTGGGTGCATTCTGTTATTGTATACCATGTGAGGAATAAATTGAATTTGGCTGTAGTAAGTACATGAGAAACAAATACAATTGCTATATTTCCAAGTTGTTAAGCATGCTTGGTTTGGTTAACTGTCTGATCTTCTATTAGGAGTATGTTATATTGTGCAATGTGGTGCTCAGTTAATGTTTGGTTCATTTGTTGTGGTGTTTAGTTAACTGCTTGGTTCAATTCTGCAATGCGATGTCCAATTGTCGTGGGTAGAATTTTGTATTGTTGTGCATGTGAGGAATAAATCGAATTTGGCTGCACTTAATACATGAGAAACATATACAAGTGCTATATTTCCTAGTTCTTAATCATGCTTGGTTTGGATAAATGGGTTTTCCATGTGGCTTGAATTAATCTGATGAATCTGCAATGTGCTTATTTTTCATCAACATATTTTACTGATAGCATGCGAACCCTTACTTAACCTGATGACTAACTACCTTATATGTGTTGCAGGGAAACAATGGGAAGCACTGAGGTTTACAATCGAGGTTAGCACGTGCATGGTCCGTTGTCTAATAGCACATTATTGTGCAATTGCAGGAACCATTCTAATATTTAGGTTTTTAACAATTTGGTCTTGCACATGTAGGTCCTGCTGTCAGAGGTTTTGACCCACTGTTCGACCCTTTTTGCATATGGGGAAATGAGTTGTCCATGAATATCAATCAAGTCAAGAAACTCAGAAAGATTGTTAGGATAAAGAAATTAGCGACAAAAAACAACAAGATCTTTGTCTGCACAATGAAGAAGACATCAGTTCACTACAAGATGGTACTAACTATTATACCTTGCCTTTTTTTATTCCTTTGCCCCATTTCCAATATAGAGAAGATATTTATGCACATCCTTGTTTTCAGGCCTTTCCAAAGCAGTTCACTGATGATTACCTCTCAAACCACCTCTATGGTCAGGAGGCGAGGAAGGTTTTCATACAACACCCACGGTTCAATATTGAAGTGTTCCTGAAGAGGACGAAGGACGGATGGTCAATCATCCACATGCATTGGCCTAAAGTTGCAAAGACCTTCAACATGAATGAAGGCTCAATATTCGCCTTCCGCTTCAGCAGTTTTCCAGATGAGATGCATCTGTCTATATACCGTCTATGATGCTAATTTCGAAAGGTTCTACATGTTGCATGTGAAACTTGGTGCTGGTGCAGTTGTGTAATGGGGTAGCTGAGTGCTGAAGCTATATCATGTTGTACTCTGATGTATTTCAATTATGAAATCATGCTTCCTTAATATGGAAATGAAATATATTATGTGCTTAATATGAATGTCAATTAGATTAATAAATGGATTATTAATAATAGGGCAACTAGCCTGCTAATTGGGTTTTGCTTTTGCAAATGGTTATTCAGAAAATACCGTGGGCGATGACCTCAGGCAACGCACACAATTTCTAGGAATAAACCGTGTTGGATCAATGAACAATCACACACGACCTTCTCTTGAAAACTGTTTGCATTAGGCCACCTTGCGCAAGCGTTTACCACAAAAAACTGTGTGTGATGGACAGCCTTTGCCACACGGTTTCTTCTACGCACAGTGTGTGATGCATTCAATGACGCAAACGATAAAATTGTCAATATCATGTGCAATGGCAACGCTATCACAAACGATTTAACGGGGAAAATTGTGTGTGATGTACCTGTGAACGGAAACGTTTTCCTTGGAGCGACTGTGTGGGATGTACATACGAATGGAAATGTTTAGCGGGGACTGATTGTGTGGGATGTACTTGCGACTGAAAACAATTTCGCCTGTATAATTGTATTTTTTAGCTCTACTATACGTATTCACGTATTTGAGCGCTCGCCGGTCGCACACGAACTCATTTTGCCGAGCGTGTGTGCCAGGAGGGCATATCCCCGACGATTTCTAGGTCGTGTGAGAAAGACCCCCCTATCGCCATCACTCACTAGGCGACGATTCCAAATGCCATCGCGGAAAGGGGTTAAAAACCGTTTGTATAGCACCGACGCGTACCAGTGTGGGTTCAATCTTGTGGTGTCCTCACCTTGTGATAGTAGGGGTAGCGAGACACGTATAGTGTTGTTGCCATTAATGTTAAAACGACTGGTTTTATTCATATTGATTGGGTTTACTTTTTCTACATCATGTCCTCTTGCTTAAAGCTTTACTCTCTTTGTCATGAACTTAATACCATAGATGCATGCTGGATAGCGGTCAATTGGTGGAGTAATAGCAGTAGGTGCAGGCATGAGTCAGTCTACTTGTCACGGACATGATGCCTATATACATGATCATTGCCATGAATATGTCATAACTATGAGCCTTTCCATTAATTGCCCAACAGTAATTTGTTTAACCCCCCCCATATGCTATGTGTTCGAGAGAGAAGCCTCTAGTGGAAACTATGGCCCTCGGTCTACCTCTATCATATTATTAAAACCAAAAATACCTTGCTGCAATTTATTTACTTTTTTTTGCAATTTATTTATTTATCTATCACTATCAGAAGTAATCCTTGCAAGTAACGAGTTCAAGGGGATTGACAACCCTCTTGCCCACGTTGGGTGCAAGTATTTTCTTTTGTGTGTGTAGGTACTAAAGATGGGAATTTGCGTGGTTCTCCTATTGGTTCGATAACCTTGGTTCTCACTGAGGGAAATACTTATCTCTACTGTACTGCTTCACCCTCCTCTTTGGGGAAATCCCAATGCAGTTTACTAGTAGCAATTAAATGGCTGGAGGAAAAAGAATGGATTCTTGATTGTGTATGCACCGATCACATGACCGGAGATAGAGACATGTTTCGTGAGCTTGCTAAAAATGATGGTCCATGCAAATATGTGAATTTTGGAGACAACTCCTAGGGTAAGGTACTTGGCCTTGGTAAGGTGGCCATGTCCAATGATAGCTCCGTTCAAAATGTTATGCTTGTTGAATCTCTTGGCTACAATATTCTTTTCGTATCTAGACTAGCCGACTTTGGTTTCAATGTTCTATTTACCGAAGTAGATTGCCAATTGTTTCATCGAGACAACCAATATGGTCTTTACCGATATCCGTAGAGGTGATCTATACATTGTTGATTTCACTAAAAGAGCCCAACCTCGCACATGTCATATTGCAAACTCTTCTAAAGGTTGGTTATGGCATAGAAGGCTAGGACATGTTGGTATGTGAAATCTTGATAAACTTGTTAAAGGAGATCATATCCTTGGTGTTAAAGATGTTATATTTGACAAGGATAAACTTTGTGGTGCTTGCCAAGCAGAAAAACAAGTTGGAGGAAGTCATCCCGTGAAGAACATCATGACCACGAGGATACCACTTGAGCTACTCCATATGGATCTCTTCGGTCCCAATGCTTACAAGAGCCTTGGTGGTAACTCTTTTGGTTTGGTCACCGTTGATGATTTTTCCAGATTTACGTGGGTGTTCTTTCTCGATGACAAATCGCAGGTACAAAAGATCTTTAAGAACTTCACTAGGAAAGCCCAAAATTAATTTGAAGAGAAGATCAAGAAGGTTCGGAGCGACAACGGAACGGAATTCAAGAACGCAAATGTGGATACCTTTCTTGATGAAGAAGGCATCTCATATGAGTTCTCAGCTACGTACACGCCTCAACGAATGGAATTGTTGAGAGGAAGAATCGTACCCTTATCGAGATGGCGAGAACGATGCTAGAGGAATACAAGACGCCAAAACACTTTTGGGCGGAAGCGGTTGAGATGGCTTGTCATGTGATACGTCTCCAACGTATCTATAATTTTTTATTGTTCCATGTTGTTATATTATCATTCTTGGATGTTTTACAATCATGTTATAGCAACTTTCTATCATTTTTGGGACTAACCTATTGACATAGTGCCCAGTGCCAGTTGTTGTTTTTTGCTTGTTTTTTACTTTGCAGAAAATCAGTACCAAACGGAGTCCAAACGCAGCAAAACTTTTTGGAGAATTTTTATGGGCCAGAAGACACAAGATGGGCTGAAGAAGTACTAGAGGGGTGCCCCGAGGGGGGCACATGTTGGGTAACGTTCCATGGAAAACAAAAAAAATTCTACGCACACGCAAGATCTATCCATGGCAATGCATAGCAACGAGAGGGGTAGAGTGTGTCTACGTACCCTCGTAGACCGTAAGCGGAAGAGTTTCACAATGCGGTTGATGTAGTCGAACTTTATTCATGATCCAATCGGTCGAGTACCGAACGTACGGCACCTCCGCGTTCAACACATGTTCAGCTCGGGGACGTCCGCACCTTCTTGGTCCAGCAAGACGGCGAGGTAGTGGATGAGTTCCGATAACACGCCAGATTTGTGATGATGATTGTGAAGTTATCCCCACAAGGCTTCTCCTAAGACTACAAAAATATGATCGGGGGTGTCAACTGTGGAGGGGGGCGCCGCACACGGCTAGGCAAATTGTCTGTTATGTGCTAGGCGCCCCTTTCCCACATATATATAGGTGGGAGGGAGGAAGGAGCAGCCAAGGGGGGCGCCCAAGTAGTGGGGATCCTACTTGGGGTCTCTCCCAAGCCGTGCCCCCCTTTCCTTATTTGGAGCGCGGGAGGAAGGAAGGACGAGCTGCCCCCCTTTCCTTTCTCTCCCGAGGAGGGAAAGGCAGGAGGGGCCACCTGTCGGTGTCAAAACCGGCAGATCTTGGGTAGGGGGTCCCGAACTGTGCGTCTAAGGATCGAGGGTAACAGGAGGCAGGGGACATGATGTTTACCCAGGTTCGGGCCCTCTTGATGGAGGTAATACCCTACTTCCTGCTTGATTGACTTTGATGAGTATAGGGGTTACAAGAGTTGATCTACCACGAGATCGTAATGGCTAAACCCTAGATGTCTAGCCTGTATGATTATGATTGCCTCTATGGACTAGACCATCCGGCTTATATAGACACCGGAGGGGGCTAGGGTTATACAGAGTCAGTTTATAGAGAAAGGAATCTTCATATTTGAACACCAAGCTTGCAATCCACACAAAGGAGAGACCCATCTGGACACGGGGGAAGGCCTTCTATCTTGTATCTTCATGGCCCATCTGTCCGGCCCACGTCACATAGCCCGGACGCCCGAGGACCCCATAATCCAGGACTGCCTCAGTAGCCCCTGAACCAGTCTTCAATGACGATGTGTCCGGCACGCAGATTGTCTTGGCACTGCAAGGCGGGTTCCTCCTCCGAATACTTCAAGATTAGTCTTCTGAACAAAAAACATGTATCCGACTCTATATAACAACCGCAATCTTCAACCATGAAGGTAAAATATTAAATAGAGATAAGCTATGCCCACTGACAGCTCTTTTTTTTATTTTTGGCGAAACGTTACGTCAGGCCCCATCATTATTAATTCGAATCGTTTTTCGGGCCTCCCGCCTCACGTATCGAGGCATGGCCTCCATGGACACATCTCGTCAAGGCAGAGATCGTGTCCCCTTATTTGTGGGATCCTTATCAATACAGGCTTGAGTAACCCAACCGTGCCGTTTGCACGACCCCTTGGGAATAGGCAAGTTTTAAGGCTTATGAAGGGGGCGCTTGATATTCACTGCCTTTATAAGACGATAAGGATCCGTCCTTTCACCCCATGCCTTCTTCCTCAACACTCCCATCATCAAGCTCCAGTGCCTGAGTCTCAATCTTTCCCCTCGCCCCCAACCTCTTTGGCCATGGCTGGATCTGGCTCCCAAGGCAAATGGATGGCCTCCCCCATCACGGAGGAGAACGTTAAGGAGCTCCGGGAGGCAGGGTACTTGCCTGCGGAGATCGCTCACAGGCTTTCCACCCAAGAGCAGGTCATCCCCTCTCCAGGACCGGGCGAAAGAGTGGTATTTATTCCCCACTTCATCCGCGGATTGGGTTTTCCCCTCCACCCCTTCGTCCGCGGTCTTATGTTCTACTACGGGCTGGATTTCCATGAACTAGCCCTGAATTCTTTCCTTCACATCTCGGCGTTTATCGTCGTGTGCGAAGCACTCCTCCGCATCCCTCCACACTTCGGCCTCTGGATCAAGGTTTTCAATGTAAAGCCGAAGGTGGTCAACAAGTAGCATGCGGAGTGCGGCGGCGCAATGATAAGCAAGCTCCCCAATACCACATGGCCAAAAGGGGCCTTCATGGAGACCGTAAAGGCATGGCAACAAGAGTGGTTTTATATCACCGAACCCCATGGCACCAAGTGGGCAGTCGCTCCCGAATTCAGATCCGGTCCGCCTATGTGGCTCGCATCATGGATAAACAAGGGCCTGGACTATGAGTCCACCGATGAGGTACCAGTGCTGCAGCAGCGCATCAAGAACATAATGGACAAGGGTAACGATCTCTCTAATGTGATCCAAGTGATGCTCTGCCGTCGATGCCTCCCTACCAACGCCGGAAGACCCGTATGTGGGAATTCAATCCGGAGGGCCCTCTAATTCTGCAACATTTCTTTGGCACAACACACGAAGGGATCTGGAAGTTACTCTTCAAGGCCCGGGAAAAGAAGTGGCCCAGGAAGACCGAAGACATCGGGCTCGACATCGCGCATCCTGCTTTCCGGTAAGCATTTTGTTTCTGAACATAACCTGAATCCTTTAATCAAAGGGGCATACTAAGTTTGAATTCCTTATTCTGGGCTGGACAGCCAAGGCGGAGCGGATAAGGTGTTCGGCTCCTCAGCCTGAAAACCCAGCCAATCCTCTATTAATGAGAATGCTGGTCCCGGTGCCGTACCAGGTGCCGGTAAAGAAGGACAAGAAGAAGAAGAGAGAGGGGGGCACTTCGGACGCAGGGTCCGGAGAAGCTGAAGCCTAGTCCTCTCACGAGGGTGATGATGATGATGAGGAGGAGGAGGAAGTAGAAGATCCTCCCCGCAAGGGTAAGAAAAGGGCGGCCTCCGAAGACCTGGAGGCCGAAGCATCCAAGAGGGACAAGATCATCCTCTCTGATGACTCGGAGTCACACACCGAGGCCCCGAAGCATCGTCGCCAGACCAAGCCCAAAGCCGACTCGTAAGTAGCTCGGGATTTTTCACATATGTCCAATTCTCTATGAACTGTGATGATAACTCTAGGTTCTATATTTTCTAGTCTGGCCCGCAATCTCCCCCAGCTATCCTCATCCTCGGGGGATCTACCGCCGGAGATGATGGAGAGCGAGTCGCCTCCATTAGCTTCCCCGCCGCCTAAGGCGGATGATGCCGAGGTGTCATCTCATAGGCCCTCCCTGACCCTTGAAGAGACGCGCGGGGGGGGGGGGGGTGATTTAACAGCGCCGGAGGGTAATACCTCGGCTGTCGGAGGACTGGGGGGTACGACCCTCATGAAAGACCGGCGACGGGGGGCCGCAGTCAATCCGACCCCCAGCCGCATACTACTCCGAAGACCAACACGGCCCTGAAGTCTAGTGAACGACCCCCTGCAGGAGAAGAGGGAGCGGCGACCTCTGCTAATCCGGAGGCGCCGAATACCACGACGGACGCTCTTCAAAGTGCATCCGTCCTAGACGAGCACCGCATCCTGATGGGTACGGTGTCTGAGAAGATTCAGTCCGCCAAGAGCGGGCTGAACGAAGCCTTCTCCAGCCTGCTAGCAGGCTTCGAGGTATGCAATGTAATGTTTTTTTGATCATTTTATGAGAAATAGGCCTGTATATAGAACATGCTATTTTATTTGGATTTAAAACAGGCCTCTCTGTTAGCGGCGACTGCCCAGTCAACGGAAATTTCTGAACTCAAACGGAAACTTGAGCGAGCCGATGAGGATCTAGTCCTTGTTAACACGCGGCTGGACCAGGCGCAAGGTATAAGATACATCTTACTGTATGCTTGTTTATGTCCGTGCTTTTGTGGAAGTTGAAGAGCTACAATGTGCATGTTTGTACAGATGGTGCCGCCGCAGTGGAGACCCTCAGGGGTGACCTTGCTCAAGCCAAGGAGTAAGCAAGGGTAAGCAAGGCAGCTACTGATAAGGCGGCTGTGGACTTAACGGCCGAATAGGCCGCTCGGCGCCGTTTTGAGGAACAGGTGACCGAGATGGAGCAAAAGCTCAAGGACACCGCCGCCAATTGCGAGTCCTTGGAAACGGAAAATAAAGCGAAGGGGACCGAACTTGCCAAGGCCCTTCATGATGCTTCGGAGGCGCGGTCCGAATCCCACGCAGCGCGCGAGGAAATCCGTCAAGCCGGACAGATAGCGGCTGGTAAGCCCTTTCTTTTACAGGCTAAATTTGGGGACCCGAAGTATGCCTTGCTTAATCGACTGTGGAGTTCTCCAAATGCATATGCGGATCTGCCGAAGAGTGCTGCGGACGCCGCCGACTTCTTCCAGGCCCAGGAGGGGTACGCGACGGAGAAGCTCTTCTGGTCGCAGTTTGTGGGGTAGGAGTGCCCCTTCTACTAAATGACAAGATGGCACAATGGGCAGAGTTGCACAAGATGTCCAGCGCAGCCATGAAGGACGTCATAGTCTGGTTGTGGCCGACCGAGGCCATTCCGGCCAGCTAGTTCGGCCTTGTGCAGCGTATCATCGATGCGCTGCCCCGAATCGATGCCGTTAAGAAGTGGTCCTGCATAGAAGGAGCGTGAATGGCCTTCGCCCGTGTCAAGATGCACTGGGCAAAGATGAAGGCCGAAAAGGTGGCAGTTGAAGGTCCACCCGAAAGCAAGGACCATCGCACACCGGAGCACTATTTTGAGGACGTATTAAAAGGTGCCCCCCTTGTAGAAGGCCAATACTCGAAGGATGTAGTTTTCGAGTGAGCGAGTGCGAACTATTCGGGAGTGTGTGTTATGAATTTAGACTTTTTGTAATATAGTCGTGTATGTTTGAAGAGTTTTATCCTCCTGTGCGGCCGTTTTTATATCTGAGAGTTCCCAAGTCGTCGGCTTCAACCCCCATGCAGATACTGCTGGGGTGTTCGGAATTGCACATGACTACACTTAATCCAACGTCTTGGTCCATGAAGGAGGTGTCAGTGCGGTGAACCAGGCAATCAGACTATGCGGTTTTATTGCTCTCACTTAGCCATAGGAGTTTGACGATGGGTCTACAAAGTAGCCTCTGGCATGTACGTGGCTATCCTAATGCGGATGCGTTGCACACGTGACCGGGAAACGGTCCTTCGTGTAATACGGAGAAATCGCTAAGGATTGTAATAAATCGCCGAGTGGCAGGCCAGCTCTCGTCGCATTATGACGGTCAGTTTTCGGCTTTCTCTACTGAGGTGCTTAACCGGGCGAACCAGAAACACAATCGCAGTAGTTCTCCCTTTACTACCCAAGCCGATCAGACGAAACGTAAGGTAGAAAACACAGGAGCCGGGCAACCCAACTATTGACCAAAGACATGATTCAGAGCCGATGCATATGATGCCGAGCTCGGGACGCCGAATTGTGCTATAAGGCTGTTCGGACTTTTGTTTGGCAACGCATATGTTGCCCTATAGAGCCCCTGGCAATTTTCTGCCGAGGTATGTGCGTGAGACAACTGAACAGGCGGAATAAAGTCTATAAGTAAAGAGGATACCGAATAAGAATTTTGGTTCACTGAAATCTAATTGATACGTGAAAACGTAATCTTACAGACGGTACCATAATCACCAAGGCCATTTTACATGCCGGGGGTCTAGGGCTAAGGGGAAAAGCTCTATACAGGTTTTTAAGTAAAGTTTTGGTCTGCAAAATCCTTTGCACCTTCCTGCCGCACGTCTGTGCCGCTTTCGCCCACGTAAGAAAGATTCCTTGAGAGGAATGGTCTTCATCTGTTTAGACGGAAACGGGCTCGGAGAGAGTCCTTGTGAGTCCGTAGGATGAGTAGGTTTTGATTCACCTGTGGTAAAAAAAAGAAAGGATAATTTAAAGAAGGGGGAAGGCCATATGAGTTTGAACCGTGCTATAGGCTTGTCCGTGTATTGCCTCCACCGATGCCCAAGGTATTTTGAGTGCATAGTTGTGCACGCGCCGTACAAATTTCGCTGATGTACATGGCGATCGACGGAGGCGAAACTGCTAATCCAGCCATGGAATTGCCGGGCTGCCAACATGCAGAACTGAACGGTCTTGCGCAATGAAGCCCGGTGGCTTAATAGCCGATGAGGTGTGCGGCTTGACAGGGCCACTTTGTACTTCAGCCGCGATGGCCGCAGTATGCTCTTCAGTATGGAGGGAGCGCTCCATGTTTCCGTTGATTGTAATGACGCCACGTGGACCGGGCATCTTGAGTTTCAAATAGGCGTAGTGTGGGACCGCATTAAAGCGGGCGAAAGCGATTCGTCCAAGCAGTGCGTGATAGCCGCTGCGGAAGGGGACGATATCGAAGATCAAGTCTTCACTGCGGAAGTTGTCCAGCAAACCGAAGACGACTTCCAGCATGATTGAGCCCGTACAACGGGCCTGTACACCAGGTATTACTCCTTTGAAGGTAGTTTTAGTGGGCTTGATTCTTGACGGATCAACGCCCATTTTGCGGACGGTGTCTTGATAAAGTAGATAGAGACTACTGCCTCCGTCCATGAGGACTCGCGTAAGGTGGAATCCGTCGATGATTGGATCGAGGACCAGAGCTGCCGAACCTCCGTGACGGATACTGGTTGGGTGGTCCTTTCGATCGAAGGTGATCGGGCAAGCCGACCATGGGTTGAATTTTGGGGCGACCGGCTCTATGGCGTAGACGTCCCGTAGTGGGTGCTTGCGCTCCCTCTTAGGGATATGTGTGGCATATATCATATTCACTGTCTTTACCTCAGGGGGGAAATTGTCTCTGTCCCCCTGTGTTCGGTTGACGAGGCTCTTGGTCATCGTCGTCGCTTGGCGACCCTTTTCCCTTGTGTTCGGCGTTGAGTTTGCCGCCCTGTTTAAAGACCCAACAATTTATGTTGGTATGATTGGCGGGTTTATCGGGGGTGCCATGAATCTGGCAAGGCCGATCAAGTATTCGGTCTAAACTAGATGGGCCATCTCCGCTTGTCTTGAATGGCTTCTTCCGTTAACCGGGTTTGGAGCCTTTGAATCTGGCATTGACCGCCGTGTCTTGGGTTCCTTCGTTGTTGTTTTGATGCTTGTGCTTGTTGCGCCGTGGCTTGCCGTTGCCGTCCCTAGCTTCGGAGGTTCCAGGGTTGCTGGTGCTATTGCTTCTACGGGCAAGCCAGCTATCCTCTCCCGCGCAGAAGCGGGTCATAAGTGTGGTAAGGGCTACCATGGACTTTGGCTTTTCTTGGCTGAGGTGTCGGGCGAGCCACTCGTCTCGGACGCTATGCTTGAAGGCCGCAAGGGCTTCGGCGTCTGGACAATCCACAATCTGGTTCTTTTTGATTAAGAACCTGGTCCAGAGCTGCTGGGCCGATTCTCCAGGTTGCTGGATGATGTGACTAAGATCATCGACATCTGGGGGCCAAACATAGGTACCTTGGAAGTTGTCTCTGAATGCGTTCTCCATGTCTTCCCAGCTACCGATAGAATTTTCCGGTAGACTGTTCAGCCAGTGTCATGCTGCCCCTTGAGTTTTAGGGGGGGGGTACTTGATGGCATGTAGATCATCGCCGCGTGCCATGTGAATGTGGAGGAGAAAATCTTCAATCCATACTGCGGGATCTGTTGTGCCATCGGATGATTCGATGTTCACAGGTTTAAACCCTTCTGGGAACGTGTGCTCCATTACCTCATCGGTAAAGCATAGGGGGTGTGCGGCGCCTCTATATCGGGCCATGTCACGACGCAGTTCAGATGGAGACCGTATGCGGCTTTCGGCCCGGGCGTGGTTGTGCTTATCGCGCCAGGATTGATAACCGTCCTCTCGCGCCGGGGCATGCCCCCACGATCCATAGATTGATCTGGTCTGACCTGCTCTTTTTTCTAGGTCTTGTCGTAGGTCGTACGTGTATCCCCGAGCTGTTTTTTCTCTGCTTTTACGGCGGGGTGGTGCTTGCTGGTGTTCGGCTTGAGTTGTCGTTCTGTCCCAGCCACGTGGTGGTCGGTCAGGTCCGTCAGGCACGTTACGCGCGGGTGGTATGGGCTCCAGCGCCTCGTCGTCGAATTGGGGTAGCAGCTTACGCTTCGGACAACTCTTTGTTGGGCATTCGAGGCCATATTCTTCGGCTGCCAGGACATTAGTCCATCTGTCGTTGAGCAGGTCTTGGTCAGCTTGAAGCTGCCGCTGCTTCTTTTTTAGGCTTCTTGTCGTGGCTATTAGCTAGCGCTTGAAGCGCTCCTGCTCGAGGGGTTCCTCTGGCATGATGAAATCTTCGTCGCCGAGGCTCACGTCGTCCTCGGAGAGTGGCAGATAGTTGCTATCCTCCGAGTCTTTGTTCCCTGCTTGCTCGTCAGGGTCAACTTGCCCGTCCTCCCGATCATCCTGTTCGGATGTTTGTTCGATGGGGCCTTCTTGGTCTTCGGCTTTATCCGGAGTATCATTGTCTCCGGTGCCGGTATTGCTGCCTTTTTCGCGACAAGATTTAGAGCGGCGCCGCTGACGTCAATGCTTTGGTGGTATCTCAGGAGGTTCGTCCTCGACTGGATCCTTCACATCGTCGTCGCCTTCTTTAGGTGTGTCCACCATGTATATGTCGTATGAGGAAGTGGTCGTCTCCGGCATCGTCGTCCATATCGTCGATGTCTTCGGAGGCGTAATCAAGCATGTCGGTTAGATCCTCGACAGTGGCTATGAAGTGGGTGGTGGGTGGGAAGTAAAATTCCCTATTTCCAGCCCCTAGTCCGGGCTGGGCGTGATTCGAAAGCGGTTCCTCTGCGATGGCGAGGGATCGCATTAAGTCCAAAGCCTCGTTTAATAGCGAGGTTCGGACATGGATAGAAGTTTCTGGGCCGAGATCGCATGACGCGGACTTCAAGGGTTCGGAGCTAGTGTCCAGGGAAGAGTCTGAATTTGTGATGACTGTCGGGGACGTTATTCTCTCCGGTTCTCCAGTGTTGAGCTCTGTAGCCACGGAGAGTCCGGCGGGTTCTAGAATCCCGTCTTCGGACCTGGTGACGCGCTCCGGATCTAAGGCCGGAGTGGTGGTTGAGGCCGCGAACCCTTGGAAGATCAAGTCTCTTCGGATATCAGCGACATAGTTCAGATTTCCAAAACTGATCTGGTGACCAGGGGCGTAGCTGTCGATCTGCTCCAGGTGGCCAACCGAGTTGGCACGTAGTGCGAAGCCGCCGAATACAAAGATCTGGCCTGGGAGAAAAATCTACTTCGCTGCAGCATTGTTGTAGATGATTGATGGAGCCATCGAGCCTTTCGACGACGGCACAGTGGAACTCTCAATGAAAGCTCCAATGTCGGTGTCAAAACCGGCAGATCTCGGGTAGGGGGTCCCGAACTGTGCGTCTAAGGATCGAGGGTAACAGGAGGTAGGGGACACGATGTTTACCCAGGTTCGGGCCCTCTTGATGGAGGTAATACCCTACTTCCTACTTGATTGACTTTGATGAGTATAGGGGTTACAAGAGTTGATCTACCACGAGATCGTAATGACTAAACCCTAGATGTCTAGCCTGTATGATTATGATTGCCTCTACGGACTAAACCCTTCGGCTTATATAGACACCGGAGGGGGCTAGGGTTATACAGAGTCGGTTTACAGAGAAAGGAATCTTCATATCCGAACGCCAAGCTTTCCATCCACGCAAAGGAGAGTCCCATCCGGACACGGGGGAAGGCCTTCTATCTTGTATCTTCACGGCCCATCTGTCCGGCCCACGTCACATAGCCCGGACGCCCGAGGACCCCATAATCCAGGACTCCCTCACCACCCCTCCCCTTTCCTTCCCCTTAGGGCCGGCCAGCCATGGGAGGGTGCACCAGCCCCCTTGTGGGCTGGACTATCCCTTTCTTTGGCCATAAGGCCCATAACTTCCTGGGGGTGCCCAGAACCCCTTTCAGTGACCTGATTTCTTCCCGGTACGTCCCGAAACACTTCCTGTGTCCAAATACTGCCGTCCTATATATCAATATTTACCTCTCGACCATTTCGAGACTCCTCATCATGTCTGTGATCTCATCCGGGACTCCGAACAACATTCGGTCACCAAATCATATAACTCATATAAGACTATATCGTCAACGAACGTTAAACATGTGACGTTTGATAGCACACAAGGTATTCCTCCGGTATCCGGGAGTTGCATAATCTCATAGTCGAAGGAATATGCATTTGACATGAAGAAAGCAATAGTAACAAATTGAACGATCATTATGCTAAGCTAATGGATGGGTCTTGTCCATCACATCATTCTCCTAATGATGTGATCCCGTTATCAAATGACAACACATGTCTATGGTTAGGAAACCTTAACCATCTTTGATCAACGAGCTAGTCGAGTAGAGGCTTACTATATAGGGACACGGTATTTGTTTATGTATTCACACATGTATTTAAGTTTTCGATCAATACAATTCTAGCATGAATAATAAACCTTTATCATGAATAAGGAAATACAAAATAACAACTTTATTATTGCCTCTAGGGCATATTTCCTCCAGTCTCCCACTTGCACTAGAGTCAATAATCTAGATTACATTGTAATGAATCTAACACCCATGGAGTCTTGGTGCTAATCATGTTTTGCTCGTGGAAGAGGCTTAGTCAACGGGTCTGCCACATTCAGATCCGTATGTATTTTGCAAATCTCTATGTCTCCATCCTTGACCTTTTCACGAATGGAGTTGACGCGTCTGTTGATGTGTTTGGTTCTCTTGTGAAACCTGGATTCATTCAACAAGGCAATTGCTCCAGTTTTGTCACAAAAGATTCTCATTGGACCCGATGCACTAGGTATTACACCTAGATCGGATATGTACTCCTTCATCCAGACTCCATCATGTGCTGCTTCCGAAGTAGCTATGTACTCCGCTTCACACGTAGATCCCACCACGATGCTCTGCTTGGAACTGCACCAACTGACAGCTCCACTATTCAATATAAAAACGTATCCGGTTTGTGACTTAGAGTCATCCAGAACAGTGTCAAGACTAGCATCGACGTAACCCTTTACGACGAGCTCTTCGTCACCTCCATAAACGAGAAACATATCCTTTGTCCTTTTCAGGTACTTCAGGATGTTCTTGATCGTTGTCTAGTGATCCACTCCTGGATTACTTTGGTACCTCCCTGCCAAACTTATGGAAAGGCACACATCAGGTCTGGTACACAGCATAGCATACATGATAGAACCTATGGCTGAGGCATAGGGAATGGCTTTCATTCTCTCTCTATCTTCTGAAGTGGTCCGGCTTTGAGAATGACTCAACTTCACACCTTGTAAGACATGCAAGAACCTTTTCTTTGAATGATCCATTTTGAACTTCTTCAAAACTTTATCAAGGTATGTGCTTTGTGAAAGTCCTATTAAGCATCTCGATCTATCCCTATAGATCTTGATGCCCAATATATAAGCAGCTTCACTGAGGTCTTTCATTGAAAAAATTCTTATTCAAGTATCCTTTTATGCTATCCAGAAATTCTATATCATTTCCAATCAATAATATGTCATCCACATATAATATCAGAAATGCTATAGAGCTCCCACTCACTTTCTTGTAAATACAGGCTTCGCCATAAGTCTGTATAAAACCATATGCTTTGATCACCTCATCAAAGCGTATATTCCAACTCCGAGATGCTTGCACCAGTCTATAGATGGATCGCTGGAGCTTGCACACTTTGTTAGCACCTTTAGGATCGACAAAACCTTTGGGTTGCATCATATACAACTCTGCTTTTTGACGTCCATTTGCCAGATTTCATATTTATAAAATGCAGCAATTGCTAACATGATTTGGACTGACTTAAGCATCGCTACGGGTGAGAAGGTCTAATCGTAGTCAAGCCCTTTAACTTGTCAAAAACCTTTTGCGACAAGTCAAGCTTTGTAGATGGTGGCATTACCATCAGCGCATGTCTTCTTCTTGAAGATCCATTTATTCTCAATGGCTTGCCGATCATTGGGCAAGTACACCAAAGTCCATACTTTGTTCTCATACATGGATCCTATCTTAGATTTCATGGCCTCAAGCCATATGACGGAATCTGGGCTCATCGTAGCTTCTTCATAGTTCGTAGGTTCGCCTTGGTCTAGTAACATGACTTCTAGGATAGGATTACCATACCACTCTGGTGCAGATCGTGCTGTGGTTGACCTACGAGGTTCTGTTGCAACTTGATCTGAAGTTTCATGATCATTTTCATTAGCTTCCTCTCTAGTTGGTGTGGGCATCACGGGAAGAGTTTTCTTTGATGTACTACTTCCCAATTCGAGAGAAGGTGCAATTACCTCATCAAGTTCTACTTTCCTCCCACTCACTTCTTTCGAGAGAAACTCGTTCTCTAGAAAGGTTCCATTCTTGGCAACAAAAATCTTGCCTTCGGATATGTGGTAGAAGGTGTACCCAATTGTTTCCTTAGTGTATCCTATGAAGATGCACTTCTCCGATTTGGGTTTGAGCTTATCAGGCTGAAGCCTTTTGACATAAGTGTCGCAACCCCAAACTTTAAGAAACGACATCTTAGGTTTCTTGCCAAACCACAATTCATACGGTGTCGTCTCAATGGATTTAGACGGTGTGACAACCTGATTTTGGCCCTTTCTTTTTCTTTTGTTTTTCTGAGGTTTTTGCTTGAGTTTTCTTTTTCCGTGGCTATGTGGTCTGGAAACTGAAGAAGATGCCCTCTTCTTTGTTTCCAGAGTGGCTTATCATTCCCAAATCTTTCCCTAGACCCTGTCATTTTCATCCTAGCCCAAATCCCAATATTCTTTTTATTGGGAATATTCCTTTTCTATTAAAGGAATAACTCAAACTGCCCTAGGTTGTGAAGCAACCTTTATTTCCATCACTCCTAAAATTCCCAAATAATTCTCATAAATTGTTTGGGTCATATATTTCTCAAATATGGAAAAATATTTCATTTGTCATGTTTATCATCATGCTCAAATAATTCATTTCCTATTCTGCCCTAAATGGCACATTGTGAAGCAAGTGCTATTTTCATTTTCCCAATTGTCCTCAAACTCCTTGGACACCTTTTCCTGTCCATAGCATTGCCACATGCCAAAATGCAACCTCATTTGCCTAGTAATTATTTAATTATGATTTTCCAAAGTTTCTATCCAGAAAGAAGCTTTGTGAAGGAGGTGCAAGCTAGGAATATCCAAATGAGTTGCCATTTTGCATGATCCCTCATATGATCATATCATAGCCCTCCACCAAAGTAGAGCTCATGTCATGCCTCCATGAGAGCTCATCTTCAATTCTTTGATTCTGTCCAAAATTTCAGTTTGTGAAGCAAGTATATTTTATATTGCTCCATTATGGCTGCCAATTTTTCTAGGCCTTCTATTATCCATATAACCTACCTCCACCAATTTTGGGCATGGTTCATCAAGCCATTATTCCTCTAGAATTTTTGCAAGTTTCTGTCCAGAGGAGATGTGTGTGTGAAGCAAGTACCAGTTTGGCTTGGCCAATTGGTATGAGACTTTTTGAGCATCTTCATAGGACCAAGTGACTCTGCCTTGCCCAATTTGAGCTCAATTTGACACTCCATGTGAGTGCATCATCCTAATCTAGTTTCTGGACCAGTTTATGTGGTTGTTAAGTAACTACATTAAATGTTGATCCTAATCCTCTCCAAGTTACCAGGGTGAAAGTCCTTCTTACCCTAAACCTACCAGACAACTCCATTGCTTCCAATCCCTTTCCTGTTGCTCAGCAGTTCTCACCCAAGTTTACTGCAGTAAACTTCAGAGGGTGATTACCGTTTAACCAGAGCACTTTTAACCGAACTACCACCGCAGTTGCAACCTCCCCTGGATGAATTACAAACTAGACAACGTTTGCAAACCTTTGGCACCTTCTCCTCGCCAGCTCACGTGGTCACCACCTCTCTGGCGAGCCATGGCCGCGTCCAGAATGGCTTCTTGCTCGAGCCCCTACTCCTCTCGTCGTATTAGCGCGCGTGAGCATGTCCATTGTCTTCCTCTCGTCGTCGCCGATCACCTGGACCCCACTCCCCCTCCGGCAGCTTCCTAACCGACGCAAGTCGCCGCGTGCCCACGGGCGCACAATGGCTGTTTGGCTCGGTTCATCACCGTCGCCTTCCTCCCTGCACTCCGTTGGCCTCCTCTACCCCGTGAGACGCTCCACTGCTCCTCCCCCGTCGTCTACCAGTGAGCTCATGCGCACGCACACGCGTCCGCCGCGCCGGCCACGCGTCTGCGACGACGACAGCGCGGCACACCCCTCCCCGCGGCTATATAAGCCCACTCCGAGCGCCTCCGAGCTCACCACCAGCCTCACAACTCTCCTCCGGTCCCGCCCAGCCTCTCAAACGAGCTCGAGGAGCTCTTTGTGTCCACCATCGCCGCCATGGCCGCCGCCTCTGCCCTCGGCCGCTGCAACCCCACGCCGCCATCCCACTTCTCCCCGGCGCTCGTTTCCTCTCTGGATGGATGCGGTGGGCCGCGCCGCGCTCACCGGTGGCCTTCCCTTGGCCGGAGATGGCCGGAGCCACCGTGCCTGGCGACGGCAGCGCCCCTGCCCTGCGTTCTGTCGAGGAGAGGAAGAGCAGACGCGGGGGGAAGAAGAAAGAGGCGTGGGAGGAGAGAGAAGATGCGGCGGGCCCCACGCGCCATCGACCCAGAGCCCAGCCCCGCCACACTGACCTGAATAAGAGACAGGCCCCACCCATGGGACCCGCACGTCAGCTGCTCAAGCCCCTGCCCCGCCTCTGCCACGTGTTTAAGTGGAGGCGTAAAACACTCCAGTACGTTTTCGCGTAAAGAAAGCGTACTTTCCCTTGAGTACGTTTTCCTTTAGAGGAAGCGTATTTCCTCTCTGTTTCAGCCCAGAATGCGTTTTCTTAATCAGAAAGCGTATTTCTAAATTTGCGCCTCTGTCTTATCCACTCAGGACTTGTTTGTGATGATATTTTTGCAGAAAAGTCCCTGAACTTCAACCCTTCATATCTTTTTAACCACAACTCCAAATGAGGTGATTCCAAAGCCCACGTCTTCGTTTCGTCGAACCTGTTCTGTTGGTTTCATTTTCACTATGGTTGACACTGTGAAAATGACCATTTTTCCCTTGCACGTGAACAGCCCCTCCGAGAGAGAACTGTTTCCGGCAAATCTTTCCGCGGCTTCACCGCACTTCTCCCCGGTGCCTTTTTCATCCCTAGGCAAGCCACAATACCCACTTGCATGATAGTCATGCAATAGCCATGGTTTTCAACTTGAATATTTATTAAATGATTGCTTGTTTAAAATATGGTTATCATTGTTTCGGTAATGCTTCTGGGTTAGTGCTTACTTGCTTGCTATGTTGTTATGCACCTGGTTATCATGTCCTACTAGTTGCTAGTATTCCTTTCATATGCTTATGCTTGCTAGTAGTACATGTTGATGTTGGTGATGGCCTTCGGTGCATGACTATCGTCTGTTCCGATCGCCGTCGTTATGCATGTCCCATTGCATCCAGTTGGGTAAATGATTACATGGTAGCATTGTTGATATATCTTGCATGATATTTATTGTTGATGCTAGTGGTCATGATAGGTTTCTATGAGCAGTGTTGTACTTGTGATATTCATGCTCGTCATTATACTATGCTCAGATGGAGATGATTCATTGTTGATATGGTGGATAGTTATGTGGTACCCTCATGATTACGTTGATATCATGTTCATGCGTTGTAATTGCATCATGTATTTTATCATGGCTCAGCATATTTGCATTCAAGTTTAACCGGATTAAATTGAACTTGAACAACTGTTGGCTGAGTCATGGTGCCACCATATCGAACTGAACAGTGCAACCACGCTTACCTTTATGGGAAGGTCCTAACTGGGTCTATTGTCGTGCCTCTCGCCGGTGCCTCCAACTAGGGAAGGTTATGGGCGCAGTACCCTGATCAGGTAGGCGGACATAAACCTTGTGTGCCCGTTGTTGTTGTTATGGATCCGGTCCCCGTGAGGGACGTTTTGGCCACGACGGTGGTCATTGTGTCTTTGGTAGACACGGGGCCACCCAGGACTAGCCCAGTGGGGAGTGAGTCGGAGTGGCCGGGAGAGTGTCATGGCAGTAGATCGGTTTTGTCGGAACGCCGTTGGTCCACCCGAATGGGAGTGCGAGGCCATGGGTTCCGTAGTGTGGGTACAGTGTACTAACCTCTGCAGAGTGTATATTAAATCTATCGATAGCCGCGCCCGCGGATAAGGGCCCAGTTCGTGGTCGGTCACACTATGAGTCAACGGTATTAATAATAATGTGCTTAATAACAACCCCGGTTCGATGATGAGATAAGTTGGTTGTGATCGCCGGAAAGATCACCGTTTGAGACCAAGTGCTGGTCATGGTTGTGATCGCCGGAATGATCACTGTGGTATCAAGGATATCGAGTTGTTGGATATTCGTGATGTTGTGCGAGAATCATGGGTAAAAATCAAGCTCCTTTTGGTCATTTAATGATTACTACGGTATTGTTTATACCAAGCTTGATTTGATCCTGAGATAATCGTGTGATGTCCAAGGTTGGTAAGTGATGCATGTGATGGTTACGTAGTAACCCGAGCAGAATAAATAGTGCATATAGTGTCTTCATGTTGCATGCTAGTATCGTCGAATTCATATGTTCATGCTATGCTCATGTTGTTCTAGCTGTATCATGTTCATGTTGCTCATGTCATGTTGTTCTGAGGATCTCATGTCAATTCCTGCTTAACCTGTAAATGCCATGCTGATGTTTGTCTTGAATGCTTCTGGTTATTGTGAGCTTGCAAGTACATTCAATGTACTGACCTGGCGTGTCATGCCAGTTTGCAGGTCGTGCCTGGATTGCTTGCGTGTTTGGTGTTGTTCCTGTGTTCGCGAGCTAGGATAAGTGTTCCAGCCAGAGTCCCTGCGGATTGGAGTCCATCATCGCCGTTCGTTGTTCCGCTGCTAGAAGTTTTTCCGCTGCTTCAAGTTGTTCTGCTGCTTGCATAGAGCAACTGAAGATGGCGTAGTGTCGCCGTGCCGATGTTATTCATTGTAATATCGGAGACCTTGTATTCACATTCGTGTAATTATAGAAAGCTGGTTTGTTCTATGCTAAGCAGTGCCGTATTCCAGAACACTTCTCCTTGATCTCTGGGCTGGAATACGGGGCGTTCCGGTTTCTCTAAGCCGGGGTGCCACAGACGGTACCCTATTTAACATGAATGCAACTTTCTCTAATGCATAACCCCAAAACGATAGAGGTAAATCGGTAAGAGACATCATAGAACACACCATATCTAATAAAGTACGGTTACGACGTTCGGACACACCATTACGCTATGGTGTTCCAGGTGGCGTTTGTTGTGAAACTATTCCATATTGTTTTAAATGAAGGCCAAACTCGTAACTCAGATATTCACCTCCACGATCAGAGTGTAGAAACTTTATTTTCTTGTTACGATGATTCTCCACTTCACTCTAAATTCTTTGAACTTTTCAAATGTTTTAGACTTGTGTTTCATCAAGTAGATATACCCATACCTACTCAAATCATCTGTGAAGGTTAGAAAATAATGACACCCACCACGTGCTTCTACACTCATCGGACCGCATACATTGGTATGTATTATTTCCAACAAGTCATTAGCTCGCTCCATTGTTCCGGAGAGCGGAGTATTAGTCCTCTTGCCCATGAGGCATGGTTCGCAAGTATCAAATGATTCATAATCAAGTGATTCCAAAAGTCCATCCACATGGAGTTTCTTCATGCGCTTTACACCAATATGACCTAAATGGCAGTGCCACAAATATGTTGCACTATCATTATCAACTTTGCATCTTTTGGCATCAATATTATGAATATGTGTATCACTACAATCGAGATTCAACAAGAATAGACCATTCTTCAAGGGTGCATCACCATAAAATATATTATTCATATAAATAGAACAACCATTATTCTCTGACTTAAATGAATAACTGTCTCGCAATAAACAAGATCCGGATATAATGTTCATGCTTAACGCGGGCACCAAATAACAATTATTCAGGTCTAAAACTAATCCGGAAGGTAGATGTAGAGGTATCGTGCCGATGGCGATCATATACAATCAAAAATATGTGACATGATATGGCCATCATCATCTTGTGCTTTTGGTCTCCATCTCCAAAGCATCATCATGATCTCCATCGTCACTGCCTCGACACCTTGATCTCCATCGTAGCGTCGTTGCATCGAGGTTGTCATGCCAACTATTGCTTCTACAACTATCGCTAACGCATAGTGTTAAAGTAAAGCAATTACATGGTGCTTGCACTTCATACAATAAAGAGACAACCCTAAGGCTCCTGCCAGTTGTCTTCATTACAAAACATGATCATCTCATACATCAACATATATCACATCATATCTTGACCATATCACATCACAACATGCCCTGCAAAAACAAGTTAGACGTCCTCTACTTTGTTGTTGCAAGTTTTACGTGGCTGCTACGGGCTTCTAGCAAGAACCGTTCTTACCTACGCAAAAACCACAACGGTGATTCATCAAGTTTGTTGTTTGAGCCTTCTTCAAGGATCGGCCGCAGTCAAATTCGATTCAACTAAAGTAGGAGAAATAGACACCCGCCAGCCACCTTTATGCAAAACTAGTTGCATGTCTGTCGGTGGAACCAGTTTCATGTACATGGACATGTAAGGTTGGTCCGGGCCGCTTCATCCCACAATATCGCCGAATCAAAATAAGACGTTGGTGGTAAGCAGTATGACTACCACAACCCACAACTCTTTGTGTTCTAATCGTGCATATCATCTACGCATAAACCTGGCTCGGATACCACTGTTGCGTAACGTTGCATGGAAAACAAAAAAAATCCTACGCACACGCAAGATCTATCCATGGAGATGTGATATGTCTCCAACGTATCTATAATTTTTTATTGTTCCATGTTGTTATATTATCAATCTTGGATGTTTTATAATCATTTTATACCATTTTTTGGTACTAACCTATTGACATACCGCCAAGTGCCAGTTGCTATTTTTTCCATGTTTTTAACATCACAGAAAATCAATATCAGACGGAGTCCAAATGCCACGAAACTCCACGATGATTTTTTATGGGCCAGAAGGAACACAACGGGCCCTGGCTGCGCCTGGGGGGTGCCCCGAGGGGGGAACAACCCACCAGGGCGCGCCAGGAGGCCCAGGCGCGCCCTGGTGGGGTGTGCCCACCTCGGGTGCCCCCCGGACCGCCTCTTTTCTCTATAAATACCCCAATATTCCAGAAACCCTAAAGGAGTCGACGAAAAATTCATCCGGCCGCCGCAGAGTCCAGAACCACCAGATCCAATCTAGACACCATCTCGGATGGGGTTCACCACCTCCATTGGTGCCTCTCCGATGATGCGTGAGTAGTTCTTTCTAGACCTTCAGGTCTGTAGTTAGTAGCTAGATGGCTTCATCTCTCTCTCTCTCTCTCTGAATTCTCAATACAATGGTCTCTTGGAGATCCATATGATGTAACTCTTTTGCGGTGTGTTTTTTGGGATCTGATGAACTTCGAGTTTATGATCAGTTATATCTTTTTATATCCATGAAAGTTATTCGAGTTTCTTTGATCTCTTATATGCATGATTGCTTATAGCCTCGTATTTCTTCTCCGATATTTGGGTTTTGTCTGGCCAACTTGATATATTTATCTTGCAATGGGAAGAGGTTCTTTGTAGTGGGTTCGATCTTACGGTGCTTGATCCCAGTGACAGAAAGGGAAACGACACGTATGTATCGTTGCTACTAAGGATAAAATGATGGGGTCTATCTCTACATAGATAGATCTTGTCTACATCATGTCATCGTTCTTATTGCATTACTCCGTTTTTCCATGAACTTAATACACTAGATGCATGCTGGATAGCGGTCGATGTGTGGAGTAATAGTAGTAGATGCAGGCAGGAGTCGGTCTACTAATATTGGACGTGATGCCTATATAATGATCATTGCCTGGATATCGTCATGATTATTTGAAGTTCTATCAATTGCCCAACAGTAATTTGTTTACCCACCATTTGCTATTTTTCTCGAGAGAAGCCACTAGTGAAACCTACGGCCCCCAGGTCTTCCTTCTCATATATTTGCCTTTGCGATCTACTTTTTGCTTGCATTTATTTTCAGATCTATTAAACCAAAAATACAAAAATACCTTCTTCATTTTATTTCTATTTGTTTTATTTGGCGTTCGATATATCAATTTATTACAACCTATTCCCGTCTGCACGCCGTTTCTGGCGCCGTTACACGAAAGAGATTGGCAACCCCTTTAACACATCGGTTTGCGAGTGGTTGTGATTTGTGTGCAGGGGCTGTTCATGCTGTGTTGTTTGGTTCTCCTATTGGTTCGATAACCTTGGTTTCATATCTGAGGGAAATACCTACCGCCACTGTGCTGCATCATCCCTTCCTCTTTGGGGAAATACCGACGTAGCTTCAAGCGACATCAAAAGGAATTTCTGGCGCCGTTGCCGGGGAGGATCTTCAACATATACCAGGTTCCTAATCACAAATCTCATCTCCTAAAAATTTACATTATTTCCATTTGCCTCTCATTTTCCTCTCCCCCACTTCACAAAGATTTGCCGTTTTATTCGCCTCTCTTTTCCGTTCGCCGTTTTCTCGTCAGATCTATCCTTTGTTTGCAATCATGAGTGATTTCGGTATGGCACCAACAGATGATGGCCTAACTCCTAAAATTGGACGCACGGGCAATCTGGATGCTAAAACTTTTATCTTGGGGTAAGGAAATGTTATGGGAAAAGAACGTATCCAATAATTTTTCAATTGTGTTGGGAATCTAATCCTTGATGATGCCCCTATACTTAAAACTACTAGATCTTATGCAGATGCTATTTCAGCACTACTTCTGAAACTTGAAAGTAAATTATACATACCCATCCTACTTTGCAAAGATTGTTTTTTGAGCTTCCCGACATAAAGAATCCTAGGGCCAAAAAGTTGGCCACTCTCGTTCTTATGAATGAGTTTGACTACATAATACGGGAAGCTAGGGAAATCTTTGATTTTTATGGTATGAATCGTGAAAAACCCGTGATAGATGAAATTCTTTACAATAGTGACTATTCACTAAGGCATTTTCTTGGGGACAATAAGATCTTTGATGAGAATCTTAAAAAGGAGGTCCTAGTTCTAGATATAATCCAACAAGTGTTTAATAATGTTAATCAACATTACTCTTGGATTGTTGCGGGAAATCAAAGGGGTTATGATGAAAACCAACTAAGGATAGCTAAAGTTTCCATGGATAATATGTTTTATATTGTGTTTAGAAAACCCCATGATGAAAACACCTCTAAGAAAATTAAGAAGAAGAAGGATGACAATACTTAGATCCTTGCTTTATGCCTAGCTAAGGGCGTAAAACTATAGCGCTTGTTGGGAGGCAACCCAATGAATAAATTTTATTTTTGCTTTTTGCTTTCTGTTCTTGAGTGTTAGCACAATTATGCTACTTTTATTGTGTTGTTTGTGTTTAATTAGTGTTTGTGCCAAGTAGAACCGATAGGATCTTCTTGGGAGATAGTTGTTTGATCTTGCTGAAAAAGACAGAAACTTTATGCTCACGAAAACAATTCTCATTTTTTATCAGAAAGAGCTTTTGCCCTGATTCTTTTTGCAGAAGATTAATATATCAATTACCCAGGTCGTCCTAGTTTTTCAGAATTTTGCGAGTTTCATAAGTATTCGAACAAATCAGATTGCTATAGACTGTTCTGTTTTGACAGATTCTGTTTTCTTTGTGTTATGTGCTTATTTTGATGGCTCTATGGTTTTCTTTGATGAGTTTTTGCCATAGAAAAGTTGGAATACAGTAGATATAATACAAAAACAAAATATGAATTGGTTTGATACAGCACTTATAGTAGTGATTTATTTTTCTTACACTAACGGATCTCACGAAGGTTTTGTTGAGTTTTGTGTGATTGAAGTTTTTAAGTTTTGGGTTATTTTACGATGGATGAAGGAAGGATAGAAGAGCCTAAGCTTCTGGATGCCCCGGCATCCCAAGCTACTATCCAAAAATCAGCAACCAACTAAGCTTGGGGATGCCCCCGAGTGGCATCCCCGCTTTCTTCCAACGACTGTCGGTATTCTACTCGAAACTATATTTTTATTCGTCACATGATATGTGCTTTGCTTGGAGCGTCTTGTATGATATAAGTCTTCCCTTGTTTTATTTTGTGTTTTAAGTCATCAATCCTTGATGGACACACTTATTTGGGAGATCCAAAATTATGCCATGACTTGTTAGAATTGCTCTCTATGCTTCACTTAAATTTTTATGAGCTATGGACTTGCTCTAGTGCTTCACTTAAAACTTTTTGAGCACGGCGTGACTAGTACTTTTGAAGAAATGCTCTCTTGATTCACTTAGATTTATTTGGGAGCTAGTAAAATTTTCAGGAAGTCCTCTCTTGCTTCACTTAAATTATTTTGAGAGAAAGAAAAAAAATTATGCTCTTGATCTTCACTTATATTTGTTTGAGCTTATGAAAAGCAACACAAGAAAATTAGTCCCAAAGTGATAGATATCCAAGAAGGATATAATAAAAACTTTCATGAAGATCATTGGACAAAATAAACTTGATTCTTAGTAATAGTTTTGAGATATGATGATGTGATATGTGAGTTATGTTGATGAGTAATTATGCTTTAGTAAGAATATAGGTGTTAAGGTTTGTGATTCGCTATGCAAGTACGAAAGTCAATAGTCATGCAATGAAATTATATCCTACTTGTGGTGCATTATTCGGTGTTATTTATGCTTAATGCTTGCTTATGAGATTATCCGTTTCTTGTTTTGTCGCTTCCCAATCTTTTGCTAGCCTTCATTTTGCACCAAGTATGATCTCTACTTGTGCATCCAAAATCCTTTAAACCAGTTTTGCCACACGAGTCCACTATATCTACCTATATGCGGTATTCTTTTGCCGTCCTAAGCAAATTTGCATGTGCCATCTCTAATTTTCAAAATAAGCTTCTCTTTTGTGTGTTTGTTTCGCTCGCGGAGCGGTGAGGGGTGGCTAATATTTTCCATGCTGGATGTGTTATTCTCACGATGAGTGTTTATTCACTTATCATTGCATGAGAGTAAGGCAAATGTTTTAGGGATGCCCAGTCCCGAAATGCAAAAATGAATTTACTTTATGTTGTCAAATAATAAATTCCTTGGAAAGTGTTGGTATGGAGGGCAACCATGGAATACGGCTAGCCATGGAAAGTGAAAGTATGGTGGAAAAAGGAATAAACTTTATTTTTTGTTTGGGAACCTCCTATGGCATATCTAGCATGGAAAGTGTTGGGAACTCTAAGTCGTTTTCGTTGGTGGGATGGATACACCTCCCAAAATGTTTTTGTCTCTAAGTTTTTCGCTTCGAGCTCTGGCACCTATACAAATCCCTATTTCCTTCTGCGAATGGCCTTTCTTTTACTTTATGCAATTTTTATTTTTGAGTCTCCATCTTCTCTTATAAAAGCATCAACTAGGAGGCAATATGATCGTACTTAAGTATTGGGTGTAGCTAATATTCGAGTGTGTTTCATGAATGGATCAATGGTTGAGCATGATGGGCTAGGGATAACTTATTTTAGCGTTGATATTTTGAAAGACATGGTTGCTTGTTGATATGCTTGAGTATCTAAATTATTATGTCAAAACTAGACTATTGCTTTGAATCACATAAAAGTCCAATTGTCCATGCTATAAAGAAAAGAATATGATATGACATGATAGGCAGCATTCCACATCAACAATTCTGTTTTTATCACTTACCTACTCGAGGACGAGTAGGAGTTAAGCTTGGGGATGCGGTACGTCTCCAACGTATCTATAGTTTTTTATTGTTCCATGTTGTTATATTATCAATCTAGGATGTTTTATAATCATTTTATAGTCATTTTATATCATTTTTTGGTACTAACATATTAACATAGTGCCAAGTAGGGATGAAAATGGAGTGGAAAGTTTCCGCTTTTCCGGAGAAAAAATGGAAACGGAGAGGAAATATTAAAACGAAAATGGAAATTTGCAAAATGGAAATGAAATTTTTTATGCAGAAATGGAAACAAAAATGAACGGTGTTTTCCAGTGGAACAGACATGGAAACGGAACTTTCCGTTTCCGTAAATATGGAATTTCCATTTCTACTGTAGGTCTATGGCTGCTTTGTGGCCCAGCTATCAAACAATACACAATGGCACAATGAGTAGAATCAGCAGAATGTATCATTTGAGGACCAACTTTTACTACCACACACGTACTCAACTATACCCTATACGGAATTGTCATGTACTGCTACAATACTACCCTATGTTGCCAACACAACCATATTATTTTGTAGCCATGTTAACAATACCATAAATTTACTACCACACACGTACTCAACTATACCCTATACGGAATTGTCATAACTCTCTCTCTATCTGAATTCTCAATACAATGGTCTCTTGGAGATCCATATGATGTAACTCTTTTGCGGTGTGTTTTTTGGGATCTGATGAACTTCGATTTTATGATCAGTTATATCTTTTTATATCCATGAAAGTTATTCGAGTTTCTTTGATCTCTTATATGCATGATTGCTTATAGCCTCGTATTTCTTCTCCGATATTTGGGTTTTGTCTGGCCAACTTGATATATTTATCTTGCAATGGGAAGAGGTTCTTTGTAGTGGGTTCGATCTTATGGTGCTTGATCCCAGTGACAGAAAGGGAAACGACACGTATGTATCGTTGCTACTAAGGATAAAACGATGGGGTCTATCTCTACATAGATAGATCTTGTCTACATCATGTCATCGTTCTTATTGCATTACTCCGTTTTTCCATGAACTTAATACACTAGATGCATGCTGGATAGCGGTCGATGTGTGGAGTAATAGTAGTAGATGCAGGCAGGAGTCGGTCTACTAATATTGGACGTGATGCCTATATAATGATCATTGCCTGGATATCGTCTTGATTATTTGAAGTTCTATCAATTGCCCAACAGTAATTTGTTTACCCACCATTTGCTATTTTTCTCGAGAGAAGCCAGTAGTGAAACCTACGGCCCCCGGGTCTTCCTTCTCATATATTTGCCTTTGCGATCTACTTTTTCCTTGCATTTATTTTCAGATCTATTAAACCAAAAATAGAAAAATACCTTGCTGCATTTTATTTCTATTTATTTTATTTGGCGTTCGATCTATCAATTTATTACAACCTATTCCTGTCGCCGTTACCCGAAAAGGATTGACAACCCCTTTAACACGTCGGGTTGTGAGTGGTTGTTATTTGTGTGCAGGGGCTGTTTATGCTGTGTTGCTTGGTTCTCCTACTGGTTCGATAACCTTGGTTTCATATTTGAGGGAAATACCTACCGCCACTGTGCTGCATCATCCCTTCCTATTTGGGGAAATACCGACGTAGCTTCAAGCGACATCAAGATGCATAGCAATGAGAGGGGGAGAGTTTGTCTACATACCCTCGTGGACCATAAGCGGAAGCGTTTCACAACGCGGTTAATGTAGTCGAACTTGCTTCGCGATCTAACTGACCGAGTACCGAAGGTACGAACCTCCGCGTGCAGCACACGTTCAGCTCTGGGACGTCCACGCCTTCTTGATCTAACAAGACGGCGAGGTAGTGGATGAGTTCTGACAGCACGACGGCGTGGTGAAGGTGATGGTGAAGTTATCTCCGTAGGGCTTCACCTAAGCACTAAGAAAATATGACCGGGGTGTAAACTATGGAGGGGGGGCGCCACACACGGCTAGGCAATTGTTTGTTGTGTGCTAGGCGCCCCCCTCCCACATATATATAGGTGGGAGGGAGGAAGGAGAAGCCAAGGAGGGTGCCCAAGTAGGGGGAATCCTACTTGGGGTCTCTCCCAAGCCGCGCCCCCTTCCCTTTCTCCCGGGTAAAAAGATAGATAAAATTGTAGGAAGGAAGGAGCACGGGAGGAAGGAAGGAGGAGGTGGCGCCCCCTTTCCTTTCTCTCCTGAGGAGGGAAAGGCAGGAGGGGGCACCCCTCCCCTTTCATTCCCCTTAGGGCCGGTCATCCATGGGAGGGGCACACTGATGCGACTTGAACTACGTCGGTATTTCCCCAAAGAGGACAGGATGATGCAGCACAGCTACGGTAGGTATTTCCCTCAGTGATGAGACCAAGGTTATCGAACCAGTAGGAGAACCACGCAACACTACGTGAATGGCACCTTCACAAAAATAACAAATACTTGCAACCCGACGTAAAAGAGGGGTTGTTAATCCCTCCCGGGTAAAAAGATAGATAAAATTGTAGTAGATTGGATTAATAGATCCCATGGGAACGCGAGATAAAATAAATAACAATAAATTGCTGCAAGGTATTTTTGGGTTTTTGGATTAATAGATCTAAAAATAAAATAAAATAAAAATAGAGCTTGAAGGCAAATATGATAAAGAAGAGACCCGGGGGCCGTAGATTTCACTAGTGGCTTCTCTCGAGAAAAAATAGCATACGGTGGGTAAACAAATTACTGTTGGGCAATTGATAGAACTTCAAATAATCATGATGATATCCAGGCAATGATCATTATATAGGCATCACGTCCAAGATTAGTAGATCAACTCCTGCCTGCATCTACTACTATTACTCCACACATCGACCGGTATCCAACATGCATCTAGTGTATTAAGTTCATGGAGAAACGGAGTAATGCAATAAGAACGATAACATGATGTCGACAAGATCTACTCATATAGGAATAGACCCCATCTTGTTACCTTAATAACAATGATACATATGTGTCATTTTCCCTTCTGTCACTGGGATCAAGCACCGGAAGATCGAACCCATCACAAAGCACCTCTTCCGATGGCAAGAAAAATCGATCTAGTCGGCCTAACTAAACCAAAGATTCGAAGAAGAAATACGAGGTTATAAGTAATCATGCATATAAGAGATCAAAAGACTCAAATAACTTTCATGGATAAAAACATAGATCTGATCATAAACTGAAAGTTCATCGGATCCCAACAAACGCACCGCAAAAAGAGTTACATCTAATAGATCTCCAAGAGACCATTGTATTGAGAATCAAAAGAGAGAGAGGAAGCCATCTAGCTACTAACTACGGACCCGTAGGTCTACAATGAACTACTCACGCATCGTCGGAGAGGCACCAATGAGGTTGATGAACCCCTCTGTGATGGTGTCTAGATTGGATCTGTGGTTTCTGGAACTTGCGGCAGCTGGAATTGATTTTTGTCGACTCCCCTAGGGTTTCTGGAATATTGGGGTATTTATAGAGCAACGAGGCGGTGCGGGAGGCCACCGAAGTGGGCATAACCCACCAGGGCGCGCCTGGGCCCCCAGGCGCGCCCAGGTGGGTTGTGCCCCCCTCGGGGCACCCCTCTGATACTTCTTTGGCCCATCCTGTGTCTTTTGGCCCAGAAAAATTCTCCGAAAAGTTTCGCTGTGTTTGTACTCCGTTTGGTATTGATTTTCCGTGAAGTAAAAAACAAGCAGAAAAACAGCAACTGGCACTGGGCACTATGACAATAGGTTAGTCCCAAAAATGATATAAATTTGCAGTAAAATGATTGTAAAACATCCAAGATTGATAATATAACAACATGGAACAATCAAAAATTATAGATACGTTGGAGACGTATCAGCATTCCCAAGCTTAATTCAAGCTCGTCCTCGAGTAGGTAAATGATAAAAACAGAATTTTTGATGTGATATGTAGCCTAACATGTTCATCACATATACTTTTCTTTGTTGCATGGACATTTATACTTTTATATGATTCAAAGCAATAGTCTAGTTTTGACATGAAGATTTCAATACTCAAGCATATCAACAAGCAACCATGTCTTTCAAAATATCAACACTAAAGCAAGTTATCCCTAGCCTATTATGCTCAATCATTGATCCATTCATGAAACATACTCTCATATTAGCTACACCCAATGCTCAAGTACGATCATAGTGCCCCTTAGTTGGTGCTTTATAAGAGAAGATGGAGACTCAAATAGAAATAAAAATTGCATAAACTAAATAGAAAGGCCCTTCGCAGAGGGAAGTAGGGATTTGTAGAGGTGCCAGAGCTCAAGCAAAAAAGATTGAGATAAAAACATTTTAGGTGGCATGCTTTTCCTGTCAATGAAAACGATCGAGTAGTTCCCAATACTTTCCATGCTAGATATATCATACGCGGTTCCCAAACAGAAAATAAAGTTTATTCCTTTTTCCACCATACTTTCACATTCCACGGGTGTCATCCATACCAACACTTTCCAAGGAATTTATTATTTGACAACATAAAGTAAATTCATTTTTCATTTCGGGACTGGGCATCCCTAATACCTTTGTCGTACTCTCGTGCAATGACAAGTGAATAAACACTCATCTTGAGAATAACACATCTAGCATGGAAACATATCAGCCACCCCCTACTGTTTCATGAGCGGTCCGAACACACAAAAGAGAAGTTTATTTTGAAAATTAGAGATGGCACATACAAATTTGCTTAGAACGGCAAAATAATACCGCATATAGGTAGGTATAGTGGACTCATGTGGCAAAACTGGTTTAAGGATTTTGGATGCACAAGTAGTGATCATACTTAGTGCAAATGAAGGCTAGCAAAAGATTGAGAAGCATCCAACCAAGAAACGAAATACCTTGCATGAAAACACAATTATGCTACCTTGCTGCACTTTTAATTAGCCTTTGGGATCATGTTGGGTGATAGTTGAGCATAATCGCAAAACTATTATTCCAAAAACCCAAAAATACCTTGCTGCACTTTTTCTTTACTTATTTCATTTCGTGTTTTATTCAGATCTATTTATCCAATCTCATACAATTTAATCAATCTTTTTACCGAGGAGGGATTGACAACCCCTCTTACGTGTCGGGTTGCAAGTACTTGTTCTTTGTGTGCAGGTACCCTTTACATAGTGTTGCTTGGTTCTCCTACTAGATTGATAACCTTGGTTTCATAATTGAGGGAAATACTTAAATTAGCTGTGCTGCAGCATCCCTTCCTCTTTGGGGAAATACCAACGCAGTCTCAAGCCACGTCAGCTGCCTCGATGGTGGAGGAGGCAGACGTGGTGCAGCATAGGATGACTGAGGGAGTCCTGGAGTAAGGGGTCCTCGGGCGTCCGGCCTGTTGGACATGGGCCGGACTGATGGGCTATGAAGATACAAGACCGAAGAGTCCTACCCGTGTCCGGATGGGACTCTCCTTGGCATGGAAGGCAAGCTTGGTGTCCGGATATGAAGATTCCTTTTTCTATAACCGACTTTGTACAACCCTAGTCCCCTCCAGTGTCTATATAAACCGGAGGGTTTAGTCCATAGGGACAATCATAATCATACAGGCTAGACTTCTAGGGTTTTAGCCATTATGATCTCGTGGTAGATCAACTCTTGTAATACTCATATTCATCAAGATCAATCAAGCAGGAAGTAGGGTATTACCTCCATAGAGAGGGCCCGAACCTGGGTAAACATCGTGTCCCCTGTCTCCTGTTACCATCGACCTTAGACGCACAGTTCGGGACCCCCTACCCGAGATCCGCCGGTTTTGACACCGACATTGGTGCTTTCATTGAGAGTTCCACTGCGCCATCTTCGAGAGGTTCGATGGCCCCGTCAATCATCTACAACAATGCTGTCTAGGGGGAAGTTTTTCTCCCCAGCCAGATCTTCGTATTCGGCGGCTTCGCACTACGGGCCAACTCGCTTGGCCATATAGAGCAGATCGACAGCTATGCCCGTGGCCATTAAATCAGGTTTGGAAGCTTGAACTACATTGCCGATACCCGCGGAGACTTGATCTTCGACAGATTCGAGCCCACGGTAGTCGCTCCCTGCCACCGCGATGAGCATGACCTAAATCTGTCATCGGACCATACCCATAGGATAGCACCTATAAGTATCCGACCCTAGATCCAGAGCAGATTGCGCCATCCGAGGACGGGAAGCTCAACCCCGCCACGGGAACCGCAGACTCCGCGACGCTGGAGCCACACACAAACCAAACCTCGAGCATGAACTGTTTCACCGGAACCTCGGATTCGTCCCCGGCCACAGGTTCTGAACCACGCGCGTCCGCCTCCGCCGACCCCGATCAGGCGCCGGTCGTTGAATTCAGCGCCGCGGACATTTTCTGGCACTCACCTCTAGGCGATGTGCTGAACTCATTAAAAACCCTCTCCTTAGCAGGGGACTCACAACCGAATTATATCCGGTTCAAACTAGGGGTTGATGATAGGGAATTTCGCTTCCCACCCACCTCCCACTTCATAGCCACTGTCGAGGACTTAACCGACATGATCGATTATGGCTCCGAAGACATCGACGGTATGGACGACGATACCAGAGAAGAGGAGGCCCAAAACCCGCCATTTACTGGACGTTGGACGGCCACTTCCTCATATGACGTGTACATGGTGGATACACCCAAAGAGAATAGCGGCGACGAAAAGGAAGACCCAGTCGAGGATAAACCTCATTAGATACAGCCAAAGCGCCGATGTCAGTGGCGCCACTCCAAGTCACGCCGTGGAAAAGACAGCAATACCGGCACAGGAGAAAACAATACTCCGGACGATGCCGAAGACAATGAAGATCCCGTTGAGCCAACTTCCAAACAGGACGAACGGGAAGACGAGCAGGTTAGCCCTGATGAATAGGCCATAAATGAAGACTCGGAGGACAGTAATTATCTTCCACTCTCCGAGGATGAGGTGAGCCTCGGCAACGAAGATTTTATCGTGCCTGAGGAACCTCGAGCAGGAGCGCTTCAAGCGCCAGCTAATAGCCACTGCAAGGAGCCTGAAAAATAAGCAGGAGCAGCTCCAAGCTGACCAAGATCTGCTCAACGATAGATGGACTAATGTCCTGGCAACCGAGGAATACGGCCTCAAGCGCCCAGCCAAAAGTTATCCGAAGCGCAAATTGCTACCTCAGTTCGATGACGAGGCGCTTGAGCCCGTACCATCATCGCGCAATGCGGCTGACCGACCACCACGTGGCCGGGATAAAGCGGCAACTCAAGCCGAACACCAGCCCGTACCACCTCACTGTAAAAGCAAAGATAAAACAGCTCGGCGACATACATACGACCTGCGGCAGGATTTGGACAGTAGAGCAGGTCAGAACAGATCGATCTATGGATCGCGGGGGCGTGCCCCGATACGCGACAATGGCTACCTAGCCGGACGCAACAATCATAATCACGCCCACGACGAGAACCGCAGACGGACTCCATCCGAGCTACGTCGCGACGTGGCCCGATATAGAGGCGCCGCACACCCCCTTTGCTTCACTGACGAGGTAATGGAGCACGAATTACCAGAAGGGTTTAAACCCGTAAACATCGAATCATATGATGGGACAACAGACCCCGCGGTATGGATCGAGGATTTCCTTCTCCATATTGATATGGCCCGCGGTGATGATCTCCATGCCATCAAGTACCTCCCACTAAAACTCAAAGGACTAGCTCGACACTGATTGAACAATCTGCCCGAAAACTCCATTGGCAGCTGGGAAGACTTGGAAGAAGCTTTCCTTGACAACTTCCAAGGTACATATGTTCGACCTCCGGATGCCGACGACTTAAGTCACATAATTCAACAGCCCGGAGAGTCAGCCAAGAAATTCTGGACTAGGTTCTTAACCAAAAAGAACCAGATCGTCGACTGTCCGGATGCCGAAGCCCTAGTGGCCTTTAAACATAGCATCCGGGATGAATGGCTCGCCCGACACCTTGGACAAGAAAAGCCTAAGTCCATGGCAACCCTCACGGCGCTTATGACCCACTTTTGCGAGGGCGAAGATAGCTGGCTAGCCCGTAGCAGTAACAATTCAAGCGAACCTGGCACTTTGGAAGCCAGAAATAGCAACGGCAAGCCCCGACGCAACAGACATAAGCGTCGAAGCAACGGTGATAGTACCGACGACACGGCGGTCAACGCCGGATTCAGTGGCTCCAAGTCCGGCTAGCGGAAGAAGCCGTTCAAAAGGAACAATTTGGGCTCATCCAGCTTGGACCGCATACTCGATCGCCCATGTCAGAGACTGTTGGGTTTTTAAACAGGCCGGCAAGTTAAATGCCGAAAACAAGGAGAAGGGGTCGCAAAGTGAGGGCGATGACGAGGAGCCCCGTCCACCAAACACAGGGGGACAGAAGAAGTTTCCCCCTCAGGTAAAAACGGTGAACATGATATACGCTACCCATATCCCCAAGAGGGAGCGCAAACGCGTGCTCAGGGACGTCTATGCGATAGAGCCAGTCGCCCCGAAATTTAATCCATGGTCATCATGCCCGATCACCTTCGATCGCAGGGATCATCCAACCAATATCCGTCATGGCGGTTCAGCCGCACTGGTCCTCGACCCAATAATTGATGGATTCCACCTGACGCGAGTCCTCATGGACGGTGGCAGCATCCTCAACCTGCTCTATCAGGATACAGTGCGCAAAATGGGCATCGATCCATCAAGGATCAAGCCCACCAAAACTACCTTTAAAGGAGTTATACCTGGTGTAGAGGCTCGTTGTACGGGCTCAATCACACTGGAAGTTGTCTTCGGGTCCCCGGACAACTTCAGAGGCGAAGAGTTGATCTTCGATATCGTCCCCTTCCGCAGTGGCTATCACGCACTGCTCGGACGAACCGCATTCACTCGATTCAATGCGGTGCCATACTACGCTTATCTCAAGCTCAAGATGCACGGACCATGCGGGGTCATAACAGTCAATGGAAACACGGAGCGCTCCCTCCGTACTGAAGAACAAACCATGACTCTGGCAGCGGAAGTACAGAGCGGCCTTTTAAGGCAGAATTTTAATTCAGCGGCCAAGCTCTCGGACACTGTCAAACGAGTCCAAACTATTCCACAGCTTGACAGTCCGGCTAGTCAGGAGTTAGACTAGCAATTTTGCCTCCATCTCAGTCCTGACCAAATGGCGGCACACGTACCACTCGCACATAACTACGCACTCAAAATACCATGGGCAGAGACGGAGGCATTACCAGACTATGGTCCACAATACGGCTTCGACCTTCCCCGAGCACACATACTTTCACTTTTTCTTTTATATTTTTTCAGGTTTCTTTTCCACAGACCCCTAGCGGTGGCATGATTGTCGGACCTTTCGAGGGATAGATACACCAAGGCGGCAAGCGGCAAAGACGTGTGGGGGAATCTATAGACGTTCTCTTCGATGATCGTCCTACCTGTTTCCAGGATCCGCATGCAGCTCCCCCTTTGTAACGCCCCGGATCCGATGCGCCGGGTGTCTTCTGTTTATTCGTCGTCATTGCCATGTCATTTTCTTGCGTGTTGCATTTTGCCATGTCATCATCTGCATTGCATCCTCATATTTTCAAAACTTGCATCCGGTCCTTTTCCCCGTTGTCCGTTTCGCGATCCGATACTCTCACACGCGCCCGTCGCCCCTCTCAGACCTTGTTTCGTGAGCGGGAGAAAAACGTTCTCGGAATGGGCCGAGATTTGCCGAGTGGCCTTGGTATATCACCGGTAGGACGCCCGTCAAATTTCGTTCCATTTGGAGGTCGTTTGATGCCCCAACGGTTAACCGCGTAGCCCGAAACCCCTCTCTCTTTGCAGCCCAGCACCCCTCCACCACAGCCCACTAACCCAGCAAACCCCCCTCCATGCTCTCGGTCATTCGATCACGATCGTGTGGGCGAAAACCGCCCCGTATTTGGACTCTCCTAGCTCCCTCTACCTATAAATAGGCCTCCCCCCGTCCAAATCTCGGATGAAATAGACCCCAAACCCTAGCTCCTTCCACCTCGCGCCACCGGACAGAATTCCCCGCCGCCGCCCTCAGCCAATCGCCGCCTGCCACGTGTCCTTGCTGCCGTCTCCACCGCGCCTCCAGCGCCAGGCCCGCCGCCGGCCCCCGCGGCCCGGCTCTCGCGAGCCGCGCGCCCGCACCCGTTCTGGGCCGCCTCGCCCCCGCGCGCCGCCCGCGCCCTCCGCGCTTTCGCCGCCGCCACCCGTCTCCCTCGTCGCCGGCGTCCCGCGCCCCTCGCGCCGGCGCGCCGCCGTCGCCGGTCGCCGCCTCGCGTCCGGCCGGCGCCCACCTCCGGCCAGATCTCCCCCCCCCCCCCCGCCGCCCGGATCCGGCGACCCCGCGGCCCCCCACCACCTCTCCTGCTCGCCACCGGCCGGATCCGGCGAGATCCGGCCCGGAGGAGCCTCGCCGCCGCATCCCGAGCTTGTCGCCCGCGTTGACTTTTCCCCCGAGGTCGTTTTTTTTTTCTAGGTCCCCAGGATTGTATCTCATACGCCCCACTTTGACATGCCATAACTCTCTGACCGTAGATCCGTTTTGCAGGCATAATATATCAAAATGTTCACCATGAGATGCTCTTCATTTTATTGCATTGTGCCATGCTTGTTTGAGTCCATCTTGATGCCCTTATGGCGTTGCAAAAGTGCTATATGATGTTAACTGCTGTCTGTTTACCGAACTTGCTGATTTGTTATTTTCGTTGCATTTTGTGTGTGCATCCTATAAGCATGAGCTCTAAATGTGTTTTGAACTACATCATGCCATCTTTACAGGGATGCTTGTCTTAATTTTTTTTGATATATGTGGTGACTATCACAAGCATGCAAAGTAGCCTCCCTGATGTTGCTGATTTCTGTGACTTAGTCATTTCTGTTAAGTCTGAGTCTGTTACATTTTGTTGCTATGTTTCCATGCTGCTACCATGAGTTCCATGCATAATCTGAAGATGTTCACTTAGGATGTGTTGTTATAAATGTCATGCTCTATCTATCCATGCCCTTGGTTGCATTTATAGCCTGCTGTAGCTTATTGTTATCTTGCTCTCAAGTTGCTAAATAATGTTGTTGTCAGCCTGTTAACATTAAGTTCAGTTTTGCGATATGTTTTTTCTAGTGATCCATGCACCCTATGACTATGCTATTGCCATTTTTAGCTTCATAAATGTGCCTTATTACTGTTGGTCACCTTGTCATGCCATTTAATGCTCTGCGGTGAGTGGTACAAGCTCACCAACATGCCTACTTATCGTTGTTTCTGCCATGAACTGTTATTCTCACTGTCTGAATCTGTCATATTAGTTGCCATGTTTGCATGGATGCTACCATGTTTTCTATTAATCTTTGGAATTAGTTCAGTAAAGAAGTTTTGTTCTTTTTCTTTATTACTAGCATTGCATGCTTAATTTTGCCATGATAGCTTGCTGTAACATGTTGTTTTATAGCTCTAAACATTGCAACCTGATGTTATTCCTGCCATGTCCTGTGAATTTCTGCTAAGTCTGTGAACTGTTATTATTTGCAATCTTGCCATGTCCTTTTGAGCATGTTATAGTGATTTCTGGAGATAGCTCAGTGTTCATGTTTTGTAATGCTTTACCTGCACATCACGTCCATGTCATTTTTTTTCATGTTGAGGTGCTGTAGCATGTTGTTTTGATACTTGCAAGTTGCCTAGTTGCTGTTTTGGACAGCTTGTCCTTTAAACTTGTTTCATGTGTATGTGTTGAACCGTTGCTCCGTTTTGAGTGTGCTCTACATGAACTTGCTTAGTTTTGCATGTAGTTTCATGTTACCTTGTTGCATCCATGTTTTGAATGTGTTTGCTTGATGTTTGAATGCATTTTGCATCAATGCCATGTTTAACTTGTTTTGCTCATATCTTCTAGGCCGTAGCTCCGAACTAAATAAACTTTATATGTAACTTGACTAGAATTTTGTGTAGATCATCTTGGTGCATCTTAACTTGCTGTTTAACAACTTGAACATAAGGCTTATTCAGATCTGGACCAATTTCGAAATTTGCATATGAGGACTTACCAGAATTGTCATATGTTGTTTCCGGCCTCATTTAAACTTGCTTTGATGTGTTGCTCTTGTATGCATCATCTCTTGCCATGCGTAGCCTCATGTAGCCTTGTCTTGCATCATACTTGGTTGAGCATCATGCCTTGTTCATGTGTGGTGTGTTTACCATGTTGTTTGCTTCTTTCCGGTTGTGCTCCTTCTCGTTAGTTCCCGTCTCGTTGCGATCGCGAGGATTCGTTCGTCTATGCTTGGTTCGTCTTCGTGGCTTCATCTTCTTCATGGACTCATTCTTCTTCCTAGCGGGATTTCAGGCAAGATGACCGTTACCCTGGATCTCACTACTATCATTGCTATGCTAGTTGCTTCGTTCTATCGCTATGCTGCGCTACCTATCACTTGCTCTTCAAGCCTCCCAGATTGCCATGTCAGCCTCTAACCTTTTTCACCCTTCCTAGCAAACCGTTGTTTGGCTATGTTACCGCTTTCGCTCAGCCCCTCTTATAGAGTTGCTAGTTGCAGGTGAAGATGAAGAAGTTTGTTCCATGTTGGAACATGGATATCATGAACTTTGTTGGGATATCACAATATCTATTATTTAATTAATGCATCTATATACTTGGTAAAGGGTGGAAGGCTCGGCCTTATGCCTGGTGTTTTGTTCCACTCTTACCGCCCTAGTTTCCGTCATACCGGTGTTATGTTTCTTGATTTTGCGTTCCTTACGCGGTTGGGTGTTATGGGGACCCCTTGACAGTTCGCTTTGAATAAAACTCCTCCAGCAAGGCCCAACCTTGGTTTTACCATTTGCCTATCACCTATTTCTTTTCCCTAGGGAGTCGCGCTCCCGAGGGTCATCTTTATTTTAACCCCCCCGGGCCAGTGCTCCTCTGAGTGCTGGTCCAACCTGTCAGCCGCCGGTGGTCACCAGGGGCAACTCTGGGCTGGCCTACCGGAAGTTTGGACAATCCGGTGTGCCCTGAGAACGAGATATGTGCAGCTCCTATCGGGATTTGACGGCACATTCGGGTGGCTTTGCTGGTCTTGTTTTACCATTGTCGAAATGTCTTGTAAACCGGGATTCCGAGACTGATCGGGTCTTCCCGGGAGAAGGAATATCCTTTGTTGACCGTGAGAGCTTATAATGGGCTAAGTTGGGACACCCCTACAGGGTATAAACTTTTGAGAGCCGTGCCCGCGGTTATGTGGCAGATGGGAATTTGTTAATGTCCGGTTGTAGAGAACTTGACACTTGACTTAAATAAAACGCATCAACCGCGTGTGTAACCGTGATGGTCTCTTTTCGGCGGAGTCCGGGAAGTGAACATGGTTTTTGGGTTATGTTTGACGTAAGTAGGAGTTCAGGATCACTTCTTGATCATTGCTAGCTTCACGACCGTTCCGTTGCTTCTCTTCTCGCTCTTATTTGCGTATGTTAGCCACCATACATTGCTTAGTCGTTGCTGCAACCTCACCACTTATCCTTTCCATACCCTTTAAGCTTTGCTAGTCTTGATACCCATGGTAATGGGATTGCTGAGTCCTCGTGGCTCACAGATTACTACAACAACAGTTGCAGGTACAGGTTTTGCGATGATCATGACGCGAGAGCGATGTTGCTTGTTTTGGAGTTCTTCTTCTGCTTCTTCTTCGATCAGGGGATAGGTTCCAGGTCGGCAGCCTGGGCTAGCAGGGTGGATGTCGTTTGAGCTTCTGTTTGTGTTTCATCCGTAGTCGGATGTTGATCTTATGTATGATGCATTGGTGTATTCTTGCGGCATTTGTGCCTTTTGTATGTATCCCCATCTATTATGTAATGTTGATGTAATGATATCCACCTTTCAAAAGCGTTTCAATATGCGGGTCTATCCTTGGTGGGACCTTCGAGTTCCTCTCGGATAGGGTCGCATATTGGGCGTGACACCCTTGGTCTTGGCATGTTAAATAGCCAGGTTGCTTATCACACTACTTGTACAAATATGTTTTGACGTATCAATCAAATTACAACGAGAATTATTTGCGGCCCAACTTACGTGGCACTAGCTTACAATCTCATATCGTTATTCTTATCGATTGCACACGTACACTTTGGTACGCTTTAATTGGCCAGGGGCTCCACTACGCTCCATACTATGGCAACAAAGTCTGAACACTTTCTACAGTATAGTTCGGCACCCTCGATTTAGCATTATATGCATTGGCTCCGAATCATGTCTTTGGTCAATTCTTGGGTTGCCCGGCTCATGTGCTTACTACCTTACGTTCCGCTATATCGGCTAGGGTAGTAAAGGGAGAACTACTGCGATTGTGTCCTGGTTTATCCGGATGAGCACCTCAGTAGAGAAAGCCGAAAACTGACTGTCATGATGCGGCGTGAGCCGGTCAGCTGTTTGGAGGTTACAAATCTTTTGCGATTTTTTCCGCATTATGCGACAAATCGGTCTTTACCCGATCACGTGTTCTAGTTCGGACTCACGAATACTAAGGGCTGCACCTATATTTTTTATCTGTCAAACTCCTATGGTTAAGTGAGGGTGATAAAGCCACATAGTCCGATTGCCTGGTTCGTTGCGCTAAACACCTCCTTCAAGGGCCAAGTTTTTGGATCAAGAGTGTTTAGATTCCATCCCGAACACCCCCGTACTACCTACGTGGGGGCTAAAGCCGACGACTGGCCAACTCTCAAGATTTAATAAAAACGGCCGCACAGGAGGTAAATTTTTAATAATAACAAGCATTATATTACATAACAGCTTTGTTTCATCATACAAGACAAAGATAACATGAATGTATTCATTCAAAGATTATGTCTTTTGAACATTGGCCCTCTACAATGCGGGATCCCTTGAGGACATCATCAAAATACCGCTCCGGCGTGCGGTGCTCCTTGCCAGCGGGCAGTCCCTCGGTCGCGAGCTTGACGGCATCCATCTTCGCCCACTGTATCTTGACGCGGGCGAAAGCCATCCGCGCACCTTCAATGCAGACCGACCGTTTGATGGCATCAAGCCGAGGGCGAGCATTGACCAGCCGCTTCACGAGGCCGAAGTAGCTGCAGGGTGTAGCTTCGGTAGGCCACAGCCGGATTATCAAATCCTTCATGGCTAGTTCGGCCACCCTATGCAGTTCGACCAGCTGTTTTAGCTGATTGCTAAAGGGCACCGGATGTTCTGGTGCAAGGTATTGCGACCAGAATAGCTTCTCCATTGAGCTCCCCTCTTTGGCTCGGAAAAATTCCGCAGTGTCAGAAACACTGCGCGGCAGATCCGCAAACGCCCCTGGAGAACTCCAAATCCGGGTTAGTAAGAGATATCTCTTCTTCACATACTTGCTTTGCATAATGAAAGCCTTACCCGCCGCGATTTTCTTGGCCTCCTGGATTTCCTGGAGGGCTCCCTGGGCTTCAACCCGGGCCTCTTGTGTGCTTTGGCGAGCCTTGGCGAGTTCGGTCTATAGATCTGCAATGTTGCGCTCCAAGGACTCGCATTTCTTAACAGCGTCCTGGAGCTCCTGATGGACCTCACCAACCCTGGCCTCGTGTTTTTCACGGGCGGCTTGCTCCTTTGCCGCTTTCTTTTTGGCCTCAGGCAACGCCTTTTTAAGGGCCTCCACCTCGGTCGCCGCTCCTACAAATATCATGGCACTACGGTTAATACAAATCATTTATCCTTTTTGATATACAGAAGGTCATGGCATACCTTGCTTGTCCTCCAGCTGCTTTTTTACACGGTCGAGCTCTTCCTCGGCCCGCTCCAGACTTTGCGTCAATCCAGAGACTTCGGCAGCGTGGGAGGTCGCAGTTAGCAACGATGCCTGCTTATTTACATAGACATGTATGGTTAGTCCCTTGCGAAACTCATTTGATCCTATGTCCGGCTTTTCTTTCCGAACACCGGACAGAGTCTCAGGGGCTACTGTCTATACTGCGATATTCTTCTTACATAATTGCTCTGCTTACCTCAAAGCATGTAAGAAGGCTTCTGCAGGCCTCGTTCAGTCCACTCTTCGCGGACTGAACCTTCTCAAGCACCGTACCCATGAGGTACGGTGTTCCTCTACAATGGAAGCACCTCGTAGTGCTTCCAGTAGAGTATCCGGTGCCTCTGGTTGGACAGAGGTCACCGGCAGAATAGGCACACGCCCTTCTTTCGAAGGAGGCTGCTTGCCGGATTCCGAAGCCGTATAGGTCCCCAGGACCGTATTCGGCTGGGGGCCGAATTGGATATGGCCCCCATCGCCAGTCTCCATGGGGATGTGCTCCCCCACGTGTCCGGCAGCCGGGGTTTCACCCTCTGGCGCCGCCTTGACGGCCTCCTGCATATCTCCTTGGCCTGGGATCCTTCAGGACAACACCTCGGTGTCATCCATGGCCCTGGGAGAGGAGGCCGTATGAAGGGACCCGCTGTCCATCACCTTCAGGTCCAGCGAATTTCCCAAAGATGGGATCGCTCGAGGTCAGAACGAGTCGGACTGTAAGTGCATGATTCAACATGTTAACACTACGAAGTAAAGAGGCCGGATATATGATGCGTCAGGGTCTTTGAGTACTCATGATTCGGACAGGGGCTTATCTCGGGGGTGCCGCTCTGGGCTGCTATCGATGTCCCATGCGGAGTTGTCCGCAAGGGAGGTTTTCCCCTTCTTGGACGCTTCGGCCTCCAGACGCGTGGAGGCCGCCCTCTTCTTCCTCCCCCTCATCGTCATCCTCGGCGGCGGAGGAGTGAGTCTCGGTGTCTTCGGACGTCACGTCCGAAGCGCCCTTGCGGCGGAGACCACTTATGGTCTCCTTGGCCTTTTTCTTGGCCTTCTTCTCCGGCGCCTGGTAAGGCGCCGGAACCAGCATCTTCGTCAGAAGCGGGATGGCTGGTTCCTCGGGCAGCGGAGCCAGACACTGAATCCGCTCCGCCTTCTTTGTCCAGCCCTAAAAAATAAAATAGGGAGGTTTAGGCATCTTCCCTGAATAAGCAAGTAAAGGATACACCTTGAAATGCGAAAGACTTACCGGACTGGCGGGATGGGCCAGGTCGTGCCCACGGTCCTCGGTCGTCTCCGACCGTGTCTCGTTGCCCTTAAAGAGCACCTTCTAGATGTCCTCGTGCGTAGTTCTGTAGAACCGTTGCAGGGTCTGGTGCTCGGCCGGATTGAACTCCCACGAGTGGCAAGTCCGACTCTGGCATGGAAGGAACCGGCGAACTAGCATCACCTGGATCAGGTTGACGAGCTTGATGTTCTTGTCCACCATGCTCTGGATGCGTGTCTGCAGCGCTGTCAGCTCGTTCGACGAAGCCCAATTCAGGCCCTTCTCTAGCCAGGAGGTGAGCCGCATTGGGGCTCCGGACTTGAATTCGGGAGCCGTGGCCCAGGTGGCGTCGCGGGGCTCTGTGATGTAGAACCATAGTTGCTGCCACCCTTTGACGGTCTCCACAAAGGTACCTTTGGGCCATGTGACGTTGGGCATCTTGCTCACCACGGCGCCTCCGCACTCTGCGTGTTGGCCGTCCACCACCTTCGGCTTTACATTGAAGATCTTAAGCCACAGTCCGAAGTGGGGTGGAATGCGGAGGAAGGCCTCACACACGACAATAAATGTTGAGATGTTGAGGAAAGAATTTGGGGCTAGATCATGGAAATCTAGCCCGTAGTAGAACATGAGTCCGCGGACGAAAGGGTGGAGAGGAAAACCTAGCCCGCGGACGAAGTGGGGGATGAACACCACCCTGTCATGGGGCTCTGGGGTGGGGACAATCTGTCCCTCGGTTGGGAGCCGATGGGCGACCTCCTTGGCCAAATATCCGGCCTCCCGGAGCTTGGTGATGTCTTTCTCCTTGACGGAGGAGACCATCCACTTGCCCTGCGCTCCGGATCCGGACATGATCGGAGTGCTTTCTTGGGGTGGAAGAGATGAGGACTTAGGCGCTGGAGCTCGAGAATGGGTGGGCACATAGAGAGAGAAGGCGTGGGTGAAAGGGGGTGAATCCTTATCCCTTTATAAAGGCAGCGAATATCAAGCGCCTCCCCACTCGCCTGTTTCCCAAGGGCCGCGCAGACGGCACGGTTGGATTACCCATGCCCGTATTGATGAGAATCCCGCAATAAGGGGACACGATCTCCGCTTTTGACAAGACGTGCCAATAAAACCGCATCTCAAAACATGGAGCGGCAGGCCGAAAACGGTTCGAAATAATGACCGGGTGGTGACGTGGCATCACGCTACGAAAAATTGTCAGTAGATTGGACTCGTGAAATACTATACACTCTACGGTTGTGTGTGGTACTTGTTTTGTAGAGCCGGACATGTTCTTTGTGTTCGAAAGATGTTTTGGAGTATTCGGAGGAGGAACCCGCCTTGCAATGCCGAAGACAATCTGCGCACCGGATACCTCGTCATTGAAGCCTGGTTTAGGGGCTACTAAGGGAGTCCTGGACTAAGGGGTCCTCGGGCGTCCAGTCTGTTGGACATGGGCTGGACTAATGGGCTATGAAGATACAAGACCGAAGACTCCTACCCGTGTCCGGATGGGACTCCCCTTGGCGTGGAAGGCAAGCTTGGCGTCCGGATATGAAGATTCCTTTTTCTATAACCGACTTTGTACAACCCTAGTCCATTCCGGTGTCTATATAAACCGGAGGGTTTTGTCCATAGAGACAATCATAATCATACATGCTAGACTTCTAGGGTTTTAGCCATTACGATCTCGTGGTAGATCAACTCTTGTAATACTCATATTCATCAAGATCAATCAAGCAGGAAGTAGGGTATTACCTCCATAGAGAGGGCTCGAACCTGGGTAAACATCGTGTCCCCTGTCTCCTGTTACCATCGACCTTAGACGCACAGTTCGGGACCCCCTACCCGAGATCCGCCGGTTTTGACACCGACAATGACCTTGGTATAGGAGCAACTGGGAGGTACATGCTGTGGGGGATCCATATCTTATGCTTCTGCGATGACGGGCCTTAAGATGAGCCAGCATCACTGTTGCGCCTGAGGGATCCCTAGTGTTCCTGAAGATCAGTCTCAACCTGAACGTCCTTCTTCACCAAGGTGGCGAAGTTGGCAAAGTCATGCACCAGGAGTGCAAGCTTGATATCAAGGTGAAGTCGGTCACGAAACTTTTCCTGCCTACGAGCATCAGTAGCAATGTCTTCTTCGGAATAGCGGGACAAGTCAAGGAACTCTCGCTCATAAGCATCCATAGTCTTGTTGCCCTGGGTGAGGTTACGGAACTCTCGCTTCTTCCTGTCCATGATTCCTTGAGGAATGATGCGGACACGGAAAGAAGCTTGGAACATTGGCCAAGTAATGATTGTTCCAGCCAGTTGTGTACGCCTGTGACTATCCCACCATTGAGCAGCGGGACCCTTGAGGAAAAGGATGCGAAAGTGACATAGCTGGCAGGGACAACTTCAGCAGACTCCATCTCATAAGTGATGTCGCGGAGCCAGTCATCAGCGTCAAGGGACGGAGTTGAGGTGCGGTAGAGGGTAGGGTTGAGGCTCATGAAATCTTGCAGAGTTACTGGGGCTGGCTGCTGATTCATATTGGGGCGCGGGAACTGAGCCATGACCCCTTCCATGAACTGGCGATTCAGCTCAAACTATTGTATCATTCAGCCATATATTTGGGCGGTGGTGGATTGTTGGCACCACGGCCATGACCATCGGGTCTAACCATCCTGCTAGAATGCAACATGGATATTTTAGCATGGAGCAACTTCATAGACAAAGAGTCATTCATGAGGTAACATTCACAATGAAAAGAGCGCAAAAGATACATCATAGTAGTCAAGCATGACATGCAGATCCATACATAAAGTCGGTTACAAGCCAGAAGTACAAGTTCAGAAAGGGAAAGGTAGTCTAGACCAACTAGGCGGCACGCAGGCACGCGGTGGAGGGATACAAGTAACAATGGGACGTAGTGATATGCTACATCAACGTCGGGGAAAACCTCTGAAGCCAAGTAGGTGTAGGTGACGAAAAGCCAAACGGTGCTCGAGAGAAGGATCCTGCGCTCCGTGAAGGCTCTGGTGTAGGAACTGGTCCCAAACCGGAAGAAGAGGTCCACGTGCAGGGGTATAACCTCCAACAGCTGGCCACGCAATACCTGGTGGCATCTCTGTCTTGTGCGGGTAAAGGATGTACTCTAGCTGAATCCTCGCGCTGACTGCTGACAGCATCTATGTCAGAGTGTCGTAGTGACGAGCACGAGTGGAGTACAACTCAATAGACAGAGCTCGAACGGTGCGATCTAGAGCCTCAATGTACCGAACCATAACCTAAGGGTCGTAATGATGGCTCGCGTAGGGAGTATAGACAACAGTGTAGTGTCTAGTCTCATCCCCAGCTGGGACATACGGGATGTATCTGAACCCAGTCTCCTCCAAGTGAGGGTGCTCTCCACGGAGACGGGTGATAGCAACATAGGCAACATCATGGACTGCCATCTCAACGGTCACTCCAACACCCTCAAAGGTGTGCAACTCATTGATGGAGTTGTCCCGCCTATCATAGATAACAACCACAGCATGGTACTGCTCCTGGTTGAACTCGTGGTAGTCCTTGTACACGGTGTACTGGGGGTACCAGCGATATCCCAGAAGATCAAGAGGTCGACCAGAATGACCAAGAACCTAGTCGCATCAACATCCACGGTCTGGTGGATGATCTGCGTTGCGGGACACATCTGAAACATAAGAAGTTCAAAGATGTCAAATGACGGTGTGTGTGTGTATCATTCATTATACTTTCAAAGGAATAATTGCAGATAATCCAGCTCTCCGGGTAGATGTGATAACGAGAACCTAATGTTAGAGTTAGCAAAATCATTTAACCCGAGTAGAAGATAGATAAGAGTCCTAGAGTAAAGACGAGGAATAAAATATCCTAATACCACCCAATTGTGATGTGGGCTCGTAAGCCACACAACAATGTTAGTAAGAGGGTTTCAAAGAGTAGACTCAACTTCGGCCAAGGAGTTGGAAAGGGGCCTCCTACAAGCAGTCGGCTCTGGTACCAACTTGTGACGCCCCGACTTAATCGTGCAAATGCGCACGATCAAGATCAGAGACTCATGGGAAGATATTACAACACAACTCTAAACACAAATTAAAGTCATACAAGCTTTATATTACAAGACAGGGGCCTCGAGGGCTCGAATACATAAGCTTGAATACAAACGAGTCAGCGGAAGCAACAATATCTGAGTATAGACATATGGTAAACAAGTCTACCTTAAGAAGGCTAGCACAAACATCAACATGGATCGAAAAGGCAAGGCCTCCTTCATGGGAGCCTCCTAACTACTCGTGGTCGGCGGCGGCCTCCACGTAGTAGTAGGCACCCTCAGGGTAGTAGTAGTCATCGGTGGTGGCGTCTGGCTCCTAGGATCCGTCATCTGATCGCGGCAATCAAGTATGGGAGAAAAGAGGTAGCAAAGCAAACCGTGAGTACTCATGCAAAGTACTCGCAAGACTTACAGATCTATGCTAAGTATGCATCAGTATCAAAGGAATGGGGCTATGTCTTTGGACTGAACTACAGAAATGCCAGAAGAGAAGGGAAAGCCTAGCCTATCGAAGACTAGCATCTTGAAGCATCTTGCAGCATTAGAAGAGTGCAGATTAACATAATATAAGTAGCAAGCATGTTGTAGTAACGCCCAGAGATCCTTCCTCGACTTCCTGCGATAAAGCAATCCCAGAGCCATCATATCCATTTCATGTCTCCAGTATCCCGTTCTAGTTGTATAGATCGGGATATAACTCCAGCACTACTGCAGGATGGTCCAAACGCGACACTACGATCAGATACCCTTCGACGAAACTGTGTGCGATGCCATAATCGCAAACGGTGGTGTAAAAAACTGTCAAAAAAGGTGCAAAACGTTTGCGATGACAGATGCATCAAACACGGTTCCGAATTTAGTTGTGTGTGCGATGCAGGGCATACGGTTCAGCTCAATTAACTGTTTGGGATGAGGATCAACATGGCACCCGCCGGGTTCGGGTGCGGGTAATGGTCGCCCAAACCCTTACTCGTCTCAATTTTTTTGCCCAAACTCGTACCCGTACCCGCACCTCGGGTTTCAGATTGTTCCCATACCCGTACCCGGCCGGGTGCGGGTAATACCCGCGGGTAAACATACCCATCTCGACCACCTTACTTAATTCACACTTCATCATGTATTTTTTAGCATTTCCACATATATACACAAAATTACAGCATGTATACTTCAAAATTTCAACAAATATATACCACATTTTAGCATCTTAGCACATACATATCACGATTTGTTGTATGATGGAATCAAAATGGTATTAATTTACAAAAGTGGGTAGCAATAAGCAGGAACTAGATGACACCAAACAATGCCAAATTCATGGATGAGTAGCCTATAAGTGAACTTCTTAGAGAAACATTCACATATGTTCTTTTTTTCCAATTACAGGCCAAAAAAGAGGGACACAATTTTCTATAATTTTCTTTAATTGAAGTTACTTGTGCAGCACCTACATTAAAATGATCAAATGAAGGAGACTATAATAAGATCAGTAAAATAAGAGACAAAATTATGAGTTCACAAAATAAGATCAACACATTTAAATAACATCATGCACATTGGTACGGGGAGGGGATTTTGGGTCAAGGCTACAGTTGCATTTTCATACGCGGGTTTGCGGGTACCCGGGTATGGGTATTGCCTTCCCATACCCATACCCGGCTTACCCAATGGGTAAAAAAATCCCATTTATAAACCCATGGGTATTTATTTTTCCCAAACCCTTACCCAAATAGGGTTTTTACCCGTCGGGTTCGCGGGTTGCGGGTACCCATTGCCATGTTGAGATGAGGAGGCACAAAAGAAACAGGCAGCCAGATGAAGGCATGTGCGATATACATCATACGGTTCACTGGGATGAATTGTGTGTGATTAGGCAACACAATGGAAACAGTTCAACTGAACAAGATGTGTGTGATACACGGCAAACATGTTCGTAATCTGAAATGTGTGCAAAGACCAATAATAACACAAACGATTGCTGCTAATAAGCCATGTGAATTGCTCTGTCTACAGTAGAATAACATGTATATATATATAACTGAAATAAACATCCAATTACATAAGTGACTATACAGATCATTCGCACACACCTCAATAAACAATTGCATGCATTCTAAAGTAGGAGAAACGATCGTCTAGTCATCTACTCCTTGTGACGCTCCCGCCACTGCTATGTGGCTCGATCCCTCGTCTTTGTCAGGAAGAAGACAGTTCCTCAAGTCAACGATCCGCCTGTACATCTCGTAGCTTGTGTATGCGTCCATGGCCGCGTACTTGACATGTTGTTCATCCAGTCTCTTATGCCACACACTGTGCCAGGCATTCTTGTCCTTATTGCTCTCTTCCTTCATCTTCGCGTAGTAGGGGTCGATGATGGCCAAGGCGAGGTCAACTAGGGAGTTCAGTTTGTTTTTGTCGCTGCCCCAGACCTTGTAGTGGTGCTGGATGTTGACAAGATTCGGGCATTTCAAGTCCGAAACCTTGCGCGCTTCTAGATCGTTGGTGGTGTCCACCATAGAGAAACTGTAGTCGGAGCTCTTGATAAACCTGGAGAAACGCTCGCAAGGCCTTGTGGCAAGGTGGAAGTGGTAGACGAGGACGTCATGTCGCACGCACAACTGGGCGACGGTAACCTTCTGATTGTGCCCGGCACGACCGATGGTGTACTCGAGGTCGAACCCGACCACTCGGTACTTGTCCTCGGCAAGGAACTGCTCCATAGTTTGGATGGAGCTCTCCACCGAGACCGGATCTTTCGTGTACACCACCGAGAGGGCCTTCCCCCTCACGTGGGTGTCCACTACGTGATGCGTGGTGAACTGCCCGCCGTTGTCGTTGTCGGCCGCTGGGAGCGCCCTTGGAGCCGCGGGGAGCACCACTGGAACCGCTGGATGTCCTCTCTGTATGTGTCATCGTGGGTGTGCTTATTGTGTCGTGTGAGACGAGAGATGAAGGTAAATGGCCGCAGGAATAAAAGGGGTCGGGCGGCGTGGATTGTCGGCGCGTCCGCATGGCAGTTTTTGCAGCGGGTAACTGCATCGTCGCGCCGCGCACGGCGCAACCGCTTGCACACGAACGTGCGTGATCGTGCGCCGGCCCCAAACACTAGCAGCACGCGTGGAGGGATGAGGGCAGAGCACCCGAAAGGACGCGAGAGCAGAGCGCGCGCGGCGGGACGCGAGCAGAGCGCGCCACGGCCGCCTGAACCGCAAGCAACCACATGCATAGAGCAGTTGAACACACAGGAAATGGTCGCCTACAAGCCGGCCGACAGTTGCGTCGCTGCGTAGAGAGCGGCCGTGTGGTACCACCTCCGTCTAGTCTACAGTGTCCTTTATATTCCGTGCCATACTTTGTCCACAAATTTAACCAACAAAATGTTAATGTATGTTTTAAAAATTATATAATTGGAAACTATGTTCAAATACAGATCCAACTATATAATCTTTGGCGACATGCATTCGTATTTTATTAGTTAAATCAAACTTATAAACCAGGACGTGGTATAGTAGGTAATTAAATCGCAAACGTTTTCTTATTAACCGTATGTGTACGTGGCCTTTCGTCGTCCTCTCGCACGTCTTGTCACTCCGCTGCCGCAGACGGCTTACAGCGCAAGCTTGCGTAGCGCGCGGGGGCTTTCTTTTTGCCAAACGGTGGCGCCAATGAATCGTCGAAGAGCCCGTTCCCGCGCAACCTCGTAGGTTCCCGCGCAAGCTTCCCGCCTGACTCGGTGAAATCCCCCAAAATCCCAATGCTTACTGGCCTGCTATAAAAACCCTCACGGCCGGCGAGTCCTACGTCGCATTTTCCCCTCCATCCCTGTAGCTTATCTCGTCTGCTTCTCCCACAATCGCCAATGGCACCGGTCCGTCGTCATTGCTTAGCCACTCCGCCGTCATCAGAGGACAGCTCCAGCTAGGAGGCTACACCGCGGCGGCAGCGCAGTCCCCGGCGTAGTGTACTGCGCGTGGCGTCCCTGTTGGGTGTGCGCGGAACACCCACCACACGCTCCGCCGCCGATGCCCGTAGGCAGCTGTTGCCGGCCGCCGTTGCCGCCACATCACCGTTGAAAGCCAGGGCCATCGCCCGCTCCGCCGCCGCGGCTCGAAGGCGGGAGGTGGCCGTCGTGGCCGCCACCCCACTTCCGGCCATTGTGTCCATCACCCGCTCCGCCACCGTGGCCTAAAGGCGGGAGGTGGTGGTCGTGGCCACCACCCCGTCGTCGGCCGTCGTGGCCGCCAGCCCACCGTCGACCGCCGGGGTCATCACCCGCTCCACCGCCGCCGCCCGAAGGCGGGAGGCGGAGGTGGATGCCCGCACGTGCGTCAGCGACCTTGCGCGCTACACCGAGTTCCTGCGGGAGGAGGAGGAGCGCCTCGTCGAGCACGCAAAGAGCCTCACCAGCGCCGTGGCCGCGACACACCCCGCCTTAGAGGCGAGGAATCAGGAGATCTATGAGGAGAACCACCGCTTCGAGAGGGGTCATCTGGAGCGACAGAGGGCGTTCGAGGTCGCTGAAGCTGCATTAGCGGCAGGCACCGCATTGCGGTTGCCCAACTCGTCAATAGGCTCCTCGTCCTTTGCCTCTTACTGAGCGTGCTCGGCAGAGGAGAGGCAGCCGAAGGTAGTACAAAGCCCCTCCGCGGTAGTAGTAGTATTTAGGGGCTATTTTGTTCAATTCATCTGACTATAGATGTGGATTGTACAACGTACTTAAAATTAGCTAGTATATATAGTTGAACTAGCTATTTCAGTACGTGGTTGGCAACAATTAGGGAAAAGTTTGGTCGGTTCAGCTGTCGAGTTGAACTGTTTGTATAAATTAAGAATGACTGCTTAATCTACGAATGAAATCTATGCTTAATCTATGAATGAAATCTATGCTTAATCTATGAATGAAATCTATGTTACAAGGATTGACAAATCTTACCAAATTGTTTGTACGTGGTTGCACACGGGTCATCCAAAACAACCCTTTGCGTTGAAGGGATGCACAAATCCTGCGCTGCTCTCACTTTGCATACAGGTGTTCTATCTAAAACATTTGCGATCAAGAGCTGCAGAAATCCTGCTCGGCTCTCGCACGCCTCCCGTTCAGTCAAGGTCAAGCAGCTGTCCGCACGGCACCTCCTACAACCATTAAAACCAAGACACGTGTCGTCACGTGAATGGTTAACAGAATTTTGGATTTACTAGAATTTAAAAACCAGGCATCTCAATGATTTGCTGGCAATCAACGGTGCCCTGGTGTTTGAAATTCATTCCCATTTCTTGCATGGGACCTAAGCATGCACCCAAGGACACATATTTGATTTTTCAACCAATTTATATGCACTTGAGCATGTGCATGTAGTTCAAATTTGAATTATGCACATAAATGCATGGAAAACTCAATTAATGCATAAAATGTCCAAACGAACCCCGAAATATCAAAAAAAAATCACACAACACTCCTGTTGTTCTATGTTGACACGAGAAAAAAAATTGAAAGCAATAAGAGGCAATGGATATCGTTTCTTCCCCAAAGGTGGGAGGTTCCCTACCGAAAACCATCATGCTTGTTGTGAGAAGCTCCGGTATGTGAGAAGCATATACCCAAACCTGCCCCAAATGGGACAAAATTTGTACCACGGCATGTTGATGCCGCTCCATGATAGCATGCCAAGTTTCATGAATTTCAGACGAGTTTTGGATTTATTAGAATTTAAAAACCAGGCATCTCAATGTTTTGCCGGCAATCAACGGTGCCCTGGTGTTTGAAATTCATTCCCATTTCTTGCATGGGACCTAAGCATGCACCAAATGACACAAATTTGATTTTTCGACCAATTTATATGCAATGGAGCATGTGCATGTAGTTCAAAATTGAATTATGCACATAAATGCATTGAAAACTCAGTTAATGCATAAAAATGTCCAAACGAACCCCAAAAATTCACACAACACTCCTGTTTTTCTATGTTGACACGAGAAAAAAATTGAAAGCAATAAGAGGCAATGGATATCGTTTCGTCACCAAAGGTGGGACGTTCCCTACCGAAAACCATCATGCTTGTTGTGAGAAGCTCCGGTTTGTGAGAAGCATATACCCAAACCTACCCCAAATGTGACAAAATTTGTACTACGGCATGTTGATGCCGCTCCATGATAACATGCCAAGTTTCATGAATTTCAGACGAGTTTTTGATTTACTAGAATTTAAAAACCAGGCATCTCAATGTTTTGCCAGCAATCAACGGTGCCCTGGTGTTTGAAATTCATTCCCATTTCTTCCATGGGACCTAAGCATGCACCCAAGGACACATATTTGATTTTTCGACCAATTTATATGCACTGGAGCATGTGCATGTAGTTCAAATTTGAATTATGCACATAAATGCATTGAAAACTCAGTTAATGCATAAAAATGTCCAAACGAACCCCGAAAAATCACAAAAATTCACACAACACTCCTGTTGTTCTATGTTGACACGAGAAAAAAATTGAAAGCAATAAGAGGCAATGGATATCGTTTCATCCCCAAAGGTGGGACGTTCCCTACCGAAAACCATCATGCTTGTTGTGAGAAGCTCCGGTTTGTGAGAAGCATATACCCAAACCTGCCCCAAATGGGACAAAATTTGTACCACGGCATGTTGATGCCGCTCCATGATAGCATGCCAAGTTTCATGAATTTCAGACGAGTTTTGGATTTACTAGAATTTAAAAACCAGGCATCTCAATGTTTTGCCGGCAATCAACGGTGCCCTGGTGTTTGAAATTCATTCCCATTTCTTGCATGGGACCTAAGCATGCACCCAAGGACACATATTTGATTTTTCAACCAATTTATATGCACTGGAGCATGTGCATGTAGTTCAAATTTGAATTATGCACATAAATGCATTGAAAACTCAGTTAATGCATAAAAATGTCCAAACGAACCCCGAAAAATCACAAAAATTCGCACAACACTCCTGTTGTTCTATGTTGACACGAGAAAAAAATTGAAAGCAATAAGAGGCAATGGATATCGTTTCGTCCCGAAAGGTGGGACGTTCCCTACCGAAAACCATCATGCTTGTTGTGAGAAGCTCCGGTTTGTGAGAAGCATATACCCAAACCTGCCCCAAATGGGACAAAATTTGTACCACGGCATGTTGATGCCGCTCCATGATAGCATGCCAAGTTTCATGAATTTCAGACGAGTTTTGGATTTACTAGAATTTAAAAACCAGGCATCTCAATGTTTTGCCGGCAATCAACGGTGCCCTGGTGTTTGAAATTCATTCCCATTTCGTGCATGGGACCTAAGCATGCACCCAAGGACACAGATTTGATTTTTCAACCAATTTATATGCACTGGAGAATGTGCATGTAGTTCAAATTTGAATTATGCACATAAATGCATTGAAAACTCAGTTAATGCATAAAAATGTCCAAACAAACCCCGAAAAATCACAAAAATTCGCACAACACTCCTATTGTTCTATGTTGACACGAGAAAAAATTTTGAAATCAATAAGAGGCAATGGATATCGTTTCGTCCAAAAGGTGGGACGTTCCCTACCGAAAACCATCATGCTTGTTGTGAGAAGCTCCGGTTTGTGAGAAGCATATACACAAACCTGCCCAAATGGGATAAAATTTGTACCACGGCATGTTGATGCCACTCCATGATAGCATGCCAAGTTTCATGAATTTCAGACGAGTTTCTGATTTACTAGAATTTAAAAACCAGGCATCTCAATGTTTTGCGGGCAATCAACGGTGCCCTGGTGTTTGAAATTCATTTCCATTTCTTGCATGGGACCTAAGCATGCACCCAAGGACACATATTTGATTTTTTCTTTGACCAATTTATATGCACTGGAGCATGTGCATGTAGTACAAATTTGAATTATGCACATAAATGCATTGAAAACTCAGTTAATGCATAAAATGTCCAAACGAACCCCGAAAAATCACAAAAATTCACACAACACTCCTGTTGTTCTATGTTGACACGAGAAAAAAATTGAAAGCAATAAGAGGCAATGGATATCGTTTCGTCCCCAAAGGTGGGACGTTCCCTACCGAAAACCATCATGCTTGTTGTGAGAAGCTCCGGTTTGTGAGAAGCATATACTCAAACCTGCCCCAAATCGGACAAAAAATTTACCACGGCATGTTTATGCCGCTCCATGATAGCATGCCAAGTTTCATGAATTTCAGACGAGTTTTTGATTTACTAGAATTTAAAAACCAGGCATCTCAATGTTTTGCCGGCAATCAACGGTGCCCTGGTGTTTGAAATTAATTCCCATTTCTTGCGTGGGACCTAAGCATGCACCCAAGGACACAGAATTGATTTTTTCGACAAACTTATATGCACTGGAGCATGTGCATGTAGTTCAAATTTGAATTGTTCACCTGAAATGGCTAGAAATCCAATTTAATGTATTAAATGTTCAAACGAACCCTAAATAATTCCAATTCTTTTACGACACACATATAGTTTCATGTTCACTCCAGATAAAAGGTCTAGCAATTCAAACACCGTCCATTGCCGATGTGACCCCATTATGTAATTCAAATCTAGATGAAAAATCAAGTAGATCGCACATAGTTTATTATCAGCAACAGTGTGAGATGCAGCACAAAATATCATGGAGCGCCATCGGTTTATAGTACGCCTATGGCTTACGCGAGAAGGTGCGTCGGCTATAGTCCACAGCCGGCGTCTCAAGCACACTAGCTCGCTCCCCAAATATCATTTCACTGTTCAATCGTCGTCGGTCAAAGATGGGCACGTGGACCCACGTCGTGAGGGAAACTTCGATGGCCCACTCCGGCGAGAGCGCGGCCGTAGCCGCCATGCGCGTGCTAACAAGGTGCATGAGCGCGGCCGCAATCTGTGACCGGGCGGCAAAGGCAGCCCAAACGGCTGTTGTTGCTTCTTAGGTGGCGGCAGCAACATCTGCCTCGGGGATAGCAACTGGCGAGAGCGGCACAGCAGCTGTCCGTTCTGCAGTGGCGGCCTTAGCCTTGATGGAGGCCGCCCACGACCATGTCGAGGCCGCCCACGCCCAGCTCCTGGCGGCCACCGCACAAATCGAATGAAGCTTCTCCGACAACGATCGGAAACCCACGGCCGAAGAGCTGGCAATCGCCGAGAGCGTTCGAGTAGCCGTCCGTTCCTCCGCCGCATACCTTGCGACGATGGAGCCCGTCCAAGCCCAGATCGCGTCCGCCCACGCAAAGCTCGTGGTGACCTTTTCCAAAGAGATGGCGGATGCGGATGGCGAGATGCTTGCCGAGTATGGTGTGATGGATGCCATGGAGCCCCTTCCCCAAGAGACCGTCGGACGCGAGCTAGACATGGAGGCGGCGGCGGAGATCGACGAGCACCAGTCGTAGTAGTACTCTTCGTTTTGTTTAATTAAGAGAGCCAGTCTTTAATTTGTTAGAGTAATGTTTAGGTCAGCTAGCTCTGTTTAATTGCTGAACTTGCTCGATTAAGAAGTGTGGGTGTGCTATAGTCTCCTTTGTGTACCCAAATTATGCAATGACGTGGATGACCACTGTAACCATGGAAATTCGAACCAAAAATTCTGACGTTCAAACTCATCACACATGGGTTAAGCTATCGGAATCATTTGTGATGTCCACATATCGTACACAGTTCTGAATAAGGGACTGTGTCCGATGACACTTTGCGCGCCAGTTTTTTCGCTGAAGCGATTCCAAATTTTTGGATTTCGCGGAAATATCTAACTCCCCGCCCCCTCCCCCTACCAAAAGCCACATTCCCCTCTTTCCGCCTTCCTTTCCAAGTTGAAACCTTCACTCCTTGCTTGCAGCGCTGCCTCCTCGTCGGCGACCCTCCTTCACGTTGCTCGGCCTCCTCTATCCAGGCAGGTAATCCACACCCAACCCCCATCCTCCTCCTCCTTCCACATCCCACATGCCCCGACCGCCGGCGCGAGCGCGACACCTTCCACCCAAATCACCGACCCCTCCACCAAATAAGCGCCAGCCTAAGCCATGGTGCATGCAGTATAGCTAGGACCTCAAGGAGCATTTGGCAGCGGAGAAGCAAATCGCGGCCGCACGCGCGGATGAGGTCGCGGTGGCTGCCATTCGTGCCGACCCCCAGATCTTGAAGGAGCACCTTGCCATTTGCTAGCTAAGCCGGTTAAGCATGCTCGATTTACCCGTTGCGTGTGCTCCTCCTGCCTTTCCTTCACAATTTCTAGTGAATTGTGCTATCAAATTTTACCATGCAATCTGTTGCTCTAGTGTATATGTTCTATATGTCGTGCAGTGTGGTGCTCACTTATTAACTGTTTTGTTAATTAGTTGTCGTCTTCAGTTAACTGTTTGGTTCAATTCTGCAAATGTGATGTTCAATTCTTTAGGCTGCAACTTTGTATTGCCTTCCATGTGAGAAATAAATTGAATTTATCTTTACAAAATTGTGGGTGCATTCTGTTATTGTATACCATATGAGGAATAAATTGAATTTGGCTGTAGTAAATACATGAGAAACAAATACAATTGCTACAATTGGCTGTAGTTAACTGTTTGGTTAACTATCTGATCTTCTATTAGGAGTATGTTATATTGTGCAATGTGGTGCTCAGTTAATGTTTGGTTCATTTGTTGTGGTGTTTAGTTAACTGCTTGGTTCAATTCTGCAATGCAATGTCCAATTGTCGTGGGTAGAATTTTGTATTGTTGTGCATGTGAGGAATAAATCGAATTTGGCTGCACTTAATACATGAGAAACATATACAAGTGCTATATTTCCTAGTTCTTAATCATGCTTGGTTTGGGTAAATGGGTTTTCCGTGTGGCTTGAATTAATCTGATGTGTCTGCAATGTGCTTATTTTTCATCAACATATTTTACTGATAGCATGCGAACCCTTACTTAACCTGATGACTAACTACCTTATATGTGTTGCAGGGAAACAATGGGAAGCACTGAGGTTTACAATCGAGGTTAGCACGTGCATGGTCCGTTGTCTAATAGCACATTATTGTGCAATTGCAGGAACCATTCTAATATTTTGGTTTTTAACAATTTGGTCTTGCACATGTAGGTCCTGCTGTCAGAGGTTTTGACCCACTGTTCGACCCTTTTTGCATATGGGGAAATGAGTTGTCCATGAATATCAATCAAATCAAGAAACTCAGAAAGATTGTTAGGATAAAGAAATTAGCGACAAAAAACAACAAGATCTTTGTCTGCACAATGAAGAAGACATCAGTTCACTACAAGATGGTACTAACTATTATACCTTGCCTTTTTTATTCCTTTGCCCCATTTCCAATATAGAGAAGATATTTATGCACATCCTTGTTTTCAGGCCTTTCCAAAGCAGTTCACTGATGATTACCTCTCAAACCACCTCTATGGTCAGGAGGCGAGGAAAGTTTTCATACAACACCCACGGTTCAATATTGAAGTGTTCCTGAAGAGGACGAAGGATGGACGGTCAATCATCCACAGGCACTGGCCTAAAGTTGCAAAGACCTTCAACATGAATGAAGGCTCAATATTCGCCTTCCGCTTCAGCAGTTTTCCAGATGAGATGCATATGTCTATATACCGTCTATGATGCTAATTTCGAAAGGTTCTACATGTTGCATGTGGAACTTGCTGCTGGTGCAGTTGTGTAATGGGGTAGCTGAGTGCTATAGCTATATCATGTTGTACTCTGATGTATTTCAATTAAGAAATTCTGTTTCCTTAATATGGAAATGAAATATATTGTGTGCTTAATATGAAATGTCAATTAGATGAATAAATGGATTATGAATAATCGGATAATTATCCTGCTAATGGCGAATTTGCCTGCTAATTGGGTTTTGCTATTGCAAACGGTTGTTGAAATAATACCGTGGGCGATGACCTCAGACAACGCACACAGTTTCTAGGAATAAACCATGTTGGATCAATGAACAATCACACACGACTTTCTCTTGAAAATTGTTTGCGTTAGGCCAGCCTTTGCCACACAGTTTCTTCTACGGACCGTGTGTGATACATTCAATAACGCAAATGATTTAACGGGAAAATTGTGTGTGATGTACCTGTGAACGGGAATGTTTTCCTTGGAGCGACTGTGTGGGATGTGCATATGAACGGAAACGTTTAGCGGGGACTGACCGTGTGGAATGTACTTGCGACCGGAAACAATTTTGCCGTATAATTGTATTTTTTAGCTCTACTATACGTATTTCCATATTTGAGCGCTCGCCGGTCGCACACGACCTCATTTTGCCGAACGTGTGTGCTAGAAGGGCATATCCCCAACGATTTCTGGGTCGTGTGGGAAGGACCCCCTATCGCCCACACTCACTTGGAGACGGTTCCAAATGCCATCGCGGAAAGGGGTTAAAAACCGTTTGTTTAGGACCGACGCGCACCAGTGCCGAGCGGCCATTACCGTGGACACAGCTATTAGAATAGATTAACTTTCTTGCAGGGGTGCACAAACTTACCCAACTGGCTTGATTAACTCCGGCCGAACACACTTTCCTGGGTCATGTACGGCCTCGTCTGATCGACATGTCGTAGTCCTACCTAGGCTCAATAGAGAGGCCAACACGTTGGTCTACATCCTAAATGTGAAGGGGTCATGGACCAATGATCCTTTGCAATCCTGCATGTTTCGAGGACGGCCCGAATCTGTCCTGCCTACCTCTTTATACAAAGTAGGTGCTTACGCGGACCACCCAGGCACGTGCCGCTAAACCGCTGACGTCAGTGAGCTTTCGAAAGAATCGTACGATGCAGAGTGCCCATATTTATTCATGTGTGGTGGTCAATGCGAAAAGGCCAGAGGCCTACTCGGATCACATATCCAAACCGTTAGTGTCTTGGGAGCGCGCGGAGACGATCCTTGATCTATGACCTGTGGTCCCGTCGCCCCGTCTCACGAACTTACGACAAGGGCTAAGAATGCCCGGTCGTGCCGCCTAGTTATCTCGCAGGTACCCTCCAGGTCAACCAGACTTCACATCATTCGAGGGTACCCCTCGGGGCTGACCCGATTTCATCATGGTTCTGGGGTAAAGTCAAAGTAACCGTGTGTCCATAACACCAAGGGGGAATTCGAGGAATCACCCTTGATGGATTCCACTTGATGTAACCGTCAAGGTGAACTTGGAGGAATCACCCTCGAGGGTTCACTCTTGATGAGTTGCACGACATAGTCATTATCGGGAGTGGTGAAGGAGGAATCACCCTTCGTAGACCACGACCGATTAGCTACACTACAGAGATCTCATTAGAAGTGCTATACGAGGTATCACCCTCGGCACTCGATAGTAACTTTGCAGAGTCGTACAACTAAGGGGAAGTGAGGATGTGTCGGGTCACGTCGATCACGTTGATTGAGTCATCGGTCATAAATCAGGGGCAATAGGGACAAGGTGATGGGTCACTGGTGGATCACTAATCAACCTATACTAAGCATATAGGTTAAACAGGTAAGGTAACAATAGTAGGTTAGAAAATCAGGCTATGCATCAGAATAGGAGCATTTTAATACAGTAGCAAAATCTAATGCAAGCATGAGAGAGAAGGAATGGGCGATATAGAAATCATCAAGGGGGTTTTGCTTGCCTGGAAGCTCTGCTGAGAGTGGCTGAACATCAAGGGGTGTAGTCGTACTCGGCAGCAGCGTCAGCCTCGGTGTCTACCGGAGAGAAGAGGTGGAAGAAATAATAAATATAAGGCAAACAGATGCATCACGATGCATGGCATGGCAATATGCACTGCTAGGGGTGACCTAACGCAGTGCTACACGATACAGACGAAGAGGGAAAACATCCCCGGCGTTTGGCAATTTCTGGACAGATGAATCGGAGGGGAAGGATTCATGTTCATCATGTTAGAGTCATGTGACAGATGAACAGATTGCGTATTCGGTACATTTTTCTGAGCAATTTTTGTATAAACTACTTTCATCCGACTTATGGATTAATTTCTATGATTTTTCAAAGTTTAAAACATTTTCTAAAATTATTTTTAATTAAAAAATAAATGGATAATTGCCATGTGCACCCACAAGAGGGCACACAGCAGTGCACCACAGAGGCTGACAGGTGGGCCAGTCATCACCCAAACAGGAGTCAGCGGACGCGGTTGCGGCAAGCCATGGCGGCGAGGGTGCCTCGTGTGGGCGCAGGGGAGGAAGAAAAAGAGGGGGAAGAGGGGATCCGGGGCGCTAGGGTTTCCAGCGAGGAGAGGGGGGAGTCCTGGGTCTTGTAGCCCCGGGGGGCTCGGCGGATGGCCGCCATGGCGACGGCCGAGACCGTGCCGGTCATCGACGGTGGCCACGCCCCCTCTGATGAACACAAGAAGGAGGAGGCGGGGTAAGTGGGCCGGCCTGGTGGGTCTGCCCATGTGGCTAAGGCCCAAGGAAACAGGGGGTTTCCTTTTTCTTTCTTTTTCATTTTTTTTATGTTTTATTTTTAAAATTAAAGCATTTTAGTTTCATAAAATATAAAGCTTGCACCGAAATTAGTGTTATATTTTAGGCCACTACCACAAAAAGTTTGGCACTTATTTAAATTAGTTTTAGGATTTTTATAATTTAAAAAGCATTTAAACTATTGTTTTGCCCTCTGTTTTAATTGTTTTAGGGCATTTAAACACTTTACAAAATGTTGGTTTCTTCACAATAATTAACTATGGGTTACTTGCAACATTATGACATTTTAGTTTTCATGTTTGTGAATTTCTTTATTTCACTTATAATTTTAATTTGAATTCAAAGTGGAATTTGAAATGAGATATGGAATCAAAGGTGATCAATCACTATTTAGCAAAATGATTTAGCTTAATCACAGAGGTTACTGTAGCTCAAAACACAAGGGTGTTACAGGCTACGATTTAGTGCATGCGGAGGAGAGGAAGAACTTCATCAAAATGAAGGTGTGAAGTTAGAGCATCTCCAACCAAGGCCCCCGAAAGCGTCCTCGTATGTCCGGACGGACAACCCAGACAATGCATAATGGGTCAGATCATTGGCTACCTCCACACAAGTGACATGTGAAAGCAAAATGGAACCAGCAGACAAGCGAAATATGGTAGGAGAAGGAGCACAAACATGACAAACGAGTGAGGAAGCCAGGAAGGACCAAAGAATTACATGATATCGACATCACTCAGTTTTGCACCCAAAGCCCGAAAGGGTGTACCCATAGCCATCAGTAAAAGAAGCCTCCCACTCTAAACAACGAGCAACGTCCGCCAAACAAAATTTGGTTGTTGCCGCCCTTCGTGCATGGGGTGAGTCTCCGTGACGCGGTCCACGACTAATTAAAGGAGCTATGTGCATAGCAATTCAAATGGAGACTACAAGGCAGAGTCTAGAATGTTGCTTAAATTCGAAGCTGTGAAATTATTGATGAAATTTGCAACATAAGATTTATCATGATGTGACAAAGAACAAAAAATGAGTGAGGTTATACTATGTAAGACAATCACAACCACGAAAAAGGGAAAGTCGGTTGGCATCCACCCTTCCTTGGGCGTCTGGCTTAGGACCTGACTGGGCAAGCACTATTACTAGTGATGTGTTCTCGTGGTGGTGAGACATCGGCATGATGATCGATGACGATGGCGACGTGCATTTTGTGGTAGCTAGGGCTTGAAAGTGTTGCTAGCATGCATATTTTGATGAGGCGGTATATACTAACCCCTTATGCCGATGATGAACTTGCGGGATTACACCCTCTTTTGGATGTGGTGGTAGGATGGCACCATAGTAGTTAGGACGAACTAGTTCTGCCTTTTGGGTACAAGATCATGCATGCCTACGTTGTGTTTCTTCGCTTGCTGCTTGAATCGTTACTTCTCTGTCAACTGTCATGGCTGGTAAAGTGGTATGTGGTGTACATAGGGAGGGTTCATGCCATGAACATGCTTGAATCGTCACACAGACAACTGCTTTGAAGGGTTACTACAAGGCAGAGTTTGGAATGGTGCTTTATTCAAAGCTGTGAAATAGTTGATGAAATTTGCCACATAAGATTTATGATGATCTGAGAAAGAACAAAAGAGAGTGAGGTTATATGTACAATAGCCACAACCATGGAAGAGAGAGCAAGCATATTTATTTCCTCAACTTCTATCTGGATAACTTAAATTTACTCTATTAGAGTAGTTGTGTGATGATATGCAAGTAACATACAAACTATTGGAGATGTCCTTGGTGTCCTTTTTATTTATTTATGATTAGACCATCTGATCAGATGGCACAAGCCTGAAATTAATAATGACAAAAAATACAGATTTCTTGGAACAATAACAAGCTACAATGACAAGTGCACACATTCATCGCATTCCACATAACAAGGACTTTCAATCACACTCCACTCAACATCCTAAATTCCAAGCACAATCTGACTATCGTTATCATGACTAAAAGCTAACTTCAGTTCAATCAAGCTCAAAGTGAATGAACTCTCACGATCAAGGATACCACTAAACATTACAGAAAATATCACGAGATACTTGAAGAATAACATTTTTGATGGACCAGGATTTCAGTCTATTGTTACATTTAGATTTAGATGCCAAGTCCACTCAAGATATCCTCGTGGTCCAAAACCCCAAATCCAGCTGCGCAGGTCGCTCGCTCAAGCGCTACATCATATTTTGGGCTTTGGATGAAATTGTGTGCCTAGAAGCTCTCCCAATACATGGTGGCGGAGCCAGATGATAGAATTGAGCACTCTCTGTTGTCTCAGTATGCGAGTAAACGCCTGCAAAACTGGCAAGATAAGGATTTGGGTCAATTTAAACACAAAACTGTTGATAAGAGTGGATTAGCATGCAATTCTACCTCATGAAGACGCTGACTCAGGCTGAGTGGCCTGTTGTTTCGATTTCCTGCTGGCAGGAGGGCCATCTCTTCGCCTTTCATACCGTCTGCTTTCATACTTTGAGGTCCTCCGCTCCTTTGGTTGATAGGTTGGGTATGTGCATGGAATAATCTCACCATTTATGTATTTATCACCTGAAGGGAGAAAAAACAGTGAATATGTTAGTGATTAAGACACGAGAAGCACATAAACATGCAGCTACAGATATTGTGTCATGCCAACCTCCATAGTCTTTGTTTTTCACATCGATGTAGGAATCGGGGAGCACCCACAGGACACCAGGCAAACCTACAGGCAACGTAAGAACAGTTTAAACAAGGAAATACCAAAAATGGTGCACCAAAACAGTGCGCAAATCGAGAATTACCCTTGAACTTCTCTGATGTTTCTTCATCGACAGTGCACTGGAACCCAGTGTAAGTGGTTGTGCTGAAGGCATACATGTTCTTCTTGGCTTCCTCCATGCTGCAATTGTAACAAGTTACTCAGTTTAGACTTTTATGAATACACCCTTTTGAGTATGTGTGCACCATATGAAACTAAAGAAGGAAAACTGAAGCCTACATTACACCCTGCTAAACTACACTCATGCTCACGTCACATCAGATGCAGGCACTGCTGCTCTTCTCATATGTGCAGTGATGATGGAACAAGGTTCCAAGTATCTACTCCCTCATCCGGAATTAGTTGACGCTCAAACGGATGTATCTTTAGCAGAGGAAGTAATAAATAGCCATTTGATCATTTGATGTGTATACAATTCGAATCTTGTCAAATAAGAAGTACCTACCGATTATTGCGTTGCATATCTATCTCCTGCATAGCAATTTCAGAAGCATGAGAGGACTACAAGCCGACCTAATGGAATTGCTAACATTTTCTCGATAATTTTCTGAGTTACCACTACTAGGAAATTGGTAGCATTTTCTCTACACAAAAAAAGAAAGTAGGCCAAATTTCTCTCAACAGACATACAGACAAGGAGTCATCAGCAGGGAGAAAGGGAAATCACGGTTTTACCTGCCGAGGACGGTGGCGAGGGTGTTGAGGTAGGTGTCGATCATCTGCTCGCGTGTGGGCGCGGGGTCCTTGGGGAACTCCATGACGATCAGCCAGTGGTTGTAGTCACACCCGGGGAGCAGTATCGTCTCCCTCTGCTCGCTCCCGGGCGCTGCGCCGGCCGCCGTCGGCCTCCGCCGACGCTGGAGGCTCCCCGCCGGTGCGAGGGCGATCGCTGAATAGACCGCCGCCGCGGCTGCGGCGCGGGGGAGAGACGCGGCTGAGAAGGAGGATAAGGACGGCTTGGCGGGGAACGTGAAGGCGCTGCCCGCTACGCGCCCGGCGGCGGCGGCGGTCGGCAGGGCAGCCATTGAAGCGAGCGTGCGTGAGGGGGGAGCGAGGTTTTGCGGGTTGCGGATAAGGTGAGACAGAGTCGAGTAGAAGAATGAGATAATTTCAGGAGAAGGGTTTTAGCCTTGTGATGATGGGCTGGGTAGGTTGCTATCTGGACCATTTATCTGTCTATAGGCCTGGTTTGTCTCTTGCCATTCGGGTTGAGATAAAATGGGCTACACCATATGGTTGCGAGGTCCAATATTTTGTTTCTCACAGCCGCATTTGGACACACTCTCTAAAAAAAATCAAGTAGATCCACTTGAAATGAAAAAAATAAGAAGCAGCATTTTTTCTTGAACATCAGTACACACGCAAGCGCTCATACATATGCGCATGTAGTCACCCCTGTGAACGCACACACACATCCTATCCCTATGAGCACCTCCGAGAGACTGAGCCGGCATGTCATCTTGAAATTTACGAAGTCACCGTAGGCGCCTCGTCTTCGACAGGAACGTCTCGTCCCACTGAAAGCGCATCGCCGGAAATTCTGAAATAAATCCAGGAATAATGCGAGTACCAGGACTTGAATCCTGGTGGGTTGGGGACATCATTGTCCCTCTAACCATCCAACTACAGGTTGGTTCGCATAAGAAGCAGCATTTTGGTAGGATACCAAGGGAATCATCCATGAGGTTGTTGGCATGTCTAAACCCCCTCAATGATGGTCGGTGATTTTATCGACAACACTTATGCATCATGGCGAAGTCCTTTTCAGCGGTCGCTGGTTAGCGACCTAGGGCGTACCACCCACCCTCGCTCCGGCTACACACACATTTAGGGCCGGCCCAAGTTGCTCCTTTCCGGTTTGGGGAAGTATCTGAAACCTCGAAGACCGGGTTTATTTTATTTCCTTTTTTCCTTTTAGTTTTTTCTGCTTTTTTATATCCATTTTCCTTTTCTCTTTTCCATATTAGTTTTCTTTCCTTCTAATTTTTGTCTTTTTGTCTTTTTTTCATTTATTTCTCCTTTTCCATTTTGTGAACATATTTTTCCAACTCATGAACTTTATTTAAATTCATAAACAATTTTTTAAATCGTCAATATTTTCAGATTTATGGACATATTTTTATGAAATTGGGAACCATTTCTTAGCTAGCAATTTTTTATATTTTTTGAAAAAACTTCTGAAACTCATGAACATTTTTTGAATCAACAAAATATTTGCAAAGTTTTGAACATTTTTTTAAATCCATGCACATTTTTGTTTGAAGAATTTTTTTCTTGAAATGTATGAACTTTTCTAAAATTAATGAACTTTTTTGAATCAGAATACATTTTAATTGATGATATTTTTGTAAATGCCAATCCATTTTTTGATTTTGATGAACATTTTAAAAAACATTATGAACATTTTCTGAATTCATGAGCATTTTTTTTCAAATCACGAACATCTTTCGAATACGCGAACATCTTTTTCAAAGTCATGAACATTTTTTAATCCACGCACATTTTATGATTTCTTGAACATTTGTTTCAAAAATTACATTTATAAAAAATTGGAACCTTTTTGAAACCCCGAATCTTTTTAAAGAAGAGAAAAAGGAAAAAAAAAAGGAAAAAATGAATTGGGAAAAACAGTGAGTGTCCTGCCCCGCGCATGGGCCGGCCCAAAAGGGGCACGCGGGGTTCGCGCATGCTCGATCACCAGCATAGCGTGCCCAATAGGAGGAGCTCCCATCCTGGAGCATTTCTTTTTGTTGTCTAATGTTGCTGCTATAAAGAGCATTCTGCTATGTACAAGCCCTAGGGGCGATTTCTGGGCCTGGCAGTTCGTTAAAAAAGGTATTTCGTGGTGAGGTCTACTTATCGCATGCGTGTGACCATGGAAGCTTGGCTGGAAGCACTACCGGACTGCCCCTCTAAGCTGACGGCCGCCGTCCGTCAGCATAGGCCCCCTGCCGTCGGCTTAGGTCTATGCCGATGGCCCCCGTGGGCATATGCCCATCGGCGTAGATCACGTCAGCGTAGATGCATCGGACCGTCGACATAGGAAGGTCGTCAGCATAGGCATATATGCCGACGGCGTCCGCACGGCCTTCGGCATATCTACACCGTCGGCAATGATTCTCACCTGACGGCAACCGACAGCGCCGTCAAACACGCTAGCGAACCAGCGGCTGCCACGTGGCAGAGATATGCCGACGGCCAAGCCGTCGGCATATCTCTGCTGCAAAGAGCGCCCAGCGGCTGCCACGTGGCAGCCGCTGGTAGCTCCTGGGCATAGCTATGCCGACTTGTCCTGTTTTTTTTAAATTTGCTCTGTTTTCTCTGTTTCAATTCAGTTTGACAACATTTAAAACCAGAAAATATGACAATATCCACATACACACAGAAATAAGACAGATCTAAAGATCATCATCATCATAGAGATACTCAAGTTCATCATCAAGTCCATCATCATAGAGATACTCAAGATCATCATCATCATAGAGATACTCAAGTTCATCATCTAAAGATTTTCAACATCATCATCGTCGAAATACATCAGCCAAGACCGCCACCGCCAAGACCATCACCACTCTGCCAGATCGGAGTGACTGGGGTGGACGAAGCAGGAGTCGAGCCACCGGTCCCCTACATGTTTGAGAAGAGATTCTAACAGTAAATATGATATGATAGTGTTGAATGAACGAGAACTAGTTTGTCAGTAGTTAGGCAAATGTACTAACCGGAGTATCACTGCCTAGTGCCACCCATTCATCGAATGTGGGCGCGTGTGGGGGTTCTCCCGCAGGTGGTGGTGGGGGTCCCATTTGTGGTGGATCCGTGCGGTTACTCCAAGACGCCAACATAGCCTGGATGTTAGTTAAACAAGCAAACTAGAAGGTCAGAAGGAATGAAAGTGCAAAATTTTAGCTTGGTTTTAAGAGGGCAAAACTAACCGTCATCATCTGACGGTTGTAATCATCGTTTGCCTTCACTCGTTGTAAGTACTCCCGCACCTTGAGATTCCTATGCTCGACAAAGGCCTTATATGCCTACAAAATTTAGGTTGTTTCTAAGTGAGCAATGTTGAAAATAAACTGAGAAAGTTAGAGAGAAAGAAGATAAAGGGGAAGTACTTACAGCATGCTGGCGGGCTAAGGGAGGCTGCGAACGCCCCGTACTCTCTAACGGGCTCGGGTTGGCAGCCCAAAGCCGTGTGTACGAGACCAAAGGAGTGATCAAGCCATCGAAACACGAATACCGGCCATGGGACTTCGGCTGGATGGCCACCACCACCGTGTCGTCGATCTGAGACTGGACGACGTCAGGAGCATCCAGACCAGGATGCAACCTCTGAAACTGCTGAGTGTAAGACTCCTGGGGCTCCTCGGTCTTGCCGTAGTATTGGCTCTCGCCGGCCTTGCGATCACTCCGCTCGCGGGCCAGCTTCCACGATTCAATGTCTGAGAGCGGCCTCTTCAACTTGTCCTCGTGCAACGTCAAACAAAAGTTAGCCATACATAAGAACATGACGGTAAAAAGAAGAACAAAAATGCATCATGCATATAGATATACCTTCATGGCCTTGAAGCCCCAGTGTTTCCTGTTTCCTTGGCCGTGTGTCCCGTCTTTTCCACGGTTAGCCTGGGCCTTGCTGCTCTTGGCAGCAAACTCTGCATCCTCGCCGAGCCACCTATCCGCCAAACTCGCCCATCCATCATCCTTTCCAAAGCACCAAGGAGGAATAACCTAAATAATGGAAGCATGACATGTGAGCATGAAACGATGATATTGACTGCTTATACATTGAAATGAAAAGTCTCTAATACTTACCTTCATGTACTGCTCCCTGTTCAAGGTAAGTCCTTGCTTCTGCGCTTCACTTTTGCTCATCTTTTGATGAAGGTAGGTGTGGTAGTAGTGCGAGACGGCAACCCAGCGCACCTCGTACTGCAACTGACGAGCTTTCTTCTTCGTCGCAGCCAGTAAGACCACGTCAGCTCTGGCCTTGTGCTCGTCAAGAACTCTATAGAATTGCTGCAATCATGCATAAAACCAGAAGCAAACAAAGCATGTGTTGAGTGGTTCGATGATAAACTATGAATGAAACTGAAGACAAGTGATTCTGAAGAGAACTTACCCAAAATTTAGTGATCATGGCCTTAGCGGTCGTCCCGTACTCCGCGTGGCTGGAAGCCTCGTAGTGGGCCCAACTCGTGGCCAAAACCCGCAGCTCCGGGTCCTTGTCTGGCCTCGGGCAGAATAGGCCTGTCGATGTACAAAAGTAGGGGCTCTCCTTTTTAACCCTATACCTGTGCACGGGCAGCCAGAGCCGCACCTGCGGCCACACTTAGCAGGGCGGAGGAGGGAAGCCAAAGACACAAGACGGGCAAAGCAACGCCAAGGACAAAGGCACAAAGAGCAAGAGGGCAAGGTGGACTCCCCCGGCGAGACCTTTGCCGGGGCGGCCTCCGCAACCCCGGCAAGAGCCTTGCTGGGGCAACTTGCCCAACACCAGCAGGGCGCGCCACCCTTGAGCCCAAGGGTTCCAACACCGTCAACCACATTGGAACCAAGGCTCGGGAGGCACCTCCATGGTGGCATGCAGATCTTTGTCAAGATCATAAACACATAAGATCAGATGAGGACCAGAAGACGACGATCCTCGGCAAGATCCCTGCCGAGGAAATCCACGGGACCCCCGGCAAGATCCTTGCCGGGGACACCCGCGGGGCCACAGCCAGGCCCGCATCTGCCAAGATCCCACCGCCATTCCCATACAGCTGCCAGTCCAACCAGCTGCGCAGGCACCTGCGTGGCGACGTGCGGCTTCCAGGCCGACTCAGCAAGCACCTGCGTGGTGGCATGCAGATCTTCGTGAAGACCCTACTACCACGCCATCTCAGTAGCCTGCCAGCCTGTGTGGCGCTGCATGCCTCGTTGGCCTGGATGCATGTCGGAGCGAGGCGGAGCGGCGACGGACGGGACGGGCCTCGTTGCCGTCCCCAATAAAGCAACGGGACACCTAAGGGGCGCATTTAATGCGCCTTGTCCCGTAATGACATGCGATAAGCTTGTACACTGCATACCTTTCCACCTCCCGTGTGCCACTGTGACGACCCCTTTTGACTATAAAAGGAGGCCCGAGGCATACTCGAGAGGGATTCGGATCTTTTGGACTACGCACGCACCGTAGCTAGTTCGAGAGCTCAAGAACACTCAAATATACACCAAAGCAGGACTAGGGTATTACGCATCATCGCGGCCCGAACCTGGGTAAACGATCCTTGTGTTGACTACCAGACCCGCTCTTTGCACAACCCCGCGCCCGCCAACCGTAGAAGGGATCCCAGTGATCCCATAGGTATTGTTCCCACCGACCTCTTTGGTGCGCCAGGTAGGGGGCGCAGTTGTGAAAATCCGGTCTAGCGGTTAGTTTAGCAATTCTTCATCGCCATGGCTCCCAAGAAGAAGACGATCATAGCGATCGGTTCATCGGGGGCCGAACGGCCCGTACCAGTGCGGGCGAGTGGTGGGGCGGTCGCGGACGGAAGCCGAGGCGCGGCCCGCGAACACCCACATTGCTCTGGCAGTCAAAGCCTGGCGAGCAGCGTCGTTCGTGCGCGAGACGACGGGCCGCAAGCCGCCAAATCCAAAGCCAGAGCCGGGCCCCCCGCAGGCGGCGCGGGGCCCTCCAAGGGCGGCGTCGTGCCACCCACGGGCGGCGCGGCGACTTCCAAGACGCCTACGCCAGCGCCCACGACGCGCTCTTCCCAGGTTGTGCGCGACGAGCAGCGTCACCACGCTGGTGACCCCGGGCGCCGCCGTGGGAAGAGTCATGTGCCTCATTCGCGGGACGTAGAAGACCAGCATGCATGCCGAGGCGCTGGCGAAATGGTGCATAGCCGCAAGGCCGTGATAGAGCTCCTTCTAACATGGTTAGAAGTCGGAGCGCGTCACGGTCCATGCAGCTTTCGCCGCCACCCATGCCAAAAGAAGCTTTGGCGCGCGCGCAGTTGCTCCTCGACTTCCCTCCTGTTGCGGAAAAGCTCGACGAGTGGAGAACCACCATCCGGAGCCTCGTCGGCGTTGCCAACAAAGATGAGCCGCGACCAGCGGGGCCCTCAGACCGGCGCTCTGTCGAGCCACCGCATGCCAGTGGTGGGAAGACCAGAGGTGTTGCGGCCACGGTGCACTCTCCTCCCCCACGCCAGCCACCGCGGGTGTCCGTCCGTCGTGACGACTCTTGTGATAATATTTCCATAGCATCGTCCGACCCACGGACCCACCGCGATCAGCGCCAAGTTCTTCGGGAGCGAGCCCATGAAGACGCTCGAACCACCATCGAGTGCCGGCGCGAAGCACGCCACCAGTCAAATAGGCGGGCGGGGCCCACTACGGACCACCTAGCACTGGGAGGCTCTTGCATCCTACCCTACGAGGTAGGTTGCCCAGCCTTTACCCGTGAGCTGCGGCAGTTCCCGTGGCCCTCCCACCGCATGTTCAAGCCCGACGTTGGCGAGAAGTACAACGGCAAGACCCACCCGTTGGAGTTCCTCGGCATCTACACCATCGCGATGCAAGCTGTTGGGGCTCGCGATGACAAGGTGCTTGCCAATTACTTCCCGTTGGCACTTAAACCCAATGTCATGTCATGGTTGATGCACTTGCCGGCGGATTCCATTTCTTCTTGGTCGGATTTGTGCCATGAGTTCGTTGGCGCCTTCACCGGGGGCCACCAAGCTCATGGCCAGGCAAGCGATTTGCATATCATCCCCCAGAAGGAAGGTGAAACCCTACGCAAGTACTACAGAGGTTCAGTCGGGTGCAGTATAACATCCCAGATGTTCATCCCGCCGCCGTGATTAGCGCCTTCCATCAAAATGTGCGCTACCGCAAGATGCGTGAAGAGCTGGCGATGAACAAGGTCAAAGATGTGGCCGAACTTTATGTTCTGGCTGATAGGTGCGCTCGAGCTGAGGAGGGGAGGAAGTACCCCGGCGAGGACGCCGGCGCGGAAACCGACTCCACAGACGAAGACACAGCCACCCCGATGAAGAAGGGCCGGCGCCGCAACAGGAAGCGCAAGGGCAAGACCGTGCTTGCCGTCGAGGGATCCGAGGACATCGGCGCCGCCAAGAAGGCCAAGGCAGACAACCCCGGCAAGGAAATTGCCGGGTGCACCGCTTGCCGGGCCTTGGCGGCTGCGGACAAACCAGGAGGCTCCGACTATTGGGGAACGTAGTAATTTCAAAAAATTTCCTACGCACACACAGGATCATGGTCATGCATAGCAACGAGAGGGAAGGGTGTGTCCACGTACCCTCGTAGACCGAAAGCGGAAGCGTTATGACAATGCGGTTGATGTAGTCGTACGTCTTCACGATCCGACCGATCCAAGTACCGAACGCACGGCACCTCTGAGTTCAGCACACGTTTAGCTCGATGACGTCCCACGAACTCCTATCCAGCAGAGCTTCGAGGGAGAGTTCCGTCAGCACGACGGCGTGATGACGGTGATGATGATGCTACCGACGCAGGGCTTCGCCTAAACACCGCTACGATATGATCGAGGTGGATTATGGTGGAGGGGGCACCGCACACGGCTAAGAGATCAGGAGATCAATTGTTGTGTCTAGAGGTGCCCCCCTGCCCCTATATATAAAGGAGGGAGGGAGAGGTCGGCCCTAGAGGGCGCGCGCCAAGTGTGGGGAGTCCTACTAGGACTCCCAAGTCCTAGTAGGATCCCCCTTTCCTTTCCGGAGTAGGAGAGAAGGAAAGAGGGGGAGAGGGAGAAGGAAAAGGGGGCTGCACCCCTTGTCCAATTCGGACCAAAGCGGGGGGGGGGGCGCCTTCTTCCTTTTGGCCTCTCTCCTCTATTCCCGTATGGCCCAATAAGGCCCAATACTTCTCGCGGTGAATTCCCGTAACTCCCCGGTACTCCAAAAATACCCGAATCACTCGGAACCTTTCCGATGTCCGAATATCATCGTCCAATATATCGATCTTTACATCTCGACCATTTAGAGACTCCTCGTCATGTCCCCGATATCATCCGGGACTCCGAACTACCTTCGGTACATCAAAACACATAAACTCATAATACAAATTGTCACAGAACTTTAAGCGTGCGGACCCTACGGGTTCGAGAACTATGTAGACATGACCGAGACACGTCTCCGGTCAATAACCAATAGCGGAACCTGGATGCTCATATTGGTTCCTACATATTCTACGAAGATCTTTATCGGTCAAACCGCAAAACAACATACGTTGTTCCCTTTGTCATCGGTATGTTACTTGCCCGAGATTCGATCGCTGGTATCTCAATACCTAGTTCAATCTTGTTACCGGCAAGTCTCTTTACTCGTTGCGTAATACATCATCCCGCAACTAACTCGTTAGTTACAATGCTTGCAAGGCTTATAGTGATGTGTATTACCGAGTGGGCCCAGAGATACCTCTCCGACGATCGGAGTGACAAATCCTAATCTTGAAATACGCCAACTCAACAAGTACCTTCGGAGACACCTGTAGAGCACCTTTATAATCACCCAGTTACGTTGTGACGTTTGGTAGGACACAAAGTGTTCCTCCGGTAAATGGGAGTTGCATAATCTCATAGTCATAGGAACATGTATAAGTCATGAAGAAAGCAATAGCAACATACTAAACGATCAAGTGCTAAGCTAACAGAATGGGTCAAGTCAATCACATCATTCTCCTAATGATGTGATCCCGTTAATCAAATGACAACTCATGTCTATGGCTAGGAAACATAATCATCTTTGATCAACGAGCTAGTCAAGTAGAGGCATACTAGTGACACTTTGTTTTGTCTATGTATTCACACATGTATCAAGTTTCCGGTTAATACAATTCTAGCATGAATAATAAACATTTATCATGAAATAAGGAAATAAATAATAACTTTATTATTTCCTCTAGGGCATATTTCCTTCAGTCTCCCACTTGCACTAGAGTCAATAATCTAGTTCACATCGCCATGTGATTTAACATCAATAGTTCACATCTTTATGTGGTTAACACCCATAGTTCACATCGATATGTGACCAAACCCAAAGGGTTTACTAGAGTCAGTAATCTAGTTCACATCGCTATGTGATTAACACCCAAAGAGTACTAAGGTGTGATCATGTTTTGCTTGTGAGATAATTTTAGTCAACGGGTCTGTCACATTCAGATCCGTAAGTATTTTGCAAATTTCTATGTCTACAATGCTCTGTGCGGAGCTACTCTAGCTAATAGCTCCCACTTTCAATATGTATCTAGATCGAGACTTAGAGTCATCCAGATCGGTGTCAAAGCTTGCATCGACGTAACTCTTTACGACGAACTCTTTATCACCTCCATAACCGAGAAATATTTCCTTATTCCACTAAGGATAATTTTTGACCGCTGTCCAGTGATCTACTCCTAGATCACTATTGTACCCTCTTGCCAAACTCTTGGTGATCACAACATAACATACTTTATAGAACCTATGACTGAGGCATAGGGAATGACTTTTCATTCTCTTTCTATTTTCTGTTGTGGTCAGGTTTTGAGTCTTACTCAACTTCACACCTTGCAACACAGGCCAGAACTCTTTCTTTGACTGTTCCATTTTGAACTACTTCAAAAACTTGTCAAGGTATGTACTCATTGAAAAAATTTATCAAGCGTCTTGATCTATCTCTATAGATCTTGATGCTCAATATGTAAGCAGCTTCACCGAGGTCTTTCTTTGAAAAACTCCTTTCAAACACTCCTTTATGCTTTACAGAAAATTCTACATCATTTCCGATCAACAATATGTCATTCACATATACCTATCAGAAAGGCTGTAGTGCTCCCACTCACTTTCTTGTAAATACAGGCTTCACCACAAGTCTGTATAAATCTATATGCTTTGATCAACTCATCAAAGCGTATATTCCAACTCCGAGATGCTTGCACCAGTCCATAGATGGATCGCTGGAACTTGCACACTTTGTTAGCACCTTTAGGATTGACAAAACCTTCTGGTTGCATCATATACAACTCTTCTTTAATAAGTCCATTAAGGATTGCAGTTTTGTTATGCATTTGCCAGATTTCATAAAATGCGGCAATTGCTAACATGATTCCGACAGACTTTAAGCATCGATACGAGTGAGAAAATCTCATCGTAGTCAACACCTTGAACTTTGTCAAAAAACCTTTTTCGACAAGTCTAGCTTTGTAGATAGTAACACTACTATCAGCGTCCGTCTTCCTCTTGAAGATCCATTTATTTTCTATGGCTTGCCGATCATCGGGCAAGTCAACCAAAGTCCATACTTTGTTCTCATACATGGATCCTATCTCAGATTTCATGGCCTCAAACCATTTCGCGGAATCTGGGCTCATCATCGCTTCCTCATAGTTTGTAGGTTCGTCATGGTCTAGTAACATGACCTCCAGAACAGGATTACCGTACCACTCTGGTGCGGAACGTACTCTGGTTGACCTACAAGGTTTGGTAGTAACTTGATCTGAAGTTTTATGATCATCATCATTAGCTTCCTCACTAATTGGTGTAGACATCACTGGAACTGATTTCTGTGATGAACTTCTTTCCAATTCGGGAGAAGGTACAATTACCTCATCAAGTTCTACTTTCCTCCCACTCACTTCTTTCGAGAGAAACTCCTTCTCTAGAAAGGATCCATTTTAAGCAACAAAGATCTTGCCTTCGGATCTGTGATAGAAGGTGTACCCAATAGTCTCTTTTGGGTATCCTATGAAGACGCACTTCTCCGATTTGGGTTTGAGCTTATCATGCTGAAACTTTTTCACATAAGCATCGCAACCCCAAACTTTAAGAAACGACAGCTTAGGTTTCTTGCTAAACCATAGTTCATACTGTGTCGTCTCAATGGATTTTGACGGTGCCCTTTTTAACGTGAATGCAGCTGTCTGTAATGCATAACCCCAAAACGATAGTGGTAAATCGGTAAGAGACATCATAGATTGCACTATATCCAATAAAGTACGGTTATGACGTTTGGACACACCATTATTTTGTGGTGTTCCAGGTGGCATGAGTTTGTGAAACTATTCCACATTGTTTTAATTGAAGGCCAAACTCGTAACTCAAATCATCTGTGAAAGTCAGAAAATAATGATACTTGCCGTGAGCTTGAACACTCATTAGACCGCATACATCAGTATGTATTATTTCCAATAAGTAAGTTGCTTTCTCTATTGTTCCGGAGAACGGAGTCTTAGTCATCTTGCCCATAAGGCATGGTTCGCAAGCATCAAGTGATTCATAATCAAGTGATTCCAAAATCCCATCAGCATGGAGTTTGATAACCCACAAGTATAGGGGATCGCAACAGTTTTCTAGGGTAGAGTATTCAACCCAAATTTATTGATTCGACACAAGGGGAGCCAAAGAATATTCTCAAGTATTAGCAGTTGAGTTGTCAATTCAACCACACCTGGATAACTTAGTATTTGCAGCAAAGTATTTAGTAGCAAAGTAATATAGAAGTAACGGTAACGGTAGCAATGTAATATTTTTGGGTTTTGTAGTGATTGTAACAGTAGCAGCGGAAAAGTAAATAAGCAAAGAACAATATATGAAAAGCTCGTAGGCATTGGATCGGTGATGGAAAATTATGCCGGATGCGGTTCATCATGTAACAGTCATAACATAGGGTGACACAGAACTAGCTCCAATTCATCAATGTAATGTAGGCATGTATTCCGAATATAGTCATACGTGCTTATGGAAAAGAACTTGCATGACATCTTTTGTCCTACCCTCCCGTGGCAGCGGGGTCCTAATGGAAACTAAGGGATATTAAGGCCTCCTTTTAATAGAGTACCGGAACAAAGCATTAACACATAGTGAATACATGAACTCCTCAAACTATGGTCATCACCGGGAGTGGTCCCGATTATTGTCACTTCGGGGTTGCCGGATCATAACACATAGTAGGTGACTGTAGACTTGCAAGATAGGATCAAGAACTCACATATATTCATGAAAACATAAGAGGTTCAGATCTGAAATCATGGCACTCGGGCCCTAGTGACAAGCACTAAGCATAGCAAAGTCATAGCAACATCAATCTTAGAACATAGTGGATACTAGGGATCAAACCCTAACAAAACTAACTCGATTACATGATAGATCTCATCCAACCCATCACCGTCCAGCAAGCCTACGATGGAATTACTCACGCACGTCGGTGAGCATCATGAAATTGGTGATGGAGGATGGTTGATGATGACGACGGTGACGAATCCCCCTCTCCGGAGCCCCGAACGGACTCCAGATCAGCCCTCCCGAGAGGTTTTAGGGCTTGGCGGTGGCTCCGTATCGTAAAACGTGATGAATCCTTCTCTCTGTTTTTTTTCTCCCAGAAAGTGAATATATGGAGTTGGAGTTGAGGTCGGTGGAGCGTCAGGGGGCCCACGAGGTAGGGGGCGCGCCCTAGGGGGGCAGGCGCGCCCTCCACCCTCGTGGACAGGGTGTGGGCCCCCTGACGTGGCTTTTTCTACCAATATTTTTCTTATTTTCCAAATAGATGTTCCGTGGAGTTTCATGTCATTCCGAGAACTTTTGTTTCTGCACATAAATAACACCATGGAAAGTCTGCTGAAAACAGCGTCAGTCCGGGTTAGTTCCATTCAAATCATGCAAGTTAGAGTCCCAAAACAAGGGCAAAAGTGTCTGGAAAAGTAGATACGATGGAGACATATCAACTCCCCCAAGCTTAAACCTTTGCTTGTCCTCAAGCAATTCAGTTGATAAACTGAAAGTGAAAAAGAAAAACTGTTACAAACTCTGTTTGCTCTTGTTGTTGTAAATATGTAAAGCTAGCATTCAAGTTTTCAGCAAAGATTATGACTAACCACATTCACAATAACTCTTAGGTCTCATGTTTACTCATATCAATGGCATAATCAACTAGCGAGCCATAATAATAAATCTCGGATGACAACACTTTCTCAAAACAATCATGATATGATATAATAGGATGGTATCTCGCTAGCCCTTTCTGAGACCGCAAAACATAAATGTAGAGCACCTTTAAAGATCAAGGACTGACTAGACATTGTAATTCATGGTAAAAGAGATCCAATCATAGTCATACCCAATATAAATTAATAGTAATGGATGCAAATGACAACGGTGCTCTCCAGCTAGTGCTTTTTAATAAGAGGATGATGACTCAACATGAAAGTAAATAGATAGGCCCTTCGAAGAGGGAAGCGGGGATTTGTAGAGGTGCCAGAGCTTGGTTTTGAAATAGAGATAAATAGTATTTTGAGCGGCATACTTTCATTGTCAACACAACAACCAAGAGATGGCGATATCTTCCATGCTACACACATTATAGGAGGTTCCCAAACAGAATGGTAAAGTTATACCCCCCCTCCACCAACAAGCATCAATCCATGGCTTGCTCGAAACAACGAGTGCCTCCAACTAGCAACAGTCCCAGGGGGAGTTTTGTTTGCAATTATTTTGATTTAGTTTGCATAAAGCATGGGACTGGGCATCCCGGTGACCAGCCATTTTCTCGTGAGTGAGGAGCGGAGTCCACTCCTCTTGAGAATAACCCGCCTAGCATGGAAGATACAGACAGCCCTAGTTGATACATGAGCTATTCGAGCATACAAAACAGAATTTCATTTGAAGGTTTAGAGTTTGGCACATACAAATTTACTTGGAAGGCAGGTAGATACCGCATATAGGAAGGTATAGTGGACTCATATGGCATAACTTTTGGGTTTAAGGATTGGATGCACAAGCAGTATTCCCGCTTAGTACAAGTGAAGGCTAGCAAAAGACTGGGAAGCGACCAACTAGAGAGCGACAACAGTCATGAACATGCATTAAAATTAATAAACATTGAGTACAAGCATGAGTAGGATATAATCCACCATGAACATAAATATCGTGAAGGCTATGTTGATTTGTTTCAACTACATGTGTGAACATGTGCCAAGTCGAGTCACTTAAATCATTCAAAGGAGGATACCACCCCACTATACCACATCACAACCATTTTAATAGCATGTTGGCACGCAAGGTAAACCATTATAACTCATAGCTAATCAAGCATGGCATAAGCAACTATGATCTCTAATTGTCATTGCAAACATGTTTATTCATAATAGGCTGAATCAGGAACGATGGACTAATCATATTTACAAAAACAAGAGAGGTCGACCAGTCCATCATATATCGTCATAATTGCCTTTCACTTGCACGACCGAACGATGTGAAAATAATAAGAGTACACGTGCATTGGACTAAGCTGGAATCTGCGAGCATTCAATAAACAGGAGAAGAGAAGGCAATATGGGCTCTTGGTTAAATCTACAATAATGCATATAAGAGCCACTTCAACAATTTAATCATGGTCTTCTCCTATCGACCCCCAAAGAAAAGAAAAGAAATAAAACTATTTACACGGGAAAGCTCCCAACAAGCAAAAGAAGAATAGGAAATCTTTTTGGGTTTTCTTTTTAATTATTACTACTACAGCAAGAAAGTAAACTAGCTAAAAGCTACAACTAATTTTTTTGATTTTCTTAAGGTTTTTTAAACACACAAGAAGAAAGCAAGAAAAAGAAAATAAACTAGCATGGATATTACAGTGAAAAAGTATGAGCACCGGCATTTAGCAATGAGTGTGTGAACATAAATGTAATGTCGGTGAGAGATACGTACTCCCCAAGCTTAGGCTTTTGGCCTAAGTTGGTTTATTGCCACAGATGGCCTGGCGGATATCCATAGTTGTAGCCGGGGTTGTACTGAGTTGCGGCAGTTATTGCCTCCTCGGCTGCAGCGTGGCGGCAAGCTGCCTCCGCCCTCCTCTCGTACTCATCTGCCTCCTCTCTGGTAATAACATATCTTCCTTTTGCCTGATAATCAAAGAAGGCGGGAGCAGGGAGAGTAATACGGACAACACGACGTCTGTCAAAGATTAAGCGATACCGGAGAGGTGATTCATTCCTCTCGACAAACTCGTGGTGAACCATAGCATTAAAGTCTAAATAAGTAGGAGGCAACTCAATATCATCCTCGCGTATGTCCACACCAAGAAAATCAGCTAAGCGGGTTGCATAAATTCCTCCAAAGAAATCTCCATTAAATCTATTATGATGCAACCTATGTGCAACATTGGCTCCCAAATTATAAGATTTGTCTCCTAACACAGCACTCCTAAGAATACCGAGATCAGGGACACACATGTGACATGCTTCATCTTTACCATTTATGCACCTACCTATGAAGAGAGCAAAATAATGTATAACAGGAAAATGAATGCTCCCTATGGTAGCTTGTGCTATGTCTCTAGATTCCCCCACAGTTATACTAGCAAGAAAATTTCTAAATTCAGATTTGCGGGGTTCACTAGCACTACCCCATTGTGGAAGTTTGCAAGCAGTGGTAAAATCCTCTGAGTCCATCGTATAACATTTTTCATAAAGATCAAACAGGACAGTTGGAGAATTACGTGAAGATGAAAAATCAAACCTCCTCACAAATGAACTAGTGAGATAGTGGTATTGGCGGCACTTCTCTGCCTCGAAGCTCACAAGATCAGCGTTACGCAAATACGTTAAATTCTTCCTTGATTCCCGCTCGATCCATGAAGTTTTCTAAAGGCCATTCACAATGCCGCACTGGAGCGTCCCTTGGTGGCTCATCGTCAGCATCACGCATTGCAAGCCTGGGTCCTTGCTTCCTTGAAGAGCCACCTTGGAACATTTTCCTAAGCATATTTCCTCCTCTGAAAAATTTCTGAAATTTTTAGTAACTTCAAATAAAAATGAACCAAACTCAACAAAATTGATAGCAACTACTCCTACAAGTGCCTAGAGCCTATATCATGCATTAGAACTACTTGGAACCAAATAAATTTGACATGCAAGCTCAAGAACATGCTCACCTAGGCAGCACAAATTTGCAATGAATAAAGCACTAGAACAAAAACTAATTGTACCAATGGAGGAGTCACATACCAAGGAACAATCTCCCCAAGCAGTTTTGTGAGAGGTGCTTTGAGCAAGGAGATCAAAAATCACAGCAAAATGAGCTAGAACTCGTGCTTGAGCTGGATGGTGATTTTTTTGGGAGGAAGAAGAAGTGTGTGGGTGCAGGAATAAGTGGAGGGGAGCTACCGTGGGCCCACGAGGCAGGGGGGGCACGCCCAGAGGGGTAGGGTGCGCCCTCCACCCTCGTGGCCAGGTGCTTTCCCCTCCTGCTGTGTTCTCAGTGCCAGATATTCTCAAATATTCCAGAAAAAATCATATTCCATTTTCAGGGCATTTGGAGAACTTTTATTTTCGGGGTATTTTTATATTGCACAGATAAATCAAAAAACAGACAGAAAAATACTATTTTTACTTTATTTCAACTAAATAACAGAAAGTAGAAAGAGGGTACAGAAGGTTGTGCCTTCTAGTTTCATCCATCTCATGCTCATCAAAAGGAATCCACTAACAAGGTTGATCAAGTCTTGTTAACAAACTCATTCCGAATAACATGGAACCGGAGAAATTTCGAATAACACTATGTTACCTCAACGGGGATATGCACATCCCCAATAATAAGAATATCATATTTCTTCTTGACAGTAGGAAGAGGAAATTCAAAACCTCCAAAAATAATCGATGGAATTTTTCCAATAGAATTGATACTGTGGACTTGAGGTTGTTTCCTCGGAAAGTGTACCGTATGCTCATTACCATTAACATGAAAAGTGACATTGCCTTTGTTGCAATCAATAACAGCCCCTACAGTATTCAAAAAAGGTCTTCCAAGAATAATAGACATACTATCGTCCTCGGGAATATCAAGAATAACAAAGTCCGTTAAAATAGTAACATTTGCAACCACAACAGGCACATCCTCACAAATACCGACATGTATAGCAGTTGATTTATCAGCCATTTGCAAAGATATTTCAGTAGATGTCAACTTATTCAAATCAAGTCTACGATATAAAGAGAGAGGCATAACACTAACACCGGCTCCAAGATCACATAAAGCAGTTTTAACATAGTTTCTTTTAATGGAGCATGGTATAGTGGGTACTCCTGGATCTCCAAGTTTCTTTGGTATTCCACCCTTAAAAGTGTAATTAGCAAGCATGGTGGAAATTTCAGCTTCCGGTATCTTTCTTTTATTTGTAACAATATCTTTCATATACTTAGCGGATTCATTTTAAGCATATCAGTCAAACGCATACGCAAAAAGATAGGTCTAATCATTTCAGCAAAGCGCTCAAAATTCTCATCATCCTTTTTCTTGGATGGTTTGGGAGGAAAAGGCATGGGTTTCTGAACCCATGGTTCTCTTTCTTTACCATGTTTCCTAGCAACAAAGTCTCTCTTATCATAACGCTGATTCTTTGATTGTGGGTTATCAAGATCAACAGCAGGTTCAATTTCTACATCATTATCATTACTAGGTTGAGCATCATCATTAACATTTTCATTAGGTTCATGTTCATTACCAGATTGTGTTTCAGCATCAGAAATAGATATATCATTTGGATTCTCAGATGGTTCAGCAATAGGTTCACTAGAAGCATGCAAAGTCCTATCATTTTTCTTTTTCTTCTTTTTAGAAGAACTAGGTGCATCAATATTATTTCTCCGAGAATCTTGTTCAATTCTCTTGGGGTGGCCTTCAGGATACAAAGGTTCCTGAGTCATCTTACCAGTTCTAGTAGCCACTCTAACAGCATAGTCATTATTCTTACTATTTAATTCATTGAGCAAATCATTCTAAGCTTTAAGCACTTGTTCTACTTGAGTGGTGACCATAGAAGCATGTTTACTAATGAGTTTAAGTTCACCTTTAACATTAGCCATGTAATTACTCAAGTGTTCAAGCGTATCAGAATTGTATTTCAATTGTCTACCAAAATAAGCATTGAAATTTTCTTGTTTGACAATAAAATTATCAAACTCTTCTAAGCATTGTCTAGCAGACTTATAGTGGGGAATATCACCTTCATCAAATATATAGAGAGAATTTACCTTTACTACCTGTGTCGGGTTATAAAGACCATGAGTTTCTTCAATAGGTGGAGGATTAAGATCACAAGTTTCTTCAACAGGCGGTAAATTAAGACCATGTATTTCTTCAATAGGAGGTAAATTCTTAACATCTTCAGCTTTAATACCCTTTTCTTTCATAGATTTCTTTGCCTCTTGCATATCTTCAGGACTGAGAAATAGAACACCTCTCTTCTTCGGAGTTGGTTTAGGAATAGGTTCAGGAATTGGCTCAGGAGCTGGCTCAGGAAGTGTCCAATTATTTTCATTTGTCAACATATTATTCAATAGAATTTCAGCTTCATCCGGTGTTTTTTCCCTGAAAATAGAACCAGCACAACTATCCAGGTAATCTCTGTAAGCATCGGTTAGTCCATTATAAAAGATATCAAGTATTTCATTTTTCTTAAGAGGATGATCAGGCAAAGCATTAAGTAACTGGAGAAGCCTCCCCCAAGCTTGTGGGAGACTCTCTTCTTCAATTTGCACAAAGTTGTATATATCCCTTAAAGCAGCTTGTTTCTTATGAGCAGGGAAATATTTAGTAGAGAAGTAATAAATCATATCCTGGGGACTACGCACACAACCAGGATCAAGGGAATTAAACCATATCTTAGCATCACCCTTTAATGAGAACGGAAATATTTTAAGGATATAAAGGTAGCGGGTTCTCTCATCATTAGTCAACAGGGTGGCTATATCATTTAATTTAGTAAGATGTGCCACAACAGTTTCAGATTCATAGCCATGAAAAGGATCAGATTCAACCAAAGTAATTATATCAGGATCAACAGAGAATTCATAATCCTTATCAGTAACACAGATAGGCGAAGTAGCAAAAGCAGGGTCATGTTTCATTCTAGCATTAAGAGATTGCTGCTTCCATTTAGCTAATAACTTCTTAAGATCACTTCTATCTTTGCAAGCAAAAAATTCTTTAGCAATCGCTTCATCCATAACATAGCCCTCAGGCACAACAGGCAATTCATATTTATTAGGGGAAGAGTCTTCATCATCACTTTCATCAACATTATCAATAATTTCATTCTCTCTAACCCTAGCAAGTTGTTCATCAAGAAATTCACCAAGTGGCACAGTAGTATCAAGCATAGAAGTAGTTTCATCATAAGTATCATGCATAGCAGAAGTGGCATCATCAATAACATGCGACATATCAGAACGAATAGCAGAAGCAGGTTTAGGTGTCGCAAGCTTACTCAAAACAGAAGGTGAATCAAGTGCAGAGCTAGATGGCAATTCCTTACCTCCCCTCGTAGTTGAGGGATAAATTGTTGTTTTTGCGTCTTTCAAGTTCTTCACAGTGACCAGCAGATATAAATCCCAAGTGACTCAAAAAATAGAGCTATGCTCCCCGGCAACGGCGCCAAGAAATAGTCTTGATAACCCACAAGTATAGGGGATCACAACAGTTTTCGAGGGTAGAGTATTCAACCCAAATTTATTGATTCGGCACAATGGGAGCCAAAGAATATTCTCAAGTATTAGCAGTTGAGTTGACAATTCAACCACACCTGGATAACTTAGTATCTGCAGCAAAGTATTTAGTAGCAAAGTAATATGGAAGTAACGGTAACGGTAGCAAAAGTAATATTTTTGGGTTTTGTAGTGATTGTAACAGTAGCAGCGGAAAAGTAAATAAGCGAAGAACAATATATGAAAAGCTCGTAGGCATTGGATCGGTGATGGAAAATTATGCCAGGTGCGGTTCATCATGTAACAGTCATAACATAGGGTGACACAGAACTAGCTCTAATTCATCAATGTAATGTAGGCATGTATTTCGAATATAGTCATACGTGCTTATGGAAAAGAACTTGCATGACATCTTTTGTCCTACCCTCCCGTGGCAGCGGGGTCCTAATGGAAACTAAGGGATATTAAGGCCTCCTTTAATAGAGTACCGAAACAAAGCATTAACACATAGTGAATACATTAACTCCTCAAACTATGGTCATCACCAGGAGTGGTCCCGATTATTGTCACTTCGGGGTTGCCGGATCATAACACATAGTAGGTGACTATAGACTTGCAAGATAGGATCAAGAACTCAGATATATTCATGAAAACATAATAGGTTCAGATCTGAAATCATGGCACTCGGGCCCTAGTGACAAGCATTAAGCATAGCAAAGGCATAGCAACATCAATCTCAGAACATAGTGGATACTAGGGATCAAACCCTAACAAAACTAACTCGATTACATGATAGATCTCATCCAACCCATCACCGTCCAGCAAGCCTACGATGGAATTACTCACGCACGGCGGTGAGCATCATGAAATTAGTGATGGAGGATGGTTGATGATGACGATGGCGACGAATCCCCCTCTCCGGAGCACCGAACGGACTCCAGATCAGCCCTCCCGAGAGGTTTTAGGGCTCGGCGGCGGCTCCGTATCGTAAAACGCGATGAATCCTTCTCTCTGATTTTTTTTCTCCCCGAAAGTGAATATATGGAGTTGGAGTTGAGGTCGGTGGAGCGTCAGGGGGCCCACGAGGTAGGGGGCGCGCCCTCCATCCTCGTGGACAGGGTGTGGGCCCCCTGACATGGCTTTTTCTACCAGTATTTTTCTTATTTTCCAAATAGATGTTCCGTGGAGTTTCAGGTCATTCCGAGAACTTTTGTTTCTGCACATAAATAACACCATGGAAAGTCTGCTGAAAACAGCGTTAGTCCGGGTTAGTTCCATTCAAATCATGCAAGTTAGAGTCCAAAAACAAGGGCAAAAGTGTTTGGAAAAGTAGATACGATGGATACGTATCAGTGTTTCTTCATGCGCTTTACACCAATATGACCTAAATGGCAGTGCCACAAATAAGTTGCACTATCATTATTAACTTTGCATCTTTTGGCTTCAATATTATGAATGTGTGTATCACTAGGATCGAGATCCAACCAAACATTTTTATTGGGTGTATGACCATAGAAGGTTTTATTCATGTAAACAGAAGAACAATTATTCTCTAATTTAAATGAATAACCGTATTGCAATAAACATGATCAAATCATATTCTTGCTCAACGCAAACGCCAAATAACACTTATTTAGGTACAACACTAATCCCGAAAGTATAGGGAGTGTGCGATGATGATCATATCAATCTTGGAACTACTTCCAACACACATCGTCACCTCGCCCTTAACTAGTTTCTGTTCATTCTGCAACTCCCATTTCGAGTTACTAATCTTAGCAACTGAACTAGCATCAAATACTGAGAGGTTGCTATAAACACTAGTAAGGTACACATCAATAACATGTATGTCAAATATACCTTTGTTCACTTTGCCATCCTTCTTATCCGCCAAATACTTGGGGCAGTTCTGCTTCTAGTGACCAGTCCCTTTGCAGTAGAAGCACTTAGTCTCAGGCTTAGGTCCAGACTTGGGCTTCTTCACTTGAGCAGCAACTTGCTTGCCGTTCTTCTTGAAATTCCCTTTCTTTCCTTTGCCCTTTTCCTTGAAACTAGTGGTCTTGTCAACCATCAACATTTGATGCTCTTTCTTGATTTCTACCTTCATCGATTTCATCATCATGAAAAGCTCGGGAATCGTTTTTGTCATCCCTTGCATACTATAGTTCATCACGAAGTTCTACTAACTTGGTGATGGTGACTAGAGAATTTTGTCAATCACTATTTTATCTGGAAGATTAACTCCCACTTGATTCAAGCGATTGTAGTACCCAGACATCTGAGCACATGCTCACTGCTTGAGCTATTCTCCTCCATCTTTTAGCTATAGAACTTGTTGGAGACTTCATATCTCTCAACTCGGGTATTTGCTTGAAATATTAACTTCAACTCTTGGAACATCTCATATGGTACATGACGTTCAAAAACGTCTTTGAAGTCCCGATTCTAAGCCGTTAAGCATGGTGCACTAAACTATCAAGTAGTCGTCATATTGAGCTAGCCAAACGTTCATAACATCTGCATCTGCTCCTGCAATAGGTCTGTCACCTAGCGGTGCATCAAGGACATAATTCTTTTGTGTAGCAATGAGGATAATCCTCAGATCACGGATCCAATCCGCATCATTGCTACTAACATCTTTCAACTTAATTTTCTCTGGGAACACATATAAAACATAGGGAAGCAACAACGCGAGCTATTGATCTACAAAATTATTTGCAAAATACTATCAGGACTAAGTTCATGATAAATTAAAGTTCAATTAATCATATTACTTAAGAACTCCCACTTAGATAGACATCCCTCTAATCATCTAAGTGATCACGTGATCCAAATCAACTAAACCATGTCCGATCATCACGTGAGATGGAGTAGTTTTCAATGGTGAACATCACTATGTTGATCATATCTACTATATGATTCACGCTCGACCTTTCGGTCTCCAGTGTTCCGAGGCCATATCTGCATATGCTAGGCTCGTCAAGTTTAACCTGAGTATTCCGTGTGTGCATAACTTTCTTGCACCCGTTGTATTTGAACATAGAGCTTATCACACCCAATCATCACGTGGTGTCTCAGCACGAAGAACTTTCGCAACGGTGCATACTCAGGGAGAACACTTATACCTTGAAATTTTAGTAAGGGATCATCTTATAAAGCTACCTCCGAACTAAGCAAAATAAGATGTATAAAAGTTAAACATCATATGCAATCAAAATATGTGACATGATATGGCCATGATCATCTTGCGCCTTTGATCTCCATCTCCAAAGTACCATCATGATCTCTATCGTTACCGGCATGACACCATGATCTCCATCATATTGATCTATATCAATGTGTCGTCACATGGTCGTCTCGCCAACTATTGCTCTTGCAACTATTGCTATCGCATAGCGCTAAAGTAAAGCAATTATTTGGCGCTTGCATCTTATGCAATAAAGAGACAACCATAAGGCTTTTGCCAATTGCCGATAACTTCAACAAAACATGATCATCTCATACAACAACTTATATCTCATCACGTCTTGACCATATCACATCACAACAAGCCCTGCAAAAACAAGTTAGACGTCCTCTACTTTGTTGTTGCAAGTTTTACGTGGCTCCTACGGGCTGAGCAAGAACCGTTCTTACCTACCCATCAAAACCACAATGATAGTTCGTCAAGTTAGTGCTGTTTTAACCTTCACAAGGACCGGGCGTAGCCACACTCGATTCAACTAAAGTTGGAGAAACTGACACCCGCCAGCCACCTGTGTGCAAAGCACGTCGGTAGAACCAGTCTTGCGTAAGCGTACGCGTAATGTCGGTCCGGGCCGCTTCATCCAACAATACCGCGGAACCAAAGTGTGACATGCTGGTAAGCAGTATGACTTGTATCGCCCACAACTCACTTGTGTTCTACTCGTGCATATAACATCTACGCATAAAACCAGGCTCAGATGCCACTATTGGGGAACGTAGTAATTTCAAAAAAAATCCTACGCACACACAGGATCATGGTGATGCATAGCAACGAGAGGGAAGAGTGTGTCCACGTACCCTCATAGACCGAAAGCGGAAGCGTTATGACAACGCGGTTGATGTAGTCGTACGTCTTCACGATCCGACCGATCCAAGTACCGAACACACGGCACCTCCGAGTTCAGCACACGTTCAGCTCGATGACGTCCCACGAACTCCGATCCAGCAGAGATTCGAGGGAGAGTTCTGTCAGCACGACGGCGTGATGATGGTGATGATGATGCTACCGACGCAGGGCTTCGCCGAAGCACCGCTACGATATGATCGAGGTGGATTATGGTGGAGGGGGGCACCGCACACGGCTAAAAGATCAAGAGATCAATTGTTGTGTCTAGAGGTACCCCCTGCTCCCGTATATAAAGGAGGGAGGGAGAGGTCGGCCCTAGAGGGCGCGCGCCAAGTGTGGGGAGTCCTACTAGGACTCCCAAGTCCTAGTAGGATTCCCCTTTCCTTTCCGGAGTAGGAGAGAAGGAAAGATGGGGAGAGGGAGAAGGAAAAGGGGGTTGCACCCCTTGTCCAATTTGGACCAGAGGGGGGGGGCCTCCTTCCTTTCGGCCTCTCTCCTCTATTCCCGTATGGCCCAATAAGGCCCAATACTTCTCCCGGTGAATTCCCGTAACTCCCCGGTACTCCGAAAATACCCGAATCACTCGGAACCTTTCCGATGTCCGAATATAGTCGTCCAATATATCGATCTTTACATCTCAACCATTTCGTGACTCCTCGTCATGTCCCCGATCTCATCCGGGACACGGAACTACCTTCGATACATCAAAACACATAAACTCATAATACAAATCGTCACCGGACTTTAAGCGTGCGGACCCTACGGGTTCGAGAACTATGTAGACATGACCGAGACACGTCTCCGGTCAATAACCAATAGCGGAACCTAGATGCTCGTATTGGTTCCTACATATTCTACGAAGATCTTTATCGGTCAAACCGCATAACAACATACGTTGTTCCCTTTGTCATCGGTATGTTACTTGCCCGAGATTCGATCATCGGTATCTCAATACCTAGTTCAGTCTCGTTACCGGCAAGTCTCTTTACTCATTCTGTAATACATCATCCCGTAACTAACTCATTATTTACAATGCTTGCAAGGCTTATAGTGATGTGTATTATCGAGTGGGCCCAGAGATACCTCTCCGACGATCGGAGTGACAAATCCTAATCTCGAAATACGCCAACTCAACAAGTACCTTCGGAGACACCTGTAGAGCACCTTTATAATCACCCAGTTACGTTGTGACGTTTGGTAGCACAAAAAGTGTTCCTCCGGTAAACGGGAGTTGCATAATCTCATAGTCACAGGAACATGTATAAGTCATGAAGAAAGCAATAGCAACATACTAAACGATCAAGTGCTAAGCTAACGAAATGGGTCAAGTCAATCACATCATTCTCCTAATGATGTGATCCCGTTAATCAAATGACAACTCATGTCTATGGTAGGAAACATAACCATCTTTGATCAACGAGCTAGTCAAGTAGAGGCATACTAGTGACACTTTGTTTTGTCTATGTATTCACACATGTATCAAGTTTCCGGTTAATACAATTCTAGCATGAATAATAAACATTTATGATGAAATAAGGAAATAAATAATAACTTTATTATTGCCTCTAGGGCATATTTCCTTCACCGACAAGCAATACTGCAAGATCCACCGCACCAAGGGCCACGACCTCCAGAACTGCCGGCAAGTTGAGCTGCTTGCTGAGAAGCAAAAAGCTGAGTATGAGAGGCGGGACAAGGAGAAGGGTCAGGATGGTGCCGAGGGATCCGGCAAGAAGCGTGGCGGCCAAGGAGGTCGCCGCGGCAAGGATAACCAACAAGAGAGGCCCGCTCGAGGCCGCGACAAGAAGCAAGAAGACGATGATCATGACGAGGACGACGAGTCAGGCGAGCATGAGTTCCAAAAAGCTACGGAGGCCATGTGCGTCGACGGTGGCGCCTCGCTGCACACTTCTCACCGCCAGCTCAAGCAGTGGGCGCGTGAGATCACAGCAGCGGAACCATCATTCGATGCTCAGAAGCCACTGAAGTGGTCCAGCACGCCTATCATTTTTGACACCGAGGACCACCCTGATCGCACAACTGCGGTCGGGTGTTCACCCTTGTTGGTATCACCAACAATACGCAACCTCAAGGTGACAAAAATGCTAGTTGCCGGCGGGGCCGGTCTGAACTTGATCTTGCCTGTTGTGATTAAAAGGCTACAGACTCCTGATGGAGACCTCGAAGAGACGGGCACGTTTCAAGGGGTCAACTCGGGGAGGAGTCAGCCGAAGGGTAAGGTCATACTGCCCGTGACGTTTGGAGGCGAGTTAAACTATAGGACAGAGAGGATTGTTTTTGATGTAGCCGAGATCCCCTTGCCCTACAACGGGATCCTCGGCCGCCCAGCACTAGCCAAGTTCATGGCGGCCTCACATTACGCCTACAACACGTTGAAGATGCCTGGGCCGATGACCATCATCACCGTCCCCTCCGACAAGAAGGATGCGCTAATCTGCGCTGACCAACTCTACCGGGAGGCGGTTGCAGCGACTGCCGCCAAGGCACTTGCTCCTGCCGGCGAAGCCCCGGGAGGGAAGAAGACCGACAGGACCTCTCGCACCCACTCCGGCAAGCGCACCTCTTCGGAGTGTAGTGCTCCCGTCGAGGACGTGCCAGAGAGCTCCACCGGTAATAGCAAGAAATCCAGAGCTACACCACCGGAGACCAAGAAGGTGTCCATCAAGGAGGATGGCACGGGAGGGGCTTTTACCATAAGCTCCACCCTCGACAGCAAATAGGAAGGCGTGCTCGTCACTTTCCTGCGGGCGGATGTTGATGTTTTTGCGTGGCAAGCATCCGACATCCCCGGCATTCCCAGGGAGGTGATTGAGCACCACCTTGTTGTCTGTCCTCATGCGCGACCCGTCAAGCGGAAGGTCAGGAAGCAGGCTCTGGAGTGGCAAGAGTTCATCACAGAGGAAATCAGGAAGTTGGAAGTGGCAGGCTTGGTAAGAGGGGTACTCCATCCGACGTGGCTGGCCAATCCGGTGGTGGTGCGCAAGGCAAATGGGAAGTGGAGACTGTGTATTGATTACACAGACATCAATAAGGCTTGTCCAAAGGACCCTTTCCCGTTACTGCGCATCAACCAGATTGTTGACTCCACGGCCGGATGTGACTTGTTATCATTCCTTGACGCTTACTCGGGATACCACCAGATCTTCATGACGAAAGAAGATGAAGAGAAGACAGCATTCATCACCCCATGTGGTACGTATTGTTTTTTACGAATGCCTTTCGGGTTGAAGAGTGTTGGCTCAACGTTTCCAAGAGCAGTCCAAATTGGTTTTGAGCCTCAGCTACATAGACATATGGAAGCTTATATGGATGACATAGTGGTCAAAACCAAGGACAGGGCAACACTTGTAAAAGATTTAGAGGAGACGTTTGCAAATTTGCACAAGATCAACCTCAAGCTGAACCCTGAGAAGTGTGTCTTTGGCGTTTCGTCCGGCAAGCTCCTCGGGTTCTTTGTGTCAGAGCGTGGGATCGAGGCGAATCTAGACAAGATCAAGGCCATTGAGCAAATTGAGGCGCCTAGGCAGATCAAGGATGTGCGCCGGCTCACTGGCTGCGTTGCCGCCATGAGCAGGTTCATCTCCAAGTCTGCTGAGCATGCCCTTCCCTTTTTCAAAATCTTGAAGAAGGCGGGCCCAATGGAGTGGACCCCAGAGGCCGAGGCATCCCTGCAGGATTCAAAAAAGTACCTCTCCTCTACGCCAATACTGGTTGCGCCTAAACCACAAGAACCGTTGCTGCTATATCTAGCAGCAACGAACCAAGTGGCCAGCGCCGCGCTAGTGGCACAGAGGGAGGTTGACGAAGAGGCAGTGGCAACGGCAGGGCTGGCGGATGGCAAACCAGAGCTCCCCCCGGCAGGGCCTGGTGCCGGTAAGGCAAGGCCCCTGGCAGAGTCTGGCGCTGGCGAAGTAGAAGCGATGCAACCAAGTGGAGTGGTGCAGAAGAAGAAGATGATGCAGCACCCGGTTTACTTTGTCAGCTCTCTCTTGCAGGGGGCTAGATCAAGATTCTCTGGTGTGCAGAAATTGCTCTTCGGCCTCCTTATGGCCTCGAGGAAGCTGCGTCATTACTTCCAAGCCCATGAAATCACCGTCGTCACCCGCCCCCCGTTGCAAAGAATATTGCATAACCCAGATGCAACCGGGAGGATAGTGGAATGGGCCTTGGAACTGTCAAGCTTTGGTTTGAAGTTTGAAAGTACTTCGACAATCCAGAGTAGAGTCTTGGCAGAGTTCATTGCAAAATGGACCTCAACGCCCGACGAAGAGACCCAGGAGACCACTCTCCCCGGCAAGGAAACAAGTCGCAACTGGATTATGTACTTTGACGAGGCTTTCTCGCTACAAGACACCGGTGCTGGTGTGCTACTCGTTGCACCCACCGGAGAGCACCTCAAGTATGTAGTCCAGATGCACTTTCCCATGGAGATGTCAACGAACAACACTGCTGAATACGAGGGGTTGCTTGTCGGTCTCAGGATCGCGACAGACCACAGAATCAAGAAGCTCATCGTCAGGGGTGACTCATAGCTTGTCGTCAAGCAAGTTAACAAAGACTATCATAGCCCGTTGATGGAGGCCTACGTAGATGAGGTGAGGAAGCTGGAGCAGCGTTTTGACGGTATACAAGCGGAGCATGTTCCCCAAGTGGAGAACGACATCGCTGACTACTTGTCAAAACGCGCTGCCCTCAAACTACCTGTGGAACCAGGTACTTTTGTGCTTCGGTTAACTCAACCATCCGTTGAACCATCGACAGAGCAGAACAAGCGCAGGAAATCAGGCCCCGGTAAGTACTTTCCCGCCGAGCTCCCAGGAGCCACCGGCAAGGATGTTGCCGTGGACACCGAGCCTGCCATGGGGCAACAGACTCCGGCGGGGCGTCAAGCCCTGGCCGTAGAGACAGCCGCTCCCATGGCAGAGGAAATGCCTTTGGTCCTTGCCGTCGAGCCCCAGGCTCCGGCATGGGCACGGCATACTGTCCAATTCCTCCAAACAAGGGAACTCCCTGAGGAGCAGGAAGAAGCGAAGAAAGTAGCCCGTCGGTCAGCCATGTATCAGTTCGTCGACGACGTTCTGTACAAAAAAGACCAAACGGTGTGAAATCGAAGTGCATTCCCCGGGAGGAAGGACTAGAGCTATTGGCAGATATACATAGAGGCATATGTGGCTCCCACATAGGGTCGAGAGCCCTTGCCGGCAAGGCATTCCGGCAAGGTTTCTTCTGGCCCACAGTCCTCCAGGATGCAACGGCACTAGTAACCAAGTGTGAAGTGTGCCAGTTCCATTCAAAGAAGCTTCATCAACCAGCTCAAGCTCTCCAAACAATCCCTCTTTCCTGGCCATTCTCGGTCTGGGGGCTCGACATACTGGGCCCCTTTCCCCGTGCTTTCGGGGGCTTTGATTACTTGTACGTTGCAATTGACAAGTTCACAAAGTGGCCGGAGGTGGAGCAGTGAGAAAGGTGACAGCACAATCAGCCGTCAAATTCTTCAAGGGGCTAGTCTGCCGTTTTGGTGTGCCAAATAAAGTCATCACCGACAACGATACACAGTTCATGAGCCACGCCTTCATGCAGTACATCCAGGACCTCGGCAGCAAGGTCTGTTTTGCTTCTGTTGCACATCCATGAAGCAACGGCCAAGCTGAGAGGGCAAATGCTGAAGTATTGCGAGGCCTCCGGACAAGAACTTTTGACAGGCTATGTGATGACCCACAACTATAGGGGATCTATCGTAGTCCTTTCGATAAGTAAGAGTGTCGAACCCAACGAGGAGCAGAAGGAAATGACAAGCGGTTTTCAGCAAGGTATTCTCTGCAAGCACTGGAATTATAGGTAACAGATAGTTTTGTGATAAGGTAATTTGTAACGGGCAACAAGTAACAAGTGTAAATAAAGTGCAGCAAGGTGGCCCAATCCTTTTTGTAGCAAAGGACAAGCCTGGACAAACTCTTATATAGAGAAAAGCGCTCCCGAGGACACATGGGAATTATCGTCAAGCTAGTTTTCATCACGCTCATATGATTCGCGTTCGGTACTTTGATAATTTGATATGTGGGTGGACCGGTGCTTGGGTGCTGCCCTTTCTTGGACAAGCATCCCACTTATGATTAACCCCTATTGCAAGCATGCGCAAGTACAAAAGAAGTATTAAGGTAAACCTAACCATAGCATGAAACATATGGATCCAAATCAGCCCCTTACGAAGCAACGCATAAACTAGGGTTTAAGCTTCTGTCACTCTTGCAACCCATCATCTACTTATTACTTCCCAATGCCTTCCTCTAGGCCCAAATAATGGTGAAGTGTCATGTAGTCGACGTTCACATAACACCACTATAGGAAAGACAACATACATCTCATCAAAATATCGAACGAATACCAAATTCACATGACTACTTATAGCAAGACTTCTCCCATGTCCTCAGGAACAAACGTAACTACTCACAAAGCATATTCATGTTCATATCAGAGGGGTATTAATATGCATAATGGATCTGAACATATGATCTTCCACCAAATAAACCAACTAGCATCAACTACAAGGAGTAATCAACACTACTAGCAACCCACAGGTACCAATCTGAGGCTTTGGGACAAAGATTGGATACAGGAGATGAACTAGGGTTTGAGAGGAGATGGTGCTGGTGAAGATGTTGATGGAGATTGACCCTCTCCCGATGAGAGGATCGTTGGTGATGACGATGGCGATGATTTCCCCCTCCTGGAGGGAAGTTTCCCCGGCAGAACAGCTCTGCCGGAGCCCTAGATTGGTTCCGCCTCGTGGCGGCGGAGTTTCTTCCCGAAAGCTTGCTTATGATTTTTTCTCGGACGAAAGACTTCATATAGCAGAAGATGGGCATTGGAGGCCTGCCAGGGGGGCCCATGAGGCAGGGGGCGCACCTCCCACCCTCGTGGCCAGGGTGTGGCCCCCCTCTGGTAGTTTCTTCGCTCAGTATTTTTTATTAATTCCAAAAATGATTTTCGTGAAGTTTCAGGACTTTTGGAGCTGTACAGAATAGGTCTCTAATATTTGCTCCTTTTCCAGCCCAGAATCCCGGCTGCCGGCATTCTCCCTCTTCATGTAAACCTTGTAAAATAAGAGAGAATAGGCATAAGTATTGTGACATAATGTGTAATAACATCCCATAATGCAATAAATATCGATATAGAAGCATGATGCAAAATGGACGTATCAACTCCCCCAAGCTTAGACCTCGCTTGTCCTCAAGCGGAAGCCGATAACGATAAATATCTCCACATGTTTAGAGATAGAGGTGTCGATAAAATAAAATACGGACATGAGGGCATCATGATCATTCTTATAACAGCAACATATATGGATATTGTCATATGATTTCTTATGCTCAAGTAATAATCTATTCACAGTGTTAAGTATGAATCAGAAACTTCATTGAGAACCAACAAACTATAATCTCAGTCATTGAGGCAATTGCAATTTATCATAACATCAGAAAGAGTCAATGTAAGTGCTTTTCAGTAAGTCCACATACTCAACTATCATTTAGTCATTCACAATTGCTAACACTCACGCAATACTTGTGGTTACGGAGTTTTAATCAGACACAGAGAAAGATAGGGGCTTATAGTTTCGCCTCCCAACCATTTACCTCAAGGGTAATGTCAACAATAATAGCTCATGCTAACTTACACCCAATTGGATATATATATCAGGATCTTTCCAACACAATGTGCTTGCCAAAGGATAAAATGTAAAAAAGGAAAGGTGAAGATCACCATGACTCTTGCATAAGGGTAGAAGATAAAAGTAAAAGATAGGCCCTTCGCAGACGGAAGCAGAGGTTGTCATGCGCTTTCATGGTTGGATGCACGGAATCTTAATGCAAAATAACGTCACTTTATATTGCCACTTGTGATATGAACCTTTATTATGCAGTCCGTCGCTTTTATTTCTTCCATATCAAAAGATCGTATAAAGCTTATTTTCTCCACACTAATAAATCATACATATTTAGAGAGCAATTTGTATTGCCTGCACCGATGACAACTTACTTGAAGGATCTTACTCAATCCATAGGTAGATATGGTGTACTCTCATGGCAAAACTGGGTTTAAGGGTATTGGAAGCACAAGTAGTATCTCTACTTGGTGCAAAGAATTGGCTAGCATGAGGGAGAAAGGCAAGCTCAACATGTTGGATGATCCATGACAATATACTTTATTTTAGATATAAGAAAACATAACCCATTATGTTGTCTTCCTTGTCCAACATCAACTCTTTAGCATGTCATACTTTAATGAGTGCTCACAATCATAAAAGATGTCCAAGATAGTATATTTATATGTGGGACCTCTCTTTCTTTATTACTTCCTATTAATTGCAACGATGACCAAAACTATGTTTGTCAACTCTCAACAACTTTTATTCATCATACTCTTTATATGTGAAGTCATTACTCTCATAAGATAAATATGATCTCTTTATTTATTTTTATTCTTTCTCTTTTCTTTTATTCCCTCAAGATCATAGCAAGATAATCAAGCCCTTGACTCAACACTAATCTTTATTATATATAGCTCACGGACTCGATTACATAGAAGGGATCATAAAGCAAAACTCAAAACTCAAAGCTAAATCATACTAAGACTTTATTCTACTAGATCAAGATATTAGTAAAAGGATCGAACTAAGAAAAACGGTAAAGATAGGAGTGTGATGGTGATACGATACCGGGGCACCTCCCCCAAGCTTGGCAGTTGCCAAGGGGAGTGCCCATACTCATGTGATTATGTCTCCCTTTCCGGTGAAGAGGTTGGTGGGGTTGTTGATGATGTAGGCTTGTCATCCATCTTCCAAGGCATCGGCTCACCATCATAGAAGGATGATCGAGTCTTTGGGATCCTCAAATCTACAGCTAAACTCATCCTCTTGAATCTATATTCATACTCACAGTTTTGGTTTTGCATGTCATAGATTTGGGCTTGGAGAGGCTCGATCTTCTCATGAAGCTTGAAGATGGTCTCCCCAATGTGCTTGGCATCCAGCTTGTGGTTGTTGGTGAATTCCGCGATCATCATGTGGTTGGCGTTGAGTCCGCGTTCCACCATCCCTTGGCACTTGAAAACTTATTGCTCCATTGCTTCGAGTCTTGTCTCCACGCTTCCTGTCCTCCTTGGTCCCTCGACATTGTGGATGTGCAGCAACCCATCACGCATCTCAATGGTTTGAGGGTGTTGCAGCACCTCCGCGAGGTAGGGATTGATAACCTTCTCGAAGAACTTGTCCTTGGGGGCACTTGGAGACGTCATGGTGACCTAGATATGTCAGAAAAACAGCTCGAAGCAAGAACAGAGGATAATTACGTGATACGGTGGTCAAAACCTTCGGGAGATTATATAATGAATTTTTACCGACCAAAAGAAGTGTCATGCAAGAAAACGGAGTCCGTAGAGCGCACGGGGTGCCCAAGAGGCAGGGAGGCGCGCCCAGGGGGTAGGGCGCGCCTCCCACCCTCATGGGAGCCTCGTGTCCTTCCCGGACTGCTTCTTATTTTCCTATTTTCTTAAATATTCCAAAACGGAGAAAAATTGCCATTAGAACTGTTTTGGAGTCGGTTTACTTACCATACCACATACCTATTCCTTTTCGGAGTCTGAAACGTTCTGGAAAGTGTCCCTTATGTATTCCTCCGGGGTTACGGTTTCAATAATATTAGTTTCAACATTTATGGGGTTACCTGAGATATAATGTTTGATTCTTTGGCCGTTCACCACCTTCGGATTTGTGCCTTCGAAGTTGTTGATTTTTATTGCACCGGAACGACAGACCTCCTCGATAACGTAAGGACCTTCCCATTTAGAGAGAAGTTTTCCTGCAAAAAATCTTAAACGAGAGTTGTGTAGCAATATATAATCACCTACATTAAACTCACGCTTTTGTATCCTTTTGTCATGCCATCTTTTAACTTTTTCTTTAAACAGTTTGGCATTCTCATAAGCCTGGGTTCTCCATTCATCAAGTGAGCTAATGTCAAATAGCCTCTTCTCAGCGGCAAGTTTGAAATCATAGTTGAGCTCTTTAATGGCCCAATATGCCTTATGTTCTAGTTCGAGAGGTAGGTGACATGCTTTTCCATAAACCATTTTATATGAAGACATACCCATAGGATTTTTATATGCAGTTCTATAGGCCCATAATGCATCATCAAGTTTCTTGGACCAATTCTTTCTAGATCTATTAACAGTCTTTTGCAAAATTAATTTGAGCTCTCTATTACTCAATTCTACTTGACCACTAGACTGTGGGTGATAAGGAGATGCAATTCTATGATTAACATCATACTTAGCAAGCATTTTACGAAAGGCACCATGAATAAAATGTGAACCACCATCAGTCATTAAATATCTAGGGACTCCAAACCTCGGAAAAATAACTTCTTTAAGCATCTTAATAAAGGTGTTATGATCAGCACTACTAGTTGGAATAGCTTCTACCCACTTAGTAACGTAATCAACAACAACTAAAATATGTGTATACCCATTAGAGGAAGGAAACGGTCCCATATAATCAAAGCCCCAAACATCGAATGGTTCAATAACAAGTGAATAATTCATAGGCATTTCTTGACGTCTACTAATATTACCAATTCTTTGACATTCATCACAAGACAAGACAAACTTACGGGCATCTTTGAAGAGAGTAGGCCAATAAAAACCGGATTGCAATACCTTATGTGCAGTTCTATCTCCAGCGTGGTGTCCTCCATAAGCCTCAGAGTGACACTTGCGTAGGATCTGTTCCTGTTCATGCTCAGGTACACAACGTCTAATAACACCATCTACTCCTTCTTTATAAAGATGTGGGTCATCCCAAAAGTAATGTCTCAAATCATAGAAAAACTTTTTCTTTTGCTGGTATGTGAAACTAGGTGGTATAAATTTAGTAACAATGTAATTAGCATAATCAGCATACCATGGAGCAGTACGAGAAGCATTTATGACAGCTAATTGTTCATCAGGAAAGCTATCATCAATAGGTAGTGGGTCATGAAGAACATTCTCTAACCTAGACAAGTTGTCCGCAACGGGGTTCTCAGCTCCCTTTCTATCAATAATATGCAAATCAAATTCTTGTAGCAAGAGAACCCATCTAATAAGTCTAGGTTTAACATCTTTCTTTTCCATAAGATATTTAATAGCAGCATGATCAGTGTGAATAGTTACTTTAGAATCAACAATATAAGGTCTGAACTTATCACAAGCAAATACAACTGCTAAGAATTCTTTTTTAGTAGTAGCATAATTTCTCTGGGCACTGTCTAGAGTTTTACTAGCATATTGAATAACATTTAATTTCTTATCAACTCTTTGTCCTAGAACATCACCTACAGCATAATCACTAGCATCACACATAATTTCAAAGGGTAAATTCCAATCAGGTGGTTGAACAATAGGTGCAGAAATTAATGCTTTCTTAAGTATTTCAAATGCTTCTACACAATCATCATGAAAGATAAAAGGGATATCTTTTTGTAGTAGGTTAGTCAGAGGCCGAGAAATTTTTGAGAAGTCCTTAATGGACCTCCTATAAAAACTGGCATGACCAAGGAAACTTCTTATACCTTTGATGTCCTTGGGACATGGCATCTTTTCAATGGCATCAACTTTAGCTTTATCAACTTCAATACCTCTTTCAGAAATTTTATGCCCCAAGACAATGCCTTCATTAACCATAAAGTGGCATTTCTCCCAATTCAAAACAAGATTAGTTTATTCACATCTCTGCAAAAATCGATCAAGGTTGCTCAAGCAATCATCAAAAGAGGATCCATAAACGGAGAAATCGTCCATGAAAACCTCACAAATCTTTTCACAAAATCAGAGAATATAGCCATCATGCATCTTTGAAAGGTAGCAGGTGCATTACATGAACCAAAAGGCATACGCCTATAAGCAAAAGTACCGAACGGGCAAGTAAAAGTGGTCTTTGCTTGATCATCAGCTAACACGGGTATTTGAGAGAAGCCAGAGTAACCATCTAGAAAGCAAAAATGTGTATGTTTGGATAATCTTTCTAGCATTTGATCAATGAAAGGCGAAGGGTAATGATCTTTTTTAGTAGCCTTATTTAATTTGCGAAAATCAATTACCATCCTATAACCTGTAATAATTCTTTGCGGGATCAATTCATCTTTATCATTAGGAACGACGGTAATACCTCCCTTCTTTGGGACACAATGGACATGACTTACCCACTGACTATCATCAACTGGATAAATTATACCTGCTTCAAGGAGCTTTAATATTTCCTTTCTTAACACTTCTTTCATCTTAGGATTTAGCCGTCGTTGATGATCAATAACTGGTTTAGCATCTTTCTCCAAATTTATTTTGTGTTGACATAGAGTGGGACTAATGCACTTAAGATCATCAAGAGTATATCCAATAGCAGCACGGTGCTTCTTCAGAGTTTTCAATAATTTCTCTTCCTCCTTCTCTGAAAGGTTAGCACTAATAATAATAGGATATATCTTCTTTTCATCAAGATAAGCATATTTAAGAGTATCAGGTAATGGTTTAAGCTCAAACACGGGATCACCCTTGGGTGGAGGAGGATCCCCTAGGATTTCAACAGGCAGTTTGTGTTTTAGAATAGTCCCTGTTTAAAGAATACTTCATTTATTTCCCTTCTTTCATTCATGAACATATCATTTTCATGGTCTAGCAAATACTGTTCTAAGGGATCATTAGGAGGCATGGCAATAGAAGCAAGGCCAATAATTTCATCTTTACCAGGCAATTCCTCATCACGGGGTTGTCTACGAAATTTAGAAAAATTAAACTCATGAGACATATCACCCAAACCAATAGTAACAGTATCCTTTTCGCAGTCTATCCTAGCATTAACAGTGTTCAAGAAGGGTCTACCAAATATAATGGGACAAAAGCTATCTGGTGGGGAACCAAGAACAAGAAAATCAGCAGGATATTTAACCTTCCCACACAAGACTTCAACATCTCTAACAATCCCAATCGGTGAAATAGTATCTCTATTGGCAAGCTTAATTGTAACATCAATTTCTTCTATCTCAGCATGTGCAATATCATGCATAATTTCTTTGTATAAAGAATGAGGTATTGCACTAGCACTAGCACCCTTATCACACAAGCCATGGTAACAATGATCTCCTATTTTAACAGAAATAACAGGCATGCCTACCACAGGTCTATGTTTATCTTTAGTACCAGGTTTAGCAATTCTAGCAGTCTCATCACAGAAGTAAATAACATGCCCATCGATATTATCAGCCAAGAGATCTTTAACCATAGCAATATTAGGTTCAACTTTAACTTGCTCAGGAGGTTTGTGTGTCCTAATATTACTTTTGTTGACTACAGTTGAAGCTTTAGCATGATCCTTTATTCTAACAGGGAAAGGTGGTTTCTCAACTAAAGCAGTAGGAACAACAGGATCATCATAAGTGATAGTCTTTTCTTCAACTTTAATAGGTGCAAATACTTTTACTTCAATGGGAGGATTATATTTAAACCACTTCTCATTAGGGAGATCAACATGAGTAGCAAATGATTCATAGAAAGAAGCTACGATCTTAGAGTCAAGTCCATATTTAGTGCTAAATTCATCGAAAGCATCGGTATCCATAAAAGATTTAACACAATCAAACTTGGGTGTTATACCTGACTCCTTACCTTCATCGAGGTCCCAATCTTCAGAGTTGCATTTAATTCTTTCCAATAAATCCCATTTGAATTCAATAGTCTTCATCATAAAAGAGCCAGTACAAGAAGTATCGAGCATGGAGCGATTATTGAGAGAAAGCCGAGCATAAATTTTTTGAATAATCATTTCTCTTGAGAGCTCATGATTGGGGCATGAATATAACACTGACTTAAGCCTCCCTCAAGCTTGAGCGATGCTTTCTCCTTCGCGAGGCCAAAAATTATATATATAATTACGATCACGATGAACAAGATGCATAAGATAAAACTTCTAATGAAATTCCAATTTCAATTGCTTGTAGTCCCATGATCCCATATCATCACATAGCCTATACCATGTCAATGCCTCTCCCTTCAAAGATAAAGAGAAGACTTTCTTCTTGATAACATCATCGGGCATACCTGCAAGCTTAAATAATTCACGAACTTCATCCACGTAGATTAAGTGTAAATCGGGATGCAATGTTCCATCTCCTTCAAAAGGATTAGCTAGCAGTTTCTCTATCATACCCGAAGGAATTTCAAAGTAAACATTTTCAGTAGGTTCAGTAGGTTGAGGAGTAACTCTTTGCTCTACTGGTCGGGGTGAAGATACCCCGAACAAGCCCCTCAGAGGATTACTTTCCATAGTAGCAAGTGATAGTAAATTTCAGCACACTATATAAAATTTTCCTTACCAAAGGCACTTCACTCCCCGGCAATGGCGCCAAAAAAGTGTCTTGATTACCCACAACTATAGGGGATCTATCGTAGTCCTTTCGATAAGTAAGAGTGTCGAACCCAACGAGGAGCAGAAGGAAATGACAAGCGGTTTTCAGCAAGGTATTCTCTGCAAGCACTGGAATTATAGGTAACAGATAGTTTTGTGATAAGGTAATTTGTAACGGGTAACAAGTAACAAGTGTAAATAAAGTGCAGCAAGGTGGCCCAATCCTTTTTGTAGCAAAGGACAAGCCTGGACAAACTCTTATATAGAGAAAAGCGCTCCCGAGGACACATGGGAATTATCGTCAAGCTAGTTTTCATCACGCTCATATGATTCGCGTTCGGTACTTTGATAATTTGATATGTGGGTGGACCGGTGCTTGGGTGCTGTCCTTTCTTGGACAAGCATCCCACTTATGATTAACCCCTATTGCAAGCATCCGCAACTACAAAAGAAGTATTAAGGTAAACCTAACCATAGCATGAAACATATGGATCCAAATCAGCCCCTTACGAAGCAACGCATAAACTAGGGTTTAAGCTTCTGTCACTCTAGCAACCCATCATCTACTTATTACTTCCCAATGCCTTCCTCTAGGCCCAAATAATGGTGAAGTGTCATGTAGTCGACGTTCACATAACACCACTAGAGGAAAGACAACATACATCTCATCAAAATATCGAACGAATACCAAATTCACATGACTACTTATAGCAAGACTTCTCCCATGTCCTCAGGAACAAACGTAACTACTCACAAATCATATTCATGTTCATAATCAGAGGGGTATTAATATGCATAATGGATCTGAACATATGATCTTCCACCAAATAAACCAACTAGCATCAACTACAAGGAGTAATCAACACTACTAGCAACCCACAGGTACCAATCTGAGGCTTTGGGACAAAGATTGGATACAAGAGATGAACTAGGGTTTGAGAGGAGATGGTGCTGGTGAAGATGTTGATGGAGATTGACCCCCTCCCGATGAGAGGATCGTTGGTGATGACGATGGCGATGATTTCCCCCTCCCGGAGGGAAGTTTCCCCGGCAGAACAGCTCCGCCGGAGCCCTAGATTGGTTCCGCCAAGGTTCCGCCTCGTGGCGGCGGAGTTTCTTCCCGAAAGCTTGCTTATGATTTTTTCTCTGACGAAAGACTTCATATAGCAGAAGATGGGCACTGGAGGCCTGCCAGGGGGCCCACGATGCAGGGGGGCGCGCCCAGGGGGGTAGGGCGCGCCTCCCACCCTCGTGGCCAGGGTGTGGCCCCCCTCTGGTAGTTTCTTCGCTCAGTATTTTTTATTAATTCCAAAAATGACTTCCGTGAAGTTTCAAGACTTTTGGATCTGTACATAATAGGTCTCTAATATTTGCTCTTTTTCCAGCCCAGAATCCCAGCTGCCGGCATTCTCCCTCTTCATGTAAACCTTGTAAAATAAGAGAGAATAGGCATAAGTATTGTGACATAATGTGTAATAACAGCCCATAATGCAATAAATATCGATATAAAAGCATGATGCAAAATGGACGTATCACTACGCAGGTGCAGACGACGCTGATTGATGAATTGCCGGCGGTTCTTTGGTCAATCAGAACGATACCAAATCGAGCCACCGGCGAGACACCTTTCTCCCTCGTTTACGGGGCAGAAGCAGTTCTGCCCATGGAACTCACATATGGGTCACCTCGAGTCCTCGCTTATGATGAGCTTGAGCAAGAGCAGTTGCGGCAAGATGATGCAACGCTCCTTGAGGAAGATCATCTTCGGGTGGCTGTGCGAGCAGCGCGCTACCAGCAAGCCTTGCGCCGCTACCATAGCCGCAAGGTTCATGCCCGAAGCTTTTAGGAAGGCGACCTTGTTCTTCGGCACGTTCAGGCGGCCAAGAATTCCAACAAGTTGACACCAAAGTGGGAAGGCCCTTATCGGATAATACGAGTCACCATTCCTGGCGCAGTCCGCCTGGAGACCGAAGATGGTGTTCCAGTAAGCAACTCCTGGAACATCGAACATCTTCGTAAGTTTTACCCATAAGGCGCGGTTGCCGGCCCCCCCGGCAAACCACCTTTTGTACAAGCCTTGCCAGCAAGGCATGTAACCCTTGGTACAAAGCCAGGCGCAGACCCTGAGCATAAATAAATGAAGCGCTGGCGCCCTGAGTTTTAGCATGCATGCTAGGTTGAGTCTCTCCCTTAGTTAGGGTTGATAGTGCTTAGCGGCGACTAACCCCTAGCATAGAGGTCGAGTGTGCATTTTCTCTGTTCCTTCCCGTCCTTTTTAGGTTCGCGGGGTGCATGGACATTTCTGCTGAGTTGTTTGGAGGAAAGAGAACAGGCCGGCGCCCCGACCCCGGCAAGCCAAGGTTGCCAGGGGCTGCGGATCCGAAGGTCTGACCACGGCAATCCAAGACTGCCGGGGGGCTGCAACATCAGGAAACGGAACAAGATGGCGAAAGGGAAAAAGGAGTGCCTAGGCGAGGTACGAGCAGCGGAAGACGCCAAGAGAACATATTGGCGGCCGCCCAGAAGAGGGCTGATGATGATGGTGCCAGGAGAAGAGCCGGAAGATGAGGCAGCGGGCCGACAATACGCGATCAAGGCGTCGGCGCCCGCGTACTCCGACTTGACGGCCCGCCACCCGCCTTCTTCGTCTTCCCCGTCCCTCCAACGCCAACCGCCCTAGGCGACGACCCCGAGAAGTTCAAGGAGCTGGCGATGCAGATGATGGTGCTGCCGGCGTCGCCCAGGAACGGTGTGCACGACGCCTAGTCGGACCCGTCATCCTCCCACCCGCTTCCCTTGTCGTCGCTGTCGCTGTCCCCCTCGTTACTCCTGCTTGAGGAAGAGTCTTCATCGTCGGAGGAGCTCTCCACGCAGCACTTTAGGTGAGTCCCAAAGTCTCCAAAGACCTTGACGGAGAGCAGGCCATTCTCCATTAATTTGAAATAGAGAACGAGCCCCACCGTCAGGCTGTGGATACGAGCGAAGGTCTTCCATCCGCGACGAAGATACATGACGTGAGGGGCGGGAAAATCGACATTGACCCGCGTGCCGCCATTCCCGCAGCCCCTCATATGCAATCTCAGAGTCTGTGGCGGGTCGAGCTCCATCTCCCGAGCGAATGGAGTAGGGAGACGAAGACGACGGCGCGCTGGCCGGTGCAGCCTGATGAAGAACTCGCTGGGCTGGTCCCCGGCGTGGCCCTCCATTGGGGGAGGAACCGCCGGCAGAGGCGAGGCCGGTGCACTGCCACGTCCTCCTCTTCCCCGAGTGCCACTGCGACCTCGGCCTCGTCCCCTCCCCCTTCTCCTTGTGGCCGGCTCCGCCGCCATGAGCTCTTGGGAAGGAGGGGCGCGCTGTCGAGCAGAGACCCTCGTCGCCACTGTCGAAGCACCGGCGTGCCCTCTCGCCATAGCAGAAGAAAGAAAGAAGCCAAGGTGGAAGGAGGCGGATGGTGAAAGATTGAGGGGTGCCATCCCCCCTCCCCTTCTTATAAAGGGGCGGGGTCGGGGCTCGGCCGCCCTACTCAACCAATCCGGCCATCAGGAGTGCAGGGAATCGAGACCGACCCACTGCTCCAATCAGCGGCGGCCCGGTTTCCCGCCTCGTCATTCAAGGCCCGCACCCGCCACCTACCATCTTCAAGGCATGGAGGACACGTGGCGAGCAAACAGAGATCGAGGGGACGAGTGGGGCAACCGTTTTCCACCGCGTGATCGTAGGGCATAGGCGCCTCGAAGGCCACGACCCGAGTCCACTCAGTAAATGAGCTGCGCCCCTGCGTTTTCCTCTTTTTATGGGGAAGGCGCGGGCCGGCTCTTTACCATGATGTGACGCATGAGGGCAGGAACCGCCCCACGCATGCGCCCCACGTCACGCACGACCCCCACGCCGCGCATTCAACGCGGGTCGTGGGGAAGCGCGACGGGCGAGGGGATTACCGCAGTAAAACTCCGCCCCGCATGCCCGCGCACCGTTCTGGGCCCGGCCCAACAACGCGTTGCGCTTATGAGTGGCCCAGGCCCGGGGGCTCCTATCGGTGTACAAAAGAAGGGCCTCTCCTTTTTACCCCTATACCTGTGCACGGGCAGCCAGAGCCGCACCTGCGGCCACACTTAGCAGGGCGGAGGAGGGAAGCCAAAGACACAAGACGGGCAAAGCAACACCAAGGACAGAGGCACAAAGAGCAAGAGGGCGAGGTGGACTCCCCCGACGAGACCTTTGCCGGGGTGGCCTCCGCAACCCCGGCAAGAGCCTTGCCGGGGCAACTTTCCCAACACTAGCAGGGCGCGCCACCCTTGAGCCCAAGGGTTCCAACACTGTCAACCACATTGGAACCAAGGCTCGGGAGGCACCTCCATGGTGGCATGCAGATCTTTGTCAAGATCATAAACACACAAGATCAGATGAGGACCAGAAGACGACGATTCTCGGCAAGATCCCTGCCGAGGAAATCCACTAGACCCCCGGCAAGATCCTTGCCGGGGACACCTACGAGGCCACAGGCAGGCCCGCACCTGCCAAGACCCCACCGCCGTTCCCATACAGCTGCCAGCCCAACCAGCCGGGCAGGCGCCTGCGTGGCGACGTGCGGCTTCCAGGCCGACTCAGCAAGCACCTGCGTGGTGGCATGCAGATCTTTGTGAAGACCCTACCACCACGCCATCTCAGTAGCCTGCCAGCCTGTGTGGCGCTGCATGCCTCGTTGGACTGGACGCATGTCGGAGCAAGGCGGAGCGGCGACGGACGGGACGGGCCACGTTGCCGTCCCCAATAAAGCAACGGGACACCTAAGGGGAGCATTTAATGCGCCTTGTCCCGTAATGACAGGCGATAAGCTTGTACACTGTATACCTTTCCACCTCCTGGGTGCCACTGTGACGACCCGTTTTGACTATATAAGGAGGACCGAGGCATACTGGAGAGGGATTCGGATCTTTTGGACTACGCACGCACCGTAGCTAGTTTGAGAGCTCAAGAACACTCAAATATACACCAAAGCAGGACTAGGGTATTACGCATCATCGCGGCCCGAACCTGGGTAAACGATCCTTGTGCTGACTACCAGACCCGCTCTTTGCACAACCCCACGCCCGCCAACCGTAGAAGCGATCCCAGTGATCCCATAGGTGTCGTTCCCATCGAAAAGGCCCGGCCAAAACTCCTTCAACAGGACAGTGATAAGGCCATTCGGTTTACGGCCCTGTCCGTGAAGGATCCAGTTCCTGCAAAAGAATCAAAGAATTAGCATGTGTACACTAAGAAAATGTTGGCATGTGTTCAAAATATGATTGAGAGGCACTTACTCTATCCCCTTGGGTTCATAGAGCCACTTGTTGGCCTCGATAGAAGGTGGTGTAGGTAGTTCTACAATACCACGCAGCCACCCCTTCGGAGCACCCGGAGCAAGTCACCCCACAACTCGGGGTCAATCTCCTCTCCACCATCCTCCTCCTCACCCTCCTCCTCGCCCTCCTCCTCCTTGTCCTCCTCCTCCTGAGGAACATACTCCCCCTCCTCAGACTCAAAAGGTGCCTCAGTATAGGAGGGCATCAAAGAAGACCCCCCTATTTCAGACACGGCCTGGAGTTTTTTGACCCCCCTGCCTCTCCCCCACCTCCTCCTCCTCTAGGGGCTCTCCCCCACCTCCTCCTCCTCTAGGGGCTCTCCCCCACCTCCTCCTCCTCTAGGGTCTCCTCCCCCGACCCCTCCACCTCCCTGTGAGGTGTCATCCTCGCGTAGTCAGGGGGGAACCTTGTGGGCTCGTCCACTCCGAGTAAGTCCTTTGAATTTACTGAGGAAACTGGCGCCGCTAGACTTGCCCATGATTAGCCAACCTGCATTGAGAAGAGAATAAACAATTAGTAAGGATATCAAATAAACAAGCATACAGGAAAGAACATTAATAACAGAAGAGCGCATTAAGCATATGGGAAAGAACATTAATAACAGAAGAGCACATTAAGCATACTATTGTAATGATCATTAAAAGAACTTACATTTTCTAGAACCAATATGAATCATCACTATTGAAATCTATTTGTCGACCGGTCTCATCATCACTATCACACATATCTTCTTCGTTGTCTGACGGAGGTGGAAGCTCTTCCTCATTGTTAGCGTCTTCATTTAACTTTTCAAGCATAATTATGTCTCTTTGATTCACAACTGCCTCACCATCAATCTGTGTGTCGTCATCGTTTGGGTCCAGGTCAACATAACCCAAGTCATCATCATCCTTGTTTCGTACCACCTCATCATGTTGCTCTTGAAAGAACACTCCCTTGTATGTCATGGGGTTTATGTTCTAGTAATCATCATCGTTCGGGTCCGGTAGCTTACCATGTGGCGACACCTTAAACACAACTTCCCAACCCTTTAGGTACTCTTTCTGGCATGAGTAAGGCGAATAATATACTTGTGTGGCCTGGGTAGCGGCGATAAAGAGATCAGCTTCGGCATAGGCGGTTGATGGTTTAACTTCAACTAAACCAAAAGAAGGCGTATGTCTCAGACCCTTTTTGGGGTCGAACCATCGGCATTTGAACACAGTGAGACTTAGGTGTTCGCGGCCACGTTTGAATGTAAGCTCATATATTTTTCCTACCCTTCCGTAGTAATCTACTTTATTATCTCCTTCGGTGAAGACTCCGATATTTATAGTTTTGGGATCAGGCCGACTGTTCTGGTGCTCCTCTGTATGTAAGCGATACCCATTCACATCATACTTTTCGCATGTCATGACCCGACTGTTAAAACCCATGGAAACCCATCTCAATTCTTCATCCATTGATGTGTGCGGATCTTTTCCCTACAAGTTTAATTGAAATTATAGGGTGCATGAGTTTAATTAGAATTGTAGGGTGAGCTGGGTAATAGGGAAGTGTGAAAATTTACTTTCTCCATGAACCACGCAAAAAAATCCCTTCCATCGTGACCCCTTCGGAGAAGAGCAAGTGCCTCCGGTTCAGTAGGAGGCAGCATTCCCGTCCACTCTTCATCAACGGATCGACTAAAATAAGAAAAGCAGTATTAGAACGAGGCAAAGTGAACATAATGAATTGACTACAAGAATGGTGCAAAGGTATTACCTCATCCACTCATCCTCAACTTCCTTGATGTTGTGCAAGATATAGAACATGACATCCTCCCACTCATCTTGTGGCATGATATAATGTGTCGAGCATCCAGCCCTGCCACCTTGCCCACTGAATAGAGGCAGCCTGGGTTTATACTTGGGTTCTTATGTATTGTATCGAGACACCTTATTGTGTAGCGTGGGAACATGGTCCGGATAGTACGCTGTCCTGAGGTCTGCCACCTCCTCTAGGATAACTGCCTCAGCTATGGAAGCTTCAATCTTAGCTTTGTTTCCACATTTCTGTCTCAGATGCTTGTTCTGTCTCTCAGGGCCGTACTGCCAATGATTCTGCACAGGGCCCTCCAACAATACCTCGTTCGCAAGGTGCAAAATGTGATGTGTCATCGGAGTAAAGAAGCCTGGCGGGAAGATCTTCTCTAGCTTGCATATCAACTCCGGCGCCTTCTTATGCATTTCTTTTATCATCTCAGGACATACTTCTTTAGCACAAAGCATGCGGAAGAAATGGCTTAGCTCTGCAAGCACACGCCAGACATGCTCGGAAACATAGCCCCGAACCATCACTGGCATAATCCGCTCAATCCATACATGATAGTCATGACTCTTGAGCCTGGTCACTTTGCCCGTTGAAATATTGACCCCCTTACTTATATTCGACGCATAACCATCAGTGAACTTCACGACGTGTTTCAGCCACTTGAATGCCTCCATCTTATGATCCTTTTTAAGTACGAAGTCAGCATCTGGCTTGAACCAAGATTTTCGACTGCCTGTGGGAGGCTGCATGTGTAGACGTGGTCTATCATAAATATTCTATTGATCGACTCTAGCACTAACATTATCCTTTGTCTTATCAGGAATGTTGAGGATCGTGCGAAAAAGGGACTCTGCGACATTCTTTTCGGTGTGCATCACGTCGATGTTGTATGGAAGTTTGAGGTCCTTAAAATAGGGAAGCTGCGTGAAGGGGGTAATGCGAGTCCAGTTGTGCGTCTCACCATATCCTTCAAAACATTTTTCCCTTTCCCTTTTCCTTTGCCCTCACCCTCGCCCTCGTCTTCGCCTGTGGCTTTGGCTTTGCCTTTGGCTTTGCCTTTCCCTTTCCCTTCGCCAACAGGCTTAAGAGCTTTCAGCTGAGCAAGCACATCCGCACCAGAAAATGTTGGAATCTCGTTTACTTCATGGACGACTAGGCCTTTTGTGAAGTTCTTCTTGTCTTCCCTATCAGGATGGTCTGGAGGGAGGAACTGTCAATATAGGTCAAAGGCAACATACTTGCCACCCTTCTTCAGCCAAATGAAACACAAGGCCTGCATGCACACTAGGCAAGGCATCTTCCCACTTGTACACCATCCGCAGAATAGGGCATAGCCGGGAAAGTCATGCATGCAATACTGTAGCCACACTTTCATCAAGATTTTTTTTTCTGCAGATGTCGGTCGTATGTCAACCTTGGGAAGTACCAAGAATGGTGCAAATCATCCACCAACGGCTGCATAAACACACTCAAATTCTTCCCTGTATATTCAGGCCCCAGAATTATAAGCGACAGGAACATGGTCTTGCGTTGCATTATGGCGCCGGGAGGGATATTGAGCGGAATAACAAACACGGGCCAGCAACTATATGGATTAGATGACATACCATACGGATTGAAAGCAGATTTGGATTTGCGAATTATTATAGAGAATTCTTTGGTCGAATGGAAGGCGCAGGAAAGGCCCAAAGCCAATCCCAGGGAACAGTAAAGCTTCATAGGGTTGGAATGGGGATAGCATTTCTCTTCTGCATGTCTATGGAGTTTTGCAAAACCCAAACACCTCAGAGATAGATATAGAGGTAGGAATTTGTCGAACGAAAGGAAGTATCCTGAAAATCCTTGATTTAGTTTCGAGTAATAAACTAATATGGCTCCCCAAGAACGTTGAAAATTCGTCCGAGAGTAGCACCACCGACCGGAACACTGAGAGGAGCTCCCGTGTCAATCACTTCCATTCCTCTCATCAACCCGTCCGTAGCACTCATAGCTACAGCTCTTCCGGTCAAAAAACAACGTCGATGAAGGCGTGTAGGTGCACTATTACGCGGTAGGGATTGCAATTTTTCTCGCATTTTCGCGTCTTGTTTATCTCGAAGAACTGGGGGGAATATCTATCCCAATGCCTAAATTTTTTACCATTACTTCAATTTTTCTATAAAATTGTTTCACCAAACCAATTCTTATCTCTTTCTGAAAGAATAAATAAAAAGAATAGGAAAAATACTGAAATTCTTAATTTTTCCAAAATTTATCTCATTGAAATAATTAAAAATTAAGAATGGGTTTTGTTGGTTAAATTAAAAAAGTTAATAAAATAACTTCGTTACCTAGTTATTTTATTAACTAAATAAAGATATTATCTTATTTTGATTTAATAGAAATTCGAAATTCTCTATAGCAAATTACTGTGGTATGTAAAATACACATAGAGGAAAAAAGAAAAAAGGATCCTAATCCTAGGGTTAATCAATTTTAGTACGGTTTTGAAATAGCGGTGGGAACTGTGATGTTATCATCGACTATGAATTCGATAATTTTATTTTTTAATATCCTATAGTTAAGCATATCAAGCTAACTTTATCTTTAAGAAGTTTTAGTATTTTTTATTTTTATAAGTATAACTTCAAATTTAGATTCGGCATTGGTTAAAAAAGGGCAGGGTGCCCCCTTTTTTTCTAGTAAATAGTGATTTACCTGATGTAAAGAAGATCCTAAAAGTCTCTGATTAGTCGACTCTCTCCATTTAACACTTTCCTCTCTCTCTCCTTTTTTCCACTGACTCAATTCTAGCTTTATTAAACTTTAAAATTAAACTATAAAGAAAAACAAAAAACTACTGCTTATTGGAAATTATTTCTTATTTTAAATCAGACTAGATTCTCGTGATATAATATACCAGCCTCGGCTGCTTCCTCCGGGTATTCTATATCGAATGACTTCCATGCTTCACCTCCTGATGGATGTACAATTTTATTTGGATTGTACCTTTTCCCTTCCTTGTGCCACATCATCGTTTTGGCAGACTCCTCGGTGATGAAAAGGCGTTGCAGTCTTTTTATAAAATCAAGATACCGAAGAACCTTCACAGGGATTTTTAGCTGCTGCTTCTGACCCTGCTCATCGACCACCTCAATATACCGAGAGGAACCACACTTCCTACAGTAGTTGTCATTCGCATACTCATGCCTAAAACAAATTCTTTGGACAAACATGTATTTTCTCATAATCCATGGAGAGCGCCTTCATGATTTTCTTCATAGCGTACATGGTTTTCGGCAGTTCATGGCCCTCAGGGAGGCTGTTAGCCCATACTCCCAGAAATGCTTCAAAGCAACCTCGTTACAGCCGTACTCGGCCTTGACTGCCATCAGTTGCGAGATGGCATCCAGCACAGAGAGCTTGGCACCCTCATAAAGAGGTTTCTTTGACAAGGCTAAGATATCCAGGAAGGCCTTTGCGGTTTCCTCCGGCTCCTCCGGTTCATTCGCTGAATGTGACGGAGGTGTCGGCTGTGCAGCAAAGACATCATCTAGCATGTCTCTAACCCCATCGTCCTCATAACCAGCGACGCGTTGTCGTATCACCTCCTCTCTACCACGGCCCCGCTGGGCAAAGTTTATCGGCATATTCAAGTTGGGCATAAATCCATGCGTGCGAAGGTGCTTAGTCATCTCACTCTTATCTCTGCGCATACGTCTCTTACATTTGGCACAGGGGCATTTTGGCACAATCCTCATTGGACTACGGAATATCTCTTTCAAAAACACATCAGTTTTCTTGACCCACTCTGTTGTTACTTGATTCCGATGGTAAAACCCACTATACATCCACTGATGGCAGTCATTTAAATTAAGGATTTATTGGAAGCCACACAAAAAATTAAGGATTCATTTAAATTACTCACATCAATATTTTATTTTTTACAGGGTTGACGAGAAACGACATTTAATCCACCTACATCTCTAATAGGTAAAGATGGGTCCTAATCCCACCCGAGAATGTGTAGATTGAGTACGTTGTCCATGCTCTACCCCATTCCGAGACAAAATTTCGGCAACACCTCCCCGCCGTTCTCCAAATACACGTCTTTGCAAAATGCCGGGAGAATGTGCATCCGGAGAACAACGGGGAGGCGCCGCCGAAATCTTGTCTCAGAATGAGGTAGAGCATGGACAACGTACCCAATCTACACATCCTCGGGCTATCCATGGAAAACGCTGGACAATCCGAAAGAGCTGCGGTGATAAATATGCAATTGAATGCATATTTATTGATGCAACCCTTTCGGACGGGAGACGCCCTAGGTTACGCGACTTGATGTGAAAATTTAATCTACTGACATGGAAAAAAAGCGGACGAGGTCATGGAATTGTTCCTCACCCTTCGATGTAAATGATGTAGTCGATCAAAGGAGAGGGATGATCGTGGACCAACACCTCCAACGTCGACGATCAGTCCACGAAGATGGAACACCACAAATCCTGTTAATTCCACCGAGTGAAAAAAATTTAGGTCATCACCTCACATTAAGCATTGACACTTTAAACTATGAAAAAAATATCATATTTTGTCAAGTGTCAAATTTGGAAGCACTTATCATATCCTAATTTAGGTCATCACCTCACATTAAGCATTGACACATCATTTTTTTTAGCAAGATCATCATGATGAAATAACCACTTATCATATCCCAAATTTAAAGCACACCTCACATAGCTACTTAACAACATCACAAACTGAAAATAAAAGCTTCGTTAACAATTTTATAAACTAAGTGACTCAAGTTGCTTTTTTAACTATGATAATTCATTTTGCCGAGATTCATCCATCTAGCAACCTAACAGTAGCAGAATAATTCATTTTGCCGAGATTCATCCATCCATCTAAGACACATACAACATTCATCCATCTAGCAACCTAACAACATCCAACATCCATACATGCATCCATTCATACATCCAACAGTAGCTAAATAATGCAAAAAATGAAAAAAAACAAAGGAGTGCTAGCTCATCGGGCAGAGGGGCATCGTGGCGGTGGAGTTGAAGGCAAAGGCCGACGGTGGGGACGGGAGGGCCGGGGCGGGGCTGGGCCGGCCGGAGAAGCCCGGCCAACACAGCAGGGGTGCGGGCCGGCGAGAGCCGCGGCCAGCTGTGGTCGGTACCGCCGCTAGTGCTGCGCAGTGTCGGGGAGGAGGCGGGGTGTTTGGGGCGGCGGTGGGGTCGGGAGTAGGGCGGGACAGTGGTGCCGCCGGCGGGGAAGTCGGGCGCAAGGGGTTGGAGAGGGCAGGGGCGGGGTCGAGGCGGCGCGGGGCTGGGCCGGGGTGGAGGCGAGGCGGCGTGGGGTTGGAGGGGCCGGGGCGGGGCTGGGCCGGTTTGGATGCGGCGGCGGCGCGGGTGTGGAGGAGCCGGCGGCGTGGGCGGGTGGACGCGCACGGCGGCGGTGATGCGGGTTGGGAGGCGCGGGGGTGGGGGAAAGAATGAGTGGAGGAGAGGGGCGCTGCAAGGGGATAAGGTAATCTATGCTGACGTCATAGCCGTCGGCATAGTTTAAGATGCCATGTGGCAAACTATGCCGACGGCTATGCCGTCGGCATAGATAGCACCTTTTTTTTTGCAGCAGCAGCATAGATAGCATCTAAAAACTGAAAAATAGTACCACATCGCCAAAGGAAGAGCAATTTGATAAGTTTAAATACTTGGCTAATCCATATGAAGCAAGCTCCGGTATTCATTAGACTTTTGTTAGTTTAAATACATGCAGGTGTTTTTTATTTGCAGTCTGCATCCGTGTACACCTGACACGGTCGTTCCCCCCTCCAGGTGCCGGCAGCGGCGCCGTCTGTCGGTGTCAAAACCGGCGGATCTCGGGTAGGGGGTCCCGAACTGTGCGTCTAAGGCGGATGGTAACAGGAGGCGGGGGACACGATGTTTACCCAGGTTCGGGCCCTCTCGATCGAGGTAATACCCTACTTCCTGCTTGATTGATCTTGATGATATGAGTATTACAAGAGTTGATCTACCACGAGATCGTAGAGGCTAAACCCTAGAAGCTAGCCTATGGTATGATTGTTGTTGTCCTACGGACTAAACCCTCCGGTTTATATAGACACCGGAGGGGGCTAGGGTTACACAGAGTCGGTTACAAGGGAGGAGATCTACATATCCGTATTGCCAAGCTTGCCTTCCCTGCCAAGGAGAGTCCCATCCGGACACGGGACGAAGTCTTCAGTCTTGTATCTTCATAGTCCAACAGTCCGGCTAAAGGATATAGTCCGGCTATTCGAGGACCCCCTAATCCAGGACTCCCTCAGTAGCCCCCGAACCAGGCTTCTATGACGATGAGTCCGGCGCGCAGATTGTCTTCGGCATTGCAAGGCGGGTTCTTCTCCAAATTCTGAGTACCTGTTGAGTAGTGTCCGGCTTCCCATGAATGTTGCACTCCTTGGCTTCCGCGCCTAATAATGGCTATCTTCCACGTGTCGAGCGAATGTGAGAAGCCAGGGCATTTTTACATTTGCCACCCTAGCCATGTGAGTAAATCATCTATTAAAGAGACGGGGATTGCAGCCGGGATCATTAAGCAACTGGACAGGATCTTCAGGCAATGCCTTTGGAGGGGTAATAATGATGTTCCAAAACAGTCCCTGGCTGCTTGGGAGCTCGTTTGCAGGCCAAGAGATAAGGGTGGTTTAGGCATTATTAATCTGAACATCCAGAACAAAGGGCTGCTTCTCAAGCATCTACAATTCTATAACAAGGTTGATGTTCCTTGGGTGACCCTCATATGGAATAGTTACTATGATCATGGGGTCCCACAGGCAACAGCTACTGTTGGATCTTTCTGGTGGAGAGATATTCTGAAGCTGCATGAGGCTTACACTGCTATTGCTTCAGTTCACATCAACATGGGTGATTCAGCCCTTTTCTGGACTAATTCCTGGCACATTGGGGGCTCTGCTAGACCCCTCTGTTGGAGATTGCCAAGGTTGTTTTCTTTTGTCATTAATGACAGGCTCTCTGTGAGGGAATTTCTCCACTCCCAGGATCTCTTCTCCATGTTTTATCTGCCTCTTTATCAGGAAGCTGCTGCTGAGTTGCACATATTGGAAAATTGGATCATGCAGTTCGACAGAGACCCCACCATACCTGATGTTTGGATATGGCCTGGTCAATCAGGAGGGTATACTGCAAAAAGTTTTTACAGGATCATGCACTCCCACTTGCCTACAATACAACCCTGTAAATGGCTTTGGCAGAGTAAATGCACCATGAAGATCAAGGTGTTTGGCTGGCTTTTGTTCTTTGACAGACTTAACACCAAGGATATGCTGGTTAGGAGACACTGGCGCTCGAATCAGGATGACAATCTTTGCCTCATCTGCAGTGAGTTGGCGTATGAGAATAGGATACATCTATTTTTTAACTGCAACTTCAGCTGTAGAATCTGGAACTATTTGGGTATTGATTGGTCTGGAGGTTCAGATATCCTGCAATGTCTCCTGCACGCCAGGTCTAACTTCACACACCCTTTCTTCGTTGAAGTTATACTAACAGTAGCCTGGAATATTTGGATCAGGAGAAATGGCAGAATTTTCAGAGCTGAGAGAGCTACTTTCAGTGCTTGGAAGTGTAATTTCATCCATGACATTTCCTTGCTTGCTCACAGGGTGAAGGACTGTAACAAGCCAAAACTTTTGGCTTGGATTGCTTCTTTGTTGTAAAGCAAGTGCAGTTAGTTAGCAAATAGGTAGACTCTTTCCCCTTTTGTTTTCCTTCCTTGTATAGTTTGTTTTACTTGTACAGTGGTTCTTTATTTAATAAAGGGCTGTGGGGCTTTGCCTCACGGTAAATATTCAAAAAAAAAGAGACGGGGATTCTCAGATCCACATCACACCATCCTCCCGCAGCGAGTATCCATCGGAGTGTGCCTGGAAAAATCCATTCCAACATGGCCGGACATTGCAGCTCCTCCTCTCGCTCCCGTAGCCCTAAGCCCGGCAATTGGAAGAAGTGCTCCATCCCTCACAGCCAATTAGTAGAGTTACAGACCCAGGGATTTCTTCCTCCAGCGTATATGGTCCCTGTTCGAGCCGGGCTCGCTACCTACAATGGCGGGGAGCAAGCGGAGAGCTTTCCCAACCCATCCATGGGGGAGCGGGTATGCCTTGTCCCTTACTTATTAAGAGGGCTTGGGTTTCCAATTCATCCGTTCCTCCGCGGGCTCCTGGAGTTCTACGGCCTTCAGCTGCATAACTTTACTCCCGCCTCCATATTACACATCGCTGGCTACGTCGCCCTCTGCGAGCTGTTTCTGGGCTGCGAAGCTCATTTCGAGCTATGGAAGAGGCTATTCTGCCTCGTACCCCGTACACAGGAGGTGTCAATATATCAAGTGGGTGGAGCCGAAATATGGCGCATCGCCGGGACCGGGTACCTGTCCAGTACTCCGAAGAAGAGATCCGAAGACTGGCCTTCGGAGTGGTTTTATATGGAGGACGTCCCCCTTCCGGGCCCTATTCGGATGGGCCTTCCTGTGTTCGACAACGCTCCCTTGAAGAAACGCCGCAGCTGGCGCCCTCGGAGCCCTCAGGAGGAAGGTAACGGGGAAGTCCTTTACTTGATGGTTCGGATACAGATGCTGGCCCAGTTAGGATTGACAGTAATCGAGGTTATGTCAATATGTATAATGCGGGGGGTGCAGCCACTTCAATATCGGGGGCAGCCCATGTGGAACTTCAACGGAGAAGACGGTGCCACCCACTGCGGTCGTAAGGGACCGGACTCAGTCACTGCTCTAGCAAAAATTCTGTCCGATTTGTACAAAGGAGAGGAAGAGGAGTTCATCCGCATCAAGCCACGGGATGGATTCTCCATGTACAACCCTCCAAGCTGGGTGAGCCGCTACTTTTTACTCCCAACCTTCCCGCATTCTTCGTCATAAGTATTTACCTTGCCATTTCATAGCAGGAGCTGTGAAAAGCTGTAAAGGAGGTCCACAGCCCGCCTCCACAACCGGAGGACCCCGACCGGGCCCTCGACCCTGGACTTGAAGAAGATCCAGACACATTTGTGGAGCTTATTGACAGGAAGTTCTATCAATTAAGCTGCGATGGTGCCATGGTGGCCATCATAGACGATTATCCGGGACTACTCCCTGCATCGCATGTAAGTAAAACCAGAGTCCTAACTTCCAAGAAGGATCCCTCTTTCTGCACTTCACCTACCGCACACATATGGTGTTTTACAGGGAAGCCTCGGGACGCCATGCCGAACCCGCAGTGACTCACCAACAAGGGGCACCGAAGCCGGGTAGGCTTAAAAGGAAGGCGGTCAGGACTGAGACGCCGTCGTAGAGGTACAAAAGAGAACCCCGCTCCGTGGTGGTCGTCTTTTAAAATATAATAACGCCCATGTTTCCTAGTAGGAAAAACGCTCGCCGGACTATATCTGGAGAGGTTGCCGGTCACGCCTCCACTAGTCGGGCTCCAGAGCCGGACTTAGAGGCGGACGCTAACATGGGGCCAACGCTGGATGTTCCTCCTATAGAGGATGCAGATAGGCTATCTGCTACAAATTCCGAAGTGGAGAGCGCCATGCATCACAGGCGTCGCCGGGCCGTACTCCGTGACGCTTGTTTCTCCCAAGAGGCGTTCGATGCCTTCAACTCAGGAGACGCGTACATCCGAGCTGCTCAAAATGGTCTTGCCAGAGCCACGGACCAGTATGTAAAAGATATACGGGTAAGAAAATCTAATAATTATGTATATCAGTAGCCCCTGAGACTTGAAACAGTTGGCACGACTGATTTAGGGATCATTGTTTGCATAGGTTCTTACGGAGAAGAATACCCAGTTGTCTCAAGAGCTGGAGGAGTGCAAAGCCCAGCTTCGGGCCGCAGTTGCCGCGGTGAAGGAGTCCGCGAAGGCCCCATCTGGTAACACTTGTTTTTATTGTAAAGAATGTCATGTACCAGGTGGTATGCCGCATGCGTGCGAATCTAATAATAGATTCTGCAGATGACTCCCGGGTGAATCCGGAGGTCGTGCGAGGGGATGAGCAACATGCTAACCGACAGCTAAAGGCTGGCGAGCGCGTGCTTACACGGGTTAGGCGGGAGAAAAATGAGCTCCAAGACGCCAATACCCGGCTGGGCGTTGAACTGAAAGATGTTCGAGCCCAGCTTGCTGACTCCGTAAAGGAGAATAAGAGGCTTCGACGCGGCATTTTCAGTAAGTGCTTGAACAAACTTTTAAAGAATTCGGCGAAGAAACTGGCTGACAGAGTTATATCTGTAGGTATGCTGACGGGTCGTCCCGCGAAGGAGATGCCCGGGTCTACAAGCGATCTTCTGCCAGAGCTCTCACAACTGCACGAACAAGTACGACAGGTGATGTAGGGCGTTGCCCAAGCCTTGTGGCCATCCGCCTCCCTGCCAGGAGGCATGAGAGAGCTTGTAGAAAAGCTCAACGGAGCCCGGCGGCGCTTCCGATTATGGAAGATATCAGCCTGCCGACAAGGTGCAAGGTAAGCCTGGGCCATGGTGAAGACGCGATATACCAAGGCTGACCCGAACCACATGGCCGAGGTCGGACCTGTGGGGCCTGACGGGAAAGAGATCCCCGTCAGTTTGGTTTATGATCAGGTAGAATTATCCGCAAAGTATTCTCAACAGGACTGTAGGCTAGACAGCCTGTTGGATGGTATAGAAGAAGAATTTAGTCAGTCTAAGTGACTGTGTACTTCCAGTGACATATATTGTCTCTAGCCGGATTGTAAATCATTTGTCATGGCGGACCCTTTCGCTTCAACCTCCGGACCCGACAGTCCGGAGTGTATCCAAATACCCGCTCAGTTATGTAAAAACCGGGATATGCGTGGAAACCAGGCGTAGGGGTCATAAGTGCTTGAACAGACAAGTACCCAACTAGCTATGTTATATTACATGGGTAGTAAGAAACATCTTCCAGGGAGAATAGTTCTGTTAAGGGTTCCTTTCCCTGGGTACGCATGAATTAATGTGCATGTCCGGACTGCGAAAAGAGACGCGGGATATAAACTTCTGGGGGCATGTAGTACAATAAATAGAAATCGTCTTTTGTTCACCGACCGAATATTCCCTTAAGAACGCTAGCTTTCGGCTTCACCCGGTCTGAGGTACACATCCGGCTGACCCGGCAGTAACAATCGCAGAGGTGCTCCCCTTACGCCCTAGCCGAATTAACGGGAACGTAGGGCATAAACACAAGAGCCAGGCAACCCAGCTTGGCCAAAACTTAAGTCATATCGATGCATATAATGGCGAAAAAAGGTACATTGAAAAGTAACACATGTGTGGGGCCTAGAGCCCGAAACGTAGCTATATTAAGCTTCTATATAAGAAGCCCCCAGGTATCATGAGCGCAGCTAGCGCGTCAAGATTATGTACTCAAGACACATTTTAGCCTTTTAAGGCCTTGATGAAAAAGGGGAAGAAAGAAAGAAAAGACAGATAACGAATATATAAAAAATTGACAGAGGTAAGGAGACGAACACCGAGTCCGGCACTAGGCGTAGAACCTTCAGAGTCTGGCTGCGTTCCATGGGTTTGGCTCGAGTCGATTGTCCGATGCATCCCACAGACGGTACGCTCCACCGGTCAGAACTTAGTCAATAACGAAGGGACCTTCCCATTTGGGCTTGAGCTTGTTCTTTTTCTTCTCTGGTAGGCGTAGAGCGAGTTCGCCAACGTTATAAGTTTTGGCTCGTACTTCTCTGCTTTGGTTAGAATGCGGAACGGGCTTTTGCCACGTCGCGCTCCTCCTCTAGGGCGTCCAAACTGTCCTGCCGATCAAGCTCGGCTTCTTTCTCTTCATACATGCGCACTCGAGGTGAGTCATGAATTATGTCGCAGGGCAGTACCGCCTCTGCGTCGTACACCATAAAAAACGGTGTGTATCCGGTAGTACGATTCGGCATTGTCCGCAGCCCCCATAGTACAGAGTCGAGCTCCTCTACCCAGTGCGTATCGGATTCCTTCAAGGATCGCACTAATCTGGGTTTAATGCCGCTCATGATAAGACCATTTGCTCGCTCGACTTGACCGTTAGTTTGCGGGTGATAGACATAAGCATAATCGAGCTTGATGCCCATGTTGCTGCACCAAAGTTTTACCTCGTCGGCTGTAAAGTTTGAGCCGTTATCGGTGATGATGTTGTGGGGGACGCCATAACGGTGTACGACCCCGGATATGAAGTCTATCACTGGTCCGGATACGGCCGTTTTAACTGGTTTGGCTTCTATCCATTTGGTGAATTTGTCCACAATGACCAATAGGTATTTTTTCTTATGGCTTCCCCCTTTAAGGGGTCCGATCATATCAAGCCCCCAGACCGCAAAGGGCCAAGTGATGGGGATTGTTTGGAGAGCGGTAGGCGGCATATGGCTTTGGTTTGCAAAAAGCTGGCAACCGACGCAACGTTGAACGAGGTCCTGTGCGTCTGCTCGGGCCGTCGGCCAGTAGAAACTTGTACAGAAGGCCTTGCTTACAAGGGCCCGGGCTGCGGCGTGATGGCCGCCAAGTCCAGCATGAATTTCTGCCAAAAGTTTCCGTCCTTCCTCTTCGGAGATGCACCTTTGAAGGACTCCGGTAGCGCTTTTCTTATAAAGCTCTCCCTCGTGGACCTTGTAGGCTTTATACCGCCGCACAATGCAGCGCGCCTCATTTGGGTCCTCGGGTAGTTCCTGCCTAGTTAGGTAGGCCAGGAATGGTTCTGTCCACGGGGCGATGACAGCCATTATCACGTGGGCGGAAGGTGTTATTTTGGTGGCAGAGCGTCCGATTATGTAAGAGTGTTCGGTATCTGGTCTTGTGGCCGGGTCCGGACTATTGTTACCGGTCTCTCCTTCCCATACCACGGATGGCTTAAACAGCCTTTCCAAGAAGATATTAGGTGGGACGGGGTCGCGCTTAGCGCTGATGCGGGCGAGGATATCCGCCGCCTGATTGTTTTCCCGGGCCACATGGTGGAATTCAAACCCCTTGAACTGAGCTGACATTTTGAGGACGGCGTTGCGATAATACGCCATTTTTTGATCCTTGGCGTCGAAGTCTCCATTTATTTGAGATATTGTGAGGTTCGAGTCCCCACGCACCTCCAGGCGTTAAATGCCCATGGAGACTGCCATCCGGAGACCATGTAGCAGGGCCTCATATTCTGCTGCGTTGTTGGAGTCTGTGTATAGTATTTGGAGTACGTATTGGACTGTATCTCCGGTGGGGGATGTCAGGACGACGCCAGTCCCCAGACCAGCCAGCATTTTAGAGCCGTCAAAGTGCATAATCCAATTGGAGTACGCGCCGTACTCTTTAGGGAGTTCGGCTTCTGTCCATTCGGCGACGAAATCAACCAGTACTTGTGACTTAATGGCTCGCCGTGGTTTGTATATTATGTCGAACGGGAGGAGCTCAATAGCCCATTTAGCAATCCGGCCCGTGGCCTCGCGGTTGTTTATTATGTCGTTGAGTGGTACTTCAGAGGCCACCGTAATTGAACACTCTTGAAAGTAGTGTCGTAGTTTCCGGGATGCCATGAAGACCGCGTATGCTATCTTTTGATAATGTGGGTATCGTGATTTGCATGGAGTGAGGACAGTGGATACATAGTATACCGGCTTTTGAAGCGGTAACTTATGTCCTTCCATCTCTCGTTCGACGATGAGCACTGCGCTTACAACTTGGTGTGTTGCCGCTATATATAACATCATTGGTTTGCCGACGTTAGGTGCGGCCAAGATTGAGTTTGTGGCCAGAATGGCTTTTATTTCTTCTAATCTGGCCGTGGCCGCATCCGTCCACTCGAAGTGTTCGGTGCATCGAAGAGGGCGATAAAGAGGCAGTGCCTTTTCTCCTAATCGGGAGATGAAGCGGCTTAAGGCAGCCACGCATCCAGTTAGTTTCTAGATTTGCTTGAGGTCTGTTGGGATGACCAACTATGACATAGCTCAGATTTTAGCCGGATTTGCTTCGATTCCTCTGTTGGAGATGATGAAGCCTAAGAGCTTTCCGGCGGGCACGCCGAAGACGCATTTTTCCGGATTGAGCTTAATGTCGTATGTTCGGAGATTGTCGAACGTGAGCCTCAAGTCGTCTATTAAGGATTCGACGTGTCTGGTTTTAATGACCACATCGTCTACATATGCCTCCACTGTTTTGCCAATCTATGTCTCCAAGCATCTCTGAATCATGCGTTGATAGGTTGCACCGGCATTCTTGAGCCCGAAAGGCATGGTGTTAAAACAGAAGGGGCCGTATGGAGTGATAATGCCGTTGCGGCTTGATCGGACTCCGCCATCTTAATTTGATGGTATCCGGAGTATGCGTCGAGGAAACACAATGAGTCGTGTCCTGCGGTAGCATCGATAATTTGATCGATGCGAGGGGGGGGGGGGAAGGGATCCTTTGCGCAAGCCTTATTAAGGTCCTTGAAGTCGACGCATAGGCGCTAGGATTTGTCCTTCTTTGGTACCATCACCAGGTTTGCTAGCCAGTCCGGATGTTTTATTTCTCAAATGAATCCGGCCTCCAGTAACTTGGCTAGCTCTTCTCCCATGGCTTGTCGCTTAGGCTCAGAGAAGCACCGAAGAGTTTGCTTGACCGGCTTGAATCCCCTTAGGATGTTAAGGCTATGCTCGGCCAGCCTGCGTGGGATTCCTGGCATGTCTGAAGGATGCTAGGCGAAGATGTCCCAATTCACGCGCAAGAACTCCCGTAGTGCGGGCGTCTACTGTGGGGTTTAACTGATCCCCGATGGATGCTGTTTTTGTAGGGTCCATTGGATGGACTTGGAATTTGACTATTTCATTCGTTGGTTTAAAAGAGGTGGACCTAGATCTTTTGTCGAGTATCACGTCGTCCCTGTCCACTGTGGAGCGCAGCGCAGTTAATTCCTCGGCCGCGAGGGCTTCGGATAACGCCTCGAGGGCCAGTGCGGCTGTTTTATTTTCGGCGCAGAGTGCTATGTCCGGATCACTAGCTAGAGTGATGATTCCATTGGGTCCGGGCATTTTGAGCTTCATGTACCAGTAATGGGGTATAGCTTGGAAGATCGTGAATGCCTCCCGCCCTAGAAGGGCGTGGTATCCGCTATTGAACGGGGCCACTTGGAATGTGATTTCTTCGGACCTATAATTCTCCGGCGTGCCGAATACCACATCTAGTGTGATTTTCCCAGCACATCGTGCCTCCCGACTAGGGATGATTCCTCTGAAGGTCGTGTTGCTTTGCTCAATGCGGCTTCTGTCTACTTCCATTTTTCGAAGAGTCTCCTCATAGATGAGGTTTAATCCGCTGCCGCCGTCCATGAGCACTTTAGTAAGCCGGAAGCCGTCCACAATTGGACTAAGGACCAAGGCGGCTGGTGCTCGGGCTATTCGGAATTTAGGTTCGTCACTGGCATTGAAGGTGATAGCCGTATCGCTCCATGGATTTATTGCTGCTACGTGGCAGACTTCGGCAAGGCTGCGGAGTGCTCGCTTATGCCTATTATTTGAGGCGAAGGTTGTCAATATTGTATTGTTGTTCTCCACGGGATGGTGCTCTGCGGTATTGTTGATGAGGAGATCCTCACCGCTCTTGGCCACCTGCCGGAGTACCCAACATGCTCTAAGGCTGTGTGTTGGCATGGTATCCGTTGTACTGTGAATTTTGCATGGCCCATTAAGCCATCCCTCCAATACAGTTCCATGCCCTGTAGTGGGCTTTTGCTTCTTTGTAATTGGATCGGGTGACTTACGAGAATACACCCTTTTAGTTCGGACTGGGGGTTTTGTCAGAGCCGGAGGATCCCAAAATTTTGTTTGGGTTTTCCATGCGCTTTCCATCGCACAATACTTCCGTACTATGGCCGCCAAGTCAGCGAAGTGTGCTATGTCATGGCGACTGATGGCGTTGAGGATTCCCCTGTCCGTGCAATTTTTGCAAAAGAATGAAATTGCGTCTTCCTCGCGACAGTCCTTAACCTTGCTCATTACAAGGAGGAATCTGGCCCAATAGTGGTGTACTGTCTCTTGGGGCTCTTGTCTAATGTGGGAAAGATCACTTATGCCTGGGTGGGTGGGTAGATTTAGGTCCGAACCCTGACTCGATCTGAGACCCAGGGGCGGAGGAGTTTCCGATCTTGGAAGTTCAGGCTCTGGGATGTTGCCCGCTAGGTCTGGCCCGTTGTCTGACTCTAGGTTCAAGGCTTGGGCCATGTCCTCCCGTAGACGGGTATCCGGCTCGGAGAGCTCGGGAATCTGGACATAGTTCGTCCTCAAGATGGAGGAAGAATCGCTGAGTTGCTCCTCCACCACTGCTATCTGATGGGTGACCGGCGGAGAGTTAATCTCCCTTTGGTCAGGTTTAAGCCCAATCCGATCATAGTCCGTAGCAACTCCCAAAGCAGGGATGCGATCCAAGAGCTCGTTCAAGGAGGAGAGCTCCATTGGATCCATCTGCTCGGCGAATCCCGAGCCGACGCGGAGGCGGTTTTTGATGACCCGAGAGGTCATCATCGGTGCAGCAGCCGAACGGGCAGTCATGATGAAGTCGCCTAGTCGGAGAGTTTGGCCTACAGCCAAGGCTCCCCCGGAGGTGATGTTGTCCTTGACAACAAGACGAGCCATCAAGCCTTATGGTGACGACACAGTGGAACTCTCAATGAAAGCACCAATGTCGGTGTCAAAACCGGCGGATCTCGTGTAGGGGGTCCCGAACTGTGCGTCTAAGGCGGATGGTAACAGGAGGCGGGGGACACGATGTTTACCCAGGTTCGGGCCCTCTCGATCGAGGTAATACCCTACTTCCTGCTTGATTGATCTTGATGATATGAGTATTACAAGAGTTGATCTACCACGAGATCGTAGAGGCTAAACCCTAGAAGCTAGCCTATGGTATGATTGTTGTTGTCCTACGGACTAAACCCTCCAGTTTATATAGACACCGGAGGGGGCTAGGGTTACACAGAGTCGGTTACAAGGGAGGAGATCTACATATCCGTATTGCCAAGCTTGCCTTCCACGCCAAGGAGAGTCCCATCCGGACACGGGACGAAGTCTTCAATCTTGTATCTTCATAGTCCAACAGTCCGGCTAAAGGATATAGTCCAACTGTCCGAGGACCCCCTAATCCAGGACTCCCTCACCGTCCGTGAGGGGGGGCACAACCCGGAGACGTGTGCTGCCTCTTCAGACATGCCAGCACACCACCCTGCATGTATGAGGGCCCGGTGCGATGCTCCGGTGTCATTGCTACCCCCTAGGGCCCCCGTCCCGCCTAACGGTGGAGCGGTTGACCACGAGATCTAGCCCTTTGACTTTCCACAGACGGGCTTTGACCAGTGGACCTCTCAACCCGGTTGTGTTAGTTCAGCCCATAGGAACACCTGGGAGCAACATCCGGGACAAACCCACAACAGGATCCTCTCCGTGTAGACCCGACACGTCTGTTTCCCCCCTCCAGGTGCCGGCGGCGGCGCCGTCCATTAGGGGGGCCACACCCCGGAGACGCGTGCCGCTGCTACCTCTTGAGCACTGCGTTGGTTTTCCCTTGAAGAGGAAAGGGTGATGCAGTAAAGTAGCGTAAGTATTTCCCTCAGATTTTGAGAACCAAGGTATCAATCCAGTAGGAGACTACGCTCGAGTCCCACGCACCTACACAAACAAATAAGAACCTCGCAACCAACGCGATAAAGGGGTTGTCAGTCCCTTCACGGTCACTTACGAGAGTGAGATCTGATAGAGAAGATAAGATAATATTTTTGATATTTTATGGTAAAGAGTAAAACTAAAGAAAGCAAAATAAACGGTAATAGAAATAGCTTGTTGACGGAAGATTAATATGATGGAAAATAGACCTCGGGGCCATAGGTTTCACTAGTGGCTTCTCTCAAGATAGCATAAGTATTACGGTGGGTAAACGAATTACTGTCGAGCAATTGATAGAATTGAGCATAGTTATGAGAATATCTAGGTATGATCATGTATATAGGCATCACGTCCGTGACAAGTAGACCGACTCCTGCCTGCATCTACTACTATTACTCCACACATCGACCGCTATCCAGCATGCATCTAGAGTATTAAGTTCATAAGAACAGAGTAACGCTTTAAGCAAGATGACATGATGTAGAGGGATAAACTCATGCAATATGATATAAACCCCATCTTTTTATCCTCGATGGCAACAATACAATATGTGTCGTTTCCCCTACTGTCACTGGGATCGAGCACCGCAAGATTGAACCCAAAGCTAAACACTTCTCCCATTGCAAGAAAGATCAATCTAGTAGGCCAAACCAAACTGATAATTCGAAGAGACTTGCAAAGATAACCAATCATACATAAAAGAATTCAGAGGAGATTCAAATATTGTTCATAGATAATCTTGATCATAAACCCACAATTCATCGGATCTCGACAAACACACCGCAAAAGAAGAGTTACATCAAATAGATCTCCAAGAGAATCAAGGAGAACTTTTTATTGAGATCCAAAGAGAGAGAAGAAGCCATCTAGCTAATAACTATGGACCCGAAGGTCTAAGGTAAACTACTCACACATCATCGGAGAGGCTATGGTGTTGATGTAGAAGCCCTCCGTGATCAATGCCCCCTCCGGCGGAGCGCTGGAAAAGGCCCCAAGATGGGATCTCACGGGTACAGAAGGTTGCGGCGGTGGAAATAGGGTTTTTCGCTCCTCTGCGGATGGTTTAGGGGTACGTAGGTATATATAGGAGGAAGAAGTAGGTCGGTGGAGCTACGAGGGGCCCATGAGGGTGGAGGGCGTGCCCCCCTGCCTCATGGCCTCCTCGGTGATTTCTTGACGTCCACTCCAAGTCCTCTGGATTACGTTTGTTCCAAAAATAACTCTCCCGAAGGTTTTATTCCGTTTGATATTCCTTTTCTGCGAAACACTGAAATAGGCAAAAAAACAGCAATTTGGGCTGGGCCTCCGGTTAATAGGTTAGTCCCAAAAATAATATAAAAGTGTATAATAAATCTCATTAAACATCCAAAACAGAATATATAATAGCATGGAACAAATTATAGATACGTTGGAGACGTATCAAGCATCCCCAAGCTTAATTCCTGCTCGTCCTCGAGTAGGTAAATGATAAAAACAGAAATTTTGATGTGGAATGTTATTTAGCATAATTTTCAATGTAATTCTCTTATTTGTGGTATGAATACTCAGATCCGAAGGATTCAAGATAAAAGTTTAATATTGACATAAAAATAATAATACTTCAAGCATACTAATAAAGCAATCATGTCTTCTCAAAATAACATGGCCAAAGAAAGTTATCCCTACAAAATCATATAGTCTGGCTATGCTCTATCTTCACCACACAAAATATTTAAATCATGCACAACCCGATGACAAGACAAGCAATTGTTTCATACTTTTGATGATCTCAAACTTTTTCAATCTTCACGCAACACATGAGCGTGAGCCATGGACATAGCACTATATGTGGAATAGAATGGTGGTTGTGGAGAAGACAAAAAGGAGAAGATAGTCTCACATCAACTAGGCGTATCAACGGGCTATGGAGATGCCCATTAATAGATATCAATGTGAGTGAGTAGGGATTGCCATACAACGGATGCATTAGAGCTATAAGTGTATGAAAGCTCAACAATGAAAATTAAGTGGGTGTGCATCCAACTTGCTTGCTCACGAAGACCTAGGGCAATTTGAGGAAGCCCATCATTGGAATATACAAGCCAAGTTCTATAATGAAAAATTCCCACTAGTATATGAAAGTGACAAAACAAGAGACTCTCTATCATAAAGATCATGGTGCTACTTTGAAGCACAAGTGTGGAAAAAGGATAGTAGCATTGTCCCTTCTCTCTTTTCTCTCATTTTTTGGGCCTTTTCTCTCTCTCTTTTTTTGGCCTCTTTTTTTTAGTCCGGAGTCTCATCCCGACTTGTGGGGGAATCATAGTCCCCATCATCCTTTCCTCACTTGGGACAATGCTCTAATAATGATGATCATCACACTTTTATTTACTTACAACTCAAGTATTACAACTCAATACTTAGAACAAAATATGACTCTATGTGAATGCCTCCGGCGGTGTACCGGGATATGCAATGAATCAAGAGCGACATGTATGAAGATAATGAACGGTGGCTTTGCCACAAATACAATGTCAACTACATGATCATGCAAAGCAATATGACAATGATGGAACGTGTCATAGTAAACGGAACGGTGGTAAGTTGCATGGCAATATATCTCGGAATGGCTATGGAAATGCCATGATAGGTAGGTATGGTGGCTGTTTTGAGGAAGGTATATGGTGGGTGTATGATACCAGCGAAAAGTGCACGGTATTAGAGAGGCTAGCAATGGTGGAAGGGTAAGAGTGCGTATAATCCATGGACTCAACATTAGTCATAAAGAACTCATATACTTGTTGAAAAAATCTATTAGTTATCAAAACAAAGTATTACGCACATGCTCCTAGGGGGATAGATTGGTAGGAAAAGACCATCGCTCTTCCCCGACCGCCACTCATAAGGAAGACAATCAATAAATAAATGATGCTCCGACTTCATCACATAACGGTTCACCATACGTGCATGCTACGGGAATCACAAACTTTAACACAAGTATCTCTCAAATTCACAACTACCCAATTAGCATGACTCTAATATCACCATCTTCATATCTCAAAACAATTATCAAGTATCAAACTTCTGTTAGTATTCAATGCACTTATAAGAAAGTTTTTTTTACTAATCTTGGATGCCTATCATATTAGGACTAATTTCACAATTAAAGCAAATTACCATGCTGTTTCGTAGGACTCTCAAAATGATATAAGTGAAGCATGAGAGAACAATAGTTTCTATAAAACAAGCCACCGCCGTGCTCTAAAAGATATAAGTGAAGCACTAGAGCAAAAACTATATAGCTCAAAAGATATAAGTGAAGCACATAGAGTATTCTAATAAATTCCGAATCATGTGTGTCTCTCTCAAAAGGTGTGTAAAGCAAGGATGATTGTGGTAAACTAAAAATAAAAGACTCAAATCATACAACACGCTCCAAGCAAAACACATATCATGTGGTGAATAAAAATATAGCTCCAAGTAAAGTTACCGATGGACGAAGACAAAAGAGGGGATGCCTTCCGGGGCATCCCCAAGCTTTGGCTTTTTGGTGTCCTTAGATTTACCTTGGGGTGCCTTGGGCATTCCCAAGCTTAAGCTCTTGCCACTCCTTGTTCCATAATCCATCAAATATTTACCCAAAACTTGAAAACTTCACAACACAAAACTTAACAGAAAATCTCATGAGCTCCGTTAGCGAAAGAAAACAAAACACCACTTCAAGGCACTGTATTGAACTCATTCTTTATTTATATTGGTGTTAAACTTACTTTATTCCAACTTCTCTATAGTTTATAAACTATTTTACTAGCCATAGACTCATCAAAATAAGCAAACAACACACGAGAAACAGAATCTGTCAAAAACAGAACAGTCTGTAGTAATCTGTAACTAACGCAAACTTCTGGATCTCCAAAAATTCTACCAAAATAGGAAGACCTAGATAATTTGTTTATTGATCTTCTGCAATTGGAATCAATATTTTATCACGTTCTGGTGATTCTTAACAATTGTTTTCGTGAACAGAAAGTTTCTGGAATTTTCAGCAAGATCAAATAACTATCATCCAAGAAGATCCTATAGGTTTAACTTCGCACAAACACTAATTAAAACATAAAAACACATCTAACCAGAGGCTAGATCAAATATTTATTCCTAAACAGGAGCAAAAAGCAAAAAACTAAAAAATAAATTGGGTTGCCTCCCAACAAGCGCTATCATTTAACGCCCCTAGCTAGGCATAAAAGCAAGGATAGATCTAGGTATTGCCATAATAATGTAAGGAAATCGGAAAACTCGCTTCGTATTCTCTACGTTCATAGCAGCAAGTCTGTCCTTTGGGCAAGAAAACAGTACATCAAAGGCGGTTAAATTTATAGGACAAAAGTTCCCAAGATCAAGCCTTCGGGAGTATGGGTTCCTCCCTTGGCCCCTTATATTCTGCACAACCAATTCATCATTACAAGTTTTTTGACAAAAAAGTAAAATGAGTCTTTGCTCAAGCAAGAAAACCTAACCATTATTAATGAATAGCAAAGTCTATCATTAAGTTCAGAAATTCTATCAACTAAAACATCGGTAGGAAACCTTTTTCTAAGGTTTTCATTATAGGCAACATGATCCAAAGATTGTAAACACATTATGTCTTCTTGATTAAAAAGGATAGCTACTATGGGAGGATGGCCAGCATCCACCCTATAATGCGCAAAAATTTCTTTAGCCTCTTTCATTATAAATCTGAACTCATGGGCCAAAAAGATAGTAGCGGCACGCTTAACAGAAGAGTACTCAATATTGGAAAATTCTAGGAAAATACTTTGTATGCAAGGATGCATATGGAGAAATTGCCTTTCAAGTTCAACTACGAGCAAGGATATCGCATCCGCAAGGCTACTAGTTCTGTGAAGAATAGAGCCACCCATGATGGGCAAAGCACCGGCACAAGTAAAGAAATCTTGAATAACTCCTTTCCCAATAATATTACCACTACCGACTCGAAACCTTTTAGTGTGCAAGATAGTAGGTTCCTCAAGAGGATCCTCGAAGGCATAAAGTTTACCATGTTATTATTATTGCCTTCATTAGCGATAACCTCCCCAGATTCAGACATGGCAAAAGAAAGGCGAGTGGAAGAGAAGCGAACGGAAAAAGAGGGCGAATGAAACGGCAAGGGTGAAGTGGGGGAGAGGAAAACGAGAGGAAAATGGCAAATAATGTAATGCGAGGGATAAGAGTTTGTGATGGGTACTTGGTATGTATTGACTTGTGCATAGACTCCCCGGCAACGGCGCCAGAAATGGCTCGTTGTCGGGAAATCAAATCTTGACTTGACTTGGCGCGAATCTCCCCGGCAACGGCGCCAGTAATCCTTCTTGCTACCTCTTGAGCACTGCGTTGGTTTTCCCTTGAAGAGGAAAGGGTGATGCAGTAAAGTAGCGTAAGTATTTCCCTCAGTTTTTGAGAACCAAGGTATCAATCCAGTAGGAGACTATGCTCGAGTCCCACGCACCTACACAAACAAATAAGTAAATAACAAAATATTCCGGGATTCATAGAGAAGATAAGATAATATTTTTGGTAATTTTATGGTAAAGAGTAAAAGTAAAGAAAGCAAAATAAACGGTAATAGATATAGCTTGTTGACGGAAGATTAATATGATGGAAAATAGACCCGGGGGCCATAGGTTTCACTAGTGGCTTCTCTCAAGATAGCATAAGTATTACGGTGGGTAAACGAATTACTGTCGAGCAATTGATAGAATTGAGCATAGTTATGAGAATATCTAGGTATGATCATGTATATAGGCATCACGTCCGTGACAAGTAGACCGACTCCTGCCTGCATCTACTACTATTACTCCACACATCGACCGCTATCCAGCATGCATCTAGAGTATTAAGTTCATAAGAACAGGGTAACGCTTTAAGCAAGATGACATGACGTAGAGGGATAAACTCATGCAATATGATATAAACCCCATCTTTTTATCCTCGATGGCAACAATACAATACGTGTCGTTTCCCCTACTGTCACTAGGATCGAGCACCGCAAGATTGAACCCAAAGCTAAGCACTTCTCCCATTGCAAGAAAGATCAATCTAGTAGGCCAAACCAAACTGATAATTCAAAGAGACTTGCAAAGATAACCAATCATACATAAAAGAATTCAGAGGAGATTCAAATATTGTTCATAGATAATCTTGATCATAAACCCACAATTCATCGGATCTCGACAAACACACCGCAAAAGAAGAGTTACATCAAATAGATCTCCAAGAGAATCGAGGAGAACTTTGTATTGAGATCCAAAGAGAGAGAAGAAGCCATCTAGCTAATAACTATGGACCCGAAGGTCTGAGGTAAACTACTCACACATCATCGGAGAGGCTATGGTGTTGATGTAGAAGCCCTCCGTGATCAATGCCCCCTCCGGCGGAGCGCCGGAAAAGGCCCCAAGATGGGATCTCACGGGTACAGAAGGTTGCGGCGGTGGAAATAGGGTTTTTGGCTCCTCTGCGGATGGTTTAGGGGTACGTAGGTATATATAGGAGGAAGAAGTAGGTCAGTGGAGCTACGAGGGGCCCACGAGGGTGGAGGGCGCGCCCAAGGGGGTAGGCGCGCCCCCCTGCCTCGTGGCCTCCTCGGTGATTTCTTGACATCCACTCCAAGTCCTCTGGATCACGTTTGTTCCAAAAATAACTCTCCCGAAGGTTTCATTCCGTTTGGACTCCGTTTGATATTCCTTTTCTGCAAAACACTGAAATAGGCAAAAAACAGCAATTTGGGCTGGGCCTCCGGTTAATAGGTTAGTCCCAAAAATAATATAAAAGTGTATAATAAAGCCCATTAAACATCCAGAACAGAATATATAATAGCATGGAACAATAAAAAATTATAGATACGTTGGAGACGTATCAGCTGCCTCTTCAGACATGCCACCACACCTCCCGGCATGTATAAGGGCCCGGTGCGACGCTCCGGTGGCATTGCTACCCCCCAGGGCCCCCGTCCTGCCTAACGCTGGGGCGGTTGACCACGAGATCTAGCCCTTTGACTTTCCATGGACGGGCTTTGACCAGTGGACCTCTCCACCCGATTATGTTAGGTCGGCCCATAGGAACACCTCGGAGCAACATTCGGGCCAAACCCACAGCAACATCCCCTCCGTGTAGACCCGACGCGTCCGTTTTCCCCTTCCAGGTGCCGGCGGCGGCGCCGTCCATGAGGAGGGGCACACCTCGGAGACGCGTGCCGCCTTTTCAGACATGCCACACACCACCCCGCATGTATGAGGGCCCGGTGCGACGCTCCGGTGGCATTGCTACCCCCAGGGCTCCCGTCCCGCCTAACCCTGGAGCGATTGACCACGAGATCTAGCCCTTTGACTTTCCACGGACGGGCTTTAACCAGTGGACCTCTCCACCCGGTTGTGTTAGGTCAGCCCATAGGAACACTTGGGAGCAACATCCTGGCCAAACCCACAGCAAGATCTCGTCCATGTAGACCCGACGCGACCGTTTCCCCCCTCCAGGTGCCGGCGGCGGCGCCGTCCGTGAGGGGGCCCACACCCTAGAGACGCGTGTCGCCTCTTCAGACATGCCACCACACCACCCGGTTGTGGTAGGTCATCCCATATAAACATTTGGGAGCAACGTCCCCTCCGTATAGACCCAATGCGGTTGTTTCCCCCTCCAGGTGTCGGTCAGCAGCGGCGCCGTCCATGAGGGGGGTCACACCCCTCCATATAGAATCGAAAAGTAAGGTATTTATGCTTATATTAACACATGCTACATGTAAGTTAATCAAATAATAATACGTAAAAAAACATAAAAAATTCTATATGAAATGCAAAAAGAAAAAAAACTATGTCGTCGGCATAGCTGAGGCCAGGGGTAGATGGACGGCGCCGCGGATCGATGACGTTGGCATAGATGATGGTCGGTGCACCTCGGACGATGACGTGGCATGTGCATCTATGCCGACGGCCGCGGGCATAGATCGGACGCCGTTAGCCGCACATCACGAGCGGGGACACCGGGCCCGCAACTATGCCGACGGCCCATGTATGCCGACGGCCGCTGTAGGCGTAGGCTAGCCTAAGCCGACGGCTCATATGTGCCAACGGGGGCCGTCGGCATAGCTCGGGATAGCCCGACGGCCTGGGTACGCCGACGGCCTGGATCCGGTTGTCGGCATATCCTGGACTAGGCCGGCTGGGGCAGTCGACATATATATGGCCGTCGGCACCGGGCCCTATTCCGGTAGTGAAGGAAGAGCATCCACTTCACATGGGGCAAGGGAGAAGAGTTGGACATATCTCTTTGGAATGTTCAGGAACTGACCAAAATTAGAACCTTCTTTTGGCAGCTCGCTAAACACTCACTTCCGACGGAAGATGTGCACCATAACAGAAACATGAGCTACGCTGAAAATTATAAAATGTGTGGCAATATCCACTCAAAGAAACATTCTCGAATTGAGTGCAAAACAGTGGAGCTACCCTATCGACAATCTGAGGCACTTTGGGCAGTCACCTTGTGGGAAATATGGACATCAAGGAGGAAGACAATTTGGAACCTTTCCCTTAATTATGTGAAAAGGATATAAATCACAACAAAGGCCACATGACCTCACGACTCCAACACAAGAAAGGGAGGAAAAGGACCAGTGAGTTCACCAACTCTGTTCACACATGAACACGTAATTGTGTTCCCCTGGTGTCCACCACGATACACGAGACACGTCACGAGGGGGGGGCTCATCGAGAGCACAGTACACAAGACATGCTAACGAGAGCTTCCGAGGACTTGAAACCCTACACGTCCGTGAGGGACCATCAGAGAACCTCAAACAACATCAGGAAATAAGTACCCAAATACAATAACGAATAGATAAACCTACTTGAGAAATTGTTTCCCATGCTACCTACAATCTAAACCCCTGCCTAAGAAATTGTTTCACATGCCACCTAAAATATAAATCCAATGGGCAGTGGCCAAACTTATCTGCACCATCAAACCATTTTAAAGGGTCAAACAAGCAATCACATTGTTCCAACAAGCAATTTAGCTCTCAATCATACCTCAAAGGCATTCAAGACAAAAGCTAGCCCGACGTACCTCACAGCTAATAGGAATGCCATGAGAGAAATGTTGTGTAACAAAAATGAAAATAGCAACCATAGTAACAGTAGCAGGGTTTAGAAAACTGCTTCATTTTTAATAGAACCAAACCAACATTGTTTTTAGCCAAACAGTAGCAGGGATCAAGAACGTGGGGAGACGCCGTCCTGCGGAGAAGAGAAAGAGGCAAAGAGATGGTTAGATGTGCGGCTAGAGGAGAGGCAGCGACGGCAATAGGAGAGAGACGAAGGGGAGGATGAGGGTCACAACGACGGTGGAGCGCATGGAAGAATGGAAGAGGTGAATGGTGTTGAGTATCGTGATTAGTTAGGAAACATAAGATAGACTAGGAATTATTCTGGCTTGTCTTGTACTCCAAGTTGATCATGTACTCCTATATATATGCCCACGAGGCTCAAGCAATACAAGAACTATTCCACCAAACCCCTCTCTCCCTTCTAACATGGTATCAGTTTCTGGGTTTCTAAACCCTAGCCACCGCCGCTTCCGCACCCGCGCGCCGCCCCTGGGGCGGTCGGCCTCCATGATCGCCACCGGGTGGCTGCGCCGCCCGTACCTAGGGTTCGTCCGCCGGTCGTGTTGACCGGCTGCCCTAGAGAGTCTTTTCCTCGAGACCTTGCAATGGGGTTTTCTCTCTCCCGCCGGTTATCTTGATCGGCAGTTTCTTTTTGGTTTTCCGATCTAATCTTGATCGGTTTGCGTCGCCCACCGCCGCCGTCGACCCCGTGCGCCTCTACTCCAACACCGGCGCGATCGGCTGGCTTCTTCACCGACCCGGCGGCCTCGCGCGCCGGCCCGCCCGTCGATCTATGCTGGCCGTCACTGCCCTGCTCCGACCGGGACTCCTGCATCACCCCGACCCGGCGGCCTCGCGTCATGCAGCGGCCAATCATAGCCGCCCTGCTGCCCGCCGTCGCCGGCTTCATCTCGGACTCCGCCGCCATCCCACCAGCACCAAGCGGCGTCCCCAACCTCGCGCGCGGTCGGATTGATCACCTGCCCGCCACCGCGATCCGCCTCAGCTACGTTGTGCGACCGACTTGGCCCGTTGATTGCGCGCCTTCGCAGGCCCCGTGAAGATCATCCCCGAGTTCAGTGCGCCTCTCCACCGATCGAGCATTGGGCAGCCACTGTGTCGCCCCGTCGGGCCGCAGCGCCGCCGCCCCGTGGTTCTTCCCACGACTACATCGACCCGCACGCTGCCGCTGCGTCACCCCTTTGGGCCATAGTGCCGCGGCCCGCGGTCTACCGCCGCCCCAAGTATGTCCGCTCCAGGTCGTCTTCGTGGCAGCACCGACCCTCGCGTTGCCACTGCGACACCCCATCGGGTCATAGCGAGCGTGGCACGCGGTCTCCCCCGTCGCCCGAGGCCGTCCCCGCGGCTGCACCGACTAGCGCGCCGCCGTTGGGTCGCCCCTTTGGGCCGGAGCGCCACGGCCCGTGGTCCCAGCCGTCGCCCCGAGGTCTTCCCGCCGTCGCCCCGACCTGCCCGCCGCCACTGCGTCGCTCCTTCGGGCCGTAGCGTCGCGGCCCGCGGCCCACTCTGCCGTCACCGTGCCTCGACTTCTGAAAGTGCAACTATCCCTAGGTGGTTTCGGTAATTCCTAACAACATATAGCTCATTGAGCTAATACTATTTCAAGATAAATATTTCAGGAAAGCTCAATGATTGGCATGACATGGATTAGAAATGTGGACCCCTCAAAATGCTAAGGACAAAGGATTGGCTCAAGCTCAAAAGCTCAAGACTCTACATTTTACTTTTAGTGATCCAAGATCACATTGAGTCCATAGGAAAAGCCAATACTATTAAAAGGGGATGAGGTGGTTCTTAATGAGTTACTTGCTCGAAATGCTTAGTGATATGCTCCAAAATCCTCAACCACTTTCCCATATCCACATATGTCCCAAACCAAAAGTCAAACTCGGCCCCACCGAAACTGTCTATCCGGCGCCACCGAGTTCGCAATGCAAACTCTCTGTTTCCCCTTCGTAACGTTTCGGTCTCACCGAGATGAGCGAATCGGTCCCACCGAGTTTGTCTGACCAACTTTCTGGTTAGTTTATTACCAAAATCGGTCCCACCGAGTTTGTGTAATCGGTATCACCGAGATTACGTTATGCCCTAACCCTAATGATATCGGACTCACCGAGTTGACATGTCGGTCCCGCCAAAAATCCTAACGTTCACATTTTGAACTAAGTCGGTCTGACCGAGTTTCATTATTCGGTCCCACCGAGTTTGGTGATTTGTGTGTAACGGTTAGATTTTGTGTGGAGGCTATATATACCCCTCCACCCACTCTTCATTCGCGGAGAGAGCCATCAGAACATGCCTACACTTCCATCATACATTTTCTGAGAGAGAACCACCTACTCATGTGTTGAGGTCAAGATATCTCATTCCAACCATATGAATCTTGATCTCTAGCCTTCTCCAAGTTGCTTTCCACTCAAATCATCTTTCCACCAAATCCAAATCTGTGTGAAAGAGAGTTGAGTGTTGGGGAGACTATCATTTGAAGCACAAGAGCAAGGAGTTCATCATCAACACACCATCTATTACCTTTTGGAGAGTGGTGTCTCCTAGATTGGTCACTTGGGAGCCTCCGTCAAGATTGTGGAGTTGAACCAATGAGTTTGTATGGGCAAGGAGATCGCCTACTTCGTGAAGATCTACCCTAGTGAGGCAAGTCCTTCATGGGCGATGGCCATGGTGGGATAGACAAAGTTGCTTCTTCATGGACCCTTCGTGGGTGGAGCCCTCCGTGGACTCGCGCAACCGTTACCCTTCGTGGGTTGAAGTCTCCATCAACGTGGATGTACGATAGCACCACCTATCGGAACCACGCCAAAAATCTTCGTGTCTACATTGCGTTTGCTCCCTCCAAACTCCTCCCTTTACCTTCAGGTGCAATGTTTTACATTCCGCTGCTATACTCTTAGACTTGCATGTGTAGGTTGGTTGCTTGACTAGTGCTAAGTTGCTAAAATCGCCAAGACTTAAAATTGGGAAAAGGCTAGATTTTTATTTGGTCAAGTAGTCTAATCACCCCCCCCCCCCCCCTCTAGACATACTTTCGATCCTACAAGTGGTATCAGAGCTTTGGTCTCCATTTGCCTTGATTTTCGTAGCTTTTGGTGATCATAGCCTTGGTTTCACAACCTAGGAGAGTATGGCGTCTAGCGAGGGAAACTACCACCATAGAGGTCCTTACTTTGATGGTAGTAATTTTGCTAGTTGGAAGCATAAGATGAAAATGCATATTCTTGGACATAACCCCACCGTTTGGGCTATTGTGTGTATTGGCTTGAAAGGTGAATTCTTTGATGGGAGAGAACCAAACCGTGAAGCTACAGCGGAAGAGTTGAAGATGCTGCAATACAATGCTCAAGCTTGTGATATTCTCTTCAACGGATTGTGCCCCGAAGAATTCAACAAAATCAGCCGTCTTGAGAATGCAAAGAAAATTTGGGATACTTTGATTGATATGCACGGAGGTACCGACTCCGTCAAGGAATCCAAATTGGATGTGCTTCAAAGTCAACTTGACAAGTTCAAAATGAAGGATGGTGAAGGTGTCGCTGAAATGTACTCTAGGCTTGCTCTCATCACAAATGAGATTGCCAGCTTAGGAAGTGAAGAGATGACCGATAGATTCATCGTCAAGAAGATCCTAAGAGCCTTGGATGGAAAATATGATACCGTGTGCACATTGATCCAAATGATGCCCAATTACAAAGATCTCAAGCCAACGGAAGTCATTGGAAGAATTGTTGCTCATGCGATGTCACTTAAGGATAAGGAAGAGCTCTACAACAAGTCAAGTGGTGCTTACAAAGCCTCATGTGATGCTCCCACATCATCAAGTGAGAAACAAACCTTCAATGAAGAATTGAGCCTAGTGGTGAAGAACTTCAACAAGTTCTACAAGAGTAGAAGCAAGGAGAGAAGTTCCAAGTCAAGGTCCTACAATGACAAAAGATCTTCAAGTCGTGAACGAAATTGCTACAATTGTGGAAGACCCGAACACTACTCAAATGAGTGTACGGCTCCCTACAAAAGAAGAGAAGATTCTCCCAAAAGAATAAGTAGAAGAGAAGAATCACCACCAAGAGAGAGAAGGAGTAGAGATGATCATTATGAACGTAGAACCTCTCGGAGAAGCAAGGATTCGGAAAGGAAGGACAAATCATCAAAGAGCTACACAAAACAAAGACATCAAGCCCACGTTGGTGAATGGGTATCCGGCTCCGACTCCGACCATCACTCCGAAAGAAGTTATCACTCCGACTCCGAATATACTCAAGATGAAGGTGTTGCCGGCCTAGCACTTGTGTCAACCAACTCCTACGACATATTTGACTCACCAAATGAAGGAATTGGAAGATGCTTCATGGCTAAAGGTCCAAAGGTAACACACCCCGAGTATGTTGATTTCAATAGTGATGAAGATGATTTGCTAGGAGATGATGATTTACTTGTTGACAACTCTAGTTATGAAAACTACGATGAACTTGCTAGTAATCATGATAATCAAGATAAAACGAATGACGATGATAAGAAGGTGATTGAGCGTCTAACTGAAGAACTAAACACTCTTAAGTTAGCTCATGAAATTACCTTGGAAGACCATCGAGAGCTTTTAAAGACTCATGAGAAGCTACGCTTTGAAAAGCTCAACCTTGAGCAAGAGCATGGGTTCTTAAAAGCAATCAATGATGAACTTCGCAAGAAAAGTTCTTCTTACATTGCCAAGCGTTTACTCTTGTCTACTTACATGCCACAAGTAAAATCTAGCAACAAGAGTAAGAAAGATTCTTCAACTAGTAGTAACAATAACCATGCTAAATCCAATATTGTTGCTTCTAGTAGTTCTCTTGATTCCACTAATGATTCTCTTAGCCAAGTTACTCTTGAGCAAGAAAATAGCTTATTGAAGGGAATTATAGAGAAAGGTGTTTGCAAGAGCCTTGACGGAAGTAAGCAATTTGAGGAAATTGTACGCAAGCAAGGAAGGCACCGGAAGAATCAAGGAATTGGTTTTGAACGAAAGTTCAATGCCAATGGAGTTGAGTGGGAAGAAGATCAATACCCCAAGACGAAGTTTGTTCCTCAACAAGAGAAGTATGATCCCACTTCTTTCCAAGGAACACAAGCTCAAGATGATCTTCCACCACAAGACCACAAGCAAAAAGGCAAGGACAAGCTTCAAGAGGAGATTGATGCATTTGAAGAAGCTCCCAAGGCCTTGGTCAAGTGGGTTCCCAAGACTACAACAAGTCATCAAGTACGGCTACAACTCCAAGGATTCCCATCAAGATGCTGTGGATCCCGAAGAAAAAGAACTAGAGAGTTCTTGAGGGTGACTCCGCCAACATACTTCACTCATATCTTTTGGCAAGGATATGTGCAAACAACTTCCATATCTTGCACTAGTCCAAGGAGTCACAAACCCTCTTGTTGGTAAGTCAAGGGACAAGTTAACCTAATGCTTTCATGGACATCATCTTATGAGAACATCACTCTATGTCTATGGATATCCTTATTTGTTCCTTGTGGGACTAACCCGTGTAGGTATTGAAAGTGCAACTTACTCCAATGGATTGCTCCAAATGATCTACATCAACATTGAGCATCTACATCTTCAACACCTACATGAAGTCATCATCGACAAAACCCAAGGTTAGTTCATCCCTCTTAGGGGCGATATCACATCTAGGGGGAGCTTTACTCTAACCAATTGAGCTAAAGCAACTCTAATGATGTGAACACAACAATGCTTTATGTAAAAGTGGTAACCCCACTTGTGCTTAAACGATGAGTATGACCTATGATCAAATGTTCTTATTTGACTCCTAAGTCAATATACTCATATATAGATGACCTAGTCATCGCCAAATTGCTTGATAGATGCTAGAGTGATTGTGCATGCTTTGTCACATATTTCATTTGCCATTTTATTGTGTGAGCATGTTGATTTCATATTTTACTCATTCGAGGACATCCATTTGTTGCTTTGATTGTTTGGCTTTTTCTCTTTTGCCAAATGGATGGACAAGAATGCCTAAGAACTCCCTCTAGCTATCTATGCTTTTCTCGTCTCAAACTCTATTCATGCTACATCACAAAGTTTGATCAAGTCGGATTCGAACCACTCTGTGTGAGGAGCACTTGAAGTCCCCAATTCGTCATAGACTTAAACTTCCGAAACCTCATTGTGCATTTCGGTATGACCGAGTCATCCACTTCGGTCACACCGAGTTCACTAAGTTGATCTAGGTTTTCTATCTCGGTGCAACCGATTTGAACTTTTCGGTCACACCGAGTTGCAGTAACCGCTTGCGATTCTGCATCTCGGTGCCACCGAGTTGTTCCACTCGGTCACACCGACGGGGTCGGGATATATAAACCCACGGGTGAGATTTTGGAAATTTCTTCAAACTCCTCAGCCCGCGCGTGTGTCCTGCTCTACCTCCTCGGGTCTCCGGATCGTCTCCTAGCCGCCAGCGACCTCCCACCGCTGGTTTCCGTCGCTTTCAAAGGATTTCTGCTCCGCCATTGCCGCCGTAGCGAGCTCCCGCTGAACTAGGGTATGGGTTCGACTCTATGTGCTATTCCTTTAACTCTGATTCATAGCACATTGCTTTGCCATGATCATGACCACGTATGCAAACAATCCATCCACTGAAAACTTCCTTTAAGTTAGATTGGATTTGAAAATTTAGGGTTAGGTCTCCGCCGAACTCATCTCGGACCGACTGAGTTGTAGAAATCGGTCTCACCGATTTGGCTCAGGCCATTGCACATGCGTTTCAGTCTAACCGAAAACTGCACATCGGTGCGACCGAGTTCGACTCTCTGTGAAACCCTAGCAGTCTCGGTGCCACCGAACTGTGACTCGATCTGACCGAGTTCACTAGTTTAGGCTCCAAAATTGCTTCGGTATCACCGAGTTTAACAGATCGGTAGCTCCGAAATGCTTTATGTGGAGAACTAAAACTAAGTTTCTGAGTCATCTGTTTTGCAAAAAATCTGCACTTTGTGATGCTCATCCACTCTACCTCATCTACATCTATTCACAGGGTTTGCTGTTAGTAAGATTGCCAAGATGTCTGACCAGAGTGATAGTCAGAACATATCTCAAGAACATGTGCAATTGAGTGAGGGTTCAGATCCCTCAAGCAGCCATGATGAGGGCAGTAGAAGCACACTTAGCAACTTGCCCAAGGCAGCCACCAGAACCAGGAAGAAGAGAACCTCAGATTCTGAGGATGAGGATTATGTGGCTGTTGAGGATGAGGCCACCTCAAAGAAGAAAGTGCTGAAGAAAGAATTTGGCACAGCTGCTGCAACAAAGCCAGGGATGCACAAGAAAGCACCTGCCAGAAGAATCCCAATGTCAAAGCCAAGGAAAGCTCCAACAGGAGAAACCATGAAATTCACCATAGAATCAGATGATGGTGAAGCAGCAGGAGATGACAAGAAAAAGAAGAGGGCAAGAACCACAACTGCAAAAGTTCTTGGAAAATCTACTATGCTAAGAGATTCTGAAGAAGAGGATGCTCCAGCACCCAAAGCTCAGAAGCTCATGGGAGATGCAATTAAGTCAGGGGTTGCTCCATCTAAGCCCAAGTCTGCTCCCAAAGCTCAAGCTCAGTAACCCCCAAAGATCAAGAGAAACACTAGAAGCATTCCTGCAGAAGAGAAGAACAAGGCCAAAGTGCCTCAAGCTGAAGAAGAGGATGATGAGTCTCTTATTTTGAGAAAACTGAAACCCAAGATTCCAGATCACAATGATGCACATCCAGTGGCTGAAGACATGCACATCAGAAAAGATGCTGGACTGAGATTGTGGAGACAGTCTGATCCCTATGCTGTGAGGAGAAGGACTGCAGTTGATTACAGATTTCATACCAAAGAACAACAAGACTTCTATGAGACAATTTTGCTTGACAAGAAGCCAATTGTATGTGACATGAGATGGGTTGATTGGGAATACATCAAGGAGAAGGAAGATCACTTCCCAAGAGTCTATGACAGCTTCAAAGCATGTGGAGTTGACAAATTTGTTGGGCAGAAGCTCACAAAATGGAATGATGAGCTGATCATGCAGTTCTACTCCACTGCTCACTTCTACCCAGATGGGAAGATCATATGGATGTTTGAAGGTACTAGGTACCAATCCACTGTTGAAGAATGGGGTCAAGCACAAGAGAAGAGAGCAAAAGCTAAAGCAGAGAAAGCTGCCAAGATGCCTAGTGTTGAGGAAGCATCTCAAGTTTTCCTGAAGAGCAAGCAAGATCAGCTTGCATATCTGATCCAATCTACACTGAGGATTGAGAAAGGCCTGGCCACCCTGACTCAAAACCAGGAGAGTCTGGAGAGGATCATAGAGACAAAATTTTATGAGCTTGATCTGAAGGTTACTGAGATCCAAACAGCAGTTGAGCAGCTCCAGGAGGATGCAGAAGAGAAGAAGGGGAAGGCAACTACTGATGCTTTTCAGCGAGTGCCTAGAGGTCAGAGGTCTGCTGCAGTGCCAGTATCAGATTCTAGAGCTACAACATCTGCACCAACAGCTACAACTTCAGTGCCACCTCCAGCAGCCACTCCAGCACCTCCAACTACATCAACAGATGCCTTTGTCCTTGGAGTTATCTCTACACCACCTCCCGAAGACCAAGCCTGAGAGACACATAGCACTATGCATTTTCAAACTTTTTGGTAACTTATTGCCAAAGGGGGAGAAATATGTATAGATCATAGGCTTCGAGAGAGTGTGTTTTGCCTTTTATCTCTCTTGTTTTTGGTTGAACCTCTTTTTTGCGCTTGGTTGATACTCTATGTGTTTGTCTGTGTGAGATACTTGTTTGATCATGTGATTGATCATATGCTACATTAATCCTTGCTTGGATGATGTTATCTCTTATACTCCATATATGATCATTCACTTTGCTTGGTGATCAGTGCATGCTTTTAATTTTTATCATTTTGAGCGCTCCACCAAGATGTATGTGACATTGAAGAGTGACCCATGATCCTAATCGATTGTGCATTTGCATTCAAAAGCAAATTTTAAATAATGCACAAATTTAGGGGAAGCTCTTGCTTATCACATACTTCTCAAAGCGGCGATGTATTTCAATCTTATGATCATTTGTTGAAGCTTTGATCTATATGTTGTCATCAATTACCAAAAAGGCGGAGATTGAAAGTGCAACTATCCCTGGGTCGTTTTGGTAATTCCTAACAACATATAGGTCATTGAGCTAATACTATTTCAAGATAAATATTTTCAGGAAAACTCAATGATTGGCATGGCATGGATTAGAAATGTGGACCCCTCAAAATGCTAAGGACAAAGGATTGGCTCAAGCTCAAAAGCTCAAGACTCTACATTTTACTTTTAGTGATCCAAGATCACATTGAGTCCATAGGAGAAGCCAATACTATTAAAAGGGGATGAGGTGTTGCTTAATGAGTTACTTGCTCGAAATGCTTAGTGATATGCTCCAAAATCCTCAACCACTTTCCCATATCCACATATGTCCCAAACCAAAAGTCAAACTCGGCCCCACTGAAACTTTCTATCCGGCGCCACCGAGTTCACAATGCAAACTCTCTGTTTCCCCTTCGTAACATTTCGGTCTCACCGAGATGAGCGAATCGGTCCCACCGAGCTTGCCTGACCAACTCTCTGGTTAGCTTATTACCAAAATCGGTCCCACCGAGTTTGTGTAATCGGTCTCACCGAGATTACGTTATGCCCTAACCCTAATGATACCGTTCTCACCGAGTTGACATGTCGGTCCCGCCGAAAATCCTAATGTTCACATTTTGAACTAAGTCGGTCTGACCGAGTTTCATTATTCGGTCCCACCGAGTTTGGTGATTTGTGTGTAACGGTTAGCTTTTGTGTGGAGGCTATATATACCCCTCCACCCACTCTTCATTCATGGAGAGAGCCATCAGAACATGCCTACACTTCCATCATACATTTTCTGAGAGAGAACCACCTACTCATGTGTTGAGGTCAAGATATCCCATTCCAACCATATGAATCTTGATCTCTAGCCTTCTCCAAGTTGCTTTCCACTCAAATCATCTTTCCACCAAATCCAAATCTGTGAGAGAGAGTTGAGTGTTGGGGAGACTATCATTTGAAGCACAAGAGCAAGGAGTTCATCATCAACACACCATCTATTACCTTTTGGAGAGTGGTGTCTTCTAGATTGGTTAGGTGTCACTTGGGAGCCTCCGTCAAGATTGTGGAGTTGAACCAATGAGTTTGTATGGGCAAGGAGATCGCCTACTTCATGAAGATCTACCCTAGTGAGGCAAGTCCTTCATGGGCGATGGCCATGGTGGGATAAACAAGGTTGCTTCTTCGTGGACCCTTCATGGGTGGAGCCCTCCGTGGACTCGCGCAACCGTTACCCTTCGTGGGTTGAAGTCTCCATCAACGTGGATGTACGATAGCACCACCTATCGGAACCACGCCAAAAATCTCCGTGTCTACATTGCGTTTGCTCCCTCCAAACTCCTCCCTTTACCTTCATGTGCAATGGTTTACATTCCGCTGCTATACTCTTAAACTTGCATGTGTAGGTTGGTTGCTTGACTAGTGCTAAGTTGCTAAAATCTGCCAAGACTTAAAATTGGGAAAGGCTAGATTTTTTATTTGGTCAAGAAGTCTAATCACCCCCGCTCTAGACATACTTCCGATCCTACAACTTCCCGTGGCATGTGCCGGGCCGCCTTCTTTGGCGTGGGAACGCCACCATCCGCTCCGGTCTTCGTAACGTTGTCAGGGTTCTTCGCCTACTTCGAGCACCGCCGCCGCGCTCATAACCTAGCCACCGGCGCCGCCGCTCTACTTTGGCCGCTACCCTTGTAGCCGCCGCCCGTCCACCTCGTCCGTGTTCGTCCAGCACCAGCCTGTCGCCAGTGTCGCCGTCATCTACCCCAACCACTTCGTCTACTCCGACAACCGCAGGCGACATCGGCCCCGCGCCGATTGGCGCTGCAACCGTCATCGAGTTCTTCTCTGCTGCCTCCTCCAACTTCTTTGACATGGCGTACAGCTCGTGCAGGTCCCAGTCTACGCATGCCCGGTGCTGGCAACACCGAAGCATGCCTTCGTCCACGACGTGTCCCCGGGCTTGGCTAGCCTGGTGCAGCGCTTCGTCAACTTCGTCTTCGTCCGTCTATGCATGCACGGTGCTGGCAACACCGACGCGTGCCTTCGTCCACGATGTGTCCCCGGGCTTGGCAAACCCGCCGCGACGCGTCGTTAACAACATCTTCTTCCCGGCGCACCACTACCTCGACACCACTGCGCCCATGCTAACTCGGCGCCCCCTTGCGCCCGCGGCTCCACGCGACTTCCTCGACACCGGCTACCCCGACTAGACATCGATCACGGCATTCTTCGCACGGCTACCTCGACCACGGCTACACCACCCTCCGCTCTCGGCTACATCGACAAACAGCACAAAGGGCTACCGTCTGCTTGAGCAATCTCGTCGGTTTTCACTCCAGCCACGACTCCGCAATGCATCGACCGTTACGACTGTGGGGGTGTCCGTCGGCTTGCCTTCGTATTCTTCTCCAGTCTCACCATCTGCGTCGCTACCGTTGTGACTGTGGGGGGATGTTGAGTATCATGATTAGTTAGGAAACATAAGATAGACTAGGAATTATGCTGGCTTGTCTTGTACTCCAAGTTGATCATGTACTCACATATATATATGCCCATGAGGCTCAAGCAATACAAGAACTATTCCACCAAACCCTTCTCTCTCTTCTAACAAATGGGAAGTGGAGGGGGTGGGCTCGACAGCGGAAGGATTGGGGGCTAGGGTTTTCGCCGCACGCGCTGCATGTTGTGTTTGTTCTCGTACCTAGAATCGAAGGCATACTCGCTTCATTCTCTGGCCACACACTTAATGAGCCCCACCTGTCATTGATCCTCAATGGAAGTGATGTGCAACACGGTTGGACGGTCCAGCAACTGCCTGCGGTAAAAATCGTATCACAGTGAAATGATCGCACGACCAGGCTGATTATCGCTCGCAAGTGCCTCAGATTGCCGGGTAGGGTAGCTCCTTTTCTAGGATAAAAAAAAACAATCTTCTAGAAGAAGGCTATTCAATGGTGAACCCCAACTGCAATTTGACTTCATTTCCCTTGGGTTCAAACCATTCTGCATGATTCTTCCTATTTCGTCCTCTATGCAACTCTTAAGGGTCAACAAACTGTTGAACAGTTCAACTAAAAAAACTGTTGAATAGTTTGTCCAAGCAACCTGAAAGTATATTCTTTAAAAGAAAAGCTCTTCTCCTCGCATCGGCGCCGCCGCCGGTCCGCCCCATCTCCCATGGCCTCTAGGCCATGGAGGTGCAGAGGTTCTCGACTCCTGCCGGCGGAAGGGGCCCCGTTCTCATTCTTGTTAGGTTCAACGTCTTGGTTGGGACTGTGTGGCGGCGATGATGTCCCTTAGTAGGAATAATGTCTCCCACGTTCTATTCTCATCCCGATGGTGCGTCTAGCATCGTCAGAGGGCGTGTGAAGGTGTCTCCTTCAGATCTCGCAGGATCGGTCGGTGCTGGTATTCGGTAGATCTATTTGGATCCGGTCTTCGTTTGGGAGTTTACAGGTTTGATCCTTCTGATATACGACTTTCTTCATCCGCGGTGGTTACTACTCTGGTGCGCTGGTCCTATAGGGCCTTAGCACGACGACTTTCCGATTGTCTACTTAACAAGGTTTGCTCGGCTCCGGTGAGGGAGGGACGATGACGGCGGCGTGCCTTCGGCTCGCTAAAGTGCTTGTAGTCGTCGGACATGGTTGTAGTTTTTATTACCTTTGCTGTTCTTTGTACTGCCATGATTGAAGATGAATAAAGTTTCTTGAAAAAAAAGCAACCTCAAAGTATTGCTTTACTGCGGACACGTTAAGTGATTAAGGGTATTTTTGGCCGCACGAATTTCATAGAAAACGGCTGAGTTTCATTAGGATCTCTTTTCCGATTTTCTGCCTTGATCATAGAAATGTGCATGACATGACAGCACATGTTATAACAGCAACAGTTTTCAACCTCAAGTACTTGGTCCGCACAGTTAACCTAAGGTCGCCACAGAAACAATTGTAACCTAGTTAAGGACTAGGCATTTTACAATCAGTGAACCGATGAAATTACCAGATTCAGAGCTAAACTCAACTTTATTCATGTCGACACAATCTTGGTGGCCGCCGATCATGGAGAACCCTTGAGCTTCTTCGCGATCCCCGCAAAGTATTTCCCTTGGTGGAAGGCCTGTTGCAGCTCAAGCTCAGTGGGAACTCGTGATCCATCCCCAGCAATGGTGCCACACCCATACGGGCTGCCACCCTTCACCTGCCCCATCTCAAACATGCCTGCGCCAAACGTGTACCCGACCGGAACAAAGAGCATGCCATGGTGCACCAGCTGAGTAATGGCCGTCAACCTACAAGATCAGCAACAAACTAACTAGATAATTTCCATGACAAATCAACGAAGGAAGAAGGGATCTTACGCGGTGGTTTCTTGGCCACCGCCCTGGCAACCGGAGGAGAAGAACAACGCGGCGGGCTTGCCGGCGAGCCGCTGCGGGCACCACAGCTCACTGGTGCCGTCCATGAACGCCTTGAACTGCGTGGGCATCATGCCGAATCTAGTGGGGAACCCGAAGATGAGGCCATCAGCGTCGGCGAGCTCTGCGGGCGAGATGACCGGCACGTCATCCCTCTTCGGTGGAGCGCCCATCTTTGCAAGCGCTTCGTCAGAAAGAGTCTCCGGGACCTGTAGCATATTCAGAGTTTGGGATGGGGTTTGTATCAGCAGGCAGGAAAAAATTATTCGGCAATCCGAAAACTATACATAGCGGTAGATCATCTCAATATACTAGTAGTACTATATCTTAGTCGGTATAGATATAACGTTGTGTGATCACCTGCCATAGCTTGACGTCCACGCCTTGGACGGAAGATACGCCCTTCTGAATCTCATCTGCTAGCTTGGCCACATGGCCATAGGTGGAGTAGTACCTAAAGAATGTGCAAGTTCATGAATGAACATCTTGCGCAAACAGTCACTGAGTAGTGAGCAACTCTGGGTGTTTCCCCTATGATTTGGTTTCGAAAGCCTGAACCCCTGGGGAACAGAACAACGGAGCAACAGAGCTCTCCAAGTCGAACTAACCAACTCCGATGTACACTTCCAAATGCAGTGTCACTGCGTCAGGGATTCACCCAAGAAAGTAAATCGCCCAAGTGCGTAATCAAAAAGACATAAGAACCATAATCTCGCCGCGCCGCAAATTGGTGGCCAGGATGGTCGAACAAGAAAGTTGCCGCAGCAAATAAAGGGTGCGACCGAGAGGAAGGAAGGCAGAGTGGGGTTGAGGTGTGCTCACACAATGTAGATCTTGGCCGCCATTGGTCAGCTTGGATACTTGGAGTTCTTGGAGATCTTGGATTAGCTAGTTGAAGAAGATGGAGCAGGAATGAGCGAGATGCGGCTTGGCTCTCGGTCGCCGTGTTTATGGGAGGGAGAGCTCTTGTTCACGTGAGCGCGAATGGCCAAGACGAGGACCAGCGCGCTACCTGCGCGTGCCCCCGACCCAGATACGTGCAGTGCACGTGCATTTTTTTACACCTCTTTTTTTTGCGAGTAGCAAATAATACACTTCATTCACGCTACTCATTTTCCTTTTTCTTTTGATTGAGTAAACACCCTTGTTCTTTACATCGATTGACGTACACAACTCTTAATTAATTATTGCAAAATTTTCAAGCATTTCAAGTATGATAAAAAAACACTATAATGGTGAACCAAATTTGCTTTACAACCAACTGAAAACAGGCTTATGTATCACATAGCTTGTTATTAGTTTGTCACCCATATCGGTTCAATAAAATCCCGAACGACCTTAGGTTGCACCTAGAGACCGTGGATGTCACGTCCTTCTCCCGACGCAAAAAGGACCACATATAGATTCAATACATTATCTTGTAGACGAGTTGCAAAAAATCGCAAAATCCATCATATTAGAGATATAGTCATTGTGACAGTTTCATATAGCCCAAAGCAAACCACCAACTGATCAGTTACCGAACAAATCCATAAATACTAGGGTGGGGTGGGGTGGGGGGCTTTGGTATAAGACCACAAAATCTTAGCAAGAGAACAATCTAGGGAGATGTGTTGAATTGATTCCTCATTTTTCCCAAATAATATTTTGCGCAACCTTGCCATCTACACATTTTGAGGTTGTCTTCGGTTAGGATCACCCTCCTATATAAATGTCAAATGAAAAATTTGAGCTTCTGAGGGACTTTAAGTTCCCAAATAAATTTACAGTTAAAAGGTTGGATATAATTGACAAAGTCTGAACACATAGATTTGGCAGAAAAATGCCAGAAGTTTTAAGCTTCCACCAGAAGGTGTCTGGTTCATCTGTGAGGTTGACCGCTGTCAACCTATAAGGCCATCTTCAATGTTGGACACTTATTCAAGCTCTTACAAAAATAAATAAACACCGTTAAAATAAAAAACCATCAGAACGTTTTGTTCCAACGGCAAACACTAATTATGGGCGCTAGTAAAACAGTCGTTGCACAGAGTTTTCTACCACGTACGAACAACAAATGCCCAAGGGCCCGGCACCAAGTCTTCCATCGATGCCAACCTAGACTCTAAGATTCGAAGGCCTAATCGCCCGTCTGCTGGGAATACAATCATGGCGCCCCTGTTATGCTACCAAAGTTGGGTATCCCTTAAATAGTTGCAGCCAACCTGTCCACTTCACAAGCGCCCGATGGAAAGCAATGTATTAACGGGACTTGACTCTAGAAAAAAAATTGGTTGACACCATTGCAGTTGAAAGATGTTTTATGCATAGTGCCAAAAACCTATATGACACTCACTACATCATATCGTCACCAAAACGCAAAGGGGCAATGCGTCTTGGGCTAGGCCTGGCAGGAAGGCGAGTGTGAGGGACGGTTTTGGGGTTTGTCTGTAGCGTTTTTCTTTGGTGTTATTTAGTAGCGGTTTTCTCTAGTGTTATTCGATAGCTGTTTCCTCTAGTGGTTTTCGATAGAGTTTTCCCTAGTGGTTTTCGGTAGCGATTTTACAGCTATGTATTTTATTTTATAGGTTTTTGACATTTTGATGTTTTGTTTTCCCGTTCTCTTTGCTTTGTTTTTTCATGTTTTATTACCCTAATTTTTTATGTAATTCCATTTGTATTTGTTTTCACATTCTTTTTATGTTTCTTGTTTTCATTTTGTCCTTTTCCTTTTCGTTTCTAACATATATTTTTAAAATAATACGTATAAACTTCTTTTCTAGTACATGTAATTAATTTTCCATTTAAAAACAATTTATATCAATATTTGAACAATTTTGCCTAACAGGTAAACATTTTCTAATACGTAGTGTACATTTTTTCAATAAAGCATCTTTAAAGTACATGGCGAATATTTTTAAATTTTGGTGACCATTCGAAAATTCATGAACATGTTTTATGTTTCATGAAAATTTTGTAAGATCATGATTTTTTTTAAATAGACGACCATTTTTGAACCGTTCTTAAATTCATGAAAATGTTAACATTTTAAAAAAATAGTGACTAATTTTTGAATTTGTGAACATTTTTTGAATTACCTAATATTTAATAAATTATCGAATCTATTTTTAATCTTGGAGTTACATATTTTTGAAGTATGTAAAAAATCCAGCAGCCAGTGTTTTGTTGGAAATTAAAACCGGCCAGAAAACCACCAAAATAGATATAAAACCATAGTAATTTACTGTCTGATGGCGATTGCCCAGTGTGACTCGCGTACTATATGACGCAAAGACTGTATACAGGAGTCATGCATTGTGTATAACGGATTTTCAGAACATGGGGCAACCGATCACTTTATTTTAAACCCCCCAGAACAAGTGCTTAGAGGATTTGAAAAAAAATTGTATTTTTTCCCATAAATACGCATGCATGTGATCTAAGTACCTGTGAAAAATCGTTTGAAAATACGTTGTATTGTACTCTGCACAAAACAGACAAAATTACAGCCCAAAAAGGAAAAGAACTGGCCCAAAACTGCATGTATTTTGTCTTTTTTAATCTCTCAGAGCATCTCCAGCCATTGGCCCTCCAGGAGGGGCTAAAAACGCCCCCGGGGCGCACCGGCGCTAAACCGCGCGCTGGGGCATGATGCCCCCCAGTCACGGCGCCCACGTTTTTTTTTTGAAAAACTTAAATACGGCGCAAACACGGCTCAAATTTAACGCAAACATCGGCGAGTTCGTTCAAATTTAAACATATTGTACAAAAAAAAGAAAAAATACTACTAGGGGCTGCTCCTCGCCGTCTCCATCGCCGCTCCTCGCCGTCTCCCTCGCCGCTCCTCGCCGCCCGCCGCCCGCCCTTGCAGTTCTACATGCCGAGGAGGCTGTAGAACCGCGTGTAGTCGTCGTCGTCGTCGCCGCCGCCTCCGCTGCCGCCGTCCCTCGGAGTTGAGCCCTCGATGTACTCGAGGACGGCCTCCAACGTGCGGCTGGGCACGCCCCACCACCGGCGCCGGCCCTCGGAGTTGAGCCTGCCGGAGGGCACGACGCCGTTCGTCGGCTCGAGCTGTTCGGCGTGGCGGCGACGGAAGTAGGGCTCCCAGAGCGGGCTATCGGGGGTGTACCGCGGGCCTTCCCTCGCCGCCCGCGGCAGGGACGCGCGGATACGTGCGATCTCCGCACGCCGCGCCACCTCGGTGGGTGGTGGTGGCACCGGCACGCCGCCGGCGCTGATCCTCCACGCCCCGGGCACCCGCATGTCCGGCAGGACCGGGTACTCGGCCTCAAAAAGGAGGCGAGCCTCGTCCTCGTGAAGATGGCGGCGCGGCAGCGCGCGCAGCTTTGGCATTGATTCGCCGCGGGGAACGAGGCGATGAGGACGACGAAGCGGCGAGAAGAGAGTCGAGTCGCTGGCAAGGGGGGCCCGCGGCTCTTCACGCCAAAAACGATTCACCCGGTGCCCCCGAGCGCCCCCAGCGCGCCGGGTTCGGGTTGGGTCCGCCGGGGCCAATTTCGGCCCGAGCCGGCGAAAACTGGGCCCTTGGGGGCGCGACTGGGCCTTTTTTTGTCGCCGGCGGCCGAAAAATCGCCTGGGGGGCCTTGTTGGGGGCGCGGCTGGAGATGCTCTCACATGCAAGCATGTATATTGGTAAAATGTTGGCATATTTTATTGCACTGCTACACGTGCATGCACACAAAATTCTGGAATTCCTCAAGTCGTACAAAATCGTTTTTTTTTTACTTCAAAATAACGGGGACTGCCCGTGCTCAGATATCAGTTTTCGTCCATTGTGGCCATATCCCAAACCAAGAAGATGTGATGTAAGTGCTCGACTAGCCACAATCGCACTTTGGCACGGTGCGATCCTCCCAGAAAACCCCTTTCTTTGCTCATGTAGTGAAGGATAGGGCTGAAGGATAGAGGTCTACCCGTCTCGCTCAGGACGAGCAACTGGGCATAACCAACCGTGTGAGCAACGGCGCACGGGCAGCAGCCCGTTTCTATCGGTTTTTGCGTATTCCTTTTTTCTTTTGCTCTCCATAGTTTTCTTCCAAATATTTATTTACTATTATTTTTCTGTTTTTTATTTATGGTTTCTTTTACTACTTATCATTTAAAAATAAAGAACATCTCTCAAATATGTGAACATTTACAAAACACCCCAAAAAAATTCTTACAAGTCTTGAACATTTTTTAAACTCGTGAACAATTTTCAGTTGAGAATATTTTTGAATGTATATAAAATATATATCTGTAAACATTTATTGAATATTTTTGGAAAGATTTTTAAAAATGTATTACATTTTTTGAATTCACATAGATTCTTTAATCTGCTGAAAAAATGTTTTTCCCACAGTAAGTTTAACCATTTTTTATTGGGTAGCGAACATCTGTTACCCATTTTCCCAGGAACGAATGAAGTCGCGTGGGGGAACGGTATTGGGTTGGTCTGGTGCGCATTTTAGTGCTTATTATTTGCTTATAGCGACAACGAAGAATGGAAGCTCGTAATCCTTGCGAAATAACTAGTTAAGGCCTTCTTCGGTTGACAGGGATTTTGAAGAGGATTGGCAGGGATTGATGGGGATCAAATCCCTTGCAAGTCAAAATCCTTCTCAAACCTCCCCAATCCCCTTCAATCCCTGTGGCAAGGGGATTAACCAAACATGGCCTAAGGGGTACCCATTGCAAAGGTCACTCTCAGGGCATTTACATTGGGGTGCTTAGCACAGGCGCTAGGATCTAGTGGCGCATAGAGTTTTCCTTTTTTTTCATAGATATTTTTTCTCAAAACACTTTTTCTCTTGAACCTTGCTCCAAATCCTGAACCGTCTTCACCTTTGGATTTGTCGCGTCAAGATTTTTAAAATCAGATCCAATGTTAATAGCTTTTGACAAACTTTTTTCACTAAAAAGACGGAAAGCAAAAACCGGGAACCGGAAGCACGATTTTTTCCCACTTCGATTACAAGGACTGAAGCTAAAATGGCGATAATCTTTTATATGTTTTTTTCTAGATGCATAGACATATTCTCGATCTAAGCTAAACCACGTGAGTCGCGGTAATACTTGGAAAATTCTAGCAGCCTACATGGCCATTCGGAGACAATTTACACGTGTCCAACCGGTTGGTGCTTGGTTTAACAAGTCTTGGAGACTGACCGACTATTCTGGAGTAGTCAACACCAACCGGCCGTATCTCTCTTCTCACTTGGCCGCGAAACCATCATCTTCTTGGACACTGTCTCCCCCAACTTGTTTAGAATCTCCGCGCAAAGTTAGGAGAAGAACATTGACTATTTGACTAGTGACTAGGAAGACTCGAACTATGACCAATCTCAATGTACCCTTTCTTCTGTGATCCATTAAAAAAATTTCGGAGACAATTTTCTAAATCCCCGTCTCCTACTACCGCCTCGCACCTGTGATGCATCCCACGAAAGAGAAAAGCATGGTTTTGATCCCTCAAATTCTCTAAAAGTATAGACTTGGTCCCTTAAAAAAAATTTGGTATACATTTGGTCCTTCAAGTCTCAAAATCGGATAAGCTTAGTCCAAAACCTGATTTTAAGCACGTTGACCCGGTTCGACCATGTTGACCAGTTTGACCAATGAACAATAAATTCAGAAAAATAGGAAAAAAGATCTAAAATTGTGTGCGACCAAGATGCTTGGGTGCGCTAAGTGCATGGAAAAGTATGTGGTGTTTGACATTTGAGGAGCTCGTGGCAAAAAAACATTTTTTGGCTAAAAAAGGCAATATTTTTTTCTAGCGCTCCTCGGATGTTATTTGACCACAAAAATTTACATGCACTAAGCACACGAGGAGCTCGTGGCTAAGTGCATGTTGGTTGTCACAAAAATTCAGATTTTTTCGAATTTGATTGCCATTTTTTTACTATTCATTGGTCAAACCTGGTCAACATAGTCAAACTCAGTCAAATCCTGGTCAACGTGCTCAAAATCTGATTTTGGACCAAACTTGTTCAGTTTTGAAACTTAAACGACCAAATATATTTTAAAAAATCTTAAGAAATCAAGTCTATACTTTTGAGAAACTTGAGAGACCAAAACCATACTTTTATGGTCACACTAAGTTGTGATGGCGGTCGGCAATATATCCCTTCACCTTCAGGCCAAAGTGCCAAACCACCTATTAGAAGAAACATGTATGTTTGGTTTGATCTTGTGTTTTTATTAGATAGATGGTTTGATCTCATGTTGGTCGTGGGGTTTTCTATTTCGGAGTGCGTAATACTTCTTTAAATCTGTAATAACGCTTGAACATTGTGCTATCTAGTGTCCTTCTAACACGAACACACCTAGATCCGACGGAGTCCCAAGTCGATCCCGCGGCGGCTGGGTGAAACCCTAGCCGCCACCGCCCCCACCTCCTCCCCGACTCCCCCTCCCCTCACCGCCGCCAAAGGGCGCCGTCGGGCGAATCCGAGCTGCCGTTGGCGGCGGCAGGGCCCCTTCTCCCTCCCCGTGGTGGCTACATCGCAGGACGTGGCAAGCGAGCGGGGAGCGCGACGCTCCCGCAGGGCGTTGCGGCGGCGATACGGACGGCCGAGCCTTGGGGCGTGGCGGCTACAGGGCGAAGGTGCCGGGACGGGCCGGCGCGGCGTGATGGCGGGGGCGGCTGGTGCCGGTTCCGTCATATCTGCTGCCTGGAGCCGTGGGTTGTGGGCAGCGAGGACCGGTGTCCTCCGCCGTGGCGGCGATGGCGTCGGCGTGGTGGAGGCAGCGGTGTGGTGGCGGTCCTTGTACTCTTATCGCATCAAGGCAACAATCTGTATGATCGGTCCTCCTCGATCTGGTCATCGACGTGTTCCGAAACTACTGCCGGAGGTCTTCCCGAAGAATATCTGGATCAGATAGAATCCGGTCGTGCGCGTCTATATGAGCCTACGTGGCTCCAGGAGGGCGCGGCGCGAAGCTCTGTTGTTTTGTTGACACCATGGGACATGTCAACATCTCGTTTTCCATGGCACAGACAGCGGCAGAGAAAATCTTGATGGCTAAGATCGGAGGATTGATATGTCTCCAACGTATCTATAATTTTTTATTGTTCCATGCTATTATATATTCTGTTTTGGACATTTAATGGGCTTTATTATACACTTTTATATTATTTTTGGCACTAACCTATTAACCGGAGGCCCAGCCCAAGTTGCTGTTTTTTTTTGCCTATTGCAGTGTTTCGAAGGAAAAGGATATCAAACGGAGTCCAAACGGAATGAAACCTTCGGGAACGTGATTTTCGGAACAAACGTGATCCAGAGGACTTGGAGTGGACGTCAAGCAACCGACGAGGAAACCACGAGGCAGGGGGCGCGCCTACCCCCCTGGGCGCGCCCTCCATCATCGTGGGCCCATCGTGGCTCTCCTGACCGACCTCCTTCGCCTATATATACTCATATACCCTGGAAACATCATATACGGAGCAAACACCCTATTTCCACCGCCGCAACCTTCTGTACCCGTGAGATCCCATGTTGGGGCCTTTTCCGGCGCTCCGCCGGAGGGGGCATTGATCATGGAGGGCTTCTACATCAACACCATAGCCCCTCCAATGATGTGTGAGTAGTTTACCTCAGACCTTCGGGTCCATAGTTATTAGCTAGATGGCTTCTTCTCTCTCTTTGGATCTCAATACAAAGTTCTCCTCGATTCTCTTGGAGATCTATTTGATGTAACTCTTCTTTTGCGGTGTGTTTGTCGAGATCCGATGAATAGTGGGTTTATGATCAAGATTATCTATGAACAATATTTGAATCTTCTCTGAATTCTTTTATGTATGATTTGTTATCTTTGCAAATCTCTTCGAATTATCAGTTTGGTTTGGCCTACTAGATTGATCTTTCTTGCAATGGGAGAATTGCTTAGCTTTGGGTTCAATCTTGTGGTGCTCGATCCCATTGACAGTAGGGGAAATGACACGTATTGTATTGTTGCCATCGAGGATAAAAAGATGGGGTTTATATCATATTGCATGAGTTTATCCCTCTACATCATGTCATCTTGCTTAAAGCGTTACTCTGTTCTTATGAACTTAATACTCTAGATGCATGCTGGATAGCGGTCGATGTGTGGAGTAATAGTAGTAGATGCAGGCAGGAGTCAGTCTACTTGTCACGGACGTGATGCCTATATACATGATCATACCTAGATATTCTCATAACTATGCTCAATTCTATCAATTGCTCGACAGTAATTTGTTCACCCACCGTAATACTTATGCTATCTTGAGAGAAGCCACTAGTGAAACCTATGGCCCCCGGGTCTATTTTCCATCATATTAATCTTTCGTCAACAAGCCATTTCTGGCACCGTTTATTTTGCTTTCTTTACTTTTACTCTTTATCATAAAAATACTAAAAATCTTTATCTTATCATCTCTATCAGATCTCACTCTCGTAAGTGACCGTGAAGGGATGGACAACCCCTTTATCGCGTTGGTTGTGAGGTTCTTATTTGTTTGTGTAGGTGCGTGGGACTCGAGCGTGGTCTCCTACTAGATTGATACCTTGGTTCTCAAAAACTGAGGGAAATACTTACGCTACTTTATTGCATCACCCTTTCCTCGTCAAGGGAAAACCAACGCAGTGCTCAAGAGGTGGCAAGAAGGATTTCCGGCGCCGTTGCCGGGGAGTCTACGCACAAGTCAAGACATACCAAGTACCCATCACAAACTCTTATCCCTCGCATTACATTATTTGTCGTTTGCCGCTCGTTTTCCTCTCCCCCACTTCACCCTTGCCATTTCATTTGCCCTCTCTTTTAGCTCATCTTTCCTTGCCATGGCTGAATCAAAAGGGCTAGGTGTTCTCTCCTAGGTTTCAATGCCTTGGACAGCCCTTCCGTCCTCTCTAAGCTCATAAATAATGATGCTATGGAAAAACCTACCGGGGTTGTCAATGAGAATCTGAATAATTTCGATGAAGATGATCCCGGAATATTTCGTTATTTACTTGATGAGTCTTTGAAATATGCTTGGGATAGTTTACTGAGAATCCGGGCTAGCTTTGTGCCCCAATATCAAATTGAAATATACTTAAAAAGCTTTTATGTTGCCTTACCTTCGTCGTTTAAGCATGTCTTAGACTCTATTTTTGAAGAAGGTTTTCTTGAAGGGGATGCCGTAGATACCTCTGAAAAGATGAAAACCATATTTGGGCACCCCATGAATGAGAAGGTCGAATCTACCTCTCCTTTGCTTTCCTACCAAAACGAAACTATCAAAAAGATGGAGGCTAGCTTAGGTGCAAATTCCCGCAACATGCTTAATCTTTCTTCTACCATTAATAGCCATGTGCTTTATCAAAACAGAAATATTAATTTCATAGATAACAAGTTTGCTCTTTTCTTTCCTAAAACTAAAGATGGCAATACCTAGATCTATCCTTACTTTCATGCCTAGCTAAGGGCGTTAAACGATAGCGCTTGTTGGGAGGCAACCCAATTTTATTTTAGCTTTTTGCTCCTGTTTAGGAATAAATCTTTTGATCTAGCCTCTGGTTAAATTTGTTTTTGTGTTTTAATTAGTTTTTGTGCCAAGTAAAACCTATAGAATCTTCTTGGATGATAGTTATTTGATCTTGCTGAAAATTCCAGAAACTTTCAGTTCACGAAAACAATTGTTAAAGATAACCAGAACGTGATAAAATACTGATTCCAACTGCAGAAGATCAATAAACAAATTATTTAGGTCTTCCTATTTTGGTAGAATTTTTGGAGTTCCATAAGTTTGCATTAGTTACAGATTACTACAGACTGTTCTGTTTTTGACAGATTCTGTTTTTTCGTGTGTTGTTTGCTTATTTTGATGAATCTATGGCTAGTAAAAGAGTTTATAAGCCATAGAGAAGTTGGAATACAGTAGGTTTAACACCAATATAAATAAATAATGAGTTCATTACAGTACCTTGAAGTGGTGTTCTGTTTTCTTTCGCTAACGGAGCTCACGAGATTTTCTGTTAAGTTTTGTGTTGTGAAGTTTTCAAGTTTTGGGTAAGGATTTGATGGATTATGGAACAAGAAGTGGCAAGAGCCTAAGCTTGGAGATGCCCAAGGCACCCAAGGTAAATCCAAGGACACCAAAAAGCCAAAGCTTGGGGATGCCCCGGAAGGCATCCCCTCTTTCGTCTTCGTCCATGGGTAACTTTACTTGGAGCTATATTTTTATTCACCACATGGTATGTGTTTTGCTTGGAGCGTCTTGTATGATTTGAGTCTTTGCTTTTTAGTTCACCACTATCGTCCTTGCTGTACAGACCTTTTGATAGAGACACACATTATTCGGAATTTATTAGAATACTCTATGTGCTTCACTTATATCTTTTGAGCTATATAGTTTTCGCTCTAGTGCTTCACTTATATCTCTTAGAGCACGGTGGTGGTTTTGTTTTATAGAAACTATTGTTCTCTCATGCTTCACTTATATCATTTTGAGAGTCCTACAAAACAGCATGGTAATTTTCTTAAATTGTGAAATTAGTCCTAAATATGATAGGCATCCAAGATTTGTAAAAACTTTCTTATAAGTGTGTTGAATACTAAGAAAAGTTTGATGCTTGATGATTGTTTTGAGATATGGAGGTAGTAAATTAAAGTTGTGCTAGTTGAGTAATTGTGAATTCGAGAAATACTTGTGTTGAAGTTTGCAAGTCCCGTAGCATGCACGTATGGTAAACGTTGTGTAACAAATTTGAAACATGAGGTGTTCTTTGATTGTCCTCCTTATGAGTGGCGGTCGGGGACGAGCGATGGTCTTTTCCTACCAATCTATCCCCCTAGGAGCATGCGCGTAGTGCTTAGTTTTTGACGACTTGTAGATTTTTGCAATAAGTATGTGAGTTCTTTATGACTAATGTTGAGTCCATGTATTATACGCACTCTCACCTTTCCATCATTGCTAGCCTCTTCGGTACCGTGCATTGCCCTTTCCCACCTTGAGAATTGGTGCAAACTTCGCCGGTGCATCCAAACCCCGTAATACGATACGCTCTACCACACATAAACCTCCTTATATCTTCCTCAAAACAGCCACCATACCTACCTATTATGGCATTTCCATAGCCATTCCGAGATATATTGCCATGCAACTTTCCATCGTTCTATTTATCATGACACGTTTCATCATTGTCATATTGCCTTGCATGATCATGTAGTTGACATCGTATTTGTGGCAAAGCCATCATGCATATTATTTCATACATGTCACTCTTGATTCATTGCCCATCCCGGTACACCGCCGGAGGCGTTCATATAGAGTCATACTTTGTTCTAGTATCGAGTTGTAATCATTGAGTTGTAAATAAATAGAAGTGTGATGATCATCATTCATAGAGCATTGTCCCAAAAAAAAGAGAAAGGCCAAATAAAAAAAGTAAAGGCCCAAAAAAATAAAAAAATGAAATAAAGAGGGACAATGCTACTATCCTTTCTTCCATACTTGTGCTTCAAAGTAGCACCATGATCTTTATGATAGAGAGTCTCTTGTTTTGTCACTTTCATATACTAGTGGGAATTTTTCATTATAGAACTTGGCTTGTATATTCCAACAATGGGCTTCCTCAAATGCCCTAGGTCTTCGTGAGCAAGCAAGTTGGATGCACACCCATTTAGTTTCTTTTGTTGAGCTTTCATGCATTTATAGCTCTAGTGCATCCGTTGCATGGCAATCCCTACTCCTTGCATTGACATCAATCGATGGGCATCTCCCTAGCTCGTTGATTAGCCACGTCAATGTGAGACTTTCTCCTTTTTTGTCTTCTACACATTACCCCCTTCATCATATTCTATTCCACCTATAGTGTTATATCCATGGCTCACGCTCATATATTGCGTGAAAGTTGAAAAAAGTTTGAGATTACTAAAGTATGAAACAATTGCTTGGCTTGTCATCGGGGTTGTGCATGATGAGAGCATTCTTGTGTGACGAAAATGGAGCATGACCAAACTATATGATTTTGTAGGGATGAACTTTCTTTGGCCATGTTATTTTGAGAAGACATAATTGCTTAGTTAGTATGCTTGAAGTATTATTACTCTTTTGTCAATATTAAACTTTTATATTGAATCTTTAAGATCTGAATATTCATGCCACAAATAAGAGAATTACACTGAAAATTATGCCAAGTAGCATTCCACATCAAAAATTCTGTTTTTATCATTTACCTACTCGAGGACGAGCAGGAATTAAGCTTGGGGATGCTTGATACGTCTCCAACGTATCTATAATTTTTTATTCTTCCATGCTATTATATATTCTGTTTTGGACATTTAATGGGCTTTATTATACACTTTTATATTATTTTTGGCACTAACCTATTAACCGGAGGCCCAGCACAAATTGCTGTTTTTTGCCTATTTCAGTGTTTTGAAGGAAAAGGATATCAAACGGAGTCCAAACGGAATGAAACCTTCGGGAACGTGATTTTCGGAACAAACGTGATCCAGAGGACTTGGAGTGGACGTCAAGCAACCGACGAGGAAGCCACGAGGTAGGGGGCGCGCCTACCCCCCCCTGGCGCACCCTCCACCCTCGTGGGCCCCTCGTAGCTCTCCTGACCGGCCTTCTTCGCCTATATATACTCGTATACCCTGGAAACATCATATACGGAGCAAAAACCCTATTTCCACCGCCGCAACCTTCTGTACCCGTGAGATCCCATCTTGTGGCCTTTTCCGGCGCTCCGCCGGAGGGGGCATTGATCACGGAGGGCTTCTACATCAACACCATAGCCTCTTCGATGATGTGTGAGTAGTTTACCTCAGACCTTCGGGTCCATAGTTATTAGCTAGATGGCTTCTTCTCTCTCTTTGGATATCAATACAAAGTTCTCCTCGATTCTCTTGGAGATCTATTTTATGTAACTCTTCTTTGCGGTGTGTTTGTCGAGATCCGATGAATTGTGAGTTTATGATCAAGATATCTATGAACAATATTTTGAATCCTCTTTGAATTCTTTTATGTATAATTGATTATCTTTGCAAGTCTCTTCGAACTATCAGTTTGGTTTGGCCTACTAGATTGATCTTTCTTGCAATGGGAGAAGTGCTTAGCTTTGGGTTCAATCTTGCGGTGCTCGATCCCATTGACAATAGGGGAAACGACACATATTGTATTGTTGCCATCGAGGATAAAAAGATGGGGTTTATATCATATTGCATGAGTTTATCCCTCTACATCATGTCATCTTGCTTAAAGCGTTACTCTGTTCTTATGAACTTAATACTCTAGATGCATGCTGGACAGCAGTCGATGTGTGGAGTAATAGTAGTAGATGCAGGCAGGAGTCGGTCTACTTGTCACGGACGTGATGCCTATATACATGATCATACCTAGATATTCTCATAACTATGCTCAATTCTATCAATTGCTCGACAGTAATTTGTTCACCCACCGTAATACTTATGCTATCTTGAGAGAAGCCACTAGTGAAACCTATGGCCCCCGGGTCTATTTTCCATCATATTAATCTTCCGTCAACAAGCCATTTCTGGCAGCGTTTATTTTGCTTTCTTTACTTTTACTCTTTATCATAAAAATACCAAAAATATTATCTTATCATCTCTATCAGATCTCACTCTCGTAAGTGACCGTGAAGGGATTGACAACCCCTTTATCGCGTTGGTTGCGAGGTTCTTATTTGTTTGTGTAGGTGCGTGGGACTCGAGCGTGGTCTCCTACTAGATTGATACCTTGGTTCTCAAAAACTGAGGGAAATACTTACGCTACTTTACTGCATCACCCTTTCCTCGTCAAGGGAAAACCAACGCAGTGCTCAAGAGGTGGCAAGAAGGATTTCCGGCGCCGTTGCCGGGGAGTCTACGCACAAGTCAAGACATACCAAGTACCCATCACAAACTCTTATCCCTCGCATTACATTATTTGTCGTTTGCCGCTCGTTTTCCTCTCCCCCACTTCACCCTTGCCATTTCATTTGCCCTCTCTTTTAGCTCATCTTTCCTTGCCATGGCTGAATCAAAAGGGCTAGGTGTTCTCTCCTAGGTTTCAATGCCTTGGACAGCCCTTCCGTCCTCTCTAAGCTCATAAATAATGATGCTATGGAAAAACCTACCGGGGTTGTCAATGAGAATCTGAATAATTTCGATGAAGATGATCCCGGAATATTTCGTTATTTACTTGATGAGTCTTTGAAATATGCTTGGGATAGTTTACTGAGAATCCGGGCTAGCTTTGTGCCCCAATATCAAATTGAAATATACTTAAAAAGCTTTTATGTTGCCTTACCTTCGTCGTTTAAGCATGTCTTAGACTCTATTTTTGAAGAAGGTTTTCTTGAAGGGGATGCCGTAGATACCTATGAAAAGATGAAAACCATATTTTGGCACCCCATGAATGAGAAGGTCGAATCTACCTCTCCTTTGCTTTCCTATCAAAACGAAACTATCAAAAAGATGGAGGCTAGCTTAGGTGCAAATTCCCGCAACATGCTTAATCTTTCTTCTACAATTAATAGCCATGTGCTTTATCAAAACAGAAATATTAATTTCATAGATAACAAGTTTGCTCTTTTCTTTCCTAAAACTAAAGATGGCAATACCTAGATCTATCCTTGCTTTCATGCCTAGCTAAGGGCGTTAAACGATAGCGCTTGTTGGGAGGCAACCCAATTTTATTTTAGCTTTTTGCTCCTGTTTAGGAATAAATCTTTTGATCTAGCCTCTGGTTAAATTTGTTTTTGTGTTTTAATTAGTTTTTGTGCCAAGTAAAACCTATAGAATCTTCTTGGATGATAGTTATTTGATCTTGCTGAAAATTCCAGAAACTTTCAGTTCACGAAAACAATTGTTAAAAATAACCAGAACGTGATAAAATACTGATTCCAACTGCAGAAGATCAATAAACAAATTATTTAGGTCTTCCTATTTTGGTAGAATTTTTGGAGTTCCATAAGTTTGCGTTAGTTACAGATTACTACAGACTGTTCTGTTTTTGACAGATTCTGTTTTTCGTGTGTTGTTTGCTTATTTTGATGAATCTATGGCTAGTAAAAGAGTTTATAAGCCATAGAGAAGTTGGAATACAGTAGGTTTAACACCAATATAAATAAATAATGAGTTCATTACAGTATCTTGAAGTGGTGTTTTGTTTTCTTTCGCTAACGGAGCTCACGAGATTTTCTGTTAAGTTTTGTGTTGTGAAGTTTTCAAGTTTTGGGTAAGGATTTGATGGATTATGGAACAAGGAGTGGCAAGAGCCTAAGCTTGGAGATGCCCAAGGCACCCAAGGTAAATCCAAGGACACCAAAAATCCAAAGCTTGCGGATGCCCCGGAAGGCATCCCCTCTTTCGTCTTCGTCCATCGGTAACTTTACTTGGAGCTATATTTTTATTCACCACATGATATGTGTTTTGCTTGGAGCGTTTTGTATGATTTGAGTCTTTGCTTTTTAGTTCACCACTATCATCCTTGCTGTACAGACATTTTGAGAGAGACACACATTATTCGGAATTTATTAGAATACTCTATGTGCTTCACTTATATCTTTTGAGCTATATAGTTTTCGCTCTAGTGCTTCACTTATATCTCTTAGAGCACGGTGGTGGTTTTGTTTTATAGAAACTATTGTTCTCTCATGCTTCACTTATATCATTTTGAGAGTCCTACAAAACAGCATGGTAATTTTCTTAAATTGTGAAATTAGTCCTAAATATGATAGGCATCCAAGATTTGTAAAAACTTTCTTATAAGTGCGTTGAATACTAAGAAAAGTTTGATGCTTGATGATTGTTTTGAGATATGGAGGTAGTAAATTAAAGTTGTGCTAGTTGAGTAATTGTGAATTCGAGAAATACTTGTGTTGAAGTTTGCAAGTCCCGTAGCATGCACGTATGGTAAACGTTGTGTAACAAATTTGAAACATGAGGTGTTCTTTGATTGTCCTCCTTATGAGTGGCGGTCGGGGACGAGCGATGGTCTTTTCCTACCAATCTATCCCCCTAGGAGCATGCGCGTAGTGCTTAGTTTTTGACGACTTGTAGATTTTTGCAATAAGTATGTGAGTTCTTTATGACTAATGTTGAGTCCATGTATTATACGCACTCTCACCTTTCCATCATTGCTAGCCTCTTCGGTACCGTGCATTGCCCTTTCTCACCTTGAGAGTTGGTGCAAACTTCGCCGGTGCATCCAAACCCCGTAATACGATACGCTCTACCACACATAAAACTCCTTATATCTTCCTCAAAACAGCCACCATACCTACCTATTATGGCATTTCCATAGCCATTCCGAGATATATTGCCATGCAACTTTCCACCATTCCATTTATCATGACACGTTTCATCATTGTCATATTGCCTTGCATGATTATGTAGTTGACATCGTATTTGTGGCAAAGCCATCATGCATATTATTTCATACATGTCACTCTTGATTCATTGCCCATCCCGGTACACCGCCGGAGGCGTTCATATAGAGTCATACTTTGTTCTAGTATCGAGTTGTAATCATTGAGTTGTAAATAAATAGAAGTGTGATGATCATCATTCATAGAGCATTGTCCCAAAAAAAGAGAAAGGCCAAATAAAAAAAAGGAAAGGCCTAAAAAAATAAAATAAAGAGGGACAATGCTACTATCCTTTCTTCCATACTTGTGCTTCAAAGTAGCACCATGATCTTTATGATAGAGAGTCTCTTGTTTTGTCATTTTCATATACTAGTGGGAATTTTTCATTATAGAACTTGGCTTGTATATTCCAACAATGGGCTTCCTCAAATGCCCTAGGTCTTCCTGAGCAAGCAAGTTGGATGCACACCCACTTAGTTTTTTTTGTTGAGCTTTCATGCATTTATAGCTCTAGTGCATCCGTTGCATGGCAATCCCTACTCCTTGCACTGACATCAATCGATGGGCATCTCCCTAGCTCGTTGATTAGCCACGTCAATGTGAGACTTTCTCCTTTTTTGTCTTCTACACATAACCCCCTTCATCATATTCTATTCCACCTATAGTGTTATATCCATGGCTCATGCTCATATATTGCATGAAAGTTGAAAAAAGTTTGAGATTACTAAAGTATGAAACAATTGCTTGGCTTGTCATCGGGGTTGTGCATGATGAGGGCATTCTTGTGTGACGAAAATGGAGCATGACCTAACTATATGATTTTGTAGGGATGAACTTTCTTTGGCCATGTTATTTTGAGAAGACATAATTGCTTAGTTAGTATGCTTGAAGTATTATTTTTTTTGTCAATATTAAACTTTTATCTTGAATCTTTCGGATCTGAATATTCATGCCACAAATAAGAGAATTACACTGAAAATTATGCCAAGTAGCATTCCACATCAAAAATTCTGTTTTTATCATTTACCTACTCGAGGACGAGCAGGAATTAAGCTTGGGGATGCTTGATACGTCTCCAACGTATCTATAATTTTTTATTCTTCCATGCTATTATATATTCTGTTTTGGACATTTAATGGGCTTTATTATACACTTTTATATTATTTTTGGCACTAACCTATTAACCGGAGGCCCAGCACAAATTGCTGTTTTTTTGCCTATTTCAGTGTTTTGAAGGAAAAGGATATCAAACGGAGTCCAAACGGAATGAAACCTTCGGGAACGTGATTTTCGGAACAAACGTGATCCAGAGGACTTGGAGTGGACGTCAAGCAACCGACGAGGAAGCCACGAGGCAGGGGGCGCGCCTACCCCCCCTGGCGCACCCTCCACCCTCGTGGGCCCCTCGTAGCTCTCCTGACCGGCCTTCTTCGCCTATATATACTCGTATACCCTGGAAACATCATATACGGAGCAAAAACCCTATTTCCACCGCCGCAACCTTCTGTACCCGTGAGATCCCATCTTGTGGCCTTTTCCGGCGCTCCGCCGGAGGGGGCATTGATCACGGAGGGCTTCTACATCAACACCATAGCCTCTTCGATGATGTGTGAGTAGTTTACCTCAGACCTTCGGGTCCATAGTTATTAGCTAGATGGCTTCTTCTCTCTCTTTGGATCTCAATACAAAGTTCTCCTCGATTCTCTTGGAGATCTATTTGATGTAACTCTTCTTTGCGGTGTGTTTGTCGAGATCCGATGACTTGTGAGTTTATGATCAAGATATCTATGAACAATATTTGAATCCTCTTTGAATTCTTTTATGTATAATTGATTATCTTTGCAAGTCTCTTCGAACTATCAGTTTGGTTTGGCCTACTAGATTGATCTTTCTTGCAATGGGAGAAGTGCTTAGCTTTGGGTTCAATCTTGCGGTGCTCGATCCCATTGACAATAGGGGAAACGACACATATTGTATTGTTGCCATCGAGGATAAAAAGATGGGGTTTATATCATATTGCATGAGTTTATCCCTCTACATCATGTCATCTTGCTTAAAGCGTTACTCTGTTCTTATGAACTTAATACTCTAGATGCATGCTGGACAGCAGTCGATGTGTGGAGTAATAGTAGTAGATGCAGGCAGGAGTCGGTCTACTTGTCACGGACGTGATGCCTATATACATGATCATACCTAGATATTCTCATAACTATGCTCAATTCTATCAATTGCTCGACAGTAATTTGTTCACCCACCGTAATACTTATGCTATCTTGAGAGAAGCCACTAGTGAAACCTATGGCCCCCGGGTCTATTTTCCATCATATTAATCTTTCGTCAACAAGCCATTTCTGGCACCGTTTATTTTGCTTTCTTTACTTTTACTCTTTATCATAAAAATACCAAAAATATTATCTTATCATCTCTATCAGATCTCACTCTCGTAAGTGACCGTGAAGGGATTGACAACCCCTTTATCGCGTTGGTTGCGAGGTTCTTATTTGTTTGTGTAGGTGCGTGGGACTCGAGCGTGGTCTCCTACTAGATTGATACCTTGGTTCTCAAAAACTGAGGGAAATACTTACGCTACTTTACTGCATCACCCTTTCCTCGTCAAGGGAAAACCAACGCAGTGCTCAAGAGGTGGCAAGAAGGATTTCCGGCGCCGTTGCCGGGGAGTCTACGCACAAGTCAAGACATACCAAGTACCCATCACAAACTCTTATCCCTCGCATTACATTATTTGTCGTTTGCCTCTCGTTTTCCTCTCCCCCCACTTCACCTTTGCCATTTCATTTGCCCTCTCTTTTTGCTCATCTTTCCTTGCCATGGCTGAATCAAAAGGGCTAGGGGTTCTCTCCTAGGTTTCAATGCCTTGGACAGCCCTTCCGTCCTCTCTAAGCTCATAAATAATGATGCTATGGAAAAACCTACCGGGGTTGTCAATGAGAATCTGAATAATTTCGATGAAGATGATCCCGGAATATTTCGTTATTTACTTGATGAGTCTTTGAAATATGCTTGGGATAGTTTACTGAGAATCCGGGCTAGCTTTGTGCCCCAATATCAAATTGAAATATACTTAAAAAGCTTTTATGTTGCCTTACCTTCGTCGTTTAAGCATGTCTTAGACTCTATTTTTGAAGAAGGTTTTCTTGAAGGGGATGCCGTAGATACCTATGAAAAGATGAAAACCATATTTGGGCACCCCATGAATGAGAAGGTCGAATCTACCTCTCCTTTGCTTTCCTATCAAAACGAAACTATCAAAAAGATGGAGGCCAGCTTAGATGCAAATTCCCGCAACATGCTTAATCTTTCTTCTACCATTAATAGCCATGTGCTTTATAAAAACAGAAATATTAATTTCATAGATAACAAGTTTGCTCTTTTCTTTCCTAAAACTAAAGATGGCAATACCTAGATCTATCATTGCTTTTATGCCTAGCTAAGGGCGTTAAACGATAGCACTTGTTGGAAGGCAACCCAATTTTATTTTAGATTTTTACTTTTTTCTCCTGTTTAGGAATAAATCTTTTGATCTAGCCTCTGGTTAGATTTGTTTTTGTGTTTAAATTAGTTTTTGGGCCAAGTAAAACCTATAGAATCTTCTTGGATGATAGTTATTTGATCTTGCTGAAAATTCCAGAAACTTTCAGTTCACGAAAACAATTGTTAAAAATAACCAGAACGTGATAAAATACTGATTCCAACTGAAGAAGATCAATAAACAAATTATTTAGGTCTTCCTATTTTGGTAGAATTTTTGGAGTTCCATAAGTTTGCGTTAGTTACAGATTACTACAGACTGTTCTGTTTTTGACAGATTCTGTTTTTCGTGTGTTGTTTGCTTATTTTGATGAATCTATGGCTAGTAAAAGAGTTTATAAGCCATAGAGAAGTTGGAATACAGTAGGTTTAACACCAATATAAATAAATAATGAGTTCATTACAGTACCTTGAAGTGGTGTTCTGTTTTCTTTCGCTAACGGAGCTCACGAGATTTTCTGTTAAGTTTTGTGTTGTGAAGTTTTCAAGTTTTGGGTAAGGATTTGATGGATTATGGAACAAGAAGTGGCAAGAGCCTAAGCTTGGGTATGCCCAAGGCACCCAAGGTAAATCCAAGGACACCAAAAAGCCAAAGCTTGGGGATGCCCCGGAAGGCATCCCCTCTTTCGTCTTCGTCCATGGGTAACTTTACTTGGAGCTATATTTTTATTCACCACATGGTATGTGTTTTGCTTGGAGCGTCTTGTATGATTTGAGTCTTTGCTTTTTAGTTCACCACTATCGTCCTTGCTGTACAGACCTTTTGATAGAGACACACATTATTCGGAATTTATTAGAATACTCTATGTGCTTCACTTATATCTTTTGAGCTATATAGTTTTCGCTCTAGTGCTTCACTTATATCTCTTAGAGCACGGTGGTGGTTTTGTTTTATAGAAACTATTGTTCTCTCATGCTTCACTTATATCATTTTGAGAGTCCTACAAAACAGCATGGTAATTTTCTTAAATTGTGAAATTAGTCCTAAATATGATAGGCATCCAAGATTTGTAAAAACTTTCTTATAAGTGCGTTGAATACTAAGAAAAGTTTGATGCTTGATGATTGTTTTGAGATATGGAGGTAGTAAATTAAAGTTGTGCTAGTTGAGTAATTGTGAATTCGAGAAATACTTGTGTTGAAGTTTGCAAGTCCCGTAGCATGCACGTATGGTAAACGTTGTGTAACAAATTTGAAACATGAGGTGTTCTTTGATTGTCCTCCTTATGAGTGGCGGTCGGGGACGAGCGATGGTCTTTTCCTACCAATCTATCCCCCTAGGAGCATGCGCGTAGTGCTTAGTTTTTGACGACTTGTAGATTTTTGCAATAAGTATGTGAGTTCTTTATGACTAATGTTGAGTCCATGTATTATACGCACTCTCACCTTTCCATCATTGCTAGCCTCTTCGGTACCGTGCATTGCCCTTTCTCACCTTGAGAGTTGGTGCAAACTTCGCCGGTGCATCCAAACCCCGTAATACGATACGCTCTACCACACATAAAACTCCTTATATCTTCCTCAAAACAGCCACCATACCTACCTATTATGGCATTTCCATAGCCATTCCGAGATATATTGCCATGCAACTTTCCACCGTTCCATTTATCATGACACGTTTCATCATTGTCATATTGCCTTGCATGATCATGTAGTTGACATCGTATTTGTGGCAAAGCCATCATGCATATTATTTCATACATGTCACTCTTGATTCATTGCCCATCCCGGTACACCGCCGGAGGCGTTCATATAGAGTCATACTTTGTTCTAGTATCGAGTTGTAATCATTGAGTTGTAAATAAATAGAAGTGTGATGATCATCATTCATAGAGCATTGTCCCAAAAAAAAGAGAAAGGCCAAATAAAAAAAAGGAAAGGCCTAAAAAAATAAAATAAAGAGGGACAATGCTACTATCCTTTCTTCCATACTTGTGTTTCAAAGTAGCACCATGATCTTTATGATAGAGAGTCTCTTGTTTTGTCATTTTCATATACTAGTGGGAATTTTTCATTATAGAACTTGGCTTGTATATTCCAACAATGGGCTTCCTCAAATGCCCTAGGTCTTCCTGAGCAAGCAAGTTGGATGCACACCCACTTAGTTTTTTTTGTTGAGCTTTCATGCATTTATAGCTCTAGTGCATCCGTTGCATGGCAATCCCTACTCCTTGCACTGACATCAATCGATGGGCATCTCCCTAGCTCGTTGATTAGCCACGTCAATGTGAGACTTTCTCCTTTTTTGTCTTCTACACATAACCCCCTTCATCATATTCTATTCCACCTATAGTGTTATATCCATGGCTCATGCTCATATATTGCATGAAAGTTGAAAAAAGTTTGAGATTACTAAAGTATGAAACAATTGCTTGGCTTGTCATCGGGGTTGTGCATGATGAGAGCATTCTTGTGTGACGAAAATGGAGCATGACCAAACTATATGATTTTGTAGGGATGAACTTTCTTTGGCCATGTTATTTTGAGAAGACATAATTGCTTAGTTAGTATGCTTGAAGTATTATTATTTTTTTGTCAATATTAAACTTTTATCTTGAATCTTTCGGATCTAAATATTCATGCCATAAATAAGAGAATTACATTGAAAATTATGCCAAGTAGCATTCCACATCAAAAATTCTGTTTTTATCATTTACCTACTCAAGGACGAGCAGGAATTAAGCTTGGGGATGCTTGATACGTCTCCAATGTATCTATAATTTTTTATTGTTCTATGATATTATATATTCTGTTTTGGACATTTAATGGGCTTTATTATACACTTTTATATTATTTTTGGGACTAACCTATTAACCGGAGGCCCAGCCCAAATTGCTGTTTTTTTGCCTATTTCAGTGTTTCGAAGGAAAAGGATCTCAAACGGAGTCCAAACGGAATGAAACCTTCGGGAACGTGATTTTCGGAACAAACGTGATCCAGAGCACTTGGAGTGGACGTCAAGCAACCGACGAGGAAGCCACGAGGCAGGGGGCACTCCTACCCCCCCGGGCACGCCCTCCACCCTCGTGGGCCCCTCGTAGCTATCGTGACCGACCTCCTTCGCCTATATATACTCATACACCCTGGAAACATCATATACGGAGCAAAAACTCTATTTCCACCGCCGCAACCTTCTGTACCCGTGAGATCCCATCTTGGGGCCTTTTCCGGCGCTCCGCCGGAGGGGGCATTGATCACGGAGGGCTTCTACATCAACACCATAGCCTCTTTGATGATGTGTGAGTAGTTTACCTCAGACCTTCGGGTCCATAGTTATTAGCTAGATGGCTTCTTCTATCTCTTTGGATCTCAATACAAAGTTCTCCTCGATTCTCTTGGAGATCTATTTGATGTAACTCTTCTTTTGCGGTGTGTTTGTCGAGATCCGATGAATTGTGGGTTTATAATCAAGATTATCTATGAACAATATTTGTATCCTCTATGAATTCTTTTATGTATAATTGGTTATCTTTGCAAGTCTCTTCGAACTATCAGTTTGGTTTGGCCTACTAGATTAATCTTTCTTGCAATGGGAAAATTGCTTAGCTTTGGGTTCAATCTTGCGGTGCTCGATCCCATTGATAGTAGGGGAAACGACATGTATTGTATTGTTGTCATCGAGGATAAAAAGATGGGGTTTATATCATATTGCATGAGTTTATCCCTCTACATCATGTCATCTTGCTTAAAGCGTTACTCTGTTCTTATGAACTTAATACTCTAGATGCATGCTGGATAGCGGTCGATGTGTGGAGTAATAGTAGTAGATGCAGGCAGGAGTCGGTCTACTTGTCACGGACGTGATGCCTATATACATGATCATACCTAGATATTCTCATAACTATGCTCAATTCTATCAATTGCTCGACAGTAATTTGTTCACCCACCGTAATACTTATGCTATCTTGAGAGAAGCCACTAGTGAAACCTATGGCCCCCGGGTCTATTTTCCATCATATTAATCTTCTGTCAACAAGCTATTTCTGGCACCGTTTATTTTGCTTTCTTTACTTTTACTCTTTATCACAAAAATACCAAAAATATTATCTTATCATCTCTATCAGATCTCACTCTCGTAAGTGACCGTGAAGGGATTGACAACCCCTTTATCGCGTTGGTTGCGAGGTTCTTATTTGTTTGTGTAGGTGCGTGGGACTCGAGCGTGGTCTCCTACTGGATTGATACCTTGGTTCTCAAAAACTGAGGGAAATACTTACGCTACTTTACTGCATCACCCTTTCCTTTTCAAGGGAAAACCAACGCAATGCTCAAGAGGTAGCAAGAAGGATTTCTGGCGCCGTTGCCGGGGAGTCTACGCACAAGTCAAGACATACCAAGTACCCATCACAAACTCTTATCCCTCGCATTACATTATTTGTCGTTTGCCTCTCGTTTTTCTCTCCCCCCACTTCACCCTTGCCGTTTTATTTGCCCTCTCTTTTTGCTCATCTTTCCTTTGCCATGGCTGAATCAAAAGGGGCTAGGGGTTCTCTCCTAGGTTTCAATGCCTTGGATAGCCCTTCCGTCCTCTCTAAGCTCATAAATAATGATGCTATGGAAAAACCTACCGGGGTTGTCAATGAGAATCTGAATAATTTCGATGAAGATGATCCCGGAATATTTCGTTATTTGCTTATTTGTTTGTGTAGGTGTATGGGACTCGAGCGTGGTCTCTTACTGGATTGATACCTTGGTTCTCAAAAACTTAGGGAAATACTTACGCTACTTTACTACATCACCCTTTCCTCTTCAAGGAAAAACCAACGCAGTGCTCAAGAGGTAGCAAGGATCAGTAAGGCGGAGCCTTGAAGACGATGGAGTCAGCCAGGTGTTGACAATTTTCAGTAGAAGGAGTGTCAAGTGGGGACGACAGCACTGGAAAATTTCATTTTTGGTGGTGCTCTCGGGTGTCGAGTCGTGACTTTGAGGATGAAAACCTAAGGTCTGGCCTTTATTGGTTGTGTCTGGCAATTGCCTTGTTGAAGGTATTATTTGGATAGCTCGGTATTTCTTCAGGTGAGAACTTATGATCTTGGATCAGGCCACAACGGTGCTTGTCCACTGTTTCCTTATTAAAGGTGCCGCTTTTGGAGACCTTTTATGTTTTCTGGGTGTTGTCTTTTGTGGTGTTTTGTGTGATGCTATGTTGCTAAGAGGAGTTGGTCACTGTGACGAGGCCTTTGTTTTTTCTTTTTCTTTTTTCTTTTCGGGTTGTGTTACTTTTTGTTCGTGTAGAGGCTGAGTGCCTGAGTGTAATTGGTATTTTCACGATATTAATATATTCTTCTTTCCAAAAAAAATAGTGTCTTTCTATACGGGAAAACAAATGCATGATTAATTTACTATTATGAGTTGATGATCATTGACATGGGGGGCAGCCAAACCAGATATAGCAGCTCAAACAAAAGAGACGGAAGGGAAGGGACAAAGCTCATCTAACCAAGAATGTGCCAATAATGGCATCACCTTCATGGCAAGGCGACATGTGGCAGGCAAACAAAACACATCAAGATCCAAAGCAAACACAATTGGGACCTCTAGTCCCTGCCATGTCAAACTCGTTGTAACGGTGGTTGCTCTGGGCCAACAGCCGCAGCAGCAAAGGGGCCTACCAATCATCTAGAACCTACGTATCGGCCGCATCCAAGCATTTCATGATGACCAACTGATAACGGTCATGCTTTCTCTGTGCAAATGTGAAAAGCCACGCCTCGAAATGAAGACGGCGTGTACGTCGCTGCGCCGTAGGTTTTCTACCATGACTAGCCAGAATTGAGGCCAACTCCAACCGTCCAACACATTTCGTCCGGTTGTGTCCGTTTGAATCATTGAGGACAAAAATCATGGCTTGACGCACGGATGTAAACGTAAATTATATTCTTCACATGTCTGTTTGGATGTATTTCCAGCTCAAATTTACGTGCGATTTATGATTACACATAATTGACGTGCGTCCGCTTGCTACCGGCCTCTGGCACGTGCGTCGGCCACCCAACCATCACCCACCAGTTCTATTTAAGTCCACGCTTGCGAGGGGGCCCGCACGTCAGCGCCCAACCTCCTCCCGCGCGGCCAATTTAATGCCACGTGTGTAGCAGCAAAGGGGCCGCCCAGTCCATTTTTTATCATCTTTTTCACCTTGCTCCCAGCCGCTGGACACCAACCCTACTTCCCGTCCACCATGGGGTTCGGGAAGCGCAGTAAGCATGGCCACGAGGCCGCCTCCTCGTCAGGGCGTCTTCGTGGCCAATTTCACTATGGCGCCGCTAGGTGCTGACCCGCGACCACGCTTTCGCCTCTACGTGCATGTCCACCGCTTTCAGTACTTCTGGGAGCATGGTGTGCCGGTGGCCTGGCCCGCACGGGTGGCATCTCAACCCTGATAGCGTTCCAGTGCCGGCGGTGCTGGCCTTAGGCCGCGGGCGGCTGCGGAGATCCACCACCGACGTGCTCAACTTCCGGTCGACCTTCGTTGCAACCCAATGTACGCGGTGGACTCACCGAACTGGGACACGTGGTTCACCGACGAGCCCGACCAGCGCCGCCGGTCGTGCTTCGCGGGTGCAACCCATGCATCGCGCGTGTTCGCCGCTCCACCAGCACCGCCAGTGGTGCAGGAGGTGGGCCAGGAGGCCTACGTTGTGGCCCTCGAGGGGGCCACAAAGAGGCCATCGAGGAGCTCGCCAGGTGGCCTGACCTTTGGCAAGCGCTTGCCGAATTGGTGGCTGGAGTGCAAGCGAACGCGCCCACATCGCCACTAGCCTTGCCCGTGGAGGGAGTTGTGGTCGCTGCAAGGGAAATTGTGGTCGTGGATGAGCACGCTAACGGTGTATATGTCGTGCATGCCCGTGTGGTTGGACGTGACCGAAAAGGAGGCCGATCGGCACGCATTGGAGGCCAAGCGGCAGGTGGCTACAGCGCAACGGCATGTGTTGGCAACCTTCCAGTCAGCGTTCCCGCGGATGCCAGCGTCGGTGAAAGAACATGCGGTGCCCCCATGTTTGGTTTTGGTAATTGATGACAATCTCTATGGACTAATGGTTGCCTTGAGTTATATTTGAAGGATTTGTCCGTAGGCTTTTCTTGAAGTCCATGTGTTGGTTTCAAGGAGTTTATGTGGTGACCAAGGTGTTATTAAGGAATTATCCAAAGATTGGTCATGTGAGAGTAGAGCTTATTGCAAGCATGTCTTGAAGAAGAAGATTGTGTGATCATTCATGTTTACCTTCAAGACATCATCCAAATGAAGAGAGTTGGAAAGAGTCAAGGTTGATCAAGACTAAATCAAGAGTGAATCAAGTTGATCAACACACAAAGCGCACAAGATGTACTGAGAGGGATCAAGCGATCCCATGGTGTGGTAAGCATTGTCGATTACGCTTTGTGTACTAACCCATGATCTTCGTGAGAGTTCTTTGTGAGGTTAGGTTGCGGTGCGCAAGTTCAAGTGAAGCATCATGACGAGATCAAATGCTTGAAGCTTGCCGTCCATTGTGGTGACAATGGACTGGTGAAGATGTGCGGAAGAGTGGCTCACCCATAGTGGAGTATGGGGGAGCAATCAACTAGTCTTCATCGAGCCAACACAACCAAGAAAGGTGGTCCAACTTGAGGGAGTCAAGATCGTCATCATCTAGCTCAAGTGGACCATGTGCAAGGCAAAGGTTTGCTCTTGATAGGTTTTCTATTTTACCGGTCTCATGATGGTAGTTGGGAGACCGGGTTATAGGATCGATTGCCGTACTATCAAGGGGGGCTCTCAATGAGTAGCTTGATCGTATCGTTCATAGAGAGCTCAAACCATTGCATCCTTGCATCATCTTTGTTGGTTCTTGTTTGGTTCTTCTCTTTGTGAGTTTTGGAGCTTATGGTCATCTTGATGACAAGCTCGAGTTCATCGAAAACGGAGTTCACTCGCATCTTCTATGATGTTTTCGATGTTGGAGGTTATGCCGGTTCTTCTCGGTTGGAGGTTTCACTCCTCTATTTTTGGCATACCTCCCCTGCCTCTTCTTACTATAACCAGTTGCTGTTTTGATGCTACTCGTCTTTCTCAATCCAACAAGCTTGAGTTTGCTCAATTCGGAGCTCATATGCAGAAGTTATGGCAGTTTTGGTTTCCTAGCGGTAGTACCGCGGCCAGAGCGGCAGTACCGCTTGGCACCCCAAGAGGTAGTACCGCTGTCAAAGCGGTAGTACCGCCTATGGCCATAAGCGGTAGTACGGCTACGGTTCCGCGCTGGTACCGCCTCGATTTTGGGTCTTGCATTTTTCGTGTCGAGTTTTGCAGTAGTTGCACGGCAGTAAGGCACGGCAGTTCCACCTATAAGCGGTAGTACCGCCCTGATGGGCGGTAGTACCGCCTATAAGCGGTAGTACCGCTCCGGTCGGGCGGTAGTACCGCTACTGTTTTTTGGTCCCGTGTTCTGCTCCTCCAGCGGTAGTACCGCTGGGGTGCGCAGTAGTACCGCCTATAAGCGGTAGTACCGCTCCGGTCGGGCGGTAGTACCGCTACTGCATTTTTGTCCCGTGTTCTGCTCCTCCAGCGGTAGTACCGCTGGGGTGCGCGGTAGTACCGCTTATAAGCGGTACTACCGCCCCAAGGTTCATGTTTGGTTGCTCCTTTTGCCTGCTTCTTCCGCCAGAGCGGTAGTACCGCTCGTGGAGCGGTAGTACCGCTCGTGTGCGGGCTGAGCACATAACGGTTGGATTTTTCCCCTTCTATAAAAGGGGGTCTTCTTCCCCATTGAACCTTATCCTTTGAGCTCGTGTTCTTCCCCCATTGTTGACCTTCTTCGAGCTTGCTAACTCTCAGTCCCTCCATGGATTCTTGCTAGTTTTTGAGGGAAAAGAGAAAGGAGATCTAGATCCACATTTCCACCAATCACTTTCTCCTCTATGTGAGGGGAACCCCTTGGATCTAGATCTTGGAGTTCTTGGTGTTCTCCTTCTTGTTCTTCCTCTCTTTTTCCTCCCTAGCATTAGTTGCTTCGGTGGGATTTGAGAGAGAAGGACTTGGGCACTCCGTGTGCCCTTGCCATTGCATTTGGTGCATCGGTTTGAGTTCTCCACGGTGATACGTGGAAGTTACAAGTTGAGAAGCTTATTACTCTTGGGTGCTTGGTGCCCTTGAGCTTGTTCCTCTTGGGTGCTTGGGCGCCCTAGACGGTTGGTGGTGTTCGGAGCTCAATCATTGTGGTGTAAAGCTCCGGGCAAGCGTCGGGGTCTCCAATTAGGTTGTGGAGATCGCCCCGAGCAATTTGACGGGTTCCGGTGACCGCCCCCAAGGGTTGCCAAAGTGTACGGGTTCGGTGTCCGCCCCCAAGGGTTGCCATTTGTACGGGTTCGGTGACCGCCCTCAAGGGTCCCTTAGTGGAATCACGGCATCTTGCATTGTGCGAGGGCGTGAGGAGATTACGGTGGCCCTAGTGGCTTCTTGGGGAGCATTGTGCCTCCACACCGCTCCAAACGGAGATTAGCATCCGCAAGGGTGTGAACTTCGGGATACATCGTCGTCTCCGCGTGCCTCGGTTATCTCTTACCCGAACCCTTTACTTATGCACATTACTTTGTGATAGCCATATTGTTTCTTGTCATATATCTTGCTATCACTTAGTTGTTTATCTTGCTTAGCATAAGTTGTTGGTGCACATAGGTGAGCCTAGTTGTTGTAGGTTTTGTGCTTGTCAAATTAACCACTAGGTTTATTCCGCATTTGTTCAAGTCTAAACCGTAATTATTTTAAAACGCCTATTCACACCCCCCCCCCCTCTAGGCGACATCCACGATCTTTCAGTCGGTCTTTGTCGACCTGACCAAAGAGGAGGAGGTGATGACGATGCCTAGATGTATCGCCGATGACTGTTCAATGTTTTTCATTTACTGTTTATATTTTAGATTAATGTAAGACTGGACTTCTGCTAGCTGTCTAATTATTATTTTAAAAACAAAACCCGTCTGCGGTTGAAATATATCCGTTGGCGTTGAGCGCACCTACTAGTTCGTGGGCAAAGCTGAACTTTGGTGTCCGTTGGGCCGATCCAGACGGATAAAAACCACATCAGTTTTGGTCGGTGTGTTGGCTCCGCATCAATTTTGGTCGGCGCGCCGGAGTTAGCTTGAGATGACTAAGACATAGGGCGTGTTTGGTATCCCACGTACACCTCAACTAGGCCCGCGCGAGAACATTTGGCACTTTTGATTGCCTACATTCACTATTGGCCAGGCATTGCACGAACTTTAAAACACATCTGGGCCTGGTTCCAGGAACACTCGATTTGACAGTTTTTGGCGAGTCAGACCGGAGTGATGCTATCGAGCGCGTGGGTCTCCTGGTGAACTTATGTGTGGGCTCCTTGAGGCTGGGTACACCCTGAGTTTGCACGTGTTTTAGTGTAATCTTTCCGTAATCTCTTTCATCTTCTAATCCACACAACAATGCTTCTATTTAAAATAAGGTCCGAAAAAGATGCACATCAATGTTGTGGTTCCATTCAGATGATGGGTTCGTAGTTTCGCCGACCGTAAATGTTCAGTTTTGTGTTCATATTTGGAGCTATTTTGGACAAATTTCGTCAAACTCATCGCGCATGGTCGACCGTTTGAAATTTTCTTTGACCAGTAGCTTCATCTCGCAATTTCCCATGACTTTTGTGTTGCACATTTTCGGTTGCGATGATCGTAGACAAGTAAATCTACATCTTCCTCATGGACTGCACATATGCATATGTGTGGTATATATGTTCTAATGACACTCCTTAATCTCATTCATCCCTTCTAATCGTTTCTCTCGGCGTTCTCTCATGCGTCCTACTATACTTGCACCGCCGCCGTCGTTGTTCCTCTCGGCGCTCGCACGCCTTGCTGCACTGTCAACACCGCCGACATCGTTCCTTCTCCTCACCCGCATCCTGCTACACTAGTGTCGTCACCGCGTGTCGTACTACACATGCCACCGTTGGTGTTGTTCCTCTCGAACTCCTTGCCCACGTCCTACTACACTGGAGTCGTCTCTGGCGTCGTTTCTTTCGACCTCCTCTCCTTCGTCCTATTACACTGACGCTGTCATGGCGCGCGAACTGCATTTCTCCTCCTCTATCCTTTGCCTCGGCGCCCTCCTATTCGTCCCTTCACGCGGACTTTCACCACGGTGACGACACTAATAACTAGTTCACCGTGCCGCCGAAGGGATCACTCGCGCGCGACTCCATGCTCGTCGTGTCAGCCACGGCGCTGCGGCCACCGTCCACTGCAGACGCTATGGCGCCGTGTAACTCTGTGTTATGCGTAGCTTTTAACTCTTAATCATGCTGCCTGTATGCAACCAAACACCGTGCAGTTGCATTAGCCCAACCAATGCAGGACACCAAACGCCATGCCAAAATTGCTTCCCTAATACAGGAAGCCTAGAGGCGGGCAGCCAAACAACATCCAGATATTAGTTTTTTACCTGTTTTTTTCCGTCGGGCTCAACTGAGACACATAAGCAATGTAGACAAAATCCATGCGAGCAACCAAACACGCCCATAGTGGACAACCATGGGCACCGGTGAATGCAGGTCAGGGCACAGGGTAAAAGAGAAGACACCAATAATGCCCAGGAATCTATGGAGTCCTCCTCCATGACATGAAAGCTGAAAGGCTACTCACTCACTCACTCACTGTTGCTGCGGACTCCTTGTATGCGCCTTTCTTTTCGACAGGTCCCGTCCCCTTTTGCAGTTTGCCATCCATTCTCATCTCCTTTGCCTCTCTTTTTCCGTCCGTCCTCTGGTTAACTGAACCAGATTCCACGGCATGGCACACGGCAGATGCAGCCAACGTACATGCTGCGTCCCCGTGGCAAAACTGCCACGAGCAGCACTCGAGTGCCGCCGCAAACTATTCGAATCCCGCGAAAAGTCGCCGTGGGTCGTCGAGCATTTCTGATCTGATCTGATCTGATTGATGATGAAACCACATACGTTCCTCTTCGAGCATACTTAGATAGATAGTAGATAGGTGCCTGGAAGTAGCAGACATGGACCACCTCTTCATATGATGCACCTCGTCTCATTCCGTTGCCAAATTCTTGTTATTTTTGCAGGAGCACTCAACAGCGGCTCAAAATCATGAACATAGCTGTACCTTTTATTCTGTAGGGTTGGTGCTAACGCCGAGCTCATGCATCAACTTGGAATGGCAAGAGAGCAGGGAGGGAGCAGACATATATGCATGGATTTGCATCACTCCACAAACAACCAAGAACAGGGAGCGAATGAACTGGTGCAATTTCAGGAAACAACTGCATATGCCGTCTGCAAAATTAGGCCCTGCAGCCTCAAAGGGGCATCACCATCATGCATACACCAGAAACTTGCGACAAAAGCAGGGTCACACCTTTCACTCCTTCGGTTCAGTGTGTGAATACCAGAGGATAAATTCTTTCGCAAAAGCAAGCCACTAACCCTGCCATATGCATATGTGATTAGACAGGGCAGGGCCGCTTTCACAACCGGTCAAAAACTTGGACCAAATCAGCCAGGAAAAGAGAGCATGAACGAGGACAACAAATAAAGCAAATTCAGACGCAGGTCAGTTGATGGTCGCAATCCGCATGGCTTAACCCTGTCCACTGAACAAGATCTCAGAATTAGATCTATCTATTTATCTATGCGCTGCAAGTTTTAGTAGTGATGCCAACATACTTTTGCAGATTTAGAACAGTCCATGCTACCATATGGACATGCCAACTACCTCCCCGGGGCAAAGCTTGTGGTCAAGGTCAACCCTTATCTTATGGTTGCTGGGTTTTCATTCAGACAATGTCAACATCAAGGCCACAACAGTGCTGCATAATCCACTAAGTATTCTATGGAGCTCTAGAAGAAAAGCCAAGGCACTGCATGGAAACTGCAAAGCAAACTTATGGTGGGATGTAAGATCAGTAGAAAAAAAACCTACAGTTTCTCTTCTTTTTTTGAGGGGGCCTGCATTTTCTCTCACACAGAAAGAAATAGGAAAAACGAAAAGAAAAACAATTGCGTAAGCCGTTAGTCGCTTAAGGTGACTTCATCAGCATCGAATCTTTATAAGACCCACTGCTTTGTCAACAACCAACGAGACAAATGTGCGTGTAGATCTTTTCATACTTCATGTGATGTGGGAATTGTAAGCTAGTGGACGTAGCACAAATTAGACCATCTAGAAATTAAGACGTCGTCGTCGAGCAAAATTGTAATCAAAGTTGCACACTTCTTTAAGGGCTAGAGTGACACAAGCAATCTTGAGAGAATCACATGGCTCTCCCAATGGCCTAATTGTCTTCCATCTTAAAGCATTTAGACAGTTTATTCAGGACAGGTATACAGCTTCATACAGTTTATAGAGCAAAATTTAGCCAATTTCGGGTCTTCATCAGATGAAAACAGCAATAACGGTTGCAAAATCTACCAATTAATCTGAGGTTCAGGATGATGCAAGTACTAACGAGTCCTCCGTGAGTTCAATGTCGGATCTCTATTGGGCATATTATATGGAGAACAGTATGCTCATGCAGATTAGTTTAGTTCAAACGTGGAAAAATTAGCACAATCCATGGGCTCTAAACGCACCACTTGATAAAAACTATTGCAGAAACCACAATAAAGTCAAATATGAAGCAAATGTATGATGAAGTACATGCCAAGTTAGCACACCCTTACGAATATCTGGCCAAGCAAGAATCCACACCTTTGTACTTCTATTAAATGAAAATTTCATTTGTTGTCTTATATCACATCACAAGGGGATGATAGGCAGATACACGCAATACAATCCTCCTCATAGGAAACTATGGCACACAAGGTAGACAGATATAGGATCATTTGCAATGGAGCTACTTGATAAGCACTAGACACTTGATCAGATGTATCATACTTGTGACATTTCAGACTGGACGATTTCGAATTCGGACTCCCATCGGGCAGCCCCCAGAGCAGTTCATGAACCATGTTTTATAAACACAAACTAATTCTGCTTATTTTTTCCCGTCTTCATTTCCAGCTCTGCTACAAAAGAAAAAGAGAAGACAAAAATTCACCTTTGCTGTTTCTACCTTTGTACACTGAGGCCAATACCGACTCGAAGAGGCGCTGAATCAAAATTCTGATAAATTTGATATTTGGATGTCTGAATGCTAAGCTTTCTCGAGTGTCCGGGCTAATTCCACGGCGTTCTTGGCAATCTTGCAGTTGTCGTCGTTCACCAGAGCCTCACAGAGCTGGAAAGCTCCCAGCTTTATTGCCTCCATTGCCAATTCGTTGCTCTCGGAGCAAATCCAGTTGAGGACGACCAGGGCCTGGTCGATTGCACGGGCGTTGCCGCTGCCGGCCACAGTGCAGAGCACGGCCACGATGTCTGGGATTTTGGACAGGTCGTGGCGGCCCTCGCGGTTCTTGGCGAGGAGACCGAGCACCTCGACGGCGCGGGCAGAGCCATTGGCGGCCAGCTCGACGAGCGCCGGCGCGGCCCCGGCGCGCACCGTGCGCCGGCGGTTCTCGGGCAGCTTGCAGAGCTCGTACAGGGTTGTCGCGGCCTCGCGGCGCTCCCGCGCGCCGCCGCGCCAGAGCAGCCTGGACAGCGCTGGGACGGCAGAGGGATGCGCCCCGATGGTGCACTTGTTGACGCCCACGGTGGCGAGGCTCGTCAGCGCCGTAGCCGCGTGGGCGGCGGCCGCGCCGCCGGCGGACACGGCCGCGCAGAGCGCGTCGACGGCGCCGTCCGCCACGAGGCCCACGCGCGCGTCGTCGCCGTCGAGGCTGAGATACAGGAGCGCCCTAGCGGCCGCCTCGTCCCCCGCGGCCGCGTGCTGGAGCAGCACCGCGACCGCGCCGGACTCCAGCACCTCCCTCCGCCCGGCCGGCCCAGACTTGGCCAGCCTGAGCATCCCCAGGACGGAGGAGGACGACGCCGGCACCGCCCCTTGCCCCTGGCAGTCCCCCGCGAGGGCCTTGTCCGCGGACACGGCCGCCGGCGAAACGGAAACGGCCGCTATGAGGCGGCGCAGCGCGTGGTTGGGGATGAGCGTGGGGTCAGGGGGGAGAGGCAGGTTGGTGACGGGGCAGGTCCGGTGGCCCCCGTCGAGCCAGCGCTGGATGCTGCGGCGCTCGAAGGTGTGGCCGGAGGGGAGGATGACGGGGTCCGTCATGACCTCGAGCGAGATGGGGCAGAGGAAGTCGTCGGGCCAGGACGCCTGCTTGGACACTTCCATGGCGTGGGCGCGAGGAGTCGCGGCGGGAGGTGGGGAGGAACGGAAAGCGTGTGGGACTGTGGAAGAAGAAGAAGAGGCGGAGGAGGAGGTGGTGGTGGAGCGAGTCCGTATTGGGGAAAGTCCACTTCCGGTGGACGGGAACGGGATGATGATGTGGGGGAGCGAGCGAGTGGGAAGACCATCCGGTGAGCCTAAGAAGCCTCGCCGCCGCCGGCCCGTCCCGTCTCGTCTCGCCTCGTCTGTATATATCCATCCATCTCGTCGTACGTGCGTGGCGTGTGCGTCGCTCGCGATTTTTGGCAGATCCTAATTGCTTCCTCCTCCCTGTACGTACGCGGGTTAATCTTCCCTAGATGTTGGCTGCATCGCAGTAACTGTCGGATGAATGCGTATCTTTTGGTTATTCAGTTGAGTATCTTCTGGTCATTTTACTCATTTACTTGCAGTTTCTGTAACGGTTTATGCGATATTTAATGCAGTATTGCTCATCGTGGATTTGATTCTCGTGTGAAAAAAAGGATGATGGCCGTTACCATTAATTTTCTTGACGTCTTGCAGATGGGGTGCCATTATTCCGTTTTCGTGGGTGATTAATGTTCAAATCTTCAAGACAGGCAATGTGCATGCTACACTGTCTTACTACTGTGTCAGGCTGATTGCAGCAGCTGCGTGCATATGTTTTGCATGACACTGGTGTTAAATATATAGTTGATGTGGGGACAGAGATGGAGACATGGTAACCTGCAAGAGCCATCCGATGACTCACGGGATTATTGGTTTGACATGTCTCCATGCTATTGTGCATATATGTTACAAGTAAAGTAATGCTTGGAAGCACGCAACAAAAAAGAAATTAAGAAAATCAAACGTTGTACATTTGTTCCTTTTTTTTGTTGGGGGGGTTTGGCCAGCTTTAATTAGTTATCATCTACTAGTACTACCTCTCTCTCAGTTTACAAGGCGAGCGCGTACCCCTAGGTCGTCAATTTGACCAACCTAATACAAGTCATATATTACAAAAAATATACCAATATAAACTTCAGATGTTCTATTTTCAAACGGTGTAGTTTTTGTGTTATATAGTTTATATTAGGGTGATAAAATTGACAACCTAGATATACGCGTAGGACTTGTAAACTGAAACGGAGATAGTACGAATTTTGCCAGATGCATGCTTATCTTTATAGTATTTTATTCACTGGTTAACGGGTCAGTATCTAATAATAATTGGATGACGTAAAAATAAGTTGTAAAATAACGAGTAATATATGGCGTAAGTTGTGACACCCTTGGCTTTTGCAGTCTAAAAATGCCTATCATTTCCAATATTTATTTGGAGCTAACCACTTCTTAATCTTTTACTTGCGGCAAGTACTTCTTAGGCCCCGTTTGATAGCTCTGCATTTTTGAAGTATTTTGTGAATACTACAGTTTTTCTAAATACTATGGTTTTAATTACTTTGAGTTGTTTGGCCTTCACAAAAAACTGCAATATTAATACTACAGTATTACTCAAAATGCAGTATTGTCTCTGTCTAATAAAAAGAACCCTGAACCTCTTTTTTTAAAACAGAGCAGGCAAAAAAAGAACACGTTTATTCGTCCTTGTTCGTTCCTAGGCCGCCGCTGCTCTCTCGTTGCTGGAGATCGTCTCTCCCTCAGGTTGCTTGGACAGACAAAGAGACGACCATGGAAAAACGGCTAGTAAGCTTAATCATTTGTTTCCTTCTCAAGGAGGCCCGTGGCATGAAGCTAGTAGGCCTTGCTTGCTGAGGATTGCATCACCTGCCGCTTGCCGCCTCATGAAGATTGCATCACCACCGCTCCTACTTCTCTTCGTGCATCTGCTACGGTGCTGGCCAGCCGACGGCACGTCCGAGTCATCTCGCCGTAACTGAGAGGAAGGAGTTGATGACTAGCGCAGTGCACTGTGTTTCTTATCTTTCTAAGCTGCAGGACGAGCTTTGGGCATGGTCATTCCAGTTTAGCTGTGGACTTTGTGCATATGGGTGGCCTTTTTGCATGGCCGTTGGGTTTGGGTAACAGGGTAAGCAAGTAAAAAACGGCTAGCTAGTTAGTAGGTGTGTCGATATATACAGCACTACCAAACAGCTCAAAGTATTCTCAATACTTCAAAATACTGTGGTATGTCAAAACTATGTTATCTTACACCTACATGCTAAAATGTTGTAGTTTTCAATACTTTGGTTTTTTTAATACTTTACTATCAAACACAACCTTAGTTGCTTTTCATGCTGCAATATTTGCTATTGTCAAATAGGCTAACTCAGTAGGTTAATCGTGTTGCCAGGTGATGTGTCGCTAGAAGAGAATATCTACGATAATTGAGTATTTTTACACACATTATCACTCTTTTGTAAGTTTTAACTGAAAGGATCAGCCTGGAATAGGCGACTAACAAACTTTTTTACTTCTTTTAATAATATTAAGGCTCAACAAGAAAATAGGTTGTTTAGATATGCAACTAGGTGGACAACCTATAAGACAAGCACAGTGACAAGAAATACAAGCATAAGGTAAAAAGAAGATAATAGCTTGCACGAGGTAACCACAAGTGGAGTCGATGAAGACGAGAATATGTTGCCGAAGTTTCCTCCTTTAGGGGAGGTACGTCTCCGTTGGAGAGGTGTGGAGGCACAATCCGCCCCAAGATGTCACTAGGACCACCTTATTCTCCTCACACCCTAGCACAAATAATGCAAGAAGCCGTGATTCCACTAGTGGTGCCCTTGAAGGCGGCGATCGGACCTTTACAAACAAGGTTGAGGTTCTCTTCACAACTTAAACCATGATAAATGAAGCCCTAATATGATGCTGTCTAAAGTAGATACATTTGTTTTGTTTATAAATGAAGGGCCTAACATGGACAAGAACGATGAACACTGGAGCAAGATCAATCATGGAGAGGATGGCACGCGTGACGGTGTCCAGGATTAGAGGGTGCCAACCTAGTTGACCCATAGTCCTCGGGCTGGTCCTGCAGGCCCTCGTTCTCATTCCGATGGACTCCGGAAGCTACACGCCTAGGATGTGATCAAGACTGTATCTACTGAAGACTTGGCGTATACTCCAAGCCATCTCATGTCGCCTCCATGCGCACCCCTGGATACCGACCATGTAACCCTAGATGCCCTACCTGGCGTGTATATAAGTCAAAGGGTTTAGCCTGTAGAGAGGACCTGATCACAAATACATTCACCTAGCCTTACCGAAAAAGGCTTCCGCCCCGCTTTGTATATTAAGCATCGACCAACAACAACCCGGTACAAACGCACGCCATCGCAACACACGCACACACCCAAGGCAAGATACATAAGAGCTGAGCGCAACAACACCACCCCAAGCACTACAAGAGCAGCCGGGTCCTCGACTGTGAACATGCCATCGAGAAGAGATGAAGCCGCATATGACGAACCGTGGGCTCCAAGGCGATGCCTTCAGGAAGGATACGACACCAGAGCGCCGCCACCACCCGACCCGAGAGTTAGAGTTTCCCCTAGAGCAACACGACGGGCAATGAAGGCCGCGAAGACGCCTTCAAGAAGGGAACGAGCTTCGTCATCGCCGGTCCGTCCGAAGATAGAACATGTTTTCACCCCGACCAATACTCACCGCCACCGAAGGCCACACCCCGACGACCATGCCGCCCACACGACCATGGTCACCGGGCAGCACCGAGGCACGGGCTTTACCCATGAGCACCGCGACACCACCACCGGGGCTGCCGCCCCCGCATCCAAGACCTCGACGCCACCTCACCCGCCACCCAGCGCCACCCCACCCAAAGAGACGAGTGGAAAGGCCCCGCCTTTAGCACCCCTGAGCTGCCCCCAACGCCGAGACCCAATAGGCCGGCCAAAACTGGCCTCCATTGGACCGTCCTGCCGCCGGGCGCAAGCTGAGCTCAGTCCTGCTGCCGAGCGCAAGACGAGTCTGGTCCTGCTGCCGGCACGAGATGAGTGCGGTCCTGCAGCCGGGCGTTAGATGAGTGCGGTTGACGTCTACTACACAACTTGTTCTTGTAGACTCGTGTTGGGCCTCCAAGCGCAGAGTTTTGTAGGACAGTAGTAAATTTCCCTCAACTGGATGACCTAAGGTTTATCAATCCGTGGGAGGTGTAGGATGAAGATGGTCTCTCTCAAACAACCCTGCAACCAAATAATAAAAAGTCTCTTGTGTCCCAACACACCAAATACAATTGTAATTTGTATAGGTGCACTAGTTCGGCGAAGAGATGGTAATAAAAGTGTAGTAATGATAGTAGATATTGATTTTTGTAACAGGAACAATAAAAACAGCAAGGTAGCAAGTAACAAAAGTGAGCACAAACGGTATTGCAATGCTTGAAAATGAGGCCTAGGGTCTGTATCGCTAGTGCAATCTCTCAACAATGCTAATATAATTGGATCATATAACCATCCCTCAACGTGCAATGAAGAATCACTCCAAAGTTCCTATCTAGCAGAGAACATAAGGAGAAATTGTTTGTAGGGTACGAAACCACCTTAAAGTTATTCTTTTCGTTCAATCTATTCAAGAGTTCGTACTAAAATAACGCAAAGTTATTCTTTCTGTTTGATCTATCCAAGAGTTCATACTAAAATAACACCATATTATACGCATCAACCAACTCTAATGTCACCTAGATACTCCAATGTCACCACAAGTATCCATGAGTAAATTATACGATACACATCAAACAATTTTAGATTCATAATACTCGACCCAACACAAAGAACCTCAAAGAGTGCCCCAAGATTTCTACTAGAGAAACAAAAGTCGAGAACGTGAATCAACCCCTATGCATAGATTACCCCAATGTCACCTCAGGAATCCACGAGTTGAGTGCCAAAACATATCTCAAGTGAATCAATATAATACCCCATTGTCACCATGGGTATTCACATGCAAGACATATATCAAGTGCTCTCAAATCCATAAAGTATTCAATCCAATAAGAACGAAATCTCAAAGGGAAAACTCAATTCATCACAACAAGATAGAGAGGGGAAAACACCATATGATCCAACTATATTAACAAAGCCCGCGATACATCAAGATCGTGGCATCTCAAGAACACGAGAGAGAGAGAGAGAGATTAAACACATAACTACCGGTACAAACCCTCAGCCCCGTGGGTCGACTACTCCCTCCTCATCATGGTGGCTGCCGGGATGATGAAGATGGCCACCGGTGATGATTTCCCCCTCCGACGGAGTGCCAGAACGGGGTCTAGATTGGTTTTTCGTGGCTACAGAGGCTTGCAGCGGCGGAACTTCTGATCTAGGGTTATCTTCGGGGTTTTGGAATATTTGGCAATTTAATTTATAGGGCGAAGAGGCGGTGTGGGAGGCACCGAGGTGGGCACAACCCACCTGGGCGCGCCCTGGTGGGTTGTGCCCCCCTCGGGGGCCCCCTCTGGCACTTCTTTGGCCCACTGGATGTCTTCTGGTCCAAAAAATATCTCCAAAAAGTTTTGCTGCGTTTGGACTCCGTTTGGTATTGACTTTCTGCGATGTAAAAAACAAGCAAAAATAGCAACTGGCACTGGGCACTATGTCAATAGGTTAGTCCCAAAAAATGATATAAAGTTGCTATAAAATGATTGTAAACATCCAAGAATAATAATATAACAACATGAATACTTCATAAATTATAGATACATTGGAGACGTATCAGCGGTCCTACTGCCGGGCGCGAGACGAGCTCGGTACCGCTGCCGGGCGCGAGACGAGCGATGGACCACAGCTGGGAGAAGTCCAGCCCTTCGATGGAAGTGGTGCACGGACGATGGGGAGAGGAATCGAAGGCCGACACACGCCGCCTACGGGCAAGCGCCGAAACATGTCAGCCGCTGCCGCATCCGACCTGCCAAGCTACTATGGATCCATCCACGGCCGGAGCAGCAACCACACCAGGCCACTGCCCATCCCACACCACCCGCCAAACTCCAGGCGTTGAATCCACCGGGCACGCTGCCACCAGATCGGTCAGCGCACTGGCCGCCATGAGCACGGTCGGAAGCAACCATCCACCCCAAGCCAGGGCCGGCCCAGGCGTGCACCCGCACGACCCCGCCACTGGTGCCCTCCGCCCCCTGCACCCTGCCACGACGCGACAGCCACCACCACCAGAATCGCCCACCGCCACGAACCTTCGCACTAGCCTCTCGCCGCCCCCGCCGCCCCACGCCTAGCCAGATCCATGCAGCCTCCGCCGAAACCACGGCTGCCCGTGCCGTCGGCACGGCCAGTCACGCGCGCCGCCGCCGGGTCCTGCGCAAGCGCCGCACCCTCGGGTGGCCGCCGCATCCTGCGTTGCAGGGGGCCAACGAGGAGGAAGAGAGCCCCCCCCGCCGCCTACACCGATCGAGCTTTGCCCGGCGGCACGCTCCGGCGGCGGCGAGGGGGTGGGAAGCAGGGGGCGGGTGGCGGCTCGATCTAGGCCCCCCCCCCACTCGCAGGAGCGGGCATCTCACCTAGCCTTAGTGATGAGGACATCAATACCATTATTACACCCACAACCCCTGCTGCTATACATACTGGACCAATTACTAGAGCTTGCGCATGCCAATTAAATTATCAGGTACTTTCGTTTCTTGGTAATGATTCTAATGTTCATGAGAATATGATGCTGCCTAAATTGGATACATTTGTATTGCTTACAAATGAAAGGCCTAGCTTGGACAAGAAGGATGAACATTGGGGCAAGATCAAGCCTGGAGATGATAGCATGTGCAAGGGGAACAAGAACGGAGTTACAACTGATGATTTCAGGACTTTGAAGCCACCATAATGAGTGCATGAAGTCTTGGACGAAATATACAAGATGACACTTCATAAATATCGTCCAGAGGCTATTATAGGTGTCGCATCGCCTTATTATTGGGCCAGGCCCATGTAATTTCAAAATACTTGAGTATAGGTTGTTTTTAGAGTCCGTATGTGTGGGGAAACAAGACATAGGGTTGGTTTCGGACCCCTTCCCCAAGGGCCACGAAATCCCCCCCTTCCTCCAATACATCCCTTAGGGCGTCGTTTAGACTTTGGGTTTTGTTTAGATTAAAAGTTTGCCATAGCTGCAACTTCGCGTACTTCATTTGTGTTCAACGACCAGACCAAGGCGTCACATAACCCCACCTTGATCAATAAAGCTTTCATCTTATATTCGCAATATCCAGATTGTAATATTAGTTTCTTTCTTGTTCTTCATTTGCTTGCAGGAAATAGACCTTCATGGTCAGGTTGATCCTGCTCCGGCGTGGTCAATAACCTCTCGGAGTTGGTTCAGCGATTGCTAAGGCGCGACATTTTCGCACGTTCGTAGTCGGATCGTCAAAGTCTACTCCTCCGAAACGATAATCACCATCTCATCGAAAGACGGGACACCTTTGCCTCTATCAAGTGGTATCAGATTTCCAGGTTGCTCGATGAGATTTTACAGTTTTTCGTAGTTTAGATCGAGTTTGTTCTTCATACCTACAATCCATGAAAAAGCCAAAAAATAGGGTTAGTTCATCATATCCGAACCAGTCTGAGCCATTGCATAATCTTTTCTGTATTTGCTTTGTTGAATTTGCAGTTGCATCGTTGTGTCAAGTTGCTGGTCTTAGCGTCTAGTTCTTTAAAGTTTCAGGTTCTGTTCACAAGTTGTCACGCTGCCGCCGCACCATCATCATCGCCCCTGCCATATACCACCACCACTTATCCACTACTTCCCTGAGTCCATATACCACCACCGATCCGAGTCCATATACCACCACCATTCCGAGTCCATATACCACCACCAATCCAAGTCCATATACCACCACCGATCCGAGTCCATATACCACCACCATTTCGAGTCCATATACCACCACCAATCCAAGTCCATATACCACCACCGATCCGAGTCCATATACCACACCAATCCAAGTCCATATACCACCACCAATCCGAGTCCATATACCACCACCGACCCAAGTCTATAGATCCACCACCAGTCCGAGTTCTTTTCATATTAGGTTGTTTTCGAGATCCATCTATTTTTTGATTCGTGTTTCCTTGCCTGAGTAGGTTTAAAAAAAACGAGTCTGGAGACCCCGAGGGAGTTTTTAGGCCAAAATTTCAGCATGCGAAAATATTTTTTTCCTATCCTTTTTTAGGTCCCAGGGAGCGTTTTGAAACACTCGCCATCATAGTGATTTTTTGTCGCACTTTTTCGTCATCGCTGCCCTGATTTCCGAAAAATTGTCAAAAAAATTCCGTGCCTATCCTATTATTTTGAGTTGGGAAGAGTTTTGAGACACTCGCCATTATTGTGATTTTTCACAAAAAAAGAGGAGCGCGAAAAAAGGGTTAGATCTCTCCTGTCGATCTCGAGGTAGATCAAGCTTGTACTTGATACATCCTCATCAATATAATCAAAGCAGGACTTGGGGTATTACCCTTCGAGAGGGCCCGAACCAGGGTAAACACCTGTCTATTTCGTCCCTGCTACCACCGATCCGAGATCCAGAACTCGAGACCCCCTACCCCGAGGTCTGCCGATTTTGACACCGACACTAGTGCTTTCAGTGAGAGTTTCGTTGTGAGATCAACGAAAAGATCGATGACTCATCTGTAGATTAACTGCGGCACCGGACCAACTTTTCGTATTCGGCAGCATGATCTTTTGCGCGGACACAGTGGGCCATCTGGCTCCCGTCGAAAACTATGCCCCGGATCAGATCGTGACTTTCAGAGGCTTGGAATACACCACGGATTCCCGCGGTGAGATCATTCTTTCGTGCTGGACGCCAGGCCAAATTGAGGGCTCATCAGACGTCGGGGGCTCGACCTCGATACCGATCTCCCTCGAGGACATCCCCCTGGCACCCCAACACCATGTAGAGGAATCAACCACCCCCGCCTCGGGTGAGCTCATCGCGGAGTCAAGCCCCGACGTTGGCCTGGACCCGGCTTCTGATACTACATCGGGTTTAGAACCGACTCCGGTACCGGACCTGGAATCAACTCCGGCCCCTTACAAAGCTAAGAGCGCATCAAGCGACCCGCAAATCATACTTCAAGTCGGCTCAGCTTATAGCCAGGCCATGAGCCCCGAGGAGTTGTCTCACCTAAACGAGATGCTTGATCGCATCCAAAGCTTATCAATCTCGGACGGTTAGACCTTGGTCTATGATAAGATCGGACTTAAAGCCGATGATCGAGAAATTTACGTCCCACCCACCACCCACCTAGTCGCCACGATCGATGATTTAACCGACGTGTTAGACTATGAAGAGGCTATCGACATGGATGAAGATGTCGACGGCCCTACAGAAACCACTTCGCCGCTGGTCAACACCGGCAAGTGGACTGCAACATCTACTTATGATGTATATATGGTAGATACCCCCAAGAACCCGTCAAGATGTTGGCGAAGTCGTGGGAGGGGCACCAACAGGGACCCCAGCGGGCACGACGCCACCACCACCAACGACCACATGGTAGCAGTCGAGGTCGGCAATCTGGGGGAGGATTTTAAAGCCTCCCTAGGACGGTATGTGATGCCTGCTAGACTACGTCAATATTTCCCCAAAGAGGAAGGGATGATGCATCACAATGACGGTAGGTATTTCCCTCAGTGATGAGACCAAGGTTATCGAACCAGTAGGAGAACCAAGCAACTCTATGTAAACAGCACCTGCACACAAATAACAAATACTCGTAAACCGACGTGTTAAAGGGGTTGTCAATCCCTTTTGGGTAACGGCGCCAGAAATTGGCAAACAGACGTGAGAGAGTTGTGATAATTGATAGGTCGAACACAAAATGAAATAAAGTGCAGCAAGGTATTATTTTATTTTGGTTTAATAGATATGAAAATAAAAGCAAAGGAAAATAGCTCGCAAAGGCAAATATATTAAAGAAGAGACCTGGGGGCCGTAGATTTCACTAGTGGCTTCTCTCGAGAAAAATAGCAAAAGGTGGGGAAACAAATTACTGTTGGGCAATTGATAGAACTTCAAATAATCATGACGATATCAAGGCAATAATCTATATATAGGCATCACGTCCAAGATTAGTAGACCCACTCCTGCCTGCATCTACTACTATTACTCCACACATCGACCGCTATCCAGCATGCATCTAGTGTATTAAGTTCATGGAGAAACGGAGTAATGCAATAAGAATGATGACATGATGTAGACAAGATCTATTTATGTAGAAATAGACCCCATCTTGTTATCCTTAATGGAAAAAATACATACGTGTCGGTTCCCCTTCTATCACTGGGATCAAGCACCGTAAGATCGAACCCATCACAAAGCACCTCTTCCGATTGCATGATAAATAGACCGAGTTGGCCAAACAAAACCCAAATATCGAAGAAGAAATACGAGGCTATAAGCAATCATGCATATAAGAGATCAAATAAGACTCAAATAACTTCCATGGATAAAAAGATAGATCTGATCATAAACTCAAAGTTCATCCGATCCCAACAAACACACCGCAAAAGAGTTACATCATATGGATCTCTAAGAGACCATTGTATGGAGAATCAAACGAGAGAGAGGAAGCCATCTAGCTACTAACTACGGACCCGAAGTCTATAAGATACTACTCACGCATCATCGAAGAGGCACCAATGGACATGATGCACCCCTCCGTGATGGTGTCTAGATTGGATCTGGTGGTTCTGGACTCTGCGGCGGATGGAATTGATTTTCGTCGACTCCCCTAGGGTTTCTGGAATATTGGGGTATTTATAGAGAAAAGAGTCGGTTCGGGAGGCACCCGAGGTGGGCACAACCCACCAGGGCGCGCCTGGGCCTCCAGGCGCGCCCTGGTGGGTTGTGCTCCCCTCGGAGCACCCCCAGGCGCTTCTCCGTCCCACTGGATGTCTTCTAGTCCAAAAAAATCCACAAAAAGTTTCGCTGTGTTTGGACTCCATTTGGTATTGATTTCCTACGATGTAAAAAACATGCAAAAAACAACAACTGGCACTTGGCACTATGTCAATAGGTTAGTACCAAAAAATGATATAAAAATGACTATAAAATGATTATAAAACATCCAAGAATGATAATATAACAACATTGAACAATAAAAAATTATAGATACGTTGGAGACGTATCGGCATCCCCAAGCTTAATTCCCGCTCGTCCTCGAGTAGGTAAATGATAAAAACAGAATTTTTGATGTGGAATGCTGCCTAACATGTCATCTCATATTCTTTTCTTTATAGCATGGACATTTGGACTTTTATATTGTTCAAAGCAATAGTCTAGTTTTGACATGAGGACTTAAATACTCAAGCATATCAACAAGCAACCATGTCTTTCAAAATATCAACGCTAAAATAAGTTATCCCTAGCCCATCATGCTCAATCATTGATCCATTCATGAAACACACTCGCATATTAGCTACACCCAATGCTCAAGTACAATCATAGTGCCTCCTAGTTGGTGCTTTATAAGAGAAGACGGAGACTCAAATTAAAAATTAAAATTGCATAAAGTATTAGAAAGGCCCTTCGCAGAGGGAAGTAGGGATTTGTAGAGGTGCCAGAGCTCAAAGCGAAAAATTGAGAGATAAAAAACATTTTGAGAGGCATACTTTTCCCACCAACGAAAATGACTTAGAGCTCCCAACACTTTCCATGCTAGATATATCATAGGCGGTTCCCAAACAGAAAATAAAGTTTATTCCTTTTTCAACCATACTTTCACTTTCCATGGCTAACCGTATCCACGGGTGCCCTCCATACCAACACTTTCCAAGGAATTTATTATTTGACAACATAAAGTAAATTCATTTTTCATTTTGGGACTGGGCATCCCTAATACCTTTGCCTTACTCTCGTGCAATGACAAGTGAATAAACACTCATCGTGAGAATAACACATCTAGCATGGAAAATATTGGCCACCCCTCACCGCCTCGCGAGCGGTACGAGCACACAAAAGAGAAATTTATTTTGAAAATTAGAGATGGCACATACAAATTTGCTTAGAACGGCAAAAGAATACCGCATATAGGTAGGTATAGTGGACTCATGTGGCAAAACTGGTTTAAAGGATTTTGGATGCACAAGTAGTGATCATACTTAGTGCAAAATGAAGGCTAGCAAAAGATTGAGAAGCGACCAACCAAGAAACGAATAATCTCATAAGCGAGCATTGAGCATAATTAACACCGAATAATGCACCACAAGTAGGATGTAATTTCATTGCATGACTATTGACTCTCGTGCTTGCATAGGGAATCACAAACCTTAACACCAATATTCTTACTAAAGCATAATTACTCATCAATATGACTCACATATCACATCATCATATCTCAAAACTATCACAAAGAATCAAGTTTATTTTGTCCAATGATCTTCATGAAAGTTTTTATTATATCCTACTTGGATATCTATCACTTTGGAACTAATTTTCATGTGTTGCTTTTGATAAGCTCAAACAAATATAAGTGAAGATCATGAGCATAATATTTCTTTCTCTCAAATTAATTTAAGTGAAGCAAGAGAGAATTTCTTGAAAATTTTACTAAATCTCAAATAAATCTAAGTGAAGCAAGAGAGCATTTCTTCAAAAATACTAAAGCACACCATGCTAAAAAAGATATAAGTGAAGCACTAGAGCAATTCCATAGCTCATAAAAATTTAAGTGAAGCATAGAGAGCAATTTAACAAGTCATGGCATAATTTTGGCTCTCTCAAATAGGTGTGTCCAGCAAGGAATCAAGACTTAAAACAAAAAGCAAATCAAGCAAAGACTCATATCATACAAGACGCTCCAAGCAAAACTCATAGTATGTGACGAATAAAAATATAGCTTCGAGTAAAATACCGATGGTCGTTAGAAGAAAGAGGGGATGCCACTCGGGGCATCCCCAAGCTTAGTTGCTTGCTTCTCTTTGGATAATAGCTTGGGATGCCATGGGCATCCCCAAGCTTAGGCTCTTCTTACTCCTTATTCCTTCATCCATCGTAACATCACCCAAAACTTGAAAACTTCAATCACACAAAACTCAACAAAACCTTCGTGAGACCCGTTAGTATAAGAAAACCAATCACTACTATAAGTACTATAGCAAACCTATTCATATTTTGTTATTGCTTTATGTCTACTGTATTCTAACTTTTCCACGGCAAAAACTCTTCAAAGAAAACCATAGAATCATCAAAATAAGCACATAACACAACGAAAACAGAATCTGTCAAAAACAGAGCAGTGTGTAAAGATGCGAATTGTTCTCCTACTTCTGTAACTCCAAAAATTCTAAAACATTAGGACAACAGAGGCAATTGGTATATCAATCTTGTGTACACAATTCAGATTTTTTCGTCGCTTCTGTGATTTTTAGAAATTATAACTCTGGACGCAAAAGTTTCTGTTTTTCAGCAAGATCAAATCAACTATCACCAAAGCTATCCCAAAGGCTTTACTTGGCACAAACACTAATTAAAACACAAAAAACACAATCATAACAGTAGCATAATTGTGTAAACTCTCAAGAACAGAAAGCAAAAGGCAAAATAAATTTTATTCATTGGGTTGCCTCCCAACAAGCGCTATCGTTTTACGCCCTTAGCTAGGCAAAAAGCAAAGATCTAAGTTTTGTCATCTTTGTTTCGAGATCCATAAGATGCTCTCATGATTGATTCATATGGTGGCCTAATTCTTGTTCTAGGGAAGTGTTCCATACCCTTCCTTAGTGGAAATTGGAACTTAATATTGCCTTCTTTCATATCAATCACGGCACCGATAGTGCGTAAAAACGGTCTACCAAGAATAATTGGACAAGACGGATTGCAATCAATATCAAGAACAATAAAATCTATGGGCACATAATTCCTATTTGCAAGAATAAGAACATCATTAATTCTTCCCATAGGCTTTTTAATAGTAGAATCCGCCAAGTGCAAATTTAAAGAACATTCTTCAATATCGGTAAGACCAAGCACATCACATAAAGATTTCGGAATTGTAGAAACACTAGCACCCAAGTCACACAAAGCAAAACACTCATAATTTTTAATCTTGACTTTGATAGTAGGTTCCCATTCATCATGTAATTTTCTAGGAATTGAAACTTCTAATTCCAACTTTTCTTCTAAAGCTTTCATCATAGCATCAACAATATGTTTAGTAAAAGCTTTATTTTGTTCATAAGCATGGGGTGAATTTATCATGGATTGCAACAAAGAAATACAATCAATCAAAGAGCAACTATCATAATTAAAGTCTTTGTAATCCAAAAGAGTGGGCACATCACTAGTTAAAGTTTTGACCTCTTCAAACCCACTTTTATCAATTTTCTCAACAAGATTTTCACCCTCCGAATTATCGGGACGCCTTCTAACTAAAGTTGACTCTTCTCCAGTCCCTTTTTCATCAATCTTAATTTTACTAAACAAGGAATCAATAGAAGAAACACCAATCATTTTAAGATCTTCATCACTTTTATGAAAGCAATCACTAGAAAACGCTTTTTCTAAAAATTCTCTTCTAGCTCTAAGCATAGCGGTTCTTTTCTTACTTTCATCCATAGAAACATAAAGAGCTTTAATTGATTCCTCAACCTTAGGCACAAAAATTTTCATCTTGAGATTTTCTACATCATGAGAAATTCTATCAACACTTCTAGACAAATCATCAATCTTATTCAACTTTTCTTCCATTGTAGTGTTGAAAACTTTTTGAGTGTTGATAAATTCTTTAATATTATTCTCAAGATCAGAGGTGTTCCTATTATTATTATAAGAAGGATTTCCATAGGAATTACCATAATTATTAGAGGAATTACTAGGAAAAGGCCTAGGATTAAAATTACCTCTATAAGCATTGTTATTGAAATTGTTTCGCGAGATAAAATTCACATCTACGGCATCACTATTTTGCTCAATCAAAGTAGACAAAGGCATATCATTGAAATCAATAGGAGCACTTTTACTAGCAACCAATTTCATAAGAGCATCAACTTTTTCACTCAAAGAAGAAATTTCTTCAACCGAATTAACTTTTTTACTAGTAGGAGCTCTTTCGGTATGCCATTGTGAATAATTTGCCATAATATTATCAAGCAATTTGGTGGCTTCACCCAAAGTAATTTCCATAAAAGTACCACCCGTGGCGGAATCTAAAAGATTACGAGAAACAAAATTCAACCCCGCATAAATTTTTGTATGATCATCCAAAGATTTAACCCATGAGTTGGGCAATTCCTTAGCATCATTTTCATCCTTTCCCAAGATTGTGCAACATGCTCATGTTCAAGTTGCTTGAAATTCATGATCTGGGTTCTAAGGGAAATAATTTTTGCGGGCGGAAAATACTTAGTGATAAAAGCATCTTTGCACTTATTCCAAGAATCAATACTATTGCGAGGCAAAGAAGAAAACCAAATTTTTTGCAGAATCACGCAAAGAAAACGGAAATAATTTCATCTTCACAACATCATTGTCCACATCTTTTTTCTTTTGCATATCGCATAATTCCACGAATGTGTTAAGATGGGACGCGGCATCCTCATTAGGAGTACCGGAAAATTGATCTTTCATAACAAGATTCAGCAAAGCAGTATTAATATCACAAGATTCCGCACTAGTGGCGGGAGCAATCAGAGTGCCAATAAAATCATTGTTGTTGGTATTTGAGAAATCACACAACTTGGTGTTCTCTTGAGTCATGGTGACTACGCAACAAGATTGCACTCAAAAACAGATCCGACAAGAAAACGGCGAACGAAAAAGAGGGCGAATAAAATGGCATTTTTTTGTGAAGTGGGGGAGAGGAAAACGAGAGGCAAATGGCAAATAATGTAAATTGCAAGGAGATGAGATTTGTGATTAGGAACCTGGTAGATGTTGATGATTCTCCCCGGCAACGGCGCCAGAAATTCCTTTTGATGTCTGCTAGACTACGTCGGTATTTCCCCAAAGAGGAAGGGATGATGCAGCAGAACGACGGTAGGTATTTCCCTCAGTGATGAGACCAAGGTTACCGAACCAGTAGGAGAACCAAGCAACACTACGTAAACAGCACCTGCACACAAATAACAAATACTCGCAACCCGACGTGTTAAAGGGGTTGTCAATCCCTTTCGGGTAACGGCGCCAGAAATTGGCAAACAGACGTGAGAGAGTTGTGATAATATGATAGATCGAACGCCAAATGAAATAAAGTGCATCAAGGTATTTTTGTATTTTTGGTTTAATAGATCTGAAAATAAAAGCAAAGGAAAATAGATCGCAAAGGCAAATATACTAAAGAAGAGACCCGGGGCCGTAGATTTCACTAGTGGCTTCTCTCGAGAAAAATAGCAAACAGTGGGTAAACAAATTACTGTTGGGCAATTGATAGAAGTTCAAATAATCATGATGATATCCAGGCAATGATCATTATATAGGCATCACGTACAAGATTAGTAGACCGACTCCTGCCTGCATCTACTACTATTACTCCACACATCGACCGCTATCCAGCATGCATCTAGTGTAAGTTCATGGAGAAATGGAGTAATGCAATAAGAACGATGACATGATGTAGACAAGATCTATTTATGTAGAAATAGACCCCATCTTGTTATCCATAATAGCAACGATACATACGTGTCGGTTCCCCTTCTGTCACTGGGATCAAGCACCGTAAGATCGAACCAATCACAAAGCACCTCTTCCCATTGCAAGATAAATAGATCAAGTTGGCCAAACAAAACCCAAATATCAGAGAAGAAATACGAGGCTATAAGCAATCATGCATATAAGAGATCAAAGAAGACTCAAATAACTTTCATGGATAAAAAGATAGATCTGATCATAAACTCAAAGTTCATCCGATCCCAACAAACACACCGCAAAAAGAGTTACATCATATGGATCTCCAAGAGACCATTGTATTGAGAATCAAACGAGAGAGAGGAAGCCATCTAGCTACTAACTACGGACCCGAAGGTCTACAAAGAACTACTCACGCATCATCGGAGAGGCACCAATGGACATGATGAACCCCTCCGTGATGGTGTCTAGATTGGATCTGGTGGTTCTGGACTCTGCGGCGGCTGGAATTGATTTTCGTCGACTCCCCTAGGGTTTCTGGAATATTGGGGTATTTATAGAGCAAAGAGTCGATTCGGGAGGCACCCGAGGTGGACACAACCCACCAGGGCGCGCCTGGGCCTCCAGGCGCGCCCTGTTGGGTTGTGATCCCCTTGGAGCACCCCCTAGGCGTTCTCCGGCCCACTGGATGTCTTCTGCTCCAAAAAATCCACAAAAAGTTTCGCGGCGTTTGGACTCCGTTTGGTATTGATTTCCTGCGACGTAAAAGACATGCAATAAATAGAAACTGGCACTTGGCACTATGTCAATAGGTTAGTACCAAAAAAGATATAAAATGACTATAAAATGATTATAAAAAATCCAAGAATGATAATATAATAGCATGGTACAATAAAAAATTATAGATACGTTGGAGACGTATCAGCATGCTCGTCCTGAAGGAATCGCCGAGGACGTGGACCCCATTGACCTCTTTGAAGGGGCTGACGACAATTACTTACCTCAATCCGAGGAGGATGAGAGCCTCGGTACCGAGGACTTTATGGTCCTCGAGGACCCCTTTGAACAAGAACAGTTCCAATGGCACCTTGTGGCCACTGCCCGAAGCATGAAACGGAAGCAGAAGTTGCTACAAACCAATCAAGACGCACTGAATGACAAGTGGGTCGAAAGACTCTTGGTCGAGCAAGACCTCTAAGAACGACACCATAGCGCGCCTAAATCTTACCCACGCAGGCGTTTTCTGCCCTAGTTCGATGATGAGCTAACCGACGATGTGCCTCTAACACGCGGACGAGCTGATCAACTGGACCGACCCCCTAGAGGGCGCGACAGGCCAGCAAGGGAAAGTTTTCACACCGAAACAGTGACATGCTGTCACGACAAGGATCATGTTGATTACCTTGAGCCTTACGATGGACGACGCCAGATAGAGGCGAACCAGGCACCCCCTCGGTCCATCTACGGATTAAGAGGGCGTGTGTCGGTGTCAAAACCGGCGAATCTCGGGTAGGGGGTCCCGAACTATGCGTCTAGGATCGATGGTAACAGGAGACGGGGGACACGATGTTTACCCAGGTTCAGGCCCTCTCTATGGAGGTAATACCCTACTTCCTGCTTGATTGATCTTGATGAATATGAGTGTTACAAGAGTTGATCTACCACGAGATCGTAATGGCTAAACCCTAGAAGTCTAGCCTGTATGACTATGGTAATGTGTATCTGCCTATTCGGACTACGCTCTCCGGTTTATATAGACACCGGAGAGATCTAGGGTTACATGGGGTCGGTTACATAAGGAGGAATCTTCATAGTCGCCTAGCTCGCCTTCCATGCCAAGGAGAGTCCAATCCGGACACGGGTATAGTCTTCGGCCTTCATATCTTCACAGCCCGTCAGTCCGGCCCAATGAATAACAGGCTGGACGCCCGAGGACCCCTTAGTCCAGGACTCCCTCAGTAGCCCCTGAACCTGGCTTCAATGACGAGGAGTCCGGCGCGCAGATTGTCTTCGGCATTGCAAGGCGGGTTCCCCTTTTTCCGAACTCCAAGATATTCTTCGGATGTGATGATTGTATCCAGACCTGTTACACACACCATACACAACCGCAGAGAGAATATATATATTTTTACACGAGTTCCATCCGCTGACAACTTTTTTGCAGCACGACATTACGTCCGACCGGTCATAATTCCAAACCGCTTTTATGTTCGACGCCCCACGCCCTGAGACACAGTTGCCATTGGCACGTCTTGTCAAAGAAGAGATCGTGTCCCCTTATTGCGGGATTCTCATCAATGCGGGCATGGGTAACCCAACCGTGCCGTTTATACAACCCTTGGGAATAGGCAAATCTTAAGGCGAGTGAGGAGGCGTTTAATATTTGCTGCCCTTATAAGGGGATAAGGATTCCCTCTTCCTCTTCTCACGCTCTCTCTGTCTCCGCCTTTCCAATCTCGAGCTCCAGCGCCCAAGTTCTCATCTCCTTTCCACTCAAGCAACCATGTCCGGATCCGGTGGTCAGGGCAAGTGGATGGTCTCCTCCATCAAGGAGGAGGACATTACTGAGCTTCGGGCGGCCGGATATTTGGCGAAGGAGATCGCCCACAGTCTGCCAGCCGAGGGACAAGTCGTCCCCACGCCGAAGCCCACCGAGAGGGTAGTATTCATCCCCCATTTCTTCCGCGGGCTAGGGTTTCCACTCCACCCTTTCGTCCGCGGGCTGATGTATTATTACGGGATAGATTTCCATGATTTGTCCCCGAATTCCTTCCTCAACATCTCGGCATTTATCGTCGTGTGTGAGGCCTTCCTCCGCATCCAACCCCACTTCGGGATGTGGCTCACAGTCTTCAACGTGAAGCCGAAGGTGGTGGATGGCCAGCACACGGAGTGCGGAGGAGCCATGGTGAGTAAGCTGTCCAATGTCTCCTGGCCCAAGGGCACTTTTGTGGACACAGTAAAGGAGTGGCAGAAGCAATGGTTCTATATCACTGAACCTCGCGGCACCACCTGGGCTGCAGCTGCCGAATTCCGCTCCGGCGCTCCCATGCGACTCACCTCCTGGTTCGAGAAGAGTCCAGACTGGTGTTCACCTGACGAGCTGATAGCGCTACAGACGCGCGTTCAAAGCATGGTGACCAAGAATGTCAAGCTCGTCGATGTAATCCAGGTGATGCTAGTTCGCCGGATTCTTCCGTACCAGCGCCGAAGCCGCCCTCTATGGGAGTTCAATTCGAAGAAGCACCAGACCTTGGTAAGGCTATTCGAGACTACTCATGAAGGCACCTGGAAGTTGCTTTTTAAGGGCAACGAGAAGCCACCGGCCACGGATTCAGACCGTGGTCACGATTGTAAACACCCCGCCAGCGAGGTATGTTATTTTTTATGTACCCCCAACTTAATTGTTTCGAGGATGATGTGTGAGCTTTTAGTATTGCTTTTTCAAGACTGGATGGAGAGGGCGAAGCGGATCCAGTGTCCGGCTCCGCTGCCTAAAGAACTAGTCATCCCGTGTCTAGCGAAGATGCTGGTACCAGCGCCATATAAGGCGTCGGAGAAGAAGGCCAAGGGGGCCAAGAGTGGTCCCCGTCGCAAGGGTACCTCAGACGTGACGTCCGAAGACGACAAAGCCCATTCCTCTATCCCTGAGAACAATGACGAGGAAGAGGAGGAGGAAAACAACCCTCCCCCCAAGGAGAAGAAGAAAAAGAGGGCGGCCTCGGCGCATCTGGAGGCGGAAGCGCCCAAAAAGGGGAAGGGCGCCCTAGCAGTCAATACCGCGTGGGACGTTGACTGTAGTCCGGAACGACGCCCTCGCACTAAGCCCCCGGTTGCATCGTAAGTGACATGGCTCATTCATGCGCACACCTAGCCCTTTCTCTTTATTATTTTAACATAGTTAACTGTACTATTGCAGTCCGGCCCGTGACCTTATCTAGCGATCCTCATCTGGAGGTTCGTTGGCTCCGTCGGAGATGGCGAGCATGTCGCCACCGCCTGCTTACTCCCCCGGGGCCAAGGACGACACCGAAGTGTTGTCCCGGAGGACCGCTCCGAAGGGAGGAGCCCAGGACGCTATCCGGGAGGCGCCACAAGGCGAGACCTCCACTGCTGGACACATGGGGGAGCCAGTCCCCATGGAGACTGGCGAAGAGGGCCGCATCCAGTTTGGCCCTCAGCCGAATACGATTCCGGAGACCCATATGGCTCCGGAGTCGGGCGAGCAGCCCCCTTGAAGGAGGGGGGTGCGCCGCTTCCGCCAGTGGTCCCTGTCCATCCAGGGACACCGGATAACCTGATGGAGGCGCTACGAGGCGCCTCCGTTATGGACGAGCACCGTGTCCTTATGGGCGCGGTGATCGAGAAGGTTCAGTCCGCCAAGAGTGGACTGAACGAAGCCTGCAGCAACCGGTTGACAGGTTTCGAGGTAAGTGACATAGAAAGAGAAAAACCCCATGTAGTCAGTAGCCCTTGAGACACTGTCCGGTGCTCGGCGAGAAGAACCAGACAGAGGATCAATCTTTTATTGTAGGAGACAACGTGATATGTATGCATAAGCAGGCGTCGCTGTTGGCCGCAACCTCGCATGCTGCCGAAGTCTCTGAACTGAGGCAGAGGCTGGAGTGGACCGAGAGTGAGCTCGGCGAGGTTAAGGTTCGGCTCCAGGAGAAGCAAGGTGAGTAACGACTTGCTGTGTATTCGGAAAGGGCGCTGTGTATTGACTGTAGTGTCGTAATATGTGCAGGATCCGCGACCGAGGTCGAGGCCCTGAGGAAGGCCCTGGGCGAGGCCGAGGTGAAGGCTGTCCAGCAGCAAGCCGCCCGTAAGAAGCTCAAGGCCCGGGTCAAAGAAATCCAGCAAGAGCTCCAGGATGCGGTGAAGAAATGCGAGGCCTTGGAGCATGATGCATCGGTTCAAGGGACCGAACTCGCCAAGACTCGTCAGAGCACGGAGGCCGCACGGAATGACGCCCAGGCCACCCTCCGGGAAATCCAGGAGGCCCAGAAGATCGCGGTGAGTAAGGCATTTAAGATGCAAAGCAAGTATGCGGAGAAGCGGTACCTTTAACTAACCCGGGTTTGGAGTTCCCTAGGGGCTTTTGCTGATTTTCCGTGTAGTGAATTGGACACCGTGGAGTTCTATTGAGTCGAAGGAGGGGGTTCGGCGGAAAAACTATTCTGGTCGCAATATGCGGCGCCAGAACCTCCCTTGTCCTTCACCGATCAGCTGAAACAGCTGGTGGAGCTGCATAGGGTGGCCGAACTAGCCATGAAGGATTTGATAATCCGGCTATGGCCAGCCGAAGCTATGCCTGGTAGTTACTTTGGACTCGTGAGGCGGATGGTGAACGCCTGTCCTCGGCTGGACGTCGTCAAGCGCTCTGCGTGTATTGAAGGTGCCCGCATGGCCTTCGCCCGTTGCAAGATGTGGTGGGCGAAGATGAACGCCGTTGAAGTGGCCAGAGGGCCGCCAGAGGGCAAGGAGCACCGCACACCCGAGCGATATTTTGCGGATATCATAGAAGGGTCTCGACTTGCAGCAGCTGAGTGCGGGCAGGGCATTATTTTCGAATGAAAACATTTGTGTTTCCTTTGCCTTGTATTATGAAAAAAAGCCTGTTTTGTAATGTAATTTCATTATGCTTTAATTGTTTCCTCCTGTGCGGCCGTGTTGTATGCAATCTGAGGGTTGGCCAGTCATCGGCTTCTGCCCTAGCGTAGGTAGTACGGAGGTGTTCGGGATGGAATCTAAACAATCTTGATCCAATTATATGGTCCTTGAAGGAGTTGTTTAGCGCAACGAACAAGGCAATCAGACTATACGGCTTAAACGCCCTCACTTAGCCATAGGAGTTTTATAATAAAGCATGGGCGCGGCCCCTGGTCCAAGCCAGGTTGCTGTCAGCATCTGATCGGGAAGTGCCGATCTTTCGCATAATGCGGAAAAAATCTCCAACGATTTTGTAACCCTCGAACAGCTGACCGGCTCTCGCTGTATCATGACAGTCAGTTTTCGGCTTTCTCTACTGAGGTGCTCATCCAGTCAAGGCCAGGGCACAATCGCAGTAGTTCTCCCTTTACTACCCTAGCCGATAGAGCGGAACGAGGGCAACAAGCACAGGAGCCGGGCAACCCAACTATTGACCAGAGACATGATTCGGAGCCAATGCATATAATGCTAATTCGGGGTGCCGAACTTATCTATAATTCGGACTTTGCTGCCGTATTGTGGGGCGATAAGTAGCCCCTAGCGAATATGAAACGTACAAAAGAGTACCGATGCAGCCGATAAGAAGATCGAAATAAAATGAAGTAAGAAGCAAAAACCACAGAAACTGGGCCGCAAACCATTTTTATTATAACTGGATGGATACGTCAAGGTGTATCTTGTACAGATGGTGCGATAAGTATCCGGGCTATTTAACATGCCAGAATCAGTAGGGCGCAGCGTGCGGGTCCTGAGAAATAAGTATAAATACTGTCAAGAAGAACGTGTAGAGGTTACCCTACACACCTGTGCTGCTTGCCTCCGTTTTATGCCAATCCTTCGAAAGGACTGGTGATCAGGCCCGCGGGAAAAGGAATCTGAAACAAAAAGAAAAGGTGAAAGTATGTGTGTCCGGGATCGGTCTGGCCGAACTCTAGATCCCGAATTAGCTTGTGCCTCCGTCGATGTCCATGGAATTTTGAGTGCGTAATTGTGTACGCGTGGTACGAATGCCACTACCTCATCGGGACTGGGACGAAGGCCGAATTGCTAGTCGAGCTCTTGATGAGCCGCGCCGTCCTGTTGCAGTGTAGTCCGGAACCTCTGAATGATGTCCGAGGGCTCGACAGCCGTACTAAGTGCTGCTTGAGAAGGCCGCTCTATACTTCTGCTGCTAGGGCGGCGGTGTGCTCCTCTGTTTGGAGGGTGCGTTCCGTATTGCCATTGACTGTTATGACGCCGCGTGGACCTTGCATCTTGAGCTTGAGATAAGCATAGTGTGGCACTGCGTTGAATCTAGCAAACGCAGTTCGTCCGAGCAGTGCGTGATAGCCGCTGCGGAAGGGGACGATATCGAAGATTAACTCTTCGCTTCGGAAGTTGTCCGGAGAATCGAAGACTACCTCCAGCGTGATTGATCCCGTACAGCGGGCCTCTACGCCTGGTATGACTCCTTTAAAGGTAGTCTTGGTTGGTTTGATTCATGAGGGTTTAATGCCCATCTTCCGCACTGTGTCCTGATAAAGCAGGTTGAGGCTGCTACCACCGTCCATCAGGACTCGTGTTAGGTGAAACCCGTCAATAATTGGGTCGAGGACTAGTGCGGCTGAACCGCCATGGCGGATACTAGTTGGGTGATCTCGACGATCGAAGGTGATCGGGAATGATCATGGATTGAATTTGGGGGCGACTGGCTCTACCGCGTAGACGTCCCTAAGTGCTCGCTTGCGCTCCTTTTTGGGGATGTGTGTAGCGTATATCATGTTCACCGTTTTGACTTGAGGGGGAAATTTCTTCTATCCCCCAGTGTTCGGCTGCCGGGGCTCTTCGTCCTCGTCCTCACTTTGTGATCCCTTTTCTTTGTTTTCAGCGTTTAACTTGCCGGCCTGTTTGAAAACCCAGCAGTCTCTGTTGGTGTGATTGGCTTGTTTGTCTGGGGTGCCATGGATCTGGCACGGACGGCCGAGTATGCGGTCTAGGCTGGAAGGTCCTTCATTGTTTCTTTTGTAGGGCTTCTTCCGTTGGCCGGACTTGGAGCCACTGAATCCGGCGTTAACCGTGGTGTCATCGGTGTTCTCGCCATTGCTTCGGCGTTTGTGTCTATTGCGCCGGAGCTTGCTGGTGCTGTTCTTGGCCTCAGAGGGGCCTGCCTCGCTGGTTGTGTTCTTGCTACGAGCCAGCCAGCTATCCTCACCCGCGCAAAAGCGGGTCATGAGTGCCATAAGGGCTGCTATAGACTTCGGCTTTTCTTGGCCGAGGTGGCGTGCTAGCCATTCGTCGCGGATGCTGTGTTTAAAGGCTGCTAGGGCCTCAGCATCCGGACAGTCAACGATCTGGTTCTTTTTGGTCAGGAACCTAGTCCAGAATTTCCTGGCTGATTCTCCAGGTCGTCGGCGTGTGGTGGCTGGACATAGGTTCCTTGGAAGTTGTCCAGGAAGGCTTCTTCCAAGTCCTCCCAGCCGCCGATAGAATTTTCAGGCAGGCTGTTAAGCCAGTGCTGAGATGGCCCTTTGAGCTTTAGTGGGAGGTATTTAATGGCGTGGAGGTCATCTCCTCGAGCCATATGGATGTGGAGAATAAAATCCTCGATCCATACTGCAGGATCGGTTGTGCTGTCGTATGATTCGATATTGACGGGCTTGAACCCCTCGGGGAATTCATGATCCAGTACTTCATCTGTGAAGCAGAGAGGGTGTGCAACGCCTCTATATCAGGCCGCATCATGGCGTAGCTCTGATCGAGTCCGTCTGCGGCATTCGGCCCGGGCGTGGTTAGGTTTGTCACGTCCGAATAGGTAGCCGTTGTCGTGCCTCGAGGCACGTCCTCGGGATCCGTAGATCGATCTTGTATGTCCTGCTCTACTGTCCAAGGTCTGCCGGAGGTCGTACGTGTGACCCCGAAATCTTCCGTCTCTATTTTTACGGGGCGGTGGGGCCGGCTGCTATTCGGCCTGAGTTGCCGCTTTATCCCGACCTCGGGGTGGCCGGTCGGCCGCCCTGTCTCGACCACGTGGTGGTCGTTCCGCATTACGCGAGGGAGATATGTGCTCCGGCGCCTCCTCATCGAGTTGAGGTAGCAGTCTGCGTTTCGGGTAGCTCTTGGCCTGGCGCTTAAGGCCATATTCTTCGGCTGTCAGGACATCAGTCCATCTGTCGACGAGCAGATCTTGTTCAGCTTGAAGCTGCTGCTGTTTCTTTTCCAGGCTCCTTGCAGTGGCTATGAGCTGAAGCTTAAAGCGCTCCTGCTCTAGAGGATCCTCAAGCACGATGAAGTCTTTGTTGCCGAGGCTTGTCTCCTCCTCGGAGGGTGGACGGTAACTATCGTCCTCCGAGTCATCTTCTATGGCCTGTTCATCAGGGTTATCTTTCCCGTTGTCGTGTTCCTCCTGTTCGGATGCAGCTCCGACAGGGTCTTCATTGTTTTCGGCGTCGCTCGGAGTACTATTTTCTCCGGTGCCAGTGTTGCCATCCTTTGAGCGACGGGGCTTAGAACGGCGTTTGGGCCGTCGGCGCTTGGACTGCGTCTCAGAGGGTTTATTCGCATCAGGCTCTTCTTTTCGTCGCCAGATCCTTTAGGTGTACCAACCATGTACACGTCGTACGAAGAGGTGGCCGTCCAACGTCCAGTGAATGGCGGGTCTTGGCCTTGCTCCTTGTCGGCATCGTCGTCCATACCGTCGATGTCTTCGGAGCCATAGTCAAGCACGTCGGTTAAGTCATCGACAGTGGCTATGAAGTGGGTGGCGGGTGGGAAGCAAAGTTCCTCGTCATCCGCCTCTTGCTCGAACCGAACATAGTTCGGCTGTGAGTCTTCCTGCAAGGACAAGTTCTTTAAAGAGTTTAGCACGTCACCAAAAGGTGAGTGCTGGAAGATGTCTGCGTCGCTGAATTCGAAAATCAATAACCGATCCAGCTCGGTGTCCGCAGGCGTACCTGGTCCGGAACTTATAGCCGGAGACGAGTCCGGAGTTCCATTGACGCAAACATTGCAGGATGTCGAGTCTGTGTGTGGCTCCAACGCCGCGGACTTTGTGGCCTCGGAGGGCACGATCTGCTTCGGTTCTAAGGCCGGTGCAGCAACATGATCCATCTCCTGGATGTAATCCGATAACAGATGTAAGTCATGTTCATCGGGGCGAGGGAGAGCAATCGCTGCGGTCTCAAACCCACTGAAGATCAAGTCTCCACGGGTATCCGCGGTGTAGTTCAAGCTTCCAAATCTGACCTGATGGCCAGGGGCATAGCTATCGACCTGCTCCAGATGGCCGAGCGAGTTGGCCCGTAGTACGAAGCCGCCGAACACAAAAATCTGTCCGAGGAGGAAGGTTTCTCCTTGGACAGCATCCCTATCAACGATTAAAGGAGCCATCGAACCTTTTGTCGACGGCACAGTGGAACTCTCAGTGAAAGCACCAATGTAGGTGTCAAAACCGGCGGATCTCGGGTAGGGGGTCCCGAACTATGCGTCTAGGATCGATGGTAACAGGAGACGGGGGACACGATGTTTACCCAGGTTCGGGCCCTCTCTATGGAGGTAATACCCTACTTCCTGCTTGATTGATCTTGATGAATATGAGTGTTACAAGAGTTGATCTACCACGAGATCGTAATGGCTAAACCCTAGAAGTCTAGCCTGTATGACTATGGTAATGTGTATCTGCCTATCCGGACTACGCTCTCCGGTTTATATAGACACCGGAGAGATCTAGGGTTACATGGGGTCGGTTACATAAGAAGGAATCTTCATAGTTGGTCACCTAGCTCGCCTTCCACGCTAAGGAGAGTCCAATCCGGACACGGGTATAGTCTTCGGCCTTCATATCTTCACAGCCCGTCAGTCCGGCCCAATGAATAACAGGACGGATGCCCGAGGACCCCTTAGTCCAGGACTCCCTTAGCGTGCGCCTGCCGTACTCGATGGCTATGATGCCTGGAGGGACAGGAACGGCTGAGCTAGGGATCGAGCTTATACACGGATATCTCGAGATGCCCGACGCAAAATGCTCGGTTCTGAGGCCCTGCTCACCTGATCTGTTTCACGGACAGGGTGATGGAACACCAGTTCCCTGATGGGTTTAAACCCATCAACATCGAGTCGTAAGATGGCACGATTGACCCAGTGGTGTGGATCGAATATTTCCTTCTCCATATGGCCAATGGAGACGATCTCCATGCTATCAAATATTTTGTCGCTCAAGCTAAAGGGGCCTGATGCGGCTTGAAGCTACGTTGGTATTTCCCCAAAGAGGAAGGGATGATGCAGCACAACAGCGGTAGGTATTTCCCTCAGATATGAAACCAAGGTTATCGAACCAGTAGGAGAACCAAGCAACACAACGTAAACAGCCCCTGCACAAAAATAACAACCACTCGTACCCGACGTGTTAAAGGGGTTGTCAATCCCTTTCGGGTAACGACGCCAGAAATTGGCAAACGGACGTGAGATAAATTGTAGTAGATTGATAGATCGAACGCCAAATAAAATAAATAAGAATAAATTGCAGCAAGGTATTTTTGTATTTTTAGTTTAATAGATCTGAAAATAAATGCAAAGGAAAAGTAGATCGCAAAGGCAAATAATATGAGAAAGAGACTTGGGGGCCGTAGGTTTCACTAGTGGCTTCTCTCTCGAAAAATAGCAAACGGTGGGTGAACAAATTACTGTTGGGCAATTGATAGAACTTCGAATACTCATGACGATATCCAGGCAATGATCAGTGGACCGACTCCTGCCTGCATCTACTACTATTACTCCACACATCGACCGCTATCCAGCATGCATTTAGTGTGTTAAGTTCATGGAAAAACGAAGTAACGCAATAAGAACGATGACATGATGTTGACAAGATCTATCTATGTAGAGATAGACCCCATCGTGTTATCCATAATGTCAATGATACATATGTGTCGGTTCCCCTTCTGTCACTTGGATCAAGCACCATAAGATCGAACCCATCACAAAGCACCTCTTCCCATTGCAAGATAAATAGATTGAGTTGGCCAAAGAAAACCCAAATATCAGAGAAGAAATACGAGGCTATAAGAGATCATGCATAAAAGAGATCAAAGAAACTCAAATACTTTCATGGAATAAAAAGATAGATCTGATCATAAACTCAAAGTTCATCTATCCCAACAAACACACTGCAAAAGAGTTACATCATATGGATCTCCAAGAGACCATTGTATTGAGAATTCAGCGAGAGAGAGAAAGCCATCTAGCTACTAACTATGGACCCGAAGGTCCACAAAGAACTACTCATGCATCATCGGAGAGGCACCAATGGAGGTGGTGAACCCCATCCGAGATGGTGTGTAGATTGGATCTGGTGGTTCTGGACTCTGCGGCGGTTGGATGAATATTTCATTGACGCCTTTAGGGTTTCTGGAATATTGGGGCATTTGTAGAGCAAAGAGGCGGTCCGGGGGGCACCCGAGGTGGGCACAACCCACGAGGGCGCGCCTGGGCCTCCTGGCGCACCCTGGTGGGTTGTGCTCTCCTCGGAGCACCTGACGATGACATGTACCTAGGGTAGGGTAATAGGCCTAACCTAGACACCTTTCCCAAGGACACTGTCCTAGAGTCAAAGACATTCAAAGTACATCAGCATTTACCGATTGAAATCACCTCAGAGTGCAACCCACTCGACCAACAACTCCACTCGGATAACCCAATTCCATTCGACCAGGATATAATCATTCGACCATACCAGAAACCACTCGGAGTACAGAAGATCTAAGGTCACTCAGGATGACAACGGTCAAGCGTTCACTCCGTAGTCTTAATGATCATTTATATGTCTTTATTATTGGTGTTACCAGTAACATCTCACCTTAATGTACATTGAACCCTTTGTAACATGGGCTGGCTGGGGTCCTGGCGCACTCTATATAAGCCACCCCCCTCCACTGGCACAAGGGTTCGCACCCTCTGTAACTTCACGCATAATCCAATCGACCAAGCCTCCGGGCACCGAGACGTAGGGCTGTTACTTCCTCCGCGAAGGGCCTGAACTCGTAAATCTTGCGTGCACAACCTCATCGTAGCTAGGATCTTGCCTCCTCCTACGTACCCCCTATTCTATTGTCAGACTTACTCCCACGACAGTTGGCGCCCACCATGGGGCAGGTGTCTTAGCGACTTCCGGTGAGGTTGCAATTTTCTCGATCTCCATCATCATGGTTTCCGGCGGTGTTTTGGCTGAGGGCTGAGAGATCCGTCTCGGCACGCTCGTTTTCATCGCCGACGACTCCGCCTGGCTCCAGGAGGCCCCCCCCTCGACGTTGAGACACTCCCAGTCCGCGGGGCGACGCACTTTCGCACGTTCGTCCGCGGCGTCCTTCTGCGGCAACCGTCGACTCAGTATCGATCGGTTCCCGCAGCGTCTTCGTTCCCCGCTACTCGTCGTCGCAAGCGATCTGGTCGATCACGGCTTCAGTGGTGGGTGAAGCATGCGGTGGCTCGTCAGTCGGCCCCCCCTCAAGTTGCGGCAATCGAGTCCGGCGAATCTCTCTACGGGCTATTCGATCTGTCGACTGGCTGCATGGAGACCCTGTCCGAGTGCGACAACAGTGACCCTGCGGGCAGAAGTTCTGATGGTCGATATGCCATGCAGCCCGCCTGGTTTTCGTCACAGCGGCGGTGGCGATGGTGGCGGCGATCCGTCGCATGATCACGAAGAGTATCGTCCTGAAGCCCTCACTTCGCAACAGAGGGAGGAGCTGCACCATCGCAACGTGGAGGCACTCCACACTCCCATCGTCGGGGAGACCTCCAAGGCTTGGCCTTGGAAGCTATGCGTCTGGCCACTTTGGCTGAGCGCGCACGGCTGGAGAACCTCCAGCATTCACTTGACGAGCGCGCTCGACGACAGATCCCTGAGTCCAGTCGATGTCAGCGACAATTGTTCCCGCCTGAACCTTGGGTATACTGCACTCCGATTTAGAATATTACAGCTGCAGCCCGTATAGCAGAATCAATTCAGCCGTCCCAATCAGAGGCTGGAAGAGGCTTGATGCAGATCCAAGCACTGCTCCGGGCAACAGGAGAGCAGAACACAACCGCTTCTCAGTCTCATAACAGGATCCACAATAGGTCCATGGTGGCGGATAAAGTCCAGTTGGCTCACAACCCAAGATTGCCTCTGCGGCATGAGGGACGTGGGCACCGCCAGGAGCAGTATCTGGGTCGGAATCATGAGCAGTATGATCATCGACTTGGCCGTGATGACCGCCGTCGAGTGCCTACGCCCCCTCCGAGGGGCGGGTCATACGCGCCCTGGCAGTATGATGATAGGCGCCCATATAGCGATGAGCGGAGGGTTCCAGTTGACCCAAGAGAGCCCGAATTTGATGCGAGTTCGATTCTTGTACAAGGCCTGGTCGACAGAAACCGAGCACAGAGAGAAGGGCTGGACAGAGATCGTCTGACTGGCAGCAGAGTACGTGTCTCCGGACCTGTATGCTTCAGCAGAGCTATCAAAGCTGCAGAGATCCCTCCCAACTTTAGGTTGGCAACGGGAGTGAGCAAGTTCACCGGTGAGTCGAAGCCTGACACTTGACTGGAAGATTACCGAGTGGCTGTGCAGATTGGTGGTGGTAATGATGATGTAGCTATGAAACATCTTCCCCTGATGTTAGAAGGTTCAGCCAGAGCTTGGTTGAATCAATTGGCTCCTGGCAGTATATTCAGTTGGGAAGAGTTGGCCTGAGTGTTTGTCAGGACATTTGAGGGCACTTGTAAACGGCCTGCAGGGTTGGCAGAACTACAACATTGCATACAGAAACCGAATGAAACTTTGAGGGATTACATCCAGAGGTGGACCACTTTGCATCATACAGTGGAAAATGTGTCTCAGCACCAAGTAGTTTGCGCCTTCAAGGAGGGCGTTCGGTACAGAGAGCTTAACCTGAAATTCGGTCGGACAGGAGATATGACCCTGACCCGAATGATGGAAATAGCCACTCGGTATGCTAACGGCGAGGAAGAAGACCGACTCCACAGTGGCAAGAGCAAACCAGTTGCCCAGGACACAGGAGGAGGTAATTCCAGTCGGAAGCAGAAGCGCAAAGCCGAGCCCGCAGGTCCTGGAGAAGCCGCAGTTGTGACCCAAGGAAAATACCAAGGAAATCCTAAGGGGCCATGGTCCCCAAGAAGGTGAAAGACCAAGCCAGAAATGATGTGCTAGAATTTTCGTGTTATATACACACCAAGAAGGACGAAGAGGGGAACCTGATTTATCCCAAGCATACGACTCGACATTGTCGACTCCTTATCCAGCAGTTCCGAGAGGGCCAACCCAGTGAGAAAGAGAAGGAATCTGATAAGGATGAAGACAAAGAGGAGGATGATGGTTACCCCAATGTTAATGCCACTTTGGTGATTTTGCTGACGTTGGGAGCAAAAGTCGACTGAAGGTCATCAACAGAGAAGTAAACATGGTTGCCCCAGCAACGACAACATATTTGAACTGGTCGAAGACTCCCATTACATTCGACCAGTCCGACCATCCGGCGCATGTTGCTACCCCAGGGCGACAAGCGTTGGTGGTTGACCCAGTCGTTGGGGGCACTCGACTGACCAAAGTTCTAATGGATGGTGGCAGTGGCCTGAACATTTTGTATGCTGAGACTCTCCGAGAGATGGGCATTTCGATGTCCAAGATCAGTGAAAGCAATATGCGATTCCACGGTGTCATCCCTGGAAATAAAGCCGATTCACTCGGCCAGATCACTCTTGACATGGTTTTCGGTGATTCGAAGAATTACCGCAAAGAAAAGTTGACATTTGAAGTTCTGGATTTTCACAGTGCCTATCATGCTATTCTGGGCAGACATGCATATGCCCGTTTCATGGCTCGACCGTGTTACATGTACCACAAGCTGAAGATGCCTGGTCCCAAGGGCATGATCACAGTCACTGGTAATCGGCAGAGAGCGGAAGTGTGACTCCCCCGGTTCAATCGTACACTAATCGTACATGCAAACGTGTACGATCAAGATCAGGGACTCACGGGAAGATATCACAACAGAACTCTAAAAATAAAATAAGTCATACAAGCATCATAATACAAGCCAGGGGCCTCGAGGGCTCGAATACAAGTGCTCGATCATAGACGAGTCAGCGGAAGCAACAATATCTGAGTACAGACATAAGTTAAACAAGTTTGCCTTAAGAAGGCTAGCACAAACTGGGATATAGATCGAAAGAGGCGCAGGCCTCATGCCTGGGATCCTCCTAAACTACTCCTGGTCGTCGTCAGTGGCCTGCACGTAGTAGTAGGCACCTCCGGTGTAGTAGGAGTCGTCGTTGACGGTGGCGTCTGGCTCCTGGACTCCAGCATCTGGTTGCGACAACCAGGTAGAAGGGAAAGGGGGAAAAGAGGGAGAAAGGCAACCGTGAGTACTCATCCAAAGTACTCGCAAGCAAGGATCTACACTACATATGCATGGGTATATGTGTAAAGAGGCTATATCGGTGGACTGAACCGCAGAATGCCAGAATAAGAAGGGGATAGCTAGTCCTGTCGAAGACTACGCTTCTGGCAGCCTCCATCTTGGAGCATGTAGAAGAGAGTAGATGGTACGTTCACCAAGTAGCATCGTATAGTGTACTCCTACCCGACGATCCTCTCCTCGTCGCCCTGTTAGAGAGCGACCACCGGGTGGTATCTGGCACTTGAAAGGGTGTGTTTTATTAAGTATCCGGTTCTAGTTGTCATAAGGTCAAGGTACAACTCCAAGTCGTCTTGTTACCGAAGATCACGGCTATTCGAATAGACAAACTTCCCTGCAGGGGTGCACCACATTACCCGACACGCTCGATCCCTCTGGCCGGGCACACTTTCCGGGGTCATGTCCGGCCTCGGGAGATCAACACGTCGCAGCCCCACCTATGCTCAACAGAGAGGTCAGCACGCCGGTCTAAATCCTATGCGCGCAGGGGTTTGGGCCCATCGCCCATTGCACACCTGCTCGTTGCGTACGCAGCCGGAAGCAGACCTAGCCTAGCAGGCGTTCCAGTCCAATCCGGCGCGCGTCGCTCAGTCGCTGACGTCAAAAAGAGCTGCAGCTGATACCACGACGCCGGTTACCCATATCTTGTCCCACGTGGCGGTTAGTGCGTATAAGGTCAACGACCCAACTCAGATCAAATACCAAGATCTCGTTAAGCGTGTTATTATGAAGTAACCGCGAGCGCCGACCAGGGCCAGGCCCACCTCTCTTCTAGGCAGTCTCAACCTGCCCTGTCGCTTCGCCACAAAGATCCACATGGAGGGCCATCGGGAAAGTATGTCCTTTCAACCCCAAATCCGTGAATCAACCGCGGGTACTCAATGAGTCGACCCGACTTTAGTCACCACATGTATCATGTATAAAGTATATAGTATATACCCGTGATCACCTCCCGAGTGATCACGGCCCGATAGTACAGCACAGCAGACGGACAAGAATGTAGGGCCACTGGTGGAAAACTAGCTTCCTATACTAAGTATGTAGGATTGCAGGTAAAGGTAACAACAGTAGTAGCAAGGACAGGCTATGCATCGGAATAGGATTAACGGAAAGTAGTAACATGCTACACTACTCTAATGCAAGCAGTAGAGAGAAGAATAGGCGATATCTGATGATCAAGGGGGGGGGCTTGCCTGGAAGCTTTATTGAAGAAGGGTCGTCGGTGACGTAGTCGTACTCGGTGGCATCAGCGCCGGTCTCGGGGTCTACCGGGGAAGAAGAGGGGGGAAGAAACAGTAAATACGGAGCAAACAAAGCATCACAAAACATAACGAGGCAATACACGGTGCTAGGTATGCCCTAACACGGTGCTACACGTTACAGACAGAGCGGGAAAATCTCTGTGGATATTTCCCCGGCTTTGGCATTTACTGGACAGACGGTCCGGAGGGAAAGGTTCCATGTTCATCATGCTAGGGGTATGTGACAGATGAACGAAGTGCATATTCTGATTCGTCATATTTTTCTGAGCAACTTTCATATATAAATTATTTTCATCCGAATTACGGTTTATTTTATATGATTTTCTAAAGTTTTATTGGTTTTTGGAATTACTAAATTTATTATTAATTCGAAAATAAATTGAAAATACTTTTTGTACTCAACTACAGCTAGCTACAGAGCATGACAGGTGGGCCAGGAGGTGGCTGAGTCAATAGGTCACTTGTTGATTGTTGACTGGTCAAACAAGGGTCAAGGGACCCACCTGCCATTGGCTGGGTCATCCTAGTCAGCAGGTTGACCAGTCAACTGGGTCCAGTGGGACCCAGCAGTCATTGACACAAATAAATAACCAATGTTTAATTAAACCATTTAGTTAAATAGTGGGGGTGGGGCCTACTGTCAGTGGCTAGACTAATTAATAGTGTTTAATCTAACTGGGGGTTATTTAGGGGATGTGCCCCATGTGTTAGTGGCTACTTGGATTAGTTTATCTGGTCTGTAATTATGCTCACGATTAATTAGGTGTGGGTCCCATTTGTCGGTGACTCGGAGCATAATTAGGAGCTGGGTTAAAGGCGCCATGTCAGCACCACCGGAGAAATCCTTCGGCGACCAAAACAGAGGCGGAGGGGCTCGGGACCTCGTCGGAAATCCGCCATAGGCGTCGGCTTGACACGCAGCTAGGTGCGTTTGGATGCCCGCGATAGCGTGCGTCGAACGATGGTCGTGGCAGCAGCGGGGGTGGCCGAACATGGCCAGAAAAGCAATGGCAGCGGCGGCCGGAGTAAGGCAATGACAGCGACGCGGTAAGGCTCAAATCTGAGGCGAACATGAGGGGTTTGTCGCAGTAGCTCACCGCGAGCTTGCTGCGGGGGTCGAGGTAGTTGAAGGGCGTCGATGGCGAGCGGCTCGATGGGGATCGGAGAGACGACCAAGGTTGAAGAAGAGACGACGGCGATGACTTGGTGAAGTTCCTGCTCGCTAGCGTTGGCATGAAGGTCGAGGAGGTCGAGGGGCAGCCCCTCGAAGCGTCAGCCTGCTTAGGAAGGCCAGTGGCCATGTGGTTCATGGTGATGCGGCATCGAGCGCGGTCGGGCGATTGCGGGGAGAGGGAGCGGCGCGAGGTAGGAGAGAAGGAGGAGGCTAGGGCGGCCTCGGCTCGCAGCAGAGCAGTAGGGGAGGCGAGGCCATGGGGATCGGGCGCTGGCCTGCCCTGGCGCTGGGGGTGTTGGGTGTGTGGCGACGCTGGGAGGGAGATGAGGGAGACGTGGGGGGGGGCAGTCGGGATCGTGGGATGGGGTTAGGTCACGGTGGGGGTTTGTATGAGGGGAGATGGGCCGGCCTGGTGGGAGGCCAGCTGGGCTGATAGGCCCAATGAGGGGGGGGGGTGGCATTTGTCTTTTATTATTATTATTCTTATCTTTTTTTTTATTTTACTTATTTAACAGTTTATAGTTTTACAAAAAGTAAAACCCATTCCTAAATTAGAGTTGTAAATTCAACTGTTGTCACAAAAAGTTTGGGACAAAAATAAAGTGCCTTGTATTCTTTATTAATTAAAAAGCATTTAAGTTATTGTTTCAGTCACAGTTTTATTTATTTTAGGGCATTCAAATACTTTTAAAAATGTTGGTTTCTCTACCATTATTACTTAGGACTTATTTGCCACAGCTTGTACTTTTTAGTTTTGACTTTGAAAACTTTAAATGTTTACTTTGATTTAAATTTGAATTTGAACCGGCTTTGACTCAAGTGAGATTAGCAACAGTAATGATGGTGTCATGGCAGCATTAGCAGGGGATTACTGTAGCTTAATTATTCGGGCGTCACAGGAAGAGTGCCTCCAGAAGGGCTCAAAGATTGCCAATGAACAGATGGAAACAGTGGAAATGCAAGAATATCATAAGAACGCAGATCCGAGTGATTTGTTACGTGCCAAGAAGCCTGCTTCAGAGTCTGCATTTCAGTCATCTGGTGAAACAAAGCAAGTTCACATTCACCCGACCGACCCCAATGCTGCTCCGACTCATATCTCAACAACACTCGACATCAAATAGGAAGAAGCGCTCATCCAGTTCCTCTGTGAGGACTGGGACATCTTTGCATGGAAGCCTTCTGACATGCCAGGTGTACCCAGGGGACTGGCTGAGCACCGTTTGCGAGTCGACCCGAAAGAAAAACCTGTCAAAGAGCATCTCCGTCGGTCCGCCGTGGAGAAGAGGAAGGCAATTGGTGAAGAGGTGGCTTGACTTCTAGCAGCTGAGTTCATCTATGAGATATACCACTCCGAGTGGCTCGCCAATGTTTTCATGGTCCCCAAGAAAGACTTCACTTCGCATGTGCATCGACTTCAAGCATATCAACAGTGCCTGCCCGAAAGATCATTTCCCTCTACCCCACATCGATCAAATTGTTGACTCGACTGCGGGATGTGAGCGTTTGTCCTTCTTGGACGCTTATTCCGGGTACCATCAGATCCGACTGTATGGATCTGACAAAATATCATCACCACATTCGGGTGTTTTTGCTATGTTACCATGCCCTTTGGTCTCAAGAATACTGGTGCCACGTTCATGCGCAAGATTTAGAAGTGCCTGCTCACTCAAATCAGTCGGAATGTGGAAGCATACATGGATGACATCGTGGTCAAATCGCATAAAGGTTCCGACCTGCTAACTGACCTCGCTGAAACCTTTGCCAATTTGAGAAGATATGATATCAAGCTTAATCCGTCAAAGTGCACATCCGGAGTCCCAGGTGGAAAGTTACTTGGTTTCCTCGTTTTCGAGCGAGGGATCGATGCAAACCCAGAGAAAGTTGGTGCAATCCTCCGAATGAAGCGCCCCGTGCATGTGCACCACGTTCAGAAGCTTACTGGTTGTTTGGCTGCATTGAGCCGATTCATCTCTCGTCTCGGTGAAAAGGCATTGCCTCTTTACCGACTGATGAAGAAATCTGACAAGTTTGAGTGGACTCCTGAAGCTGATGCAACGTTTGTAGAGCTCAAAGCCCTGCTTTCCACCCAGCCGGTGCTTGCTGCCCCAATCAGCAAAGAGCCTTTACTGCTTTATATTGCAGCCACTGGACAAGTTGTCAGTACAATGCTCACGGCCGAGCGAGAAGAAGAAGGCAAAGCCTACAAGGTTTAGCGCCCAGTGTACTATATTTCTGAAGTCTTGACTCCGTCCAAGCAGAGATATCCGCGTTATCAGAGGATTGTTTATGGAATTTATTTGACTACAAAGAAAGTTGCACACAACTTCTCAGATCACTCAGTTTCAGTCATCAGTGACGCTCCATTGTCAGAGATCCTGAACAACAGAGATGCAACTGGTCGAGTGGCAAAGTGGGCGATTGAACTCCTTCCGTTGGATATCAAGTTTGAGGCAAAGAAAGCAACCACGTCCCAAGCAATAGCAGTTTTCCTCGCCGAGTGGGTTGAGCAGCAACAACCGACTCAGATTCACTCGGAACATTGGACTATGTTCTTTGATGGATCCAAGATGCTGAACGGTTCTGGTGCTGGAGTAGTCCTTGTATCCCCACGAGGCGACAAACTCAGTTATGTTCTCCAGATTCACTTTGACTCCTCCAACAATGAAGCTGAATATGAGGCACTTCTATACGGGTTGCGTATGGCCATTTCACGCAGCGTCCGTCGCCTAATGGTTTACGATGACTCAGATTTAGTGGTCAATCAAGTGATGAAGGAGTGGGATATCAGGAGCCCAGTTATGACTAGCTATTGCAATGCAGTGAGAAAGTTGGAAAAGAAGTTCGAAGGGTTAGAGCTCCACCACATACCCAGAGTCAAGAATCAAGCAGCTGATGACTTGGCGAAGATAGGTTCCAAGCGGGAGCCTATTCCCAGCAATGTGTTCTTGGAGTATCTCCACACCCCGTCGGTTCAAGAAGATCCCTTCACGGAAGAGCCCCCACAACCCAAAAGTTCTATTGATCTGACTGAGATCGAAGTCCCAGCCGTGGTCAACCTAATCATGGAGGTTTTGGTCATCACCCCTGATTGGACGGTACCATATATTGCATATCTGCTCAGGAAAGAGCTTCCAGAGGATGAAGGTGAGGCCCGTCAGATTGTCCGTCGATCCAAAGCCTTTACTGTGATAGGTGGACAGCTTTACAGAGAGAGTGTTACTGGAGTTGCTCAGCGATGCATCACGCCAGAAGAAGGTCGAATGATTCTCAATGATATCCACTCGGGGACCTTTGGTCACCATGCGTTCTCTCGGACCATCGTAGCCAAAGCATACCGAGCGGGATTCTACTGGCCACGAGCAAATGAGACGGCAAAGGATATAGTCGACAAGTGCGAAGGCTGTCAGTTTTACTCAAACATGTCCCACAAGCCTGCATCTGCCTTGAAGACTATTCCACTTGTCTAGCCTTTTGCTGTTTGGGGGTTGGATATGGTTGGACCCTTCAAGACCGGCAGAAGTGGTTTCACTCATTTGCTTGTGGTAGTCGACAAGTTCACTAAATGGATTGAAGCCAAACCTATCTAGAATCTCGATTCAAGCACTCCCATCAGTTCCATCAGAGAGCTGATATTTAGATATGGAGTTCCTCACAGTATTATCATGGATAATGGCTCCAACTTCGATTCTGATGAATTCAGGGCATCTGCGCTTCCCAAGGCACTCGGGTCGACTACGCGTCTGTCGCGCACCCGCAGTCGAATGGGCTAATGGTTTGATCCTACAAGGGCTGAAACCCCGACTGATGTGTGATCTCAAGCATGCTGCTGGAGCTTGGGTGACTGAATTGCCATCTATCTTATGGGGGTCTGAGAACAACTCCGAATCGGTCGACTGACCGAACACCTTTCTACATGGTGTATGGTGCCGAGGCTGTGCTTCCGAGCGACTTATGGCATAACGCTCCCCGAGTGGAACTTTTCTCGGAAGCTGAAGCCGAACAGGCATGCCAAGATGCAGTTGATCTCTTGGAGGAAGAGCGCGAGATGGCTTTGATCAGGTCAACCATTTACCAGCAAGACTTGCGTCGATTCCATGCTCGTAATATCAGGGGTCGAGCATTCCAAGAACTGTGTCTTGTGCTCCGAGTGCATCAGAAACGACCTCACAAGCTTGCTCCGACCTGGGAAGGTCCCTTCATCATCACCAAGATGCTCCACAATGGGGCTTATCACCTGTACAACATAGCCAAGAAAGTAGACGAGCCACGCTCGTGGAATGCGGATCTTCTCCACCGTTTTTACACCTAAACACTCGAGTCGTTGAGTTGTAATAAGAATCATTCAGTTTGCTTATCAAAGACAAGATTTCTGCAATATCTTAATGATTGTTAACTCGTCAATACATGTGTTCAAATCCCCCAGTGGGTGGCTTAGCCGCGATTCCGATTCGCCTAAGTTTTAAAAATCCTTCCAAGTGAAGAGAAATCCTCTCACACTACACCACGCACCAGAAATCCCTACCGACGTTTGTTGGGAAAAAGTCACTATTGCCGACCCACAGTCAGCCATGAAAATTTCTAACAAACTGTGGGTCGGAAAATCTATGTACAGTGACGTGTTGTCGGTCGGGAATGATACAACATATACCGTCCAACAGTCAGTTCGGAATTCTATTATGGCGAACAGACCATCGGTCGGTAAATAATCCCGACCGACAGTCCGATGCTACATGGGCCTCGCACGCAAATAGCCAATTTTTAGCGCCAATAACCGGCCCAGGCCGCGAAGTTTTCTCGCTCAAAATCACAAGCACGCCGCCGCTCCATGCTCCTTTCGTTCCCCACGCACGAAACCCTAGCTCCTTTCGTTCCCCACGCACGCCGCCGGCCCAGAGAGGCGACCTCACCCTTCCGTCCCATGGCGCCACTGCCCAACCCATAGCCGGCTCCCTCTCCCCTCCCTCCCTCTCCACTCCCTTCCATGGTACCAGATCTGAAGGGGACATGGCCTCTTCGCTCCTGGTGGTCTAGGGCGAGGTAGGCGGCCTCCGCTCCCTCCGCTTCCCGCGATAGGTGCCTCCATCTCTGCCAACCAACATTCGGTGACCAGGAGGTAGCCATCTATGGCGGCAACAAAATCGGTAAGATTTCTTTCCCTCTCGTGTGGTCTCTCCCTCCACTCCACTCTCCAGGCTGCAGATTTGAAACTAGAGCATGCAGATTTATAGTTTTCTAAAAAGTATTTTCATGAATTGGTTATATTCGTTCAGTTGTTCGTCCCACCCCTCTGCATATCCGACCCATTCATATGTAGTTTATTATTATATGAGAGGAAGGGGTAAGGGACTGCTAGTTAAGAACAATTGCATCTCTGTGTTCTCAGCAAGAAAGAGAATGACACAGTTAAACATTCAGATTTAAGCAATAGATGGATAGAACTTTTGTTCTGCAGTCTAACAACGAGATAAAATAAAAGTTCTTTTATTTTACTGAAATTAACTTTTACTTGAGTGAGGTGCTAAGGTCAACCTCTATACATGCACATCCCTGAACTAAAAATACACCCCAGGCACCAATTTCGGACAGTACAAAATTGATATGATGCTTGCTTTGTGAGTGAGTATCTTATTGCACAATATCTCTGAATAAAAGGCATGGTAGAAATAAACTGAACCAAACTATCGACATCAGAGTGCATACAATAAACTGAACAAAAATGTTTGGTGCACCTGATGTGAGCCGGAAGTATGGTGTCTTGGTGATTATACTTATAACACATGAACTCTATGTATGTGGCAATCAGTACCATATGTTAATTAAAGCAGTGGTTGGCTAAATAAAATGTTGATGAACTATTGGTCCACAAAGAAAAGCCATGGCTGATTGTTGGTCGGCAAAACAACCTCGTCTGACAGTCGGTTGGGAAAGGCTAACGCCAGGCCCTAGAGAATGTTGGTTGGGAAAGAATACCCCGTCCAATAGTTGGTCGGGAAAGGCCCATGGTTGCCCCAACGGACTGTTGGTCGGGAAAGGCCCATGATAGGCCCAACAGACTGTTGGTCGGGAAAGATACTCCATAGCCGTCAAACAGTCGGTTGGGAAATCTATGTCGGTCGGGAAAGGGTTTTCCCATCTGGACTTTCCCCAACAGACATTGTCGGTCGGCAATAGTCTTTCCCGTCCAACTGTCTGTTGGCAAAACATGTATTCCCAACCAATCTGTCTGTAGGGGATGTAGTGTTGTGGTGTAGTGTCACTCGGGGGCTTAGCTGCAGTCCCGTACTCGCCTAAGTTTTACAAATCCTACCGAGTGAAGAGCAACCCTCTCACTCGGGGGCTTAGCTGCAGTCCCGTACTCTCCTAAGTTTTAACAAAAATCCTACCGAGTGAAGAGCAACCCTCTCACTCGGGGACTTAGCCGCGACCCACGTACTCGCCTAAGTCAAAAACCACTCCGAGTGGCCAAATCACAAGAACAACATGCGCTCCATCCTGATCCGCAAGGACGACGAGGTGTAGGTCGTGTGCAGCACCTAGTGCTCCTGCCCATGACCCTCTCGACGGAGCTGCGTCACAAGTACAATGTACACTCCATCCTGATCCGCAAGGACGACGAGGTGCAGGTCGTATGCAGCACCTAGTGCTCATGCCCACAACGCTCTCGTCAGAGCTGCATCGCAAATACAATATCTATTCCGAGTGAAGAATCAAGTTCCACTCGGAGTCAAAGGATTCAAAAGTGGTAAAGACAGAGCAACTTTACTCAAAGAAAAACCAAGTTCAGATAAATCTTGCAAGGTTCAGAACCACGGGTAAAAGTGCTCGGGCATCAAGCCCGAAGGAGTTTTTAATGGTTACAAAATCACTCAGCATTCCGAGGCAAATTTAAGCAAGGCATAAAGTTTGTTCACTCCACAGGAGGAGGGCTTGCAGGCTCGACGAACTCGTCCAGGTCGATTCCGTCTGCAATACGAGTGGCTGCTTCGAGGAAGGTCTCCATGAAGGACTCGAAGTGAAGCTTCTTAGTGTTGGCAACCTTCAGCGCTGCTAGCTTCTCTTCCTTGGCCTCTTTGCAATGGACGCGAACCAGAGACAGAGCCACATCAGCACCGCATCGGGCAGATGACTTCTTCCATTCCTGCACTCGACCGGAAATCTCGTTGAGTCGAGTCATCAGAGACTCGAGGTCATTTTGGCATATCTCCCTTGGCCAGAGCGCCGTGTCAATCCGAGACACCGCCACCTTCAGTCGGGCGAGATAGTCCATGGCACTAGCAAGGCGAGATTCCAGTCGGAGCACGTTCATGGCAGCTTCATCCTTAACAGGAGAGTTGATGGGGTCTAAGCTCGTTTCAATTCTCCCAGTCTCTTCCCGAAGTTTTGACAGAATTCTGCACACACAGAGAAAAGATGAGTCGACAACTATATGAAAAGTTGACAGCTATATGACGGTGACAAATCAATTGGACAAAAGGAAGTACCTTCAATCATAAGGAACAACTTCATGGCAAGTCCTCCCAGATAAACCTCCAGCTCATCCCTCTTCCGAGTGAGGTCTCCAACTTTGTCGGTCAGAGTCACCTTATCCTTTTTAGCTGCACGATTTCCTTGTTGGCTTCGCTGATGGCAGTCTTCAGTTTGGCGTTTTCTTCTTCTATCTTGCCGACTGAAGCCAGCTTCTTGTCGGCAAGTTCAGTTTTTTCCCGCGCCGTCTTCTTAGCTGCGGCAAGGTCAAGGTCCTTCTGCTCCAGCGCCTGCTTCATTTTCTCTAAAGAAATAACATTCTTCGGTCGAGCTTGGAGTTGTCTGTTTTCACTACGCACATCTGTTTGAGTGGAGTCACTCGGTTCAAAAGGCGAAAAGTAAAGCTGGCAAAGCAAACAGTCGACAAGTAGTTACCTCCCATAGCAGCTGCTTCGTCCTTAGCCTTCTGCGGATTTTGCTTGGCCAGCTCCAGATCAAGGTTGAGCTGAATCTGTTTCTGCTCCAAGTCAGCAAACTGACCCAAGCTCACAAGATCTCTGCAGTCAGTGAACAATCAGTCGACAGGAACAAAGATTTGATTGCTTCCGAGCGATAAAATACAAGTTCAGTTCGTTACGACAAAAGGAATTTTAAGACTATTGTCGAATCATACATTCAACAGTAGTCTCGGGGACTACACCCAGTGGGTGCACTTTGGCGTGCCCCCACTGGTTCGACTTTTCAATCGACTTGGTCCGTCCAGTCGAGGAAAAAAAAGAAAGCAAGCAACAGTTATTCTCAGACCACAGCCGATTGCCCGCAGTCGACTGCGATCTCGGGGACTACACCACACCCAGTGGGTGCACTCAGCGTGCCCCCACTGGCCCAGATTCCACTCGACAAGACCTGTCTAGATCAAGTGGAAAAACTGTAAAGAGACATTTTTATCAAAACCCCCGCTAAATCACACATTCGACGGCGGCCTCGGGGACTACACCTAGTGGCTGCACTCTGCGTGCCCCCACTAGTTCAAAGATACAGTCGACGCAACCTAGTCGACTCAAGTGGAAAAACTACTTAGCAAAATTTGAAACACCCAGTGGGTGGATAGATGCACTTTAAAGGTTCCAAAACATTCATCCATAGACATCTTACGGATAATAAAGCAGAAGTTTTCAGGTACCATATCCTAACAGAACAAGCGTCAAGCTAAAGATCAGTCGGAAATCAGCTAACCTGAACGTTGGTCTGGAGTGCTGAGCTGGCGTCATAAGCAGCTTGACTAGCTTCGCACACCACCTTCATCTGCTCCATCATAAGGCCTGCCTGGCATATAGCTTCCTTGGCAGCGCTCATCTGGTCCTCCGGGACATGATGGGTGATGAAAAGCGGAGTAGGTGGAATAGTCGCAGCAGCTTGAGGATCTGAGGCATGGAGTTGCACGGACGAGGCAGGGACTTGGACAGTCGACGCTGAAGGACGTTCAGTCGACACATGATTGGCAAAAGTAATAGAAGTTCGATTGAGGTCCCCAGACTGCTGGATCACTGGTTCTAGCACTAACGTCGTCTGAGGTACCTTGATGTCTGGCACCCTCCTGCTCGAGGTCCTACCCCTCCTTCCTGTAGGCTTCTGGGGCATATCTTCATCGTTGTCTGGAAGTTCGATAACATTCTGCGGCGCTGCAAAGACTCGACCGCAAGGCTTCAGTGGACTGATAGATCAATTGACAAAATGAAGGCAAGATGGCGGAGGTCATACCTGATTTGGAAGTGGCCGCATCTTCAGTTTCCTCATCATGTTCATCCTTGTAAATGGAAGTCCCAGAAGTAGCAGCACTGCAAGTTTCAGAACTCGCTCGGTCAAACCTGAGAATGAGTCGATTGAAGTACAAAAGTTTCCAAACAACGCAAAAGCAAAGTGATGAAGCAAAATACTTACGCAGAGGCAACGGGGACGTCCACTTTGATCTTTGGCAAGGCCTTCCGAGTCTTTGTGGGCGCAACCTTGGGCTGTTTCGGGGCCTTCTCCGTCGGCTCGGGAGTGGATGTCCGAGTGCGCTTTAACACCTGCGCGCTCGACGCAACCGCTTTGCCGTGTCCACCTGTTGGGTCGTGCGTCTGCTTGGAACGTCTTTCGCGGGGCAGTGAGTCGACTTCCTCGTCGCTGCTCGAGTCGACGTTGTCATCGTCACTTTCGTCCTTAGATTTATAGTCGGCACTCTCACCTCCGCCCGCCTCTCCCTCCTGGACTTGCTATCCCTTCGACATGGAGTACATCTCAGTATAAATCTGCAAGGCCAGAGATAGGGGAGACACCAATCAGATTCAAAGACAGCCATAAATCAGAGCAAAAAGACACTCGGTAATAAAGGTCAAACCTTGTCTGGTTCATTGTTGGCGTCGAGTGGTGGAACTCTCCTGGACCCCCTGGGGTTGTCTTTGTTTCCAGTGATGCTTTGCAACCACTGCACCACCGTCTCCTTGGTGACTTCCTCCGGGTGGATCCAAGCGGTGTCATCAATACCCGAGTACATCCACATAGGATGATCGCGGGCCTGGAGTGGCTGGATGCGTCGACTGAGAAATACCTCCAGCAAATCCATGCCAGTCACGCCATCACGGACTAATTGGACTACTCGTTCAAATAACGTGTTCACCTCTACTTTCTCTGCTGGAGTCACTTTCAAGGAAGAGGGTTGCTGGACCCGCTCCATGGAGAAGGGAGGAAGGCCAGTCGATTGACCAGGGGTCGGTTGGTCCTTACAATAAAACCAGGTCGATTGCCACCCTCTAACTTAATAGGGAAGAGTCATAGGCGGAAAAGTACTCCTACCCCTCATCTAAATCCCTAGACCTCTGCACATCTGGATCACGTGCGTCCTTTCATCACTCAGATTTTCCTTTTTCACAAACTGAGAGCGACAAGTAAAGATGTGTTTGAAGAGACCCCAATGCGGTCGACAACCCAGGAAGTTCTCACACATGGAAACAAATGCAGCGAGATACGTGATGGTGTTGGGGGAAAAGTGATGAAGTTGGGCCCCAAAAAAGTTCAGGAAACCCAGGAAAAAAAGATGAGGGGGCAGAGAGAAACCACGATCAACATGAGTTGCGAGGAGGACGCACTCACCCTCCTGCGGCCGCGGCTCAGTCTCGCTTCCCGGCAACCTCCAAGATCCGTGGGCAATCAAGCCCCCTTCGACCAGATCCTCCAGATCTTCCTTCTGGATCGTGGACCGAATCCAGTCGCCCTGGATCCAGCCGGCGGCAGGCCAGACCTCGACGACGACCCCCGACTCGTCTTCTTGCCCTTCGCCGCCGCCGTCACCTTCTTCGCGCGCTCCAGGGCCGCTGTCTTGTCCTTTCCCATCGCAACAGATTGCGCGCGGACGGGGCAGCAGTGTTGGAAGTGGAGGCGAACACAGTGGAGAAGCAGAGGAGGAAGAAGGGGAATGAGGCGCACTATGCAAAATACATCGACCCCGACGCCTTATAAAGGCCCGCTTCCGAGTGGCTGACTCGTGGGCCCAAGCGATCCTGTCAAATCCCGCAACAGTCGCGCGCTCGATACGTGGCAAAAAAGGTGGTGCAAGAATCGAGGCGTCCCTGCCTAATCCGTTCCATTTACTGCGGCACTCTCCGTCCCGCGCGCTTCTCCAAATTTCAAATCCCGTGAGATCCGGGAACGGCAGTGCAATCAATCGTGCCAAAGATTTCACACCATTCCAACAATCGAAGCTCATCAGTACAAGTTCACTCGACAAACCCTGAATGAATCAGGGCGATTGACAATGAAGTTGAAGTTTCAGCATGGTTCACCGACCCAAGTAAAATGCCTCCGAAGCATAAAAATTGAGTCGGAACCATCTTCAACCCTTTCACCACTCGGACCTCGATCCATTCGGGGGCTAATGACGATGACATGTACCTAGGGTAGGGTAATAGGCCTGACCTAGACACCCTTCCCAAGGACACTGTCCTAGAGTCAAAGACATTCAAAGTACAGCAGGATTTACCGATTGAAATCACCTCATAGTGCAACCCACTCGACCAGCAATTCCACTCGGATAACCCAATTCCATTCGACCATACCAGAAACCACTCGGAGTACAGAAGATCTAAGGTCACTCAGGATGACAACGGTCAAGCGTTCACTCTGTAGTCTTAATGATCATTTATATGTCTTTATTATTGGCGTTACCAGTAACGTCTCACCTTAATGTACATTGAACCCTTTGTAACGTGGGCTGGCTGGGGTCCTGGCGCACTCTATATAAGCCACCCCCCTCCACTGGCACAAGGGTTCGCACCCCCTATGACTTCATGCATAATCCAGTCGACCAAGGCTCCAGGCACCAAGACGTAGGGCTGTTACTTCCTCCGCGAAGGGCATGAACTCGTAAATCTTGCGTGCACAACCTCATCGTAGCTAGGATCTTGCCTCCTCCTACGTACCCCCTATTCTACTGTCAGACTTACTCCCATGACAGCACCCCCAGGCGCAGCCAAGGCCCATTATGTTCCTTCTGGTCCAAAAAAAATCTCCGTAAAGTTTCGTTGCGTTTGGACTCCGTTTGATATTGATTTCCTGCGATGTAAAAAACATGCAGAAAGCAGCAATTGGCACTTGACTATGTCAATAGGTTAGTACCAAAAAAATGATATAAAATGACTATAAAATGATTATAAAACATCCAAGATTGATAATATAACAACATGGAACAATTAAAAATTATAGATACGTTGGAGACGTATCAGGGCCAGTGAGGCATTGGCTGAATAGCCTACCTCCTCATTCCATCGGGAGCTGGGTAGCACTCAAGGATACCTTTAGCGCAAACTTCCAGGGCCTGTTGCCCCGAAGTTCAATCCGTGGTCGGCTTACTCGATACATTTGACAAACATGACCATCCAACCAACAAAAGGCATGGCGGATTGGTTGTGTTGGTTCTGTATCTGATGTTGATGGATGTCCTCATGGATGGAGGCAGTAGCCTCAATCTAATCTATGCGGACACGATTAGAAAGATGGGCATCGACTCATCTCGGATCAAGCCCAACACCACCACTTTTAAAGCTATCATACCTGGTGTCGAAGCTCGCTGCACGGGAATAGTAACACTGGTGGTAGTCTTCGGGTCTCTCGAGAACTCCCAAATCAAAGAGTTAATCTTTGATATCGACCCCTTCCAGAGTGGATGCCATGCGCTACTAGGGCACCACATTTGCGTGCTTCAATGCAGTCCCACATTATGCATATTTAAAGCTAAAAATGTCGGGACCAAATGGTGTTATTATAGTTCACTACAAAAAAAGACACATCCGTGACATTTTGGGCCGAACGAATTTTTTTCTGTCATACTTATGACACTTCTATGATGATAATTGTGACAAAACCCGGTATCATCATAGATGTGGTGGGCTCCTACTTCTATGACAAAAAATCATGACAGAAAATGGGCTTTTCGTCCTGGGCAGGCCGGAGACGCAGCTGCATGACATTCTTTGGGCCGTCCATGACGTAAAAAACCATGGTAGAAGCGAGGGCGAGGAAAATATCGGGGGAGTTCCTGGTTACGGTGGGTGGTCGGGGGCCGAGCGATGCGCGTTTCTCTCGTATGTACGCGCGTGTGTGCGAGGCGTTGCGCTCTAACTAAACCCGAGCGAGGCGTTGGGCTGTAACTGAACCCGAGCGATTGCACTGCAGGCTACGCGTTACTGAACCCGAGCGATCGATCGATCCCTTGATGTTAACTGAACCTGAGTGATTCCTTCGCTACTGCTGCTAACTGAAGCCGATCGATGCTGCCTCTGGATGAACAGTGAGCGTTGTTGGGGGGGGAGGGGTTGGATGAACAGTTCCCGGTGGGGGGTTGGATGAACAGGACCCCGTGGTAGTAGAGGCCGTTGCCTCTGAATGAACAGTACCCCGATCGATCGAGCCGGTGGAGGGGTGGATGAATAGGACCCCGTGGAGGGCTGGATGAACAGGACCCCGTGGAGGGCTGGTTGAACAGTAGCCGGTGGAGGGCTGGATGAATAGTAGCCCGTGGAGGGGTGGTTGAACAGGACCCCGTGGAGAGGGCTGGTTGAACAGTAGCCGGTGGAGGAGCGCGCGGTGGAGGATGGATGAACAGGAGCCCGTGGATGAACAGTCGCAGGTGGAGGCTGGAGGAGGTCGACGGTGGATGAACAGAAGCCCGTGGAGGCAGTCGAAGTTGTATGAACAGTAGCCCGTGGAGGCAGTTGACGGTGGTGATGAACAGTATCCCATGGAGTCCCGTTTTGCGGTACGCCACACCCCTCCCGATGAACAGGACCCCCCTTTCAATCGTAGCGCTCCAACACAAGTCCGTTTCCTCCATTTTGCGGTACGCCACACCCCTCCCGATCAACAGGACCCCATTTCGACCGTAGGAGGTCTGTTTCCTCCGTTTTGCGGTACGCTAGACCCCTCTCGATGAACAGGATCCCGTTTCGACCGTGGCCGGTCGAACACAAGGCCGTTTCCTCCATTCTGCGGTACGCCAGGCCTCATTTCCAACGGCTGTTCCATCCAAGCCGGTTGGCTCCCCATGAACACGACGACGACGCAGGTTCTCCGTTCCGACCCAGCCATGTACACGAGCCCTGGCAGTACGTATGCGCGAGTAGGCGTTCGAGACCCCGCCCGTATGTACGTACATGGTCGTATTTACTTTCTTGCACCCTGGCCGCTCTACGCACGTGTACATGCTACGTGCGCGCCTCTACTACGACACGTGCCCTTCCTTACTCGGCCATAGTTCATCGCTGCAACCCGCAGACAGACCGATCGACTAGTATGTACGTACACATTCGCCACCAGAATGACAACGCTACATACGCTTCGACCAGGTGGGTCCCGACTGCCAGGCACTTCCTTGCGTGCGAAGGTGTAGCTGGTGGGTCCCAGCAGTCAGGGGGGCGAATCATTTTTTTGCCCATAATATGGACGCACTTCCTTGCATGCAAAGATGTAGCTGGTGGGTCCCAGCAGTCAGGAGGAAACATTTTTTTTGCGAAATACGATGGCCCATCCGGTGGATCCCTGCTGTCAGGTGGAGGAATAATTATTTTGTGCATAATAAGGAGGCACTTCCTTGCTGCGGCCGTGGACCCAGCTGTCAGCCTCTCCACGTATAGTACTCTTCTGACGGAAGTCGTTGGTTGACCACATTGACCACGCCGCACCAAGAGCACCAGGGCGGTGGACGACACCGAGGCCTAGGAAGGGGATGACATGGAGCCGGGGAAGACGCGGCAGTGGATGCCCACGCAGAGGGGAGTACGTGGGTTGACTGCTTCGGCTGCGGTGTGAGGCTGCCATCGCCGGAGAATAACAGGAGGTGTGGGTGAGTATAGAGGGATGGCATGGCCAGCGGTGGCAGCACAGCCGGACACGGGAGGCAGGAGCAGGCGGCACGACCGACGCTTGTTTGGGCGGCTGGAGCAAGAAGACCAGAGGTAGAAGAAGCACTACGGCCGTTGGATGGACATCGTACGGTCACTGGAGCTAGAATCGTTCATATTAACTAAGTTGACAAAGCCCTCCGTCCCCGTCATCTTAGTAGGCCCACAAGTTAGCCTCCCACTATGGTGGGTCCCAGCTAGCAGGGGGAGTATTCATTTTTTGTGCGTAATAATAAGGCACTTCCTTGCATGCGAAGATATAGCTGGTGGGTCCGACCTGTCAGCAGGGGAAAGTTTTTTCGTGAAATACAGAGGCCCTTCCGGTGGGTCCTAGCTGTCAGGTGGAGGAATCATTATTTTGAGCGTAATAAGGAGACATTTCCTTGCGTGCGGCCGTGGACCCAGCTGTCAGCCTGTCCACGTACTGTCCACTTCCGATGTATGTCGTTCGTTGACCACGTTGACCACGCCGCGCCGAGAGCACCAGGGCGGTGGACGACGGGGAGGCCTAGGAAGGGAACGACATGGAGCCAGGGAAAAGTCGGCAGTTGTTTCCCACGCGGAGGGGAGTATGAGGGTTTACTGGTTCGTCTGCCGTCGCTGGAGAATAACAGCAGGTGTGGGTGAGTAGAGGGATGACTAGGCCAGCGGTGGGAGAACGATGGGGCGGTGAGGTCTGCGCGGCAGCATAGCCGGCCACAGGAGGAGGGAGCAGGCAGTCCCGCCGGTGCTTGTTTGAGCGGCTGGAGTAGGAAGAGCAGAGATTGAAGAAGCACGACGGCTGTTGGATGGACATCCAACAGTCACTGCTGTCATGCGTTGACTAAGTTGACACGGCGTTGCATGTGCGTCAACCTTATTTTTTAGGAAAGCATACGCGTCAACCTGTAGTAGGCGCACAAGTCAGCCTTAAATCTGTGGAAAACAGCATACAACCCATCTACCATTATTTCTAATAATTTACAGCCCATTTGCCAATTCTTAAGAATTTTTTTGGAGCCCATCTTCTTTTTGTTAGCATTACACCCCATATTGTAGCCACGGTTAAAAATTATATGAAATTTTGCATATTTCGGTGCGGTCAACTGTTTTTAATCCCGAAATATCGAGTCACATTCAAACTATTTTGAAAAATAATTTATATAAATATAAAATCCAAATAATTGTCCACGCATAAAAATCAATGGAATTTAAAATCTTATAATGAAAAAAAAATTGAAACTAATTCCCGGTTTGATGTGTTTTAAAAATGTACAGCCCATTTCTGGGCAAACCGAATGAAACTCTCCTCGTCTTGAAAGATTTGCAGCCCAGCAGGGCTGATAAAGCAACTAGGCCTCGTTTGGGTATTTCTTCAAAAAAATAGAACTGGGCTAGCCATTTTCAGCAAGAAAAGAACACAAATGGGCTCATGATGTGGTAAACATAAATAGAACCCTGGCTAGACGGGCCACAGCTCTCGTACAGCCCCGTTGTTATCCTGATCCGTCGCTAAAACTAGTACAAATAACAACTGCTTGTTCCTAAAAAAGCTAAATAACAACTGTGCGACCTGCTGGGTCCCTGGTGTCAGCCGCTCGTTGTGTAATTGTCTCGTTTATTGACTATGTTGACAATGGCGTGAGCCCCAGATGTCCAACCATTAGGAGGAACCATTTTTTAGGGCTTATAATAACGAGGCACTTGCTTGCGTACTGCCATGACGCTGGTGGGTCCCTACTGTCATCCTCTCCACGTACGGTCATATCCTTGTTCCTCTCGGTTGTTGACGATGTTGACAATGCAAGAGGGCGGCGCATCGCGCATGGCGAGCGAACCAAGGTCGAGGACGACGGCGAGGCCTCGGACAGAACGAATAGGAGCCGTGGAAGATGCACTGGTCCAGTCGCAGGCGGATGGGAGTACGAGGGTTGACTGGTTCAGGTGCGGGTGCGTGTTGGGGCTGACGTCGTCGGAGAATAACAGGACATGTGGGGGAATAAAGGGAGGGACTAGCCAACGTTGGAGGGTACGGTAGGACGGCGAAGGCGCAGCCAGCCATGGGAGGCGGGAGCAGGCGGAGCCGACGGGGTGGTTTGGTTTGGGCGGCTCGAGGAAGAAGACAAGAGATAGAAGATACACGACAGATGTTGGATGTCAATCCAACGGTTGGTAGGCAGAATCGTTTGTTGACTAGCTAGTAAGTTGACACCACCTTGGATAGGCTATTTCCTCGTGGGTCCCAAATGTCAGAATCCAAATCTGTCATGGTCATGCAGCCTTTCCTATGAAAATTTACAGCCCATTTGGCGTGCTAGTTCGAAATAAGTTTGTGGGTGCTGGTGGGGGCTAATCACTTGGCTTCTGTAATGCACAGTGAGCTCAAGCGGCCGGCGAGAGTGATGTTATTTCCCTTGGTTGGGATTTGTTACAATATTTCACTCTAAATTAAATGAATGGCAAGCCATTTGCCTTGTTTCAAAGAAAATATGACAGTCACAGCCGAGTGGAAAATGGCAAGAACATGTAACTCCAGCTTACAAACTGTACAAAAGCACGAGGGTTAATTGTTCATCAGGTTTAGAAAAAATCCAGGTTGAAAAGGGCAACAACATCTAACTCCAGCACTGTTTTCGGCAGTCACAGTCAAATGGATCGGTCAGGTCCATAGAATGAACATCCTGGGTCGTAAAATTTACTGGATTATGACCACAATATGTTGTAAATAGAAGCCCGACACGTTCAGAAGCTCTTTTGCCCACCTGAAACTCCTTTTTTTGCTCTTCGACATACCCATCCGTCAAAACCATGCTGCTGATAAACTTAAGCCTGATGGACAATAGTAACCTCGCATTCAGCAGGAAGAATGTGACAAATCTAGTGTTTGCATGGTTGGCTACATATCGTTCTAGCGTTATTGTCTTCAATCGAATGTCATGAGAAGTGAGAAAATCCCGGTGCTTACGAATCCACCGATTGGTTATAACTTTCTTACCCCGTCCTGTTGCCTAAATAGACATGAAGATTGAAAACAGTTAAGGTCTAAAAAAGAGTGTGGAAAGAGCAACAGCTGAACGGTTAATTCTAGTACACTATATGCGGGCTTCCAATGTGCGTGAAATTATCACCTTTATATACAACTTCTCCAGACATGGAAAGCATTGCAGCAAGCCAATAATCTTGTTCAGATCAAAACTATTCATTTGGATATATAAGATCTTGACAGAATCCAGCACCATTGATAGGCTATCCATGGAGAAACTCTTCATTGAGCATAGAACATAATATTAGTACAAAATGTGTACTCCGAGATGATATATAACTTATGCGCAGAAATTTAAAATGCAGCTTATGGTTACAAGTGTAGATGATAATATAAAGTACCTGAAGAACTGTGGAGCCAAACACCATCTTGAAATGAGCACAGAGATCATGTATTACACCCAAGGTCTCCAGTTTAGGCGCAGAGAGGACGGTTATTTGCGACGGTGAATAACTAGAATCAAGGATCAACCTTTGAAGTGAAGGGGCATCTTGGATGATGAGCTGCCTTCCGTCAAAAGAAATTCCAATTCTTACAAGGTTAGGCGACTTTATTTGGAGACAACCGATTCTAACTGTGAAAACAAGCACCAAGCACTCCAGGGCAGGGCAACTGGAGTGGATGATGCTGTGCAATGAGGCCTCCGATATACGAACCCGCACAAGTGAAAGTTTCTTGAGAAATGGGAGTCGAAGGTTTAGTACCAGATTGTCTGGTAGGTAGCACAGCGCAAAGGTGGCGGTGTGGAGAGAGGAGGAAAACCGCGAGATGGACATCGGTGCTGAGGGCACAGGTAGATGGCGTTCGGTATCTGGTAGGTGATTTCCAGGGGAATAGTAGAACTCAAGCAGCTGTAGTTCTGTGAATTCAGGGGATTTCAGCCAGGCGTCCACCGTGCAGGGCATGGTATGCTTGCTCAGGTAGCATGACGGGATGCAGAGGCTTTGAACGGAGCCCTGGTGGGAGGAGATGATGGCTCTGGGGATTTCAAAATCATTGAAGAGAGATAGCTGACGACAGTCGAGATTAAGGGGCATGGCGCGCCATAGAGGGCGCCACCGAATTGAGAGGACTTGGGTGCGGCAGCAATCCTTGGTGGGGAGAAGCGAGATGATCTCCCCAAGGACGGCGTCCGGGAGATCGCTGATGCGGTCCACCCGAGATTCTACGGGTTCCTGGGATCCGGTGGGGGCGGGGTCGCCGCTTCTCCCTGCGCTGCCGGGTGCAGGATCTACAACAGGCGTCACCGCTGGCGGGAGCCTCATCTTCTTGGTGCTGGGGTCAGCCGACTCCATTTCCTCGAGGGCGTCGCGTCGTGCTCACGGATTTGAGCAGAGTAACGAATGACGAGCCTAGTTGTAGTGCGAGTGAAGAAGAAGGGGAGCTGGGTTTTTCTGTAGTAGTGAGGAAGAAGGGGAGCTGGGGTTTTCTGTAGGAGTGAGGTGAGGAATTTGGGGGTACGAGTGGAGCGAGCTGACGTGAGGTGGGTGGGAGTGAGGAGGAAGAAGAGCACCCATGTTTTTTGGGGGGGCGGTGTGCTGGGTGTGGGTAGCGCCTCTCATTAAGTAAATATATGGGCTTTTGAATTGATTTTATTATTTACTAGGGTGGATGGGCTGTTTTGTCTTGGGCCCAGAGAAACAATTACTACTAGTACAGTGGAGACACTCTACAGCTACCAGAAAAACAATTACTACTAGTACAGTGGATACACTACCGCTTCTGGCTCCTCCTAGGTCATCGAAACGTCTCCCTCTACTGAATGCCGTTTTACTTTTGTTCACCGACATGCGGGCCATGCCGCGCGCGGGCCCAAATGCCATCCACCAAATTAGAAGGCAGTATGCAGGCGGAGAGTCACCCCGGTCGTAGCGCGGCAGTAACGAGCCATCGTATCACAAAACCCCACCTCCCCGCAGTCTAAGTTTGACGGACGAAGCAACCATCATTTCACTCTTCGCTGAATCCCCTTCTCCCTCACCGTCTTCAAGAAAGCCAACACTCGCATCTGCCACTGTTCTTCTCTCCCAACGAAGGGAAGGTAAGCGGATCCGTGATATTGGTATATTTTCGTTCAGAGAAAAAAAGAACTTTTGCAAAGCAGTAACCGATCCTCACTCTCTTTTTTGTTTCATTGTCATTGCGATTGTGTTTTCCTTTCAGTGGTCTCCTAGTATTCGTCAGTTTCATGATGGACCAAGGAGAACCAGGCAAAGATCTGCCGATATTGGAGCAGACGCGGGAGGCTGATCCCCACGAGACAGAGAGCTCCAAGAAGATGGAGGCAGCCACCGAGCCGACCCCAGATACGCTCACGGCCACTACTGAGATGGTCAACGCCCCGTTTGAGGTTACAGCCCCCGTGGCACTGCAGGAGCAGTTTTCCCCCTTCGAGGATGTGTCCCCCCCCCCGCTGAGCTGCCCAAGGTGATTTTCTTCTTTGCCGATCTCGATTGTGGTTTTTCATCTAAGTATGTGGTGATGAATAATGCAAAATTTTATTAGCTTCGATGCCATGCTATACATAGTGGTTTAAATAACTTGTGTTTCTTATACTGGAAAGTAATTCAGAATTTGTTTCTGTTTCAATTAGAGCCCTGATGCAGACAAGGATTGTGTGGTTGTACATGTCACTCGCTATGAGGCGGATGACCTGAATATACGCACTGGGAAAACAGAGTTCTTAGGCTGTTGGATCCTGGAAGCCATTTGCGCTTATACCGATGTCGAGTTGTATTCCAGCCTCACTGTTGTCAGGCGTGTTGTCCAGGGTGTACTGAAGCACAAGAAGTTCAAAGCTACTCCTTCGTTTGTGAGGCATACTGTTCTTGTCAAGCTTACGCAGGAAGATGACGTGGCATGCCTCCACAAACAAGTTTATGAGTGGCAAGGCCACAAGGTTATCTTCATGAAGGTTCACAGGATTGAGCTGCTGCCGGACGTCCTCGATGATGTTCATGGCAAGGTCCGTCTTGTGTCCAGCCCAAATTAGATCGAGGCATGAAATAGTTGCCCCAGCTAGTGTTTAATACTAGTTTGGATTGTGTCTACTTATCCGAACCTTGCCTATTATCGAGCCCTCTGGGGCTAGTACTCTGTTTGAATCCGTCTATGGGAACTGCTGCTACTTTTGTGTGCCCGTGAATCATGTGAGAACCATCGTAATTGTTGTCGAAACAGATGCGTCCTTACTAGTTTTTTCATGAATATGGCATGGTAAGACATAAGTTGTCACGGTTTATCATACGAGCAGTGTGTGTTTGATGAAATAGAGTACTCGTTCGAGAAATGTGCGCTGACGTATACATAAGTACTTGTAAACACTGTTGGTGCTACCCCACTTGTAAGCAGTTGTGCAAAACACGGCACATTGGCTCAGCTCGCTTCAACACTAGGCTATCGACCAGCTAACAATCAATAATCTGCTGTCTGACATATAAGCAACTACGTATCTTGTTACAGTGGTTCATGCAGTTAACTGAGGCCACAATGTAAATTCCAAACGTTCACACGCTAGTCCAGCGTTCATGTGGAACACTCACATTAAACTCGGCTTCATAAAAAACTTGAAAAGCATAAGTTAAGCAATTTTATACATCTCAATGATTCATAGAACATAACAAACATATACTAGTTCACAACAAAAGACAAAGTTGTGAGAAGGTTTACAAATCAGGAAAAAACAAGCAAGGCTTCTCTGAGAGAAGGGCCTCCCGGCAGGCTTAAATTTCCTGGAGTTCACTCTGGTTTTTTCTTGTTGCCACCATCCAGGGTTAGGTTCTCTCATTCCAGAATAACCAATTATAATTGTGTTCTCAGCTGGAATGCTGAACTGAACCATGTAGTGTACTAACAAGGTGAAATTCTTGTGCATTCCATTAAATTTAAGCACCGCTATTTGCAGAAATAAGCAGACCACAATGCCTCTTGTCAGCGCATCCCAAAAACCTCCATGCAGCCGTGCCACCTAGTCCTCGGTCCATGGATCAACTCGTAGAAAGTGCATTCTGGACTAGGATGCAGTTGTTTTCGCTCATCCCTGCACTGCAATCAGAAAGTAAAATGTACGAATCAGTTTATTTTAGATTCCGTTGGTCATTCTACCTAGTTAGAACCAATGTAGGAATACCTGGAAGACTGGTGGTTAGAGGACGACAGCTAGGAATAGCCATCTCATTTTGTGCAGTTGTACTAAAACTGAGGTGTGTACTTTTGATGGCGCAAATACGAAATACAGTTATTTAAACAATGACATATATTTGTAGTGGCGTATGATTAACAGCAGCATATATATTGTGTTATAATTGGCACTAGACTGACAGTATGAAAGTTCCGTTAAGTAAGTAGCATCACATCACATCAACACTGCCACTAAATTAACATGCAGAACAATAGCATTAGTATTACTGTCATGAGAGTAGCACATGGTCAGTAAATGTGCAATCAAATTTGTGCAGTTCCACTGGGATGAAGCAATGTTAGCGGTGTGAGATTTAAGTGTAACTGCAAAAACACAATTCATGGGAAATAAAGCAAGACGAAAGCACTTCATAAAATGGTGGTGGCATTGCTTCAATTTATCGACGGCACTAGACCATTACTTATAGTGACATTAGGTGGCATTGCTTAATGCTTCATGTGATTTTACATTAATGGTAGCGATATGGGCGTAGGGACAGCAGGGGCATAAAGTGGTGAGGCAGATGTGGTTGCCGAGAGCGGCAAACACTCAGGCAGCATGTCTGCATTTGTCCCATTTTTTATCTCCTCGGCGACATTTTCCTATGTGAGCACAGGAAATCTAGACCTGCTCATTCTCATTTGCGTTGTCCCCCAACACCCCTCACTTTCTTTCCTTTTTCAACCAAGAGACAGGTCCACTTCCCCCACCCTTCGCCATCCACCATGCTTTCTTCGCCTTTTCAACCAATAGACCGGTTGGGTAGCCAGTATCTACTACTTTCCCCCGTTTCCTCTTAGAACCAAGTCCTAGATTCATGCTACAGCTTTCCCACTTTCTTCCCTGTTTGAACCAACTCTTAGATTCGACTGTATGAACTAGCTTTACCTCTAATAATAGTAAAAGTCTAGGTGGCTTTGGAACAGCCGACGGAAGTAGAAAAAGATCCACACGCAGCCACGTGGGGAGCTGGGGCAGTAGAGCAAGGCAGGTTTCGAAGGAATATATACCTGAGGGTCGTCGGCATGTGGCAAAGACGGCGTCGGGAGGCCGCATCTTGGCCACAATACCGCAGGGAGGAAGAAGGGGTCGGAGGCCCTCCCGAGCCGGCGCTCTCTCGGAGAGAACGGCACGGCCGCCGATCGGGACGCGCGGGCAGCCGTTGGTCTCCTCCCTCGCCGACGACGACAGCATGAACGATGCACCTACACCTCTGCCCGGTCGAGGTGGTCCGGCCGGATTTGTGACCAGCCGTGAGCAGAGAGAGAGAGTGTGGCCACCTATGTCTTGCTTAGATCTGCAGAGCATGAGAGAGTGAAAGAGAGGAACCCTAGTAAAGCAAGCGCTAAGGCTCCTGCTTATATATAGTGGAGTGATTTTGTTGTACCAGCTTCAAAAAAATGCGCTCCTACGTGTACCCGCGAGTGGGTGTGAGAGAACTAGTGCGTGCGTGCACCACTTCTCTTCGTGAGAGTAGAATATACTATGCCCAAAGAACGTTCGCCACAAGAGTAATAGTATAAGTGTGTGACGTGTGAGCTAAAATAAAAGGTGCGCGACGTCTTTTGTTTTTTAGAAGTTCTGAGGGTAGGGTGTGAAGAGCACATATGTGTGTGACGTCTACCTGCAGATAGACGGTGGGTGCGAGAGGACTCGGGAGAGTCGTGACTCGTGAGGGTGCGTGTGTGCGTGAGAGAGAGGGGGCACGTATCAATGCAATGCATGTGTCCGTAAATCATTATCCGACAAACGTTCGCCACAAGCCGTTTCCTGACGAACGCCGTAAGAACCGTTAGATCGGCATCTGACAGTGTCAGTTTTGCCATGTCATTTAACAGAGCAGCCACTCCTCCTACACACAAATCTTCCACGTGAGTGTTAGCAACTGCCGTATGCTCCTCCCTCCGTTCCAAAATGCAGTGCATATAGCTTTATTGAAAATTCGAACCTCGCAAACTTTTACCGAGTTTTCGTGTACCAAAATGCACATATAGAATACCCAGTATATATCATTTCATTCATCTTCGAGAGGTAACTATAAAGATGGGGGAGGAGTCTACAAAGAAAGACCGTCGTATCACCTGCAGCAATTTCAACCATCCTTTGGTGTGGAGGAATATCATAGGAACTCTATATGATATGATTTTTATAGGATTTTTCCTTTAGAGCCAATTGGTTCATAGGAATAGATTCATATACTCCACATTTCAAAGGAAATAAACATGATATCATTTTTATAGCTTTAGAGCCACTTGGTTCATATGAATGGATTCCTATACTCCCATAATTTCAAAGGAAAATAAACATTAGCGTATATTCAATAGAAAAGTTCCTATGATGTGAACCAAATGACATCTCTTTTCTAATCCCTCCTCATAGGAATTGAGATACATGTCATCTCTAGATTCAATAGAAAAGTTCCTATGATGTGAACCAAATGACATCTCTTTTCCAATCCCTACTCATAGGAATTGAGATACATGTCATCTCTTTCCCTACAACTTCCATGTATACATCTTCTATTCCTAAATAGCTAGTACAACCCACTAGTAGCTTTTTTCCTAGACATGCAACTATGGCACAAGAACACGTCATGCATGCAAGTCATAAATCACATTGTTTTTTCTACTCTATGCATGCAAGCACCACATCATCAATTCGTGCATGTTACTCATAAGTTATTTCTTGCATTAAATTTTGCATTGACAATGTATGTGCTGGTCACGTGCACACATATGTAGTTCACATTCACATTTTTGTTAGAAATGCCATTCTTTTAACTGCAATTCATTTTTTCTCTTTGTACTCCCTCCGTCTAGGTGTGTAAGTCATCTTCCGAAAACCAAATAATCCCAAAACACTTTGGCACGGTACATTAACTCCCTCCTCGTTTCTTGTTTCGTGACATATCAACCAATAAGAGATGTGGGCCGTGCATGCTTTCCCAAAACACAAGCACTTCTCCTTTGTTCTAGAATCTTCCGTATCATAATTGCCCAAACTTTTTTTTCTAAATGAATTGCCATTATTTGTTTTTTACTTTATGCTTTACAATGCACAATCCCATGAATCTTAACCTTTTTATAAAACTAATTGATTTTGAATGAGATTAACTATAAGAACTAAACGAACATCTACATCATGCATATATGACTCAAAGCTTTACATGCTATAGTGTGTATTTATTCATAATTTGGTTTCCAAATCTCATGCGTTCAATGCATGTGTACCTTACTAGTTTTGAGTAGAGTAGCAAATTTCACGCGGCCGCGGGTATATCAAAATGCAGGGCCCATGCATCATTGCCTTTCGGTCGAACCTACGTCCACAATTTTTTGTACGTATATCTCCACTGGTCCCCGAACCCAAAATGCTGCCTCGTTCCCGTAAAACCAAGCGGCCCACACATATTAAGGCGTCGACTCGAACTCAATCCCTCTCCCGTTTACTACGACGTGGCCCCGCACGCCGTAGTACTCCTACAAACCCTACCGCCGCACGCATCATCGGTTTTCTTCAAGAGGACGAGGGAGAAGCGGATTTGTAGTGGAGGCGCTTTAAAAAAATGGATTTGTAGTGGAGGCCCCTACCCTAGGGTGCCCTAGGTAGCTGCCGCACGCATCATTGGTTTTCTCTTTTCTTTATGCTCTTGCGCCCTAGAGTGAAATGATGGTTGCTTCGTCCGTCCAGCTTAATGCGGGAAAGGTGGGGCTTTGTGATTTGACCCCTCATCGCTCATTTACTACTACTGCGGCGCTACGACCGGGGTGCCTCCAAGTCCAACCGCTGCTCCGAACTGTAATTTGGTGCATCGCACGTGGAACAAGACGGTGGATGAGCCACATGTCGGCCAAAGGGGTCCTGTTAAGTGTGTCACCATTTCGTGTGCGGACTGACCCTGCTTGAGTTGCTACGCCAACACGACAGGAGCAGCCTACCACTTGGTTTTGCTCCTTGGTGAATCCCGACTATATTGATCTAAAAAGATACGTACTGTACTACCCTCTCCGTCTCGGTTTATAGGGCGCGCACGTAGTTCTCGGTCATCCATTTGACTAACTAAATATGAGTTACTATGTCACAAAAAGTATATCATTCGATTCTTAAGCGGATGTAGTTTCTAAACATATACTGTTCATCACATATATAGCCAGTTAAATTCTCAACCTAGAACGACGTGCATGCCCTGTAAACCGATACGGAGGAAGTAGTAAAAATGAGGTGATTTTACCGAGCGATGGGCGGGGGAGCATGGCCTGTCATGCGGTCCCACGTGTCATGATGTACCAAGGCGATGCGCGTGTCCCTCTTGAGGCAGAACAATGGCAGAAGCAATACTACGTGGTTTTCTTGAAGGAGATGATGGCGAAGCGAAGTGTGAAATAATGGTTGCTTCGTCCGTCTGGGAAGGTGCGGCATTGTGATTTGACGTCTCATTGCTCATTACTACTACTGGGGCGGTACGACTGGGGTGCGTCCCCCTGCTGTTCTGCACTGTTATTTGGTGCATGACACGTCGACCCGGTTGCTATATGTCCCACATGTCGGCGAGAGGAAGTACAAAATTCATGAAAGCGAGCGTCGACGGAGGAGTACAAGACACGGCTTGGTTTTTGCTGCTTCGCGCGATCCATCGATACAAACCCGGACTAAAAAAAGGCGAGGGCGGGTCTTTTCCCGCGCGGCAGGCAGGGGAGTTTGGCATAGTCTGTTCGAGGCAACGAGGCAGGAAGGGAAACAAGCAAATAAAGGTTGAGCGACTTAGTTTTGGGAAAATCTGATTTTACGGAGTACGTACCCACTATGGAGGTAGTATACTACTTACTACTCCCTCCTTTCCGGTTTATAGGGCTCGTCTAAAAAAATCGTTTTTCCGTTTTATAAGTCTCAATTCTACTAGTAGTAGTAGTACCATCACATGTTGGATTTCGAGGTGCGTTAAATCACCCGATGCAAGCATTGTCAAGAGAAAACTCACCAATGCATGTAGAAGTTCATGGAAATTTAGTGGTCATGCATGCATTCGTTCTAATTAATGCCTCGGTAAACATAACTTCTTGAGAAAAACGAGCGTACATTACTTGTGCAAACTACGAAATTAATTCCACCACTCACCGTCTACCTTGGTTGGAGAGATTTTGAAATTGAGCCATAAACTGGAAAGGAGGGAGTAGTAACATAGCCTAGGGTAGCTTGCTGCACCACGGACTCCAAGGAAATTGTTGTAGTAGTACTACTCCTATATACTACTCCAAGGAAATTGAGCCATAAACTGGAAAGGAGGGAGTACTACTAAAGGACATATATTCCAAACAATATGATAATCTCTCTAACCAAGGTAGGGACGAGGAGTAAACGGAGGGAGTAGTAAAATTTTCTCCTCGTCCTGCGAGCCACCGCGCGCGTGGGCGAGGGAGCGGGCGTAAGGCGTAGTACTACTACCTCCGTCCTGGTTTATAGGTCACCTTTGTAGTTCGTGCCAAATTTTGACCAAATATTTAGCTAACAAAATGTTAATGCATGTCAACAAAAATTATATCGTTGGATTCGTATTTCAACATAGTTTTCAATGATATAATTTTTGGTAACATGCACGAACGTTTTGTTAGTTCAATCTATAGTCAAAATTTGACACAATATACAATGGGGACCAATAAACCAGGACGGAGGTAGTTTTCTAGTAAGCAAGCTTCACCTCGTCCTGCGAGCCACCGCGCCGTGGGCGGGGAGACGGCGTAGTAAGCAAGCTTCTCCTCGTTCTGCGAGTTGACGGGACACATCAAAAGTAATACGTACAGAGCATCTCGAGTGTATAGAACCTTGCCTCTAAGGTAGGCCCCACATGACCGTCAAGTCGCAATTTGTTTGTTCACCCGTGCGTAGACGATCCTCCATCAAGTGGACAACCAGTACACGTGTCAAATTACCACGTGGGCTGCCTTTTCGTACAGAAATGAGCTCCACCGTGTACCCGCGCGGGTGTGGTTGGGAAGAGACGGGAGTACGTGCGCCGTGCGTGCACCTCTTCTCTTCGTGCACGTCCCCCACCTACGTGGGTGTGTGTGAGAGAGATACAAACCTAGACATAATGCGCTGTCCATCCCCATGCCTCCCACCAGTCCGACCACCAGTCACCACCACGCCCCACTCCTCCTCACCTTATCTCTCATCTTTCTCGAGATATCATTTTTTCGATGAAATTCTCGAGATACCATTTTTCCGATAAAATTCTCGAGATATCATTAGTTTTTACACATGGGATTACTCCTGCATGGGTCAATCACAACAGGTGTTTTGTAAAAAAATGCATCTTGATGTTCCGTGCAATGCACGGGCATCTTGCTAGTCCATGAAAACAACACATGGCAAAATTTCACGGCGAACGAGGGATTTGAATCTGCTGGGAGGGGCTGTTTGGATTTTGCCCGGGGTAGCCAAAATATTGGCGACCCTTTTGTCCATCGGTGCCTTTGCCTCCGATGAACGAGGAATGGCTCGGGTGCTCATGCATCCTCCAGCGCGCACGTTGGAGACGAGCTCGCACGAGCTGTGCTTTTTTTGTCCCACCACGCCGCCCGAGCCGGCCGCAGACCGACCGGCGACCCGCATATTACGCCATCCAACCGTAGCCGCACACATTCTGACAGCAACTCAACCAACTGGACGAAATTCATGCAAACACGGCGATATTTCTCATAAACAATGACGAAATTCATATAATATACCGGATTTTCATACAAACATGACGGATTTCATTACATTCAAATCAACTAAGCGGTGCTAGTTCTGGACAACACAGGTATATAATACCTGGCCTAAATGGTCGCCCGCCGATCCATTTGTGTTCCTCATGTCCGGCAGCACGATCACCGGACTGCCGGGAGCCCCGGAGGTATATGCTTCAGCGCAAAGGACGGCTCGCTTCCCCGCTGCCCAACTGATATGGTTGGCTGATGCCCAAGATGATGGTGGAAGGGGGCTTATCCGCTTTCGTGGAGCACATGCGGGGTAGACGAAGGTCCTCGCAACAAAAGGATCCGGCAAGACACCTGCTGTGTACGCCGGCGTCGCCTCCGCGGTGGCCTTCATGGGACCCAAGCGGCGGCGGCCTCCCGTGTTCTACTTCTCCTCGATGATGGCGGCGGACGCGGAGGCGCTGGCCACCGACTCGTCGCTCTCCGCGCACCCGGCTTCTGTCTCTGCTTGCATGGCGCGGCCGCCGGCATGGGAGTCTCGGCCACAGAAACGGGAGACGCGGTCGCAGACACGGGAGGCGCGGTACGAGGCGGCGGCGTGGACGGCAGCGACGACGCCCGTGCGCCGCTCCTCGTCGAGCTGGCCTGGAGCGGCGAGTTGCTGAACCGCGCGCCGGCTTGGGGCGGCAACTGGCTCCGTCGGGCGAGGGGAGGGAGGTGGATCAGCGAGCTGCATAGCTCGTATCCGGCGGGCTCGGCGGGCCACCCAGCCGGCTTGGATGCGGGATAACTACTCTTCGTAAGCCATTGTAAGAGTGGACAAAATGGTGAAGGAGGAGATAGGGGAGCGGTGGAGGTGTGCGATTCTTGGCCGGCGTTTGGCCTCGTTTAAATAGGAGATTAAATAGACGGCGGACGAGAGGAGCTCGGCCGGCGTTGCGTTTAATGCCGGCCCGGTCATGAACGGACGTGTGTCCAGAGTGGGTTTCTCGGCTTCCACACGGGTTTCATGGAGGCATTTGAATGCGTCAAGGAGGCATGTTCAGCCGGGCGTGCATCGAGTGGCGCCCTCGACTCTGACGTACGACACCGCGCCGTTCTTCCACTGACGTGTGGGCTCTTTGGGTACATGGCCTGCATGTCAGTGACCCAACGCAGGCAGCGCACGGCAGAGGAACTTTTGGTGGGCCAGGGCGGTCAGAAGCGGGCATTTCATAAACCGATGATTGTTCATTGAGTGTGACGTCATCTATTTCATCTAGATAAGCCTACTATATAATGTAAGAGAATTTTAAAATTTTTATATATACGTTGATATCCCGTTAGATACGTTGTGATTCATAAAGACCACTGCAAACATCAATGTTCTGCTTATCACAGATAAGATTGATTAAACCTTGCAAAAAATATAAGATTGATTAATACTCGTAACAATCCATGTCCTTAACAAAGGGTGCATGCACGTATAGGTTGAGCGTGTGTCTTGCGTCGTGTGCCGGATGTGCATGCAGGCGTGCGAGTTGTTGCGTGCGTGCATTGTACGTTTCAGTGTGCATGCATGTGTGCGTACGTGTGTGTGTTCGTGAGTGCATGTGTACGTGTCAGTGTTGCATGCCTGCATGCGTGCGTGTGTTCGTGCGAGTGTTGCATGCATGCATGTGTACGTGCGGGGTGAGGCTACACGTCAGTCGATTGACTTTTTCATCTCTGGTCAGTAGATTTTCCAGCCGTTGGATACGAAATCAAGGGCCTGCTATTTATCTTCAACCTCCACCCCTAAGCCACCAGCCACCGCTGGCCGAACCGCCGGCCGCCCGCGGCCGGCCCGCCCCGAAACCACTCCCCACCGCCGGTCCGCCGCCGCCCCGGCCATCCCTCTAGCCCCCCCTCGCGCCGAGCTTTTTCTCCGGCGATCCCCACGCCACCGCCCAATCACCGCGCCCCCCACCACAGGTGATTGCCAGCCAGAGGTCTCACAACTTCGAATCCCCACCGACCACTAATTTATTACCATCTCTATCCTTCATATACGCGCTGACGGGTGGGCCCTATGGTAATGTGTGTTGCTGAATGTGGACCGTTTGACTGGTCAATTGATCGTGTCATCAACAAATTACGGAGCTGTATGGTGAGCCAGTGATCGTATGATCACCCTAAAATGTATTTTATTAACACAGTACAGACTCAAACTACCATTTCTTTCTTTCATATACACGCTGATAGGTGGGCCCCACGGTTACGCGCCCCAATGGTGCAACACTAGTTGCGCCACATGGAACGTTTGACTGGTCAATTGATTGTGTCATCAACAAAATACGGAGTTGTACGGGTGAGCCAGTGACCGTATAATCACGACATGTATTTTTTTAACACGGTACAGACGCAAGCGCTCATATATACGCGCAAGCACTCACCGCTATAAGCGCACACACGCAGACCCTACCCCTATGAGCACCTTCCAGAGAGTGAGCCAGCATATGATCTTGAGATTTTACGAAGTCACCATAGGTGCCTCATAGTCGAGTGGAACGTCTCCTCCCACTAAAGGCACATCGCCGGAAAAATACTGAAATTAACCTAGGATAAATGCGAGCACCAGGACTTTAACCCTGGTGGGCTCGAGAAACCACTGTCCTCCTAACCATCCAACCACAGGTTGGTTAGCACCACAAAATGTATGTGCTGACCGTGATGTGCTTATTCTGAAGTCTAGTGACCATATCGTGCTTTCGCTTCAAATACAATGACCGTAAGTGTCGTGAACAAAATAAGGAGCACGCATCAAATACAATGTCCATCAGTGTCATCAACAAAATACGGAGACGTATCGTGAGCTAGCTATCGTATGATCACCACGAGAATATATACGGTGACCGTAGTGAGCATATTCTGAAGTCCACCGACCGTATAGTGCTTTCGCTTGAAATATAGTGACCGTCACGCGTGAATGTGTCATGGGCATGCATACTTTTAGAGGGCCGAGAGATAGTTTGTGTGTGTACGTGAAAGTGGTGCAGAAAGACGGGGTGTCCGGTGGAGACAAGGAGAGATATGCCCTTCGTTTCTCTTTCCCGTGACTAATATTTTAGGAGAAAATATAAACATTCACAATGTAGAACAAATATTTTTGGATGCACCATGCAATTAACTTTCATGTATAACATTGTACTATTGTATATGCTTATTTTCTTAGTGGCCGATTGCGTGTGTGGTGTGGTGGGCACATCATTCTAGTTGGGTGGGCACATCATTTCTAGTTGTGGTGGGTCAACATGAGGACTCATGGGTCGGTTCCATCCTGCGCCACATAGGTTGGACCGAGACGCATTATACGAAGACCCATGTGGAGGACTCGGCGTACAACACGAAGCTACCAGAGTCATGGAGGACTCTATCCCCACTGGTGATAAGCCGACTATATATGATTTGTAACCCTAGGCCCCGAGTATGTTATAGAAGCCTGGGGCTAGTTCGTCGATAGTATACACACACGCACAATGCCTAGTATTCACGTGTACTTTGTACACACCCCTATCACTAATATACAGTACTAGGAGTAGGCTTTTTCCTCAACTGCAAGGGTCCGAACTTGGGTAAAACTTTGCCTCGTATTACCATCCAGCCTAACAGTCAGGGATATCCTACGAATGATCTGATGGAATCATATCTGCCAACTACTAAGAGAGAGGTGTGTCTGTGGGGGGCCAATGTGTGCCTAAAGATAATGTGCGTGCGGGAGACACATAGGCACATATATGTGCGTATAGAGGGCTAGTAGAGACCGTGCGTGTGTATATATGCATGTGAGAGAAATAGTGTTTTCCAACTGAGATTAGTGAAAAGAGTGGTACATAGTAGTCAGAAAGATAGAGAGAGAGATATAGAGAGAGTGTGTGCGTGAGACACCCCGACACCCCGGGAAAGATTGTGAGCATGTGTGGAAGAGAAATGCCGATGTATATAAAGTGTGTGCACTTATGCGTTAGATAGAGAGAGATATAGCACGTTTGTGAGAACGGGCCGAGGCATAGTGCATCTACGTGTAAAAGGCGGTTCTACGCATTAAATTAAAATATAAATGGCATTATTATTTTTGGGTGAGATCATGAATTTTGCAATTTGCGTATGAACGGAAATCGGTCTATCAGACACCCATACTATATTGAATTCTAACATGTGCATGTGTTTATTTCATATTATCGATCCATAGAGTGAGAGCGGTTTGAAATACAGGCAATGCATTGCTTTTGCAATTCATATATAAACATTAATTAGTGCACACCATGTTGTTAGTGTGAAGCACTTTATACATTTGTCACTTACATGGATACGTTCCAAATTGCTAGCTATGAAATAGAATACATGTTGAATTCAACATAAAGGGGGTTTCGAAGATTCGAATTCATAGGAAGTGCATTCATCTATTTGAACCCGAGATTATGGCATTTGTAAATCAAATCTAAAAGGGGGCATCAATCTTTTTTGTGCGTTTGAACATGCTATATATTCATACACATGTCTCACTAATTTTTTGCAACCAAGGAGATTATATCTAGAACCATGCATGAACTGAGGTAAGTTGCATATTTTTTAATATATACTCATGTACAATGTATATTCAAATGTACCCCCTCCATTCCAAAATAATCGTAGTTTTAGGATTTTCAAGAGTAAAGATTTGTGAAGTTTGACAAATCCTGAAAGTTCAATTCAAGAGAACCGAAAACGTTAATGCTTCTACTCCCAAATATTGAACGAAGCGCCAAATAAGCCTCTGGTCACCCGAAACCGCGCGAGACTAATGTTTGGTGGTAGGAAATTACTGTCCTGACTCTAGCACGTGTAGCCTATCGGCCCGACGTCCAAAGGTCTAAACCGGGGTAGGTCTATAACTTCACCAAGACGCCAGTCTGAACCGCCTCCGAGAAGCATTCATACGCCATGGGCGCCTAAACACCCATGCGCTCGACCGAAATCTATCCCGCCCACCATTTGGGACACCTGAGATTACTGTCCTACCCCCGACCCGCAATATGTCCGAAATTTTAGATGGGGGCAAAGTTTGTAACTTTCCCCAAATTTCAAACATGCGTGTCCCAAACCGAAACATTGTTCACCCTTAGTTCCCCCTCCCTCCGTTTCCCCATTCATACTCCGTGGGCGCTAAAACACCCTCTCCACCAGCAGCAAAACCCCAGCCTCCTCCGTCCTCCACCCCATCGCGCCCAATCCACCGCCGCCATCCTCCATGACGCCGGAGCAGGTACCCCGACATCGTCGTCCAACGCAACCGCAACCGCAACGCCCTCATGGACTTAGCAACTGAAGCCGAGGCAGAGCTGCATCCACGATGCTGACGCCGACGTGCGCCGTACCAGAACCACTTCGACCACGCCGTCCTGAACCTCACCGCTGCCGCTCCACTGTCGCAACCATCCACCGCACTGGAGCTGTTCCCTCTACATCGTCGTTCGCCGCCTCGGATCTGGTTCCCCGCTGCCGATGGATGGCCACCGCACCACACTCAACAACTTGGCCATGGGTTTGTCCAAGGCTCCACCGTCCTCCACAGCTTCTCGTTTCTAGCGAACCACAAGAAGATCGTTGGAAAAACAGAAGGAGGACACATCACTGCCAGCAGAAAGAGGTACTCCTCTTCCCTTATTCGTGCAAATCTTACGTCTCTACTCACACCGTATTCATCCCACGAAAGAAACTAGTTGACCGCTTCGTACTGCATCTTCTTCGTGATACTAAATGCACAAGGTTTCCTCCCATTTACTATTTCACCTTTGCTAGAGGTCAGTAGCCCACCCGGATTTCAATTCAGGGTCAGTCAAATCGCAATTAAAAGAAGCAGCACCCGCTTAGGCGCGTGGAGCACCTAGTCCGCCTGTTCGCCGGGGAAGCGGCGCATCGGTGTCTATCATCGTGGTGTGGGGCACAGGAGCTGCTTGCGCTTGATCTGGAAGTCGGCGGGGCTTGAAGGGATAGCCGGGGGCGGTGCCAAGCACGGCGGTGCGGTGAGATTGAGGGGAGGGCGGAGGCAGGGGACTGGGCCGGTGGTCGCTGGCATTTCGAGGAAGATCGTAACACTGACTGGCTGGAGGTAGATGAAGGCGATCCACCCGTTCTTTGTACATCAGACAGTGCAAAAAAAATGGACTGACCTATTTGTTTTCAGTCGACTGTTATTTTCATAGGACCACACCTTGTGGTGTGCTGAAGGAGCATCTGCATTTCCCAGCCATGCCTGCGCTCATATTTCAAATCCTAGAATCTAGTAATTTCATGTGCCATGCATGTTGTAGAGCTATCATATGTCTCCCGTCATTTATTTCTCACCGACCCGCTATCTGCTACCTTTACACTATACTACTTGTGCACACACTTCACCCATACTCACACTATTTTTTTTATGCATGGGTATTTAAGACTCTGATGCAGTGTGGATGAATACAAAAAAGAAAAGACAGAAGTCGCTCCAGTGTAATTCGAAGATAAGAACTAAGCGTCTCAGCGCTCTAAAGGGTGCAGTGCCAGCAGATGGAGACAGTAAACGTAGCTCTGCAGTTGATGATCTCAATTGCCACACACAACCATCCCAGGTGCTTGCTTTAACTTCGCGCTATCAAATGTGGTTGCATGTTGCATATGGTGTCTAGCTTGTATTGCTTCCAATTTGGTTAAATTGCGTCAGCTTACTTTACACATTATACCTTTGATAATGACATGCCTTCCTGTTTTTGATACATACTACATATGTCTATTAACCATGTTCGTACATCAAACTAATGCTCTTTTGTATCCCTCATCAATCACTTATGACGAGACAGTCACCCCAGTGGGTTACTGTGAGACGCGCTACTCGTTTAAAGAGTGCAGTGTCATCCTCCCCACATGATTCTCAAGAAACAGCAAGGCTAAATGAAGATAGTCAACGTAGCTCTCTAGTTGATGACCGCAATTCCCCCACACCACCATCGCAGGTGCTTGCTCTTACTTGGCAGTGTGATATGTGGTTGCATGTTGCATATGGTGTCTACCTTGTAATGCTTCTAATTAGGGTAAATTGCATCTGCTTAGTTAACACATTATACCTGTGAATATGACATGCGTTCCTGTTTTTGGTACATATTACGTCTTTCTATTAACCATGTTCTTAATCAAACTACTTTTCTTGTGTATCCCTCATCAATCACTTCTGACGAGACACCTTCAAGTTGACAGTGTAATATTGGTTGCATCTTGCATATCATTTCAAACATGTATTGCCTCTAATTTGTTGAAGTGCCACTTATAATGAGACACTTCTAACTTCGTAGAGTCATTTTGGTTGGATCTTTCATATGGTGTCTAGCTTGCATTGCTTCCAATTTGTTGAAATGCCTTCTGCTTAGCGCTTTTCGTACATATTCCATCCTCCTACAATGTGGTTGCCATACATAAAAGTTGTGTTCGTCAGTATCATGCATCAACGAATTTGGAAGTGCGAATTTCATTCCTTTTTCTTGTGTGTTTACTTGACAAGGCAAAATCTAAAAGGACGAAGGCACGGAATGATGGTGGTCCTCTGGAGCAACCGAAACAGATGATCTCTGCAGATTCTCCTACTACTCCTACTGCAGTGCAAGTTCCAAATCTCATCTCCCCTACTCCACAACCCCAAGTGCTTGCTCTAACATGGCAGTGTGATATCTGGTTGCATGTTGCATATGGTGCCTAGCTTGTATTGCTCCTAATTTGTTAAATTGCATCTCCTTAGCTTACACATTATACATGTGAATATGACACGCCTTCCTGTTTTTGGTACATACTACATCTGCCTATCACACCATGTTCTTACATCAAACTACTGTTCTTGTGTATCCTGCATCTATCGCTTATGATGAGATAGTCACGCCCGTGGGTTAGTATGAGACGCGCTACTCTTATAAAGAGTGCAGTTTCATCCTCTCCACATGATTCTCAAGAAACAGCAAGCCTAAATGAAGATATTGAACGTAGCTCTGTACTTGAAGACCGCACTTCCCCTACACCACCATCGCAGGTGCTTGCTCTAACTTCGCAGTGTGATATGTGGTTGCATGTTGCATACGGTGTCTAGCTTGTAATGCTTCTAATTAGGGTAAATTGCATCTGCTTAGTTTACACATTATACCTGTGAATATGACATGCCTTCCTATTTTTGGTACACACTACATCTATGTGTTAACCATGTTCTTACATGAAACTACCTCTCTTCTGTATCCTGCATCAATCACTTACGATGAGACACCTTTATTCATTGCATATTGCATATTATTTCTAGCCTGTTGCGATGTATTGCTTCTAATTTGGTCAAATACATTTGTTAGGCCACCCTTTTAATTTGGCAGAGTGATATTGGTTTCATCTTTCATATGGTTTCTAGCTTGCATTGCTTCTAACTAGTTCAAACACCTTGTGCTTAGTTTACACTTTATACATCATACATGTCAATATGTCATGCCGTCCTGTTTTTCATACATATTCCATCCTCCTATCATGCGGCTGTCTTACATGAAAGTAGTGTTCGTCAGTATCATGCATCAATGAGTTCTGAAGAGCAAATTTTATTCCTTTTTCTTGTGGGTTTGACTTGACAAGGCAAAATCAAAAAAGAGGAAGGAAAAGAGTAAGGAAGGCGATGATGGTGGTCCTCTGCAGCAACGTAAACGGAGCATCTGTACGGATTCTCCTTGTACTGCTAGTGCATTACAAGTTCCAAGTCTCCGCTCCCCTACTCCACCATCCAAGGTGCTTGCTCTAACTTGGCAGTGTGATATCTGGTTGCATGTTGCATATGGTGTCTAGCTTGTATTGCTCCTAATTAGTGTAAACTGCATCTGCTTAGCTTACACATGATACGTGTGAATATGACACGCTTTCCTGTTTTTGGTACATACTATATCTGTCTATCACACCATGTTCTTACATGAAACTACTCTTCTTGTGTATCCTGCGTCAGTCACATATGATGGGACACCTTTAAGTTGGCAGTGTGATATTGGTTTGCGTCTTGAATATGATTTCTAGCATGTAGTGCTTCTAGTTTGATGAACGCCACCTATGACGAGACAGTTTTAACTTGGCAGAGTGATATTGATTGCACCTTCCATATGGTGTCTAGCTTGCAGTGCTTCTAATTTGTTGAAGTGCCTTCTGCTTAGTTACCACATCATAGGTGTGAATATGTCAAGCCGTCCAGTTTTTCGTACATATTCCATCCTCGTATCATGACTTTGCCTTTCATCAGAGTAGTGTTCGTCAGTATCATGCATGAATGAGTTCTGAAGAGCGAATTTTATTCCTTTTTCTTGTCGGTTTGACCTCACAATGCAAAATCAATAAAGCGGAAGGAAATTGGTAAGGCATTGGATGATGGTGGTCCTTTCGAGCAACTGAAACGAAGGGTCTCTACAGATTCTACTCCGCCATCCTCCCAACAAGATTCGCAAGACAACGCAAGGCTAGACAGTCAACGTAGCTGTGTAGATGATGAGCACATCTCCCCTACTCCACCATCACAGGTGCTTGCTCTAACTTGACACTATTATATGTGGTTGCATGTTGCGTATGATGTCTAGCTTGTATTGCTTCTAACTTTGTTGAATTGCATCGGCTTACTTTACACATGATGCCTGTGAATATGACACGTGTTCCTGTTTCTAGAACATACTATATCTGATCACACCATGTTCTTACATCAGACTACCGTTCTTGCATATCCCGCATCAGTCACTCATGATAAGGCACCTTTAAGTCGCCACTGTGATATTGGTTGTGTCTTGCATATGATTTCTAGCGTGTACTGCTTCTAATTTGTTGAAACGCCAGACAGTTTGAACTTGGCAGAGTGATATTGGTTGCACCTTTCATATGGTGTCTAGCTTGCTGTGCTTCTAATTTGTTGGAATGCCTTCTGCTTAGTTACCACATCATAGGTGTGAATATGTCACGTCATCCTGTTTTTCGTACATATTCCATCCTCATATCATGTGTTTGCCTTTCATCCGAGTAGTGTTCGTCAGTATCATGCATGAATGAGTTCTGAAGAGCGAATTTTATTCATTTTTCTTATCGGTTTGACTTCACAATGCAAAATCAATACAGCTGAAGGAAATTAGTCCGGCAGTGGATGATGGCGGTCCTTCGGAGCAACTCAAATAGAGGGTCTCTATAGATTCTACTCCGCCATCCTACCAACAAGATTCGTAAGACAACACAAGGCTGGACAGTCAACGTAGCTGTGTAGATGATGAACACATCTCCCCTACTCCACCATCACAGGTGCTTGCTCTAACTTGGCACTATTATATGTGGTTGCATGTTGCGTATGATGTCTAGCTTGTATTGCTTCTAACTTTGTTGAATTGCATCTGCTTACTTTACACATAATGCCTGTGAATATGACACCCGTTCCTGTTTCTAGAACATACATGTAGATGATGAGCACATCTCCCCTACTCCACCATCACAGGTGCTTGCTCTAACTTGGAACTGTTATATGTGGTTGTGTGTGTGTTCCGTATGATGTCTAGTTTGTATTGCTTCTGATTTTGTTGAATTGCATCTGCGTAGCTTACAACTTATACCTGCAATGATCACTTACCCATAAGACACATTTAACTTGGGAGTGTGATGTAGGTTGCATCTTGCATTGTCTTCTAGCTTGTACTGCTTCTAATTTCTTGAAATGGCACTTACGACGAGACACTTTTTACCTGATAGAGTGATATTGGTTGCATGTTCATATGGTGCCTAGCTTTCATTTCTTCTAATTTTGTTGAAATGCCTTCTGCTTACTGTTTTTAATACATATTCCATCCTCCTATCGTACGTCTGAATATGCAATGCTGTCTTTTTTTGTATATATTCCATCCTCCTATCCAGCGCTTGCCTTACATCAAAGTAGTGTTCGTGTGTATCATGCATCAACCAGTTATGCAGAGCTATTTTTATTCATCTTCTTTTGGTTTTGACTTCATAAGGCAATATCAGAAAATAGGAAGGAAAAGAGTAAGTTAGGGGATGTTGGTGGTCCTCCGGATCGACGCAAACATAGACTCTCTAGAGTTGCCACTGCTGCTGCTAATGAAGTTGAAGTCCCAAGTCTACATGACGAGTTCATCTCCCGTACTCCACTATCGCAGGTGCTTTGCTCTAAGTTGACAGTGTGATAATTGGTTTCATATTGCATATGTTGTCTAGCCTGTATTTCTTCTATTTTGATTAAATTGTACCTGTTGAGTTTATGTGTTATACATGTGCATATGACATGCCTTTCTGTGTCTAGAATACACTGCATCTATCAATCATACCATGTTCTTACATCAAAGTACTGCTGTTGTGTATCCCACATCAGTCACTCATGATTGGACGCTTTTAACATGGCAGTTTGATAGTGGTTGCATCTTGCATTGATTTCTATGTTGTACTGCTTCTAATTTTTTTAAATGCCACTTATGACAAGACACTTTTAACTAGGCAGAGTGATATTGGTTGCATCTTTCATATGGTGTCTAGCTTGCATTACTTTTATTTTCTTGAAAATCCTTCTGCTTAGTTTACACATCGTAGCTGTGAATATGTCACGCCATCCTGTTTTTCTTACATATTCCATCCTCATACGGTTGTCTTACATCAAAGTATTTCTTGTCTGTATCATGCATCAATGAGTTCTGAAGAGCGATTTTATTCTGTTGTGTTGTGGGTATGCCTTGACATGGCAAAGTCAAAAAAGAGCAAGGAAAAGAATATAATAGGGAATGGTGTTACTCGTCGGGTGAAACGGAAAAGGATCTGCCCTTGAGATTCTGCTGGTACTTATAATGGAGTAGAAGGTCCAAATCCACCGGCTAAATCTACAAACACAATATCACCTGCTCCACCAGCTACAACATCCGCTTCAACTGTACCAGCATCTCAACGAGTTACTTGTTCGTTTGCTCCAGAACTGGCCAGTTCCCAAGTTGCATTCACACCTAAGACTACTTCCGAAGCACTGCTAACACAACAAGACTTGGCAAGATCAGATGAACCTCATGAGCATCAACACCAAGACAGTACCTGTTGGGGATATTACTACTGGGCGTAAACTGGCCATGAGAGGCCGGGTTATCCCCAATAATGGATTACTATACCTGAAGCCCATGAAGACAGACGGTGGTGCTTTGTGAAGGCCCAGGGCCCAAAGACGGTTTAAGGTCTGTAGACGTAAACCGACATTGATATGTAAACTTGTGTTGTAAGATAGAAAGAGCAGAGACCGAGCTGGACACGTTTATGAGCCGGCCTCGGGACCCTGTAAACCGACGGGCGTCAACCCGTGTATATAAGGGGACGACCCGGTGGCGGTTTAGGGACAACAAACAACAACTCAAGACCCAGGCAAAGCGTATTCGCTCCCTGGTCATCGAAACCCTAGCAATTCCACAACAACTGGATTAGGCTTTTACCTTCACCACAAGGGGCCGAACCAGTATAAACTCTCTGCGTCCCTTGTCCGCTTTAACCCCTTTAAGCTAACCCGTAGCGATGGCTCTATGACTAAGTCCTTTCCTTAGGACATCTGCCGTGACAAAACCACGACAGTTGGCGCCCACCGTGGGGCTATCGCACGATGGTTTCGAGTTCTTAGAGGGCAGTTTCGAAGGACTCAAGGGCTACGCTGTGGGCCGGATGACCAAGAGTCGTCGTGGAAAGCTCTACATCGACGATGCAGGCTGGGGCCCCGAGGCCAGCTCAATCGAGTACGGGTACCGGGTCCCCTTCGGCGGCATACACGTTTTTATTGGCAAGATCGGCGAACCGGGCCCTGAGCCGGACATCTGCACCGACCTCGTCGAAACGGCTCAGCGTGCGAGATCTGCCCGGGTTAAGCCTGTCATGAAGCGTGCCTTCGTGGGAGTCATCCACGGAGGGGAATCTGAGGATAGATCGGAATCTGGTGGTGAAACCGTCGTTTATTCCGGCGACGAGTCATCGACCGGAGAGACCGAGTCATTGTACCAGTTGCAAGATGGCTGGATTGGGGGCTCTTCCGATGGCGACAGTATTCCGGACCCCTTTGATCCGCCAAACCGGGTTGCGATCTTCATGGCCGGTACACAGCCAGCACTCCGCTCTTCGACCGCAGCGGCGATGGTTTCTGGATCAGTAGCAGCGACAGCGGCCGGGGCAGGAGGCCCCGTGCGACCGCCAGCTCAGGTTTTATCTGATTTATTTGACGCTTTGGAAGCACTGATGGAAGAGGTTAATCCGGCGAATCAAGATGAGCATAATGAGGAAATCGCGATGGTGAAAGATCAGATAACCCAGGCTAAGGCCGACCTGGCAGCTGAGGATACCAGGATGGCTGCGGAACGGGCCGCATTGGATGCACAGGCTTACCGGCTTATGCTGGATCAGAGCGCATCAGACGATATCATGAGGTGAAGGTACCGATCTCACTTGCCGTCGGTTTATGAGGCCAAGAACCTCTTTAATACCCCAGGAGCGGGGACCAGTAATCCGCCAGTGATAAACCGGGCAGAGGCACCTGGAACGGGGGCGCCGGTCTAGCCACGTCCGACTGATCCGCCTCGTCAGAACAACATTTTGTCACAGCACGTCCCAACACTGCCGGGTCATTACTCTAACCCAATGGATAACATTGTCGCTGCCGCTTCACGACTGGCGGCCCTCCCGAGCGAAGGCTAGTCCCTTGTAGTGGTCGAGACGCGACGGGCTAGGGAGCTCCTTCAGACAGCTTTGACTCAGCAGCAGGCTTATTCATACAGTCGCGAAAGGATCCATTCTACTCCCCGCCCAAGCCGGAGTTACAGCAGGCATATCGATGAACCGGCCGTGTCAAGCAGCGCGCGAAACTGTAATCCGCCTCGTGGCCATAGCCCGGCGGGTGGCGGTGGTGATGCTCGGGATGTGGTGGATCGTGCTAGGGCACGTCGAGAGGCCGAGTTAGTGGCGCAGCATGAAGCCCGCCAACTTACTCCGGTTCGTCCAACCACATCGGTGGAACTAGGGGTTACTTCTAGCTCTTTGGGAGTGCCGTGTCTCGTCCCAGCGCTGCGCAACGTGCGTCTGCCAAAGGATTTCAAGGGCCCACGTAAAGTGCCGAATTACACCGCCGATTTATCCCCCGAGTCATGGGTTGAAAGCTATGAGATGGCAATGGAGATGCGGGATGTGGACAATGCGGCGTGTGCTAAATACTTCACCATGATGCTAGAGGGGACAGCCCGCACTTGGCCGAAGAACTTGCCGGCTAACTCCATTGGGTCATGGGCCGAATTAAGGGCCCGGTTTATCCAGAATTTCAAGGATACATGCAAGCAGCCCATGTCAATTGTGGACTTAGCTGCCTGTGTCCAGGAGGAAGGAGAATCAACAACCCGTTGGGTGCGCCGAGTTTCGGAGATTTTGCATTCATCGGACCGCATCAACGCTGATACAACAGTTTTGACATTGGAAGGCAATTGCCGGTTTGCACCTCTGAAGTTGAAGTTGGGACGGCTTAAACGTCATTGTAATGACATGGGAACACTTATGGCAGCTCTGGTAAAGTATGCCGACTCTGATAGTACCAAGGACCCTGAGTCTGACGATGACAAGACAGGGAAGGGAAAGAAGAGCGGCAACACCAAGGGGCAGCAGCATAACCCGGCGGGTCATGGAAACAGCGGTAAGCGTAAAGCGGATAACAACTTAGATTTTGTGGCTAATACCAACACGCAGGACGAAGGCCAGTGGCGTAAGGGTAAACTGCCCCAGCATGGAGGAGGACCGAGTCCTAATCCGGAGCGCCTGTCTTATCTATTAAACCAGCCTTGCCCAAAGCACGGGACGCAGGAAAAACCGTCCACGCACCTCTGGAAAGATTGTTATATCATGCAGGAGTTCAAAAATTCCGACTTTTTCGGTATGATCACGGACCGGGCGGCAGTTCAGGCACTGGATCTCATGGGCCGGGTTATGGTGGAGGCGGTTCCGGTTCAGGTTTTCACGGTAATCAGAGCGGACATGGTAATCAAGGCAATCAGGGCAACCAAGGTGGTTATAATCATCAGCAGCAACAGCAGCAGTCAGGCTACCAGAGCAACCCGAAGCAGTTGAATAGTGGGCAGTATTATGTCTTGGTGAGAAGGCCATCCCTTTATATCAGATGTTGAAGAAGACGGATGACTTCGTTTGGAGTGACGCCGCCAATGAAGCATTTGAGGACTTAAAGCGGCAGCTGGCTAATCCACCGGTCCTTGCTGCTCCTATTGATAAAGAGCCATTGTTGTTATATGTGGCTGCTAATGCCCAGGCCGTTAGCGTGGCTATTGTGGTGGAGCGCAAGGAGGCCGGAAAGGAGTATCCGGTTCAACGACCAGTTTATTATATGAGTGAGGTACTTATTGAGTCCAAGCAAAGGTACCCACATTGGGAGAAGCTGGTGTATGGAGTTTTCATGGCGAGCCGGAAGCTTAAGCAATATTTCCAGGGTCATCCCATCATTGTGGTCAGTTCTGCTCCTTTGGGGGATATAATCCAGAACAGGGAAGCGACTGGCCGGATTGCCAAGTGGGCTATTGAGCTTGGGCCTCATGGGTGGAAGTATATGCCCCGGACGGCGATCAAATCTTAGGCACTTGTGGATTTCATCAATGACTGGACAAAATTACAGGCGCCAGAAGAGAAGTCGGATCATACCTATTGGACTATTCATTTTGATGGGTCCAGGCAATTGGAGGGCTCGGGGGCTGGAGTCGTATTAACTTCGCCACGAGGTGATAAGTTTTGTTATGTTCTCCGTTTAATGTTCCCTTGCACTAACAATGCAGCTGAATATGAGGCTTTACTCCATGGTCTTCGGATGGCTAAAGAGATGAATCTAAGCCGAGTTAAGTGCTTCGGTGACTCGGACCTGGTGGCTCAACAGGTGTCTGGTACTTGGGATTCCAAGGACCCACTCATGGCGGCATATCGTCGAGAGGTGGATCTTGTTGCGGGTCACTTCAAAGGTTATCAAGTCGATCATGTGGACCGGCGGAAGAACGAAGCGGCGGACGCCTTAAGCCGTTTGGGTTCCCAACGTAAAGCGGTCCCACCCAATGTCTTCCTGGATGGGCTGCATAATCCGTCCGTCAAGCTCCCGACAGAGGAGGATTTGGCTGTTCCTGACCCGGAGGCTCAGTTGGTGGCAGCTCTTCATGTTATCCCGGATTGGACGGTTCCATATTTGGCGTATATGAACCGGGGCGAGTTACCAGAGGATGAAACTTCGGCCAGGCAGATAATCTGGCGGTCCAAGTCCATGACTATTATCAATGGAGAGTTACATCATTGCATTGTGACAGGGGCGTTTCAGCATTGTGTATCTCCTGAAGAAGGCCGTGAAATTTTGCGTGAGATCCACGAAGGAGATTGTGGTATCACGCCGGTTCAAAGTGTCTGGTAGCCAAGGCGTTTCATCACGGTTTCTATTGGCTGACGGGTCATGCTGATGCTGAGGACTTGGTCAAAAGGTGTGATGGATGTCAAAAATTCTCACACGCGCTCATGTACCGGCTCAAGAGTTGAGGATGATTCCAATCACTTGGCCGTTTGCAACTTGGGGGCTAGATATGGTTGGGCCCTTTAAGAGATCCAAGGATAAGAAGACCCACCTTTTGGTGGCGGTTGATAAGTTCACTAAGTGGGTGGAGGCGGAGCCAGTCAGTAAGTGTGATGCAGCTACGGCGGTTCAATTCCTCAACAAGGTGATTTTCCGGTTTGGATTTCCACACAGCATTATAACTGATAATGGTACCAATCTGTCCAAAGGTGCTATGAAGGAGTTCTGTCAACGTGAGCACATCCGGCTTGACGTGTCATCAGTGGCTCACCCCCAGTCTAATGGTCAAGCGGAGCAAGCCAATCAAGAAATCTCAAGAGGCATCAAACCCCGGCTTATGGTTCCTTTGCAGCGGACGCCGGGTTGTTGGGTGGAAGAGTTACCTTCTGTATTGTGGAGCATCAACACCACACCCAACAGATCCACGGGCTACACGCCTTTTTTCATGGTTTATGGAGCGGAGGCGGTTCTCCCTAGTGACATCCGTCATGACTCGCGTCGTGTGGCGGCATATGTCGAAACTGACAATGAGAAGACACGACAGGAAGCACTTGACCTGTTGGATGAAGAGCGTGACATTGCAGCTGCCCGTTCGGCGATTTATCAGCAAGATCTGCGTCGTTATCACAGCCGTCGGGTTAGAACCAGAACTTTTCAAGAGGGCCATCTGGTGCTCCGACTCATTCAGGATCAGACTGATATGCACAAGTTATCCCCGCCATAGGAAGGACCTTTTGTGGTCAGCAAGAATCTGCATAACGGGTCATACTATCTTATTGATGTTCGAGAGCGCAAAGACTCATGTAAATCGGAGGAGGAGACCCACCGGCCGTGGAATATCGCTCATTTCGGCCTTACTATACCTGAGCCATAGGCTCTGCTTATGTACATAGTTATGACAATGTATATATTATGATCAATATAATAAACCGGAGCCTCAGCTAAAGCGGGGTATCTGTTGTTTTTCTTATATCATCTATGGTTACATGGGGGCTTCTGTTCATAAAGCGGCGTCCGGTTTACGCCTTGATTCAGCTTATAAAGCTTTGTATAAAAATCACTTGGGGGCTTGGTTGTATTTGAACCATAGTCACACCTCTTGATTGGCGCAAAGCCACCAGAAAAATCACTTGGGGGCTTGGTCGTATTCGAACCATAGTCACACCTCTTGATTGGCTCAAAGCCAAATTACTTCGGGGCCAAAGAGAGTGTTGCATAAGAACAACTCAAACATAGGCACCCACTGAGCCCAGCTCAAAATATTGCTTGGGGATTCTTTGCTATCGCAATGAACAAAGAATCTACACTTGTAATAGGCTATAAAGCCATGGCTTGGAAGCCTGGTGTATACACCTAAAACCCCGGGTTAGCCTGCCTTTTTAAGTAAGTCACTCCGTCCAGGTAAACCTGGTATGACCCACCGAACTTCGACAAGTCAATCTGATAAGACCCTGAACTTGTCAAAGTTAAAACGACGATTGGTTAAGGATTGAGGACCATCTTAAAAGGCTTTGTGAAATGGTTTAACTCAATGGCCTGGCAGCCCATGAAAAGCCTCGAATTTGGGGCCTGGCAGCCCGTGAAAAGCCTCGACTACAAGTTTTCATATGATTTTATTTGAAAAGCTTTTCCTCCTTTTATGAGATTTATAAAGTTTTTTGATAGACCGGTGTTCATTAGCCGGGCTTGACTTTCAACTACAAGTTGTTTGTACATGATCAGTTATAATCCGGAGATTATTAACCCGATCTGGTTTCGGCTATAAGTCGCCAGAATTGAATATGGATAAACCGGTGTTTATCACAACCCGGAACGGTTTTATCATAAACTGGTGTAATATGATAGGAGTTATTATTACTCCAGATTAGGGTTATCACCCTCACTACAACAGTTGGTCAGCCAACATTATGACTCAAGGTCACAGGTATCAATTATTTTCATATTTGATTATCTTTTCACAGCCTTGGTTATAAACCCTGGCTATATATTTGGGCATCATGACTCATCCGGCGGTAAACCGCCAGGACACTATCAACTTATTGTGTGCATGAATAGCTTGAATAAATCACTACGGATTATGAGCATCATATGTCTTAAGCATGGTGGATTAACAAATGTCAGGCACAAATAAATATGCACGATGGCATAGTAGACCAAGTGTTTTAATTAGCCTATTACAAGGCGTTTCAGTGCCCAAAAGGATAATTGTTTCTCGACAAGCATTGCAGCACGTGGGAGACTAAACCGGCCTCCGGATCATGATTCCTCACCAGCTTGACTTGATGGTTGCGGATCACCTTGCACCGGTTCATCATCCTCCTCTCTACCCAGTGGCTAGAAGTCAATGGTTGCCTAGTCGATCCCAGTTAGGGCTTGGAATACAGCTTCATCGCTTATAAGGGTGGACGGTTCAATGTCAGGGGCATAGGTGTGCTTACGGATTGGCGGGATAAGATTTTGCGCTTCAGGAGTTGGTGCAGCAACCCGTTTGTTTTTGTCGTCATAGCTCGCTTGGTAATATGAGAGATCAGCTTCTTCAGCCAGTGGACGTACTTCCCGGTTTATGGCTCGGAGGTCATCATTGCCAAATTATGATCCGTCTTCTTTTAAGCTGGGGTAGCCTTTAGCCACTTCCACCAGATCAAGGTCAGGTACCCATGCTTTTGCCCGGGTTAGTGCGGTCAGAGCACCCGCCCTTGCAGCAGACGTCTTTAGCTCTTCTACCCGGGCAAGCAGCATAGACAACCTTTCTAAGGTTTCCTTGATTAAAGTGGGGGGAGGCTTGTTGTGTGAACCGGTACAGATGATCCATTGCGCACCAATATATAACTGCTCTATAAGAGTATAGGCAGCCTTCAATTTCTTCTATACGTCAGAGCCCAAATGACTAATGCGATTCCCTGCATAATTACAAGCATCAGTAAACCGACAGTGTATGGAAGATATGTTGAAAATGTGAAGCAAGGATGTTTACCAAACACAGCAGCCGTCATGGCATGTATCTGCTGCTTTACGCCAGTCAGCTCATCTACTACCAATTTAAGAGCTGCTTCTGCGTCCTCGGCTCTTTTTTGCAAAGCGGATTTTTCTATGTTCTAATCCGCCCGCTCCTTGTTGAAACTCTCCTTTAGCTTTTCCATAGCGGCTAATAAAGCGCTGGTCAGCTCATCCTTTGCCTTGGAGGTTTCGGCTTGCTGGGACTTGATGTTTTCTTGCAGATCGGCGTTTTGAGATTCCTTTTTGCTCAGCTCAGCCTATAAGAAACAGACATATTATGAGTTGACGGTACATATTTGAAGTACCAAGCACATAACAAGTTATGCACCTGATACTTGGGGGCTAATGCATATTTGCTTGTTCTCGAAAATTTCTACAAGTCCCAAGCACAATACAAGTATTACTCTTGGCACTTGGGGGCTAATGTATGTTTGCTTAAAGTACTGATATGGGAATTCTTCTAAAGTCCCGGTTCATCTTTATAAAGTTAAACTGGCCCTTGGGGGCTACACCAGTGAAAGATACAATATTGCAATTCTAAAGTACCGGTTCATCTTAAAGAGATAATCCGGTCCCTGGAGGCTAAGCATGCAAAATTAAGATATTACACAGTCCCGGTTTAGATTAACATCGTAAACCGGCCCTTGGGGGCTACTGGAGTTGACATTTGAAATGGACATAAGAAAAACAGTTGTGTGGTTACCTCATACCGCTCCTTCATTAGATTTACTAAACCGGCTTCATAGTCGCGGTTGGTGTACAGACGGTTCAAGAAGCCAGAGTGAATGTCTTGGGCGTTGAGATGGGCGTAGCAGGACAAATCGGTGTTCCATTTACCTTTGCCCATAGCAGAAAGTTCATCCTTGGCACTATGCTTGGATAAAGCGACCGGGTTGCCAGGAGTGGTGTTGCTGACGCCAGTAATCATGATGTCATCTTCTTTATCATCAGCAGCCTTCTCTAGAGTGCACGGTTCATCAGCAGCTTTCTCTGGAGTGGACGGTTTGTCCGCAGCCTTCACTGGGCTGGCTGATTTATCCGTGCGAGCCGGACTAGTCGGTTTGTCAGTGTGACCTGTGGTGTCAACTTCTACTCGTTCAACAACGAAGTCATAATCTTGTAGCGGCGGATCATCAAGTAGAGCGTCAGCATTGATCTCCGGTTCAATAACCACATTTTCGCCTAACGGTTTGTTTAACCGAGCTTTCTTGCTGGGTCTAGGTTTGGCACTGAGAAGAATAAACATAAAGATCAATACGTCAGGTGAACGTAAATATTAAGAACAAATTTAAGGTATAGCTTACCCAGGAACTGTCTTGAGGGCTGGAAGCTGTGTGGCTGTTGACTCGCCAGAGGATGAGTGAGGCGTTCCCTGATAATTCAAATCAGACGGATTAAGAGGCTGTCGGAAACAACCCGCCTTGGGGCAAGAAGTGTCAAGAGTATAAGAGACCTCTGATCGACGTTTCCGAACGGGAGTGTTCGGCAAGCCGGCTGAGGTAACTACCTGGCCGCTGTGCCGGGTTGTGCGACATGCTTCGTGTTGCTGCTTCTTCAAAAGAAAGTTTGGGTCCAAATGAGCAAGGGGTGAGAAAATTTTAGTTTCCGGTTTGCTTGACGGATTGTCTGTGTTGGCAGAGGATCTGAACCGGGGGAAAGAATAATTACCTCTGCATCCTCGGCTTGGCTGCCTTCAGCGTCGTCCTGATAATAGTCATTGTCAATGAGGTGTATGAAAAATGAATCAAGGGAGTCAAGTTCTACCTCTGAGTCCGGATTAGCCAAGTTAGCATCAGCATTTGGTTCGGAAGACGCCGTAGTCCTCTTCTTGGTAGGTTTCTTGGTAACCTTAGTCTTCTGACGAAGTAGCTTTGCCGGTTTATCTTGTGGTTTTGCCGGTTTTTCCTGTCGTTTTTTCTTCCAGAACGGATCATCACCCTGGCACAGATGAACAAAATTTTGAGAGAGTATTTCAAAGGGATTAAGCCGAAAACAAAGAAGTCATATGATTCTTACGGCTGGTGGTTTTTTGGAGGTGCAGAAAGGACTTAATGCGGTCTGGCTACACATAGCCTCCGGTTCATTCAGTATCTTCTTCACAGCCTCAGTAACTTCCGCATCTGTAAGCTGAATGTCAACGTGTATTCACACATAAAACCGGGGCATCGGCTTAAGGGCAGTATGCTCCAAGTTATCCAACAACGAGCAAAGTCAACACCTGTTAAACCGTTTGCCATAAAGGCTCTAAGCTTTGACAGTTGTGGAGCATAGTTGGACCTCTCCTTTGCAGTTAGTCTCTGAGGAAAGGGATGTGTATTGCTAAGACGGTGAGTGCGGTGACCCGGCAAAGGATTTTCATCAGTTGGAGATGTGTCTTTGCAATAAAACCAGGTCTGGTTCCACTCCTTAGGGTGACTGTGAAGCTTGGCATGAGGGAAGCTGACATCCTTCCTATTTTGACTCGCCATTCCACCGAGTTCAGTGTTGGGTCCATCTGTGAACTCTGTGCGACGATTTAAATAGAAGAAATCCCTAAACAATTCAACTGTGGGTTCCTCTTGAAGATAAGCCTCGCAAAAGACTTGGAAATGGCAGACGTTGGACACAGAGTTTGGACCGATGTCTTGAGGGTGGAGCTGAAAACTGGCAAGCACATCTCGGAAAAACTTTGAACTGGGAGGGCTAAAGCCTCGACCCAGATGGTCAATGAAAACAACTACTTCTCCGTCTTTCGGTTCAGGAGGATTTTCCGGACCAGGGGCCCTCCAGTGGATGACCTCTTTCTTGGTTAAAGCGCCAGTTGCAACACATCTGTCTAATTCTTCTTCAGTGACCCGGGAAGGAACCCAGTTGCACTCATAGACTTGTTTGGCCATTTCAATGGAAAGCTAAAACATGGTTATTGCCGGTTTAAGGTTTATGATGGACAAGTATAAAGCGGTGCAAGAGCAGAAGAAGACATAAATATTTACATATTGTTAAACCGGAATCAGACATGGGAGATGTACAAAGATAAAGCGGCTTGGCGGTTCAACAGGGGACTAATGGTACCTACTGGTTCATCATTTTTCTACGAGATTAAACCACCTACTCTAGTATTGAAGATACAGATCTAAGATGCATAAGTGAAGGAAAAACAAGTTTCACAGCTTGGCATGGTAATTTTAGATCTGCAGTGCGTTGGAAAATCAAAATATATTCTGACCTAAAGCGCAGGTGCTTAAGCAGTTGAATAGATCCAGATGAGTTTCTCTACCCAAAGCAGATGTTCTAATGAGGAAAAAAGGAGTTTTAATTACAAAGGCACTGGAAAATATCAGATCTAACTCGCCATTTGTACCACTGAAGAGGAACAAGGAAGAACAGCTCCAAGAACTATGAAGAACTCTGATAAATACAAACCCTAATGATAAGATCTAGGGTAGAAGACTTACCAATGTCAAAAGAACAGCGGAGAGGCGCCGCGGCTTTCTAGTACGATCAGGTTGATGCAGCGGCCGTTGTTGAGGCAGATGCGAAGATCGACGGCGGCGGCAGAGCTCGAAGGTTCGGTCGGTGCAAGGAAGAAGACGATGCGAAGAGGCACGGGGGGAGGGAGGGATGGAAAGACCCCCTGGTCCTATTTATAAAGGCAAAGGGATAAGTGACAGGCGCGATAATCGAGGAGCCGAAAAGTTAGATATATGGCAGAGCTATCGCCTCGATTGTCGGAGGCTCATTAAGGAAGATGAGCTATATACAATTTTTAATAGCAGGTGACATCGTGGCGGTTTATCAAGATTCTGGAAGATGACATCAGGGCGGTTTACAAGATTTCTGTGAAGATGATGATGCGTTGAAGATTGACATGAACCAGTTCAAATCAATCTGGGGCCTAATGTTGGGGATATTACTACTGGGCGTAAACCGGCCAGGAGAGGCCGGGTTATCCCCATAATGGATTACTGTACCTGAAGCCCATGAAGACACACGGTGGTGCTTTATGAAGGCCCAGGGCCCAAAGACGGTTTAAGGTCTGTAGACGTAAACCGACATTGATATGTAAACTTGTGTTATAAGATAGAAAGAGTAGAGACCGAGCTGGACATGTTTATGAGCCGGCCTCGGGACCCTGTAAACCGACGGGCGTCAACCCGTGTATATAAGGGGACGACCCGGCGGCGGTTTAGGGACAACAGACAACAACTCGAGACCCAGGCAAAGCGTATTCGCTCCCTGGTCATCGAAACCCTAGCAATCCCACAACAACTGGATCGTAGGCTTTTACCTTCACCGCAAGGGGCCGAACCAGTATAAACTCTCTGCGTCCCTTGTCCGCTTTAACCCCTTTAAGCTAACCCGTTGCGATGGCTCCACGACTAACTCCTTTCTCTAGGACATCTGCCGTGACAAAACCACGACAGTACCTGACCGAGTCAAGTTGCAGTTGCATGCTCCTTTATATGTACTCTCATAGTTTGATGTGCACTAACACTTTCCATATTCGTTGTTTAACTAGCACCACGGCGCAAGCGGAAACAGACATCAGGGATAATGCTTGACAGATTAATAAAATCTAAAGGAGGAAGAATGGAGATCCATTTTGAGGCAGGTTTAAAAAGGCCACGTGATGGTACAGAGTCAGCCAAGTTAGTATCAGAGGCAACCATTGCCGTTATGTGTCATGCACGTATCCACCCAACGTGGATCCAATACAGGAATGAGAACGACAATACCCAGTTTAACACCTTCCTTGACCATTTATCCGTAAGTAATGTTATTCATCGCAATTTTTAATATTGTCTTGCTCTGTGCCATACTTTCTAGCTTCCTCCTAATAAGACTCACATTCTTTTTTCAACAGATGAGGTTCAAGTTGGATTCAAAAGATGATGCAACTAAACAAGCATGCACTCATGTTTTTCAGTCTGCTCTGTGACAGTATCGGTACCACCTTAGAAAATCTCACTTTGAAGGCAAGGCTAACAATGAAATCGCCCAAACATCTCCAGTGGAATATATTATAGATGAAGACTGGAAAGCCCTTGTTAAACACTGGTTTGATCCAAAGTATCAGGTAGGGTATATGTATTTGATCAGACCACATATTGAACTTGTATTTATGTATGTGCCTTACAAGTGTATCTTCTTCTAGGATAACTGTTTGAAGAACAAGACCAACCGTTCTAAAGTGAAATTCCAACAGACAACATGATCTCGTAGCTATATTGCACACTGCGAGGCTCTTGTAAATAGCTGCTACTTCCTATATTGCCATATTATCGTATCTATATTGACTTGTTCCAAATACAGAGGAAAATCCGTGTGGACCAAAAAGAACCTGAACCGAATGCAGTGCAAATCTCAAGGATTGCCACACCAGCAAGATGAAGGGCATGAGCACACCAGTTCAGGCCGCTGTTGTAAGTCCTTACTCCTCCTGCCTTTGAACTGATTGATACTGTGATCTGTTCATTTAACTGCTTGGTTTGCATCCAATGTCAGTTACTCTGTTCACTTTTATACACAGTTGTCTTAACATATGATTTCACCTTACATGGTTTAAAAGAGATAAAGGATATTCTTTTGGTCTTGATCTGTAATCTAGTTGTGATGTTCACGTGCGCACACAATGATACAATAGCCTGTTTGTTTCATATATGTTTGCCCATGATATGAATGATGTGATACTATGTTCATCCTACTTTAAACCATGTCTCTTTATCCTTAGATGTCAACGAATGTGAGGAAATAGACAATACAGTAGGCATGCTACATGGACATATGTTAAGAAAGTGATTTTATTATGTAGTTGGCACTACAATACATGCTAATGTATTACAGTAGTTCACCAAAATAAGTTATGTATAAACGTGAAACCTACTTTGTTTGTTTTTGTCTCATTAGTAACTTATCTGGTACACTAATCTACAAGTTCAAACTTTCAGCAAGCTATGGAACAAATGATTGAACAACCACAACCACCTGAAGGTGACGAGGCTACCACAAGCACAATGTCACCTCTTGTTGCAGTGCGTCAGTATCTCTCCACTAACAGTGCAAAAAGCACCTTCCTGCATAATTCTGGGTTGGTTGTCAAGGTAACCTCGTCCAAATCGCCTACTAAACAAAATCTTCCGGCTAGACAGAGTGATAATATCTGTGCTCCAGACACAAGTCCAATCCCTAATGGACGTTGTGTCGGAAACAAAAATAGTGGTTGACAAATTTCGTGAAGATATGAATGGTTTTGAAACCAGACTATCAGACATTTGCTTTGTTGTTCAAGAGCAATGGCGGAAAAAGGGAAAGATCATGCTACTCCATCAGATTCTACAGCCTGAAACATAAGCGCTCAGGTCAAATGATCTGTGCTTCTATACATCTGATGGTGCTTTTATCTGCAAGGACTGTAAACTTTATGCCAACAGGCCTTTTGTTGTATGGTTGGAATTTATTTTGTTGTGATACAACATTTATGATGCTGCCAAAGGCTGCAGTAATTATGACGCTATTTTTGTATAGGGTAGGTTTATCTTAGTAATGTATTCGGCCGAAAGCTTCGTAGGAGCCCAACATGCCAACATTCATCGGGCCCATTCCAATTGGGCTAAAAACAATTCTGGGCTGAAATTTGCATGTAGCCCACTAAAAATATCTGGGCCTAAATCAGCATAAGCTTTCATATTTTCTGGTAGGCCTGTGCCCATAGTGGGCCTTTAACAAGCCTAAACATAATTTGGGCCCTCGGTAATAATAGGCCGTTTAAATGTGTAAATATCTCGAGCCCATAAAAAAACATGGGCCTTTAATAGGCCGAAAGTAAGATTGGGCCCTGATGGTGGCCTGTTTACAATGCAGACCATCCACAGGCCGAAATTCAGACGGGCCGTAAATGCGCCGACCTACTACACGGGCCTTTAACAGGCCGGAAGTTCGATCGGGCTTGATTAGTGTCATTTTTATATGGGCCGTTAGTAGGCCCGATGTGGCGTTGGGCCACATATGGCCCATGGATTTCGTCCGGCATTAACACGCCGAAAGTCACAACAGGCTGAAAGTGGCCCAAATCTGTAGTGGGCCTCTAACAGGCCGAATGTCAGACATGGCCGAATATGGCCCATATCCTTCATGGTCGTTTATGGGCCGAAAGTTTCAATGGCCTATAAATGGGCCCAAATGAAGCAGGACCTTTAACAGGCAGGAAACACACCGGGCCGTAATTTGCCCAAATTCTTAGCGGACTGTTAACGGGTCAGAAGTGACCATGGGCCGCGATGATGACAAGTTTAGGACGGGCCGTTGATGGGCCGATTTGACACTAGCCATACGGGCCTTAACTGAGAATGTTGGGCTTTTAGCTGGGCCGGCCCATTATGGTCTGCAAAATCTTGTGGGCCTTTAGCTGGGCCGGCCCATTATGGCCCGCTAAATCTTGTGGGCCTTTAGTTGGGCCGGACCATTTAATCTTTATGGGTCACTTTTGGGCTGGTCTACGTGTTAACGTATCATAGGCGCATCTCGCCCATTGGATGAATGACACATGTGCCAATGCGGAGCTGACACGTGGTTCCGTTAGCCAATGAGAATTTTACACGTGGAAAATCGGCATTGGTCGTGGCTGTTAGCGGGTTATCGGATCCAAAACCGGACACGATAGCTTAACGGCGTCCCGTTATGGTGGATGCCACGTGTCGGTCACCCTTGATGAAAGGACTTCTATGACGCGTGATTTATCGTCATGGAAGTGGACACTTCCGTGATGATAATTTTGGTAATGTCATGGAACACTTCTACGATAGCACATGTATGACTATCTTGATTCTGTCATAAAATTGTCATGGATGTACATGCATGATGGAAAACGTGACCTACTGTGACAAACACGTATCATCACGGAAGTGTCTGTTTTTTGTAGTGGTCAATGGTAACACCAAACACTCCCTCCGAACGGAGGAGCGGACCACGGCTTTCGCAGCCGAGGTACAAGCAACCGACGATGCAGCTCGTGCAACTAAACATATGCCCAGCTCATCAAAGCGCACATGGGCTGCACAGCCAACCTCAGACAGGTATCCGCCTACCCCAAATAGGGGCACAGGCTCCTTGCTCTCCGCCCCTGGGAAGGGCATTATGTCCCTAGAGTGGATAACTTTGCACAAAAAATTCCATGGGCGGCTGAGGAGCCAAAGAAAATGATACATCGTTGACGGCTCGACCGAACAGCAATGCACTTCGGAATTGCATACCTGCAGGGCTCTGTAAAAGACCCAAACAGGAGTGGAATACCCATATGGCTTAAACCATCCAGGTGGCAGCTGCACACCTTTCTAAAAGGACTCGACCGACAAAAGCATCAAGCAAACAAACGTCCGAGGTTGGAGACAACCCATATCAACTTCGCTATTTACAAAGACGAGTTGGTCAACGGCTCGGAGACGCAAACATGCGGCAGGGAAGGACTCCGGCCAGTAAACCCACCAACATGTCCCCCCTGTTTTTACTTCTCTACTTTTCCTTTTGCTCCACTGTATCTGTTATAAGACTCTTTTATTAAAGCTCGGCATACGTCTTGACCACATGAAATAAAGAAAGTGCACCCCTTGAGGTCATTAAGCATTTCCTTATACCTATTACCTTTGAGCCAAAATTTACTTTCAAGATACAATTGGCATTTCATTACCAAAGGCTTAGCTTTTAATCTCTGAAAGCACAAGTGCTCCCCGGGTGATTTTGGTAATTAATGTCAACATATCTCTTGTTGGACTAATGCTTTTATCTAGTATATTTCATACAAGTTCAACAATGGCGTGGTAAGGACAAGAGGATGTGGAACCCCTTCAAGGTGTCAAGGACATACATTGGCTAAAACTCAAGACTCTACATTTCTATTTTAGTGATCCAAGATCACCTTGAGTCCATAGGAAAGCCAATACTATTAAAAGGGGATGAGGTGTAGCTTAATGGTCTACTTGCTCAAAATTCTTAGTGATATTGCTCCAAAGCCCTCAACCACTTTCTCATTCCAAATATGTCCAAAACCCAAAGTCAAACTCGGCCCCACCGATATCTCCTATCCGGCGCCACCGAGTTCATATGACATAGCCACTGCCAGAAACCCTAACAGTTTGGTCACACCGATACGGATCTCGATCTCACTGAGATGGCCTTGCAAACTCTTTGTTGGCTGTTAAAATTATTTCGGTCTCACCGAAATTATGATCGGTCACGCCGAGTTGGCTTCACATATTCTCGGTTGCCTTATTGCTTCACTTTGGTCTCATCGAGTTGATGCAATCGATGCCACCGAGTTGATGTTTGCCCTAAGCCCTAACACATCGGTCCCATCGAGTTGTTCCAGTCGGTCCCACCAAGATTCCTAACATTCACATTTTGATCTGAATCGGTCTCGCCAAGTTCTTCTATTCGGTCTGACTGAGTTGGGTCAAATGTGCGTAACTATTGGATTTTGTGTGGAGGCTATATATACCCCTCCACCCCCTTCTCCATATGTGAGAGAGCCACCAGAACGTGCCTACACTTCCACCATACATTTTCTGAGAGAGAAACAGCTACTCGTGTGTTGAGATCAAGATATACCAATCCTACCACAAGAATCTTGATTTCTAGCCTTCCCCAAGTTGCTTTCCACTCAAATCATCTTTCCACCATATCCAAATCGTTGAGAGAGAGTTGAGTGTTGGGGAGTCTATCATTTGAAGCACAAGAGCAAGGAGTTCATCATCAACACCACATCTATTACCTTTTGGAGAGTGGTGTCTTCTAGATTGGTTTGGTGTCGCTTGGGAGCCTCTAACAAGATTGTGGAGTTGAACTAAGAAGTTTGTAAGGGCAAGGAGATCGCCTACTTCGTGAAGATCTACCCGAGTGAGGCATGTCCTTCGTGGGCGATGGACATGGTGGGTTAGACAAGGTTGCTTCTTCGTGGACCCTTCATGGGTGGAGCCCTCTGTGGACTCGCGCAACCATTACCGTTCGTGGGTTGAAGTCTCCATCAACGTGGATGTACGACAGCACCACCTATCGGAACCACGCCAAAAATCTCGGTGTCTTCATTGCGTTTTCACACTCCAATCCCATCCCTTTAGTTTCTTGCAATTAGCATGCCTTACTCTTTCTACTGCTCATACTCTTGTCATGCTTGCTTGAAATGTATTGTGAATGTTTCAACTTGTGCTAAAACTCCTCCTTAACTTGAAGAACTTAAAATTGCCACTTTTACTTGTTGAGAGTCTGATCACCCCCCTCTAGACCCCTCTTCTCGATCCTTTCAATTGGTATCAGAGCATTGGTCTCCATTGCTTTGGTTTAATCACCTTTGGAGGAAGATGGATGAGTCTATGATTGGGAGTATTAGACGTAGAGTGCCTATGCTTGACGAAGAGTTCTATAGTTTTTGGAAGAACGAGATGCTTGAGATTTTCAATGAATATAATTTGAAACAGTATATCACTAGCCCTTATGTGCCCCCTATTGATCCTTTGCAACCTACCCCCGATGAGTATCTTGACATGACCTGCAATCTTAGAATTATTGATCTTATCATGAGGGTATTGCCTAGAAATTTGCTTGTATGCTTGCCTGAAGGAAATATGCCCTAGAGGCAATAATAAAGTTGTTATTTATACTTCCTTATATCATGATAAATGATTATTATTCATGCTAGAATTGTATTAACCGGAAACTCAGTACATGTGTGAATACGTAGACAAACAGAGTGTCACTAGTATGCCTCTACTTGACTAGCTCATTAATCAAAGATGGTTAAGTTTCCTAGCCATGCACAAAGAGTTGTCATTTGATAAAACGGGATCACATCATTAGAGAATGATGTGATTGACTTGACCTGTAACACCCCAAAATTTTGACCTTGTTTTATTAATTAAAATTTTGCCAGGAAATAATTTTTTTATTTTTCTGGGTTTCTCCTTTGATTTCAGAACCCCTCTTCTCTTTAATATTGTGAGCTTTTCCCTCAAGTGAAAACTTTCCAAAAGTATTATTGGACTTGTGTGCCCTCTTTTCTTTATCAGTGGATTTATTTGCATAATTAATTTTCCATGAGCTTTATTCTTTTAAAATGATCTTTCATAAATTTGGAGCCCCTTTTTGCACTGCAACCATTTGATAAATGCTTTTAAAAATTTCACCAAAATTTGGGGATGTCATGTGAGGTTTCCCCATCACTTTTATGCAAAAATATCTTGTGGTCATTGCAGATTTTGAGCTCTACATCAATTTTTCAAATCTGGTCCAGTAGGTATTTTGCACTACAACCCATTTAAATATTGTTCTAAAAATTCTTCCAAGTGTTTGGGGATGTCAGGAGATGCATATAATGCAACTTCATGCAAAAGCCCAGTGATGTTCTTTGAAAAATTTGAGGGAATCATCTTCATTTCTATTCTGGTCCAGTTTGGTGATTTGTACCGCAACCCCATTTTATTTTGCTCTAGTACCTTTGAGCTTTTTCCTACCTATAGTCCTCCCTACCAAACCCTTAAGTCCAGGAGATTGGACCCATTGGCATATTTTTGGTGCATGCAATGATAGCCTTTAGTTTTTGCCCAAAACTGGTTTTCTCAAAATCTTGCACTATCAACTTTCTGTTTCTGCCAAACCAACCTTACCACCTTCTTTAGCTCCTAAAGAGACTAGGATCTGGAGAGTTTGGCCACCCCAAGAATTGCCTAGATGCCCATGGCATTCTGTCGAACACCCTGTGTGCAGGAACAGATTTGGCATGTCTTCTGGGTTGCATTGTGAGCTTGAGCCCCTGACCCATCCAGCATGTCCACTAACCTCCAAGATGTCCCTAACCCTGACCTGTTAGCTACCAGCCTCACCCAAGCTCCCTAGCGCGCACTGGCATTTCGTCGAACACCTGCTGTGCGTGCTCTGGGCGCGGCCAGAGCGCGCGTTTTGCACGTGCGAGCGCTCGGGTCGACGCGTCCCGTCACTGGACCCAGCCCGCCTGCAGAGCCGCGCCACACACTCGCCCTCTCACCAGTACGCTCTAAGCCGCACTGGCGCCTACAGCGCCGCCGCTAGAGCTCCCTTGGCAGCACACCGGCATCGGCAGCGGGCTCTGCCGTGGACGGCGCCGCCCAAGCCACCCACGCACGCCAGCTGCCCAAGGGAACAGCCCGTGCTTATCCTCATGCTCGTCGACACATGTTCGTCGCCGCCACGACGCCCTGCAGCTACAGCAACGTCGACCCGTCGTCGATCTTATCCACCGCCGCGGAGCCAGCCCCGTCGTGCTACAAAAGGAGGCCCCGTGCTCCTCCGAGCACTCAGGCAACCCCAGTCCACCCCCGTAGTGCTCCCGCAGCCAGCAATCGTCAGGGAAAGTCCTTTCCTCCTCGTCTCCGGCCAGCTCGGTCGCTGCCGCAATCCAGTGCCATTCGTCGCAACCGGAGCTTCCCCCGCCAATCCAACGCCACCAAGAGTCTCCCCATAGTCGTGCGGAGCTGCCTAGCGCCTCGGCCACGACCAAGGACCCCTGGAGCCCAAAACCCACTCTGCTCCCGAACCACCGCCCGCCGCGGAGCTCGCCGCCGGTGACTTTCTACGTCCCCACCCGCCTAATACCCACCTGGAGGACCGCCTCGGTCTGGCGGATCCATCCCTGCCCTCGGGGCCCCGTGGGGAGCTGCCGTTCGCCGACGGCGATCGCCGGAGCCCCGCGCCGTTCGGGCAGAGAGAAGGGAGGGAGAGGGAGAACGGTCAAACCTGACCAGTGGGCCCCTTGGACCCACTGTCAGTGACCCGCGCGACCGTTCTCTCTGTTTAAGTGAAAGCGCAAAGATCCGGAGTACGTCACCTCTGCTTTGAAAACGTATTCTCCTCGAAGCGTTTTCCTTTTTCTGATTTTATTAAAACAGAACTTTGACTGATCTTTGACTGGCTATAACTTTTAAAATAAAACTCCAAATGAGTTGATTCTTTTTCCTACCTCTCTCAAATTTCATCTAGTTTATTTTAAGATTTATTTGCAAAATATTTGAGGCAACTTTTTGTACTGTTTTTGAAATGTGTGTTGTTTGAATATTTCTCAAAATAGGATTTTTGGAGGAAAGGCAACCTTCAAAAGTGCACCCCCACATGCATACACTTGAAGGCAAGCATTTCTGAACTCTGGCATAATATTTTGTGTGGTGTTTTGATACGGTTTCGACACCACTTTGACATGGAGTGTATGCTATTTTATGTGACGGTAAGATCATACACATGAGTGCATATATGGAGATTTCTTTGCTGTTTTAAATGGATACGTTGGTGATGGTATTCATCCTCGTAAGCTTCCCTTGCATACCGGAAGGAAGCCAGGAAAGTCGTGGTCTTGGGTAGACACGGGCTTGTCCCTAGTACCTCGTTGGGACGAGTATGTCCGGTATGGCATGGTGAGGCTTGACGAGTGGTAAGTTTACCTGTTAATGGAAATATTTTTGTTATGATAATCATGCAGGGAACACTCGAACCTCCTGAGTCGGCCTTAGATCGAGTCTTGTCCAGTAACCCCCATACTTGCTTTGTACTACCACTTGTCCCTTCCTTAGGTAGGGTACGGTTCAGTAAGTTGTCAACCCCTTTCTAGCACACACCGTACAGAGAGGCCGTGATGAGGGTCCCATGGCCATGGATTAAAGCCAGTCATCCGGTTCGGGGGCATGGGTGTTTCGGTTGTAGCCGAAGGGGTAGCTCCCCTAGTTTGCGCGCAGTATAAATTTTGTGATCCCATGCTACGTCGAGGTTGTAGCCTCCCCACTTAGAGTTTCGCTTGACAGGTGTTGTGGGTGATCCCAGACACCGGTAAGTTAAGCTGGTGTGTGCAGGTCAGGCGTGTTTTCAATTAAAAGACCATAGACGGAATTAGTCCCGATGGACTAAAGAAATCCGTTACCCGTGGGTAAAGAGTACACCCTCTAGAGAGATTATACATCTATTCGAATAGCCGTGTCCATGGTTAAGGACTACAGTCTGGGATAGGTCAAGTGTCGGTCTTAGTGTCGGTCTTCGGAGGGAAAAACTACTAAGCTGGAACATTGATTATGAACTGTGACACATATGGATTGTGATCATTATTATTGTGGACTAACCATTTACTTTATTTGAATTATTGAGTATCCCTGGGACGGTTCTACCTCCTGGATATTCACTGTGATTTTTCTTTATAAGCCCTTTATGTGGTGTCGCTCAGACATCCGACTACGGCATGCTTGTTATTTATTTATTCTTTATAAGCCCTTTATGTGGTGTCGCTCAGACGCCCGACTGCGGCATGCTTGTTATTTATTTATTCTTCATAAGCCCTTTATGTGGTGTCGCTCAGACGCCCGACTGCGGCATGCTTGTTATTTATTTATTCTTCATAAGCCCTTTATGTGGTGTCGCTCAGACGCCCGACTGCGGCATGCTTGTTATTTACTTATTCTTTATAAGCCCTTTATGCGGTGTCGCTCAGACGCCCGACTGCGGCATTGTTAAATTATTTGCACCCTTTTTGAGGAGTCATTTCAGACACTCGATCACTGCATTCTATTTATATATCGCATGTTCTTATTTTACTTGCATGCGTGCATTATGAACTTTGTTTATCTTGTGACTGACGTTATGGTCATAGAATATTTGGGCATGATTACTCCTTGTTATATTATACCCGTGTTCTAAATGTTTGCGAGTACATTCAAACGTACTCACTGGCTTGTCCCTGGCTATTGTCTTGGCCAGATTTTTCTTGCGTGGAGAAGAGCGTTACGATGACAGCCCCGGAACCCATGTAAAGGTGATAGCAGCCTCACGAAGATAGGAGTTATCCTGGTCAACTGTTCTTGTGGGAAATGGAGTCCGATAGACGCAGATGAACCTCAAACCGCTTCCGCCATCAAACCACTAGAAACCAAGTGTTGTACTCATAGGCCACAATGGTCTTGTACTTCATATTTTGTACTTTGCTTGGAATTCTTGTATCAAGTTGGTGCCTCGTCAGCTAACAGTAATCCTGGGGCTGGTGAGCACAAAGGCCGTTTTCAGGGAAATTAATATCCCAAAAATCCGGTCGTGACAGACTTGGTATCAGAGCCAGGCTGACCATTGGCTAACCCTATCTTAGCCAGGTCAATAAACCTAGGTTGACCAACCCACCAGACCTTAACCAAACCCCGGCCAAGCTTCTCGTGTAAGATTGCCACCCAATGACCCCGACGCTTTTGGCAGTCGGTGCCCAACCTATCAGCCTAGCCTGTCGATCACGCGCCAGTGACCGACACCTAGCATGTCTCATTCGCAAGCGTGCGAAGAAAGACTCCGCCCCTTTTTCTATAAAAAGGACGCGCTAGCCTCAACCCAGCACAGCACAGCCTCTTTCCCAAACCAAGTCTCGATGCCTGGCCCCATTGTTCGCAATGAGACCACAGCAACCAACCTTGGAGGTTTTGTGACCGTGCTCGCGAACCTCACCCGCCGTGCCTATGCATTAGAAGAGCCCCCAGAATATGTTGTGTACCAAGAGCTCATGAACGGTGAGAGCCGTCAGTTCTGGGCCACTGTACACATTTATGGTAGGGGTCTATCGCCAGAACACCCCTACAGGTTCACTGGAAGGACCACTCCCTTTGAGCCACAAGCCATCCATCTGGCAGCTCGAGAAGCTATAGTTCAACTCCGGCACTTGTCGCCCAGAGTTAACTGTCGCCCGTTCTACTACTACCCCAGTCGTAACGGGTATGGTAGGCCGCCCCAGGTTGCCAACGGAGATCACGAGACGGATCCTGCACTACTGCATCTGGTGCGCTATGTAAGTGCACTAGAGGAGCTGTTCGATGAAATCACTCTTGATCTGATCGCAGCTCGTGAAGAACTGTTTCGCCGAGCCCCGGCGAGAGGAGAAGTGGAGCCCAACGCCGACAACCCAGTCGTGTTGTTCGGACACCCGATCGAGCCCTTGGGGTCTGCCCCAGCCTCCGGCCAAAATACTTTGATGTCCCCAGAAGTACTTCGCCGCCTTTTGGGAACGCACTCCAACGGGATTGTGGCCAGCAACCGCCGCGATGGCCATCACCGCTACCCCGACCCTGCAGCCCCTCAACCTCATCCGGCTAATCCCGACGGTGAAACCCGTGGGGAAGATTCGACGTCCACTAGGCAAGCCCGCTTAGATATTAACGGAGTAGACTAAGTCACTCGAGTAGTAACGAGCCTTGTTATTTCTACGCCCTGTAATTGTGTGATTCTGTATCACCATTATCAAAGGATGTCTGCTTGTGCGCCCCAGTACCAGAGACGTTTTCTCAGGACCTTATCCTTTTGCCGTCTTTATGATAAATGTCATAGCTGTGTTTATTTGTTTGTTGCAGCTTATGTTTGTACCCTAAATTCGTGCTATGCGCAAACTCTTGTTTTCAACTTATGGGAGTATTTTTTTAAAAAAAAATCAACCCTTAGCAATTCTCGAGGACGAGATTTTTTAAGGGGGGTAGTGTTGTAACACCCCAAAATTTTGACCTTGTTTTATTAATTAAAATTTTGCCAGGAAATAAATTTTTTATTTTTCTGGGTTTCTCCTTTGATTTCAGAACCCCTCTTCTCTTTAATATTGTGAGTTTTTCCCTCAAGTGGAAACTTTCCAAAAGTATTATTGGACTTGTGTGCCCTCTTTTCTTTATCAGTGGATTTATTTGCATAATTAATTTTCCATGAGCTTTATTCTTTTAAAATGATCTTTCATAAATTTGGAGCCCCTTTTTGCACTGCAACCATTTGATAAATGCTTTTAAAAATTTCACCAAAATTTGGGGATGTCATGTGAGGTTTCCCCATCACTTTTATGCAAAAATATCTTGTGGTCATTGGAGATTTTGAGCTCTACATCAATTTTTCAAATCTGGTCCAGTAGGTATTTTGCACTACAACCCATTTAAATATTGTTCTAAAAATTCTTCCAAGTGTTTGGGGATGTCAGGAGATGCATATAATGCAACTTCATGCAAAAGCCCGGTGATGTTCTTTGAAAAATTTGAGTGAATCATCTTCATTTCTATTCTGGTCCAGTTTGGTGATTTGTACTGCAACCCCATTTTATTTTGCTAGTACCTTTGAGATTTTTCCTACCTATAGTCCTCCCTACCAAACCCTTAAGTCCAGGAGATTGGACCCATTGGCATATTTTTGGTGCATGCAATGATAGCCTTTAGTTTCTGCCCAAAACTGGTTTTCTCAAAATCTTGCACTATCAACTTTCTGTTTTTGCCAAACCAACCTTACCACCTTCTTTAGCTCCTAAAGAGACTAGGATCTGGAGAGTTTGGCCACCCCAAGAATTGCCTAGATGCCCATGGCATTCTGTCGAACACCCTGTGTGCAGGAACAGATTTGGCATGTCTTCTGGGTTGCATTGTGAGCTTGAGCCCCTGACCCATCCAGCATGTCCACTAACCTCCCAGATGTCCCTAACCCTGACCTGTTAGCTGCCAGCCTCACCCAAGCTCCCTAGCGCGCACTGGCATTTCGTCGAACACCTACTGTGCGTGCTCTGGGCGCGGCCGAGCGCGCGTTTTGCACGTGCGAGCGCTCGGGTCGACGCGTCCCATCACTGGACCCAGCCCGCCTGCAGAGCCGCACCACACACTCGCCCTCTGACCAGTACGCTCCAAGCCGCACTGGCGCCCTACAGTGCTGCCGCCAGAGCTCCCTTGGCGGCACGCCGGCGTCGGCAGCGGGCTCTGCCATGGACGGCGCCGCCCAAGCCACCCGCGCACGCCAGCTGCCCCAGGGAACAGCCCTTGCTTATCCTCATGCTCGTCGGCACGCGTTCGTCGTCGCCACGACGCCCTGCAGCTACAGCAACGGCGACCCGTCGTCGATCTTATCCACCGCCGCGGAGCCAGCCCCGTCGTGCTATAAAAGGAGGCCCCGTGCTCCTCCGAGCACTCAGGCAACCCCAGTCCACTCCTGTATTGCCCCCGCAGCCAGCAATCGTCAGGGAAAGTCCTTTCTTCCTCGTCTCCGGCCAGCTCGGTCGCCGCCGCAATCCAGTGCCATTCGTCGCAACCGGAGCTTCCCCCGCCAATCCAACGCCACCAAGAGTCTCCCCATAGTCGTGCGGAGCTGCCTAGCGCCTCGGCCTCGACCAAGGACCCCTGGAGCCCAAAACCCACTCTGCTCCCAAACCACCGCCCGCCGCGGAGCTCGCCGCCGGTGACTTTCTCCGTCCCCACCCGCCTAACACCCACCGGGAGGACCGCCTCGGTCTGGCGGATCCATCCCTGCCCTCGGGGCCCCGTGGGGAGCTGCCATTCGCCGACGGCAATCGCCGGAGCCCCGCGCCGTTCGGGCAGAGAGAAGGGAGGGAGAGGGAGAACGGCCAAACCTGACCAGTGGTCCCCTTGGACCCACTGTCAGTGACCCCCCGGCCGTTCTCTCTGTTTAAGTGAAAGCGCAAAGATCCGGAGTACGTCACCTCTGCTTTGAAAACGTATTCTCCTCGAAGCGTTTTCCTTTTTCTGATTTTATTAAAACAGAACTTTGACTGATCTTTGACTGGCTATAACTTCTAAAATAAAACTCCAAATGAGTTGATTCTTTTTCCTACCTCTCTCAAATTTCATCTAGTTTAGTTTAAGATTTATTTGAAAAATATTTGAGGAAACTTTTTGTACTGTTTTTGAAATGTGTGTTGTTTGAATATTTCTCAAAATAGGATTTTTGGAGGAAAGGCAACCTTCAAAAGTGCACCCCCACATGCATACACTTGAAGGCAAGCATTTCTGAACTCTGGCATAATATTTTGTGTGGTGTTTTGATACGGTTTCGACACCACTTTGACATGGAGTGTATGCTATTTTATGTGACGGTAAGATCATACGCATGAGTGCATATATGGAGATTTCTTTGCTGTTTTAAATGGATATGTTGGTGATGGTATTCATCCTCGTAAGCTTCCCTTGCATACCGGAAGGAAGCCGGGAAAGTCGTGGTCTTGGGTAGACACGGGCTTGTCCCTAGTACCTCGTTGGGACGAGTATGTCCGGTATGGCATGGTGAGGCTTGACGAGTGGTAAGTTTACCTGTTAATGGAAATATTTTTGTTATGATAATCATGCAGGGAACACTCGAACCTCCTGAGTCGGCCTTAGATCGAGTCTTGTCCAGTAACCCCCATACTTGCTTTGTACTACCACTTGTCCCTTCCTTAGGTAGGGTACGGTTCAGTAAGTTGTCAACCCCTTTCTAGCACACACCGTACAGAGAGGCCATGATGAGGGTCCCATGGCCATGGATTAAAGCCAGTCATCCGGTCCGGGGGCATGGGTGTTTCGGTTGTAGCCGAAGGGGTAGCTCCCCTAGTTTGCGCGCGGTATAAATTTTGTGATCCCATGCTACGTCGAGGTTGTAGCCTCCCCACTTAGAGTTTCGCTTGACAGGTGTTGTGGGTGATTCCAGACACCGGTAAGTTAAGCTGGTGTGTGCAGGTCAGGCGTGTTTTCAATTAAAAGACCATAGACGGAATTAGTCCCGATGGACTAAAGAAATCCGTTACCCGTGGGTAAAGAGTACACCCTCTGCAGAGATTATACATCTATTCGAATAGCCGTGTCCATGGTTAAGGACTACAGTCTGGGATAGGTCAAGTGTCGGTCTTAGTGTCGGTCTTCGGAGAGAAAAACTACTAAGCTGGAACATTGATTATGAACTGTGACACATATGGATTGTGATCATTATTATTGTGGACTAACCATTTACTTTATTTGAATTATTGAGTATCCCTGGGACGGTTCTACCTCCTGGATATTCACTGTGATTTTTTCTTTATAAGCCCTTTATGAGGTGTCGCTCAGACACCCGACTGCGGCATGCTTGTTATTTATTTATTCTTTATAAGCCCTTTATGTGGTGTCGCTCAGACGCCCGACTGCGGCATGCTTGTTATTTATTTATTCTTCATAAGCCCTTTATGTGGTGTCGCTCAGACGCCCGACTGCGGCATGCTTGTTATTTATTTATTCTTCATAAGCCCTTTATGTGGTGTCGCTCAGACGCCCGACTGCGGCATGCTTGTTATTTACTTATTCTTTATAAGCCCTTTATGCGGTGTCGCTCAGACGCCCGACTGCGGCATTGTTAAATTATTTGCACCCTTTTTGAGGAGTCATTTCAGACACTCGATCACTGCATTCTATTTATATATCGCATGTTCTTATTTTACTTGCATGCGTGCATTATGAACTTTGTTTATCTCGTGACTGACGTTATGGTCATAGAATATTTGGGCATGATTACTCCTTGTTATATTATACCCGTGTTCTAAATGTTTGCGAGTACATTCAAACGTACTCACTGGCTTGTCCCTGGCAATTGTCTTGGCTAGATTTTTCTTGCGTGGAGAAGAGCGTTACGACGACAGCCTCGGAACCCATGTAAAGGTGATAGCAGCCTCGTGAAGATAGGAGTTATCCTGGTCAGCTGTTCTTGTGGGAAATGGAGTCCCATAGACGCAGATGAACCTCAAACCGCTTCCGCCATCAAACCACTAGAAACCAAGTGTTGTACTCATAGGCCACAATGGTCTTGTACTTCATATTTTGTACTTTGCCTGGAATTCTTGTATCAAGTTGGTGCCTCATCAGCTAATAGTAATCCTGGGGCTGGTGAGCACAAAGGCCGTTTTCAGGGAAATTAATATCCCGAAAATCCGGTCGTGACATGACCCATCCGTTAGCTTAGCACGATGATCGTTTAGTTTGTTGCTATTGCTTTCTTCATAACTTATACACTTTCCTATGACTATGAGAGTATGCAACTCCCGAATACCGGAGGAACACTTAGTGTGCTATCAAACATCACAACATAACTGGGTGATTATAAAAATGCTCTACAGGTGTCTCCGATGGTGTTTGTTGAGTTGGCATAGATCGAGATTAGGATTTGTCACTCTGAGTATCGAAGAGGTATCTCTGGTCCCTCTCGGTAATGCACATCACTATAAGCCTTGCAAGCATTGTGACTAATGAGTTAGTTGCGGGATGATGCATTACGGAACGAGTAAAGAGACTTGCCGGTAACGAGATTTAACTAGGTATTGAGATACCGACGATCGAATCTCGGGCAAGTAACATACCGATGACAAAGGGAACTACGTATGTTGTTGTGCGGTTTGACCGATAAAGATCTTCGTAGAATATGTAGGAACCAATATGAGCATCCAGGTTCCGCTATTGGTTATTGACCGGAGACGAGTCTCGGTCATGTCTACATAGTTCTCGAACCCGTAGGGTCCGCACGCTTAACGTTCGGTGACGATCGGTATTATGAGTTTATGTGTTTTGATGTACCGAAGGCTGTTCGGAGTCCCGGATATGATCACAGACATGACGAGGAGTCTCGGAATGGTCGAGACATAAAGATCGATATATTGGATGACTATGTTTGGACATCGGAATGGTTCCGGGCGAGTTCGGGCATTTACCGGAGTACCGGGGGGTTACCGGAACCCCCGGTGGAGTATATGGGCCCAAATGGGCTTTAGTGGAGAGAGAGAGGGGCGGCCAGGGCAGGCCGCGCACCCCCTCCCCCTTGGGTCCGAATTGGACTAGGGAAGGGGGCGGCACCCCCGTTTCCTTCTCCCTCTCTCCTCCTTCCTTCTCTCCTACTCCAACTAGGGAAAGGGGGAATCCTACTCCCGGTGGGAGTAGGACTCCTCCAAGGGCGCGCCATAGAGGGCCGGCCCTCCCCCCCTCCACTCCTTTATATACGGGGGAAGGGGTGAGGGAGTCCTGGACTAAGGGGTCCTCGGGCGTCTGGCCTATTAGCCATGGGCCGGACTGATGGGTGATGTCTACTACACAACCTTCTTCTTGTAGACGTTGTTGGGCCTCCAAGTGCAGAGGTTTGTAGGACAGTAGCAAGTTTCCCTCAAGTGGATGACCTAAGGTTTATCAATCCGTGGGAGGCGTAGGATGAAGATGGTCTCTCTCAAACAACCCTGCAACCAAATAACAAAGAGTCTCTTGTGTCCCCAACACACCCAATACAATGGTAAATTGTATAGGTGCACTAGTTCGGCGAAGAGATGGTGATACAAGTTCAATATGGATGGTAGATATAGGTTTTTGTAATCTGAAAATATAAAAACAGCAAGGTAGCTAATGATAAAAGTGAGCACAAACGGTATTGCAATGCTAGGAAACAAGGCCTGGGGTTCATACTTCCACTAGTGCAAGTTCTCTCAACAATAATAACATAATTGGATCATATAACTATCCCTCAACATGCAACAAAGAGTCACTCCAAAGTCACTAATAGCGGAGAACAAACGAAGAGATTATGGTAGGGTACGAAACCAGCTCAAAGTTATTCTTTCCGATCAATCCATTGGGCTATTCCTATCAGTGTCACAAACAGCCCTAGAGTTTGTAGTAAAATAACACCTTACGACACACATCAACCAAAACCCTAATGTCACCTAGATACTCCATTGTCACCTCAAGTATCCGTGGGTATGATTATACAATATGCATCACACAATCTCAGATTCATCTATTCAACCAACACATAGAACCTCAAAGAGTGCCCCAAAGTTTCTACCGGAGAATCAAGACGAAAATGTGTGCCAACCCCTATGCATAGGTTCATGGGCGGAACCCGCAAGTTGATCACCAAAACATACATCAAGTGTATCAATAGAATAACCCATTGTCACCACGGTTATCCCACGCAAGACATACATCAAGTGTTCTCAAATCCTTAAAGACTCAATCCGATAAGATAACTTCAAAGGGAAAAATCAATCCATTACAAGAGAGTAGAGGGGGAGAAACATCATAAGATCCAACTATAATAGCAAAGCTCGCGATACATCAAGATCGTATCACCTCAAGAACACGAGAGAGAGAGAGAGAGAGATCAAGCACATAGCTACTGGTACATACCCTCAGCCCCGAGGGTGAACTACTCCCTCCTCGTCATGGAGAGCGCCGGGATGATGAAGATGGCCACCGGTGAGGGATCCCCCCTCCGGCAGGGTGCCGGAACAGGGTCCCGATTGGTTTTTGGTGGCTACAGAGGCTTGCGGCGGCGAAACTCCCGATCTCTTCTGTTTCCCGAAGGTTTTAGGGTATAATGGTATATATAAGAGGAAGAAATACGTCAGGGGAGCCACGAGGGGCCCACGAGGGTGGAGGGCACGCCAAGGGGGTGGGCGCGCCCCCCTGCCTCGTGCCTTCCTCATTGATTGCCTGACGTGCACTCGAAGTCCCTGGATTGCTTCCGTTCCAAAAATAACTTTCCCGAAGGTTTCATTCTGTTTGGACTCCGTTTGATATTCCTTTTCTGCGAAACACTTAAACAAGGGGAAAACAGAAACTTGCACTGGGCTCTGGGTTAATAGGTTAGTCCCAAAAATAATATAAAAGTGCATAATAAAGCCCATAAACATCCAAAACAGATAATATAATAGCATGGAACAATAAAAAATTATAGATACGTTGGAGACGTATCAGCATCCCCAAGCTTAATTCCTGCTCGTCCTCGAGTAGGTAAATGATAAAAAGAGAATTTTTGATGTGGAATGCTACCTAACATATTTATCAATATAATCTTCTTTAATGTGGCAAGAATATTCAGATCCATAAGATTCAAGACAAAAGTTTAATATTGACATAAAAATAATAATACTTCAAGCATACTAACTAAGCAATCATGTCTTCTCAAAATAGCATGGCCAAAGAAAGTTCATCCCTACAAAATCATATAGTTTGGTCATGCTCCATTTTCGTCACACAAGAATGCTCTCATCATGCACAACCCCGATGACAAGCCAAGCAATTGTTTCATACTTTAGTAATCTCAAAAAATTTCAACCTTCACGCAATACATGAGCGTGAGCCATGGATATAGCACTATGGGTGGAATAGAATATAATGAGGGGGTTATGTGGAGAAGACAAAAAGGAGAAAGTCTCACATCGACGCAGCTAATCAATGGGCTAGGGAGATGCCCATCAATTGATGTCAATGCAAGGAGTAGGGATTGCCATGCAACAGATGCACTAGAGCTATAAACGTATGAAAGCTGAACAAAAGAAACTAAGTAGGTGTGCATCCAACTTGCTTGCTCACGAAGACCTAGGGCACTTGAGAAGGCCCATTGTTGGAATATACAAGCGAAGTTCTATAATGAAAAATTCCCACTAGTATATGAAAGTGACAAAACAAGAGACTCTCTATCATGAAGATCATGGTGCTACTTTGAAGCACAAGTGTGGAAAAAGGATAGTAGCATTGTCCCTTCTCTCTTTTTCTCTCATTTTTTGGGCCTTCTTTTTTTATGGCCTTTCTCTTTCTTTTTTTATTCCTCACTTGGGACAATGCTCTAGAAAATGATGATCATCACACTTCTATTTATTTACAACTCAATGATTACAACTCGATACTAGAACAAAGTATGACTCTATATGAATGCCACCGGCGGTGTACCGGGATATGCAATGAACCAAGAGTGACATGCATGAAAGAATTATGAATAGTGGCTTTGCCACAAATACTATGTCAACTACATGATCATGCAAAGCAACATGACAATGATGAACGTGTCATGATAAATAGAACGGTGGAAAGTTGTATGGCAATATATCTCGGAATGGCTATGGAAATGCCATAATAGGTAGGTATGGTGGCTCTTTTGAGGAAGATATAAGGAGGTTTATGTGTGAAAGAGCGTATCATATCACGGGGTTTGGATGCACCGGCGAAGTTTGCACCAACTCTCAATGTGAGAAACGGCAATGCACGGTACCGAAGAGGCTAGCAATGATGGAAGGGTGAGAGTGCGTATAATCCATGGACTCAACATTAGTCATAAAGAACTCACATACTTATTGCAAAAATCTACAAGTCATCAAAAACTAAGCATTACGCGCATGCTCCTAGGGGGATAGATTGGTAGGAAAAGACCATCGCTCGTCCCTGACCGCCACTCATAAGGAAGACAATCAAATAACACCTCATGTTTCAAATTTGTTACACAACGTTTACCATACGTGGATGCTACGGGACTTGCAAACTTCAACACAAGTATTTCTCAAATTCACAACTACTCAACTAGCACAACTTTAATATCACTATCTCCATATCTAAAAACAATCATCAAGTATCAAACGTCTCTTAGCATTCAATGCACTTATATGAAAGTTTTTATTATACCCATCTTGGATGCCCATCATATTAGGACTAGTTTCATAACCAAAGCAAACTACCATGCTGTTCTAAAGACTCTCAAAATAATATAAGTGAAGCATGAGAGTTCATCTATTTCTTCAAAATAAAACCACCGCTGTGCTCTAAAAGGATATAAGTGAAGCACTAGAGCAAATGACAAACTACTCCGAAAGATATAAGTGAAGATCAATGAGTAGTTGAATAATTATGCAACTATGTGAAGACTCTCTAACATTTAAGAATTTTAGATTTTGATACTTTATTAAAACAACAAGCAAAACAAAATAAAATAAAATGACGCTCCAAGCAAAACACATATCATGTGGTGAATAAAAATATAGCTCCAAGTAAAGTTACCGATGAACGAAGACGAAAGAGGGGATGCCATACGGGGCATCCCCAAGCTTAGGCTCTTGCCACTCCTTATTCCATAGTCCATCGAATCTTTACCCAAAACTTGAAAACTTCACAACACAAAACTTAACAGAAAATCTCGTGAGCTCCATTACGAAAGAAAACAAAACACCACTTCAAGGTACTGTAATTAACTCATTCTTTATTTGTATTGGTGTTAAATCTACTGTATTCCAACTTCTCTATGGTTTATAAACTCCGATACTACTCATAGATTCATCAAAATAAGCAAACAACACATAGAAAACATAATCTGTCAAAAACAGAACAGTCTGTAGTAATCTGTAACTAACGCAAACTTCTGGAACTCCAAAAATTCTAAAATAAATTGGTGGACCTGAGGAATTTTTCGAGTAATCATCTGCAAAAAGAATCAACTAAATAGTACTCTCCAGTAAAACGTTGAAGCTAATTTCGTGAGCGCTAAAGTTTCTGTTTTTTACAGCAAGATCATAAAGACTTCACCCAAGTCTTCCCAAAGGTTCTACTTGGCACAAACACTAATTAAAACACAAAACCACATCTAAACAGAAGCTAGATGAATTATTTATTACTAAACAGAACCAAAAATCAAGAAACTAAAATAAAATTGGGTTGCCTCCCGACAAGCGCTAACGTTTAACGCCCCTAGCTAGGCATGATGATTTCAATGATGCTCACATAAAAGATAAGAATTGAAACATAAAGAGAGCATCATGAAGAATATGACTAGCACATTTAAGTCTAACCCACTTCCTATGCATAGGGATTTTGTGAGCAAATAACTTATGGGAACAATAATCAACTAGCATAGGAAGGCAAAACAAGCATAACTTCAAAACTTAAAGCACATAGAGAGGAAACTTGATATTATTGCTATTCTTACAAGCGTATATTCCTCCCCCATAACAATTTTCAGTAGCATCATGAATGAATTAAACAATATAACCAGCACCTAAAGCATTCTTTTCATGATCTACAAGCATAGAAAATTTACTACTCACATAAGCAAAATTCTTCTCTTTCGGAATAGTAGTGGGAGCAAACTTAACAAAATAACTATCATGTGAAGCATAATCCAATTGAAAATTAAAATCATGATGACAAGTTTCATGGTTATCTTTATTCTTTATAGCATACGTGTCATCACAATAATCATCATAAATAGGAGGCATGCTTTCATCATAATAAATTTGTTCATCAAAACTTGGGGGACAAAAAATATCATCTTCATCAAACATATCTTCCCCAAGCTTGTGGCTTTGCATATCATTAGCATCATGGGTATTCAGGGAATTCATACTAACAACATTGCAATCATGCTCATCATTCCAAAATTTAGTGCCAAACATTTTAATGCATTCTTCCTCTAGCAATTGAGCACAATTATCAGAATCCTTATTTTCACGGAAGACATTAAAAAGATGAAGCATATGAGGCACCCTCAATTCCATTTTTTCATAGTTTTCTTTTATAAACTAACTAGTGATAAAACAAGAAACTAAAATATTCGATTGCAAGATCTAAAGATATACCTTCAAGCACTCACCTCCCCGGCAGCGGCTCCAGAAAAGATCTTAGTTGACGGGGTGTGAGTGCCGCTTACCTAGCCTCCCGGGCAACGGCGCCAGAAAAGAGCTTGATGTCTACTACACAACCTTCTTCTTGTAGACGTTGTTGGGCCTCCAAGTGCAGAGGTTTGTAGGACAGTAGCAAGTTTCCCTCAAGTGGATGACCTAAGGTTTATCAATCCGTGGGAGGCGTAGGATGAAGACGGTCTCTCTCAAACAACCCTGCAACCAAATAACAAAGAGTCTCTTGTGTCCCCAACACACCCAATACAATGGTAAATTGTATAGGTGCACTAGTTCGGCGAAGAGATGGTGATACAAGTGCAATATGGATGGTAGATATAGGTTTTTGTAATCTGAAAATATAAAAACAGCAAGGTAGCTAATGATAAAAGTGAGCACAAACTGTATTGCAATGCTAGGAAACAAGGCCTAGGGTTCATACTTTCACTAGTGCAAGTTCTCTCAACAATAATAACATAATTGGATCATATAACTATCCCTCAACATGCAACAAAGAGTCACTCCAAAGTCACTAATAGCGGAGAACAAACGAAGAGATTATGGTAGGGTACGAAACCAGCTCAAAGTTATTCTTTCCGATCAATCCATTGGGCTATTCCTATCAGTGTCACAAACAGCCCTAGAGTTTGTAGTAAAATAACACCTTACGACACACATCAACCAAAACCCTAATGTCACCTAGATACTCCATTGTCACCTCAAGTATCCGTGGGTATGATTATACAATATGCATCACACAATCTCAGATTCATCTATTCAACCAACACATAGAACCTCAAAGAGTGCCCCAAAGTTTCTACCGGAGAATCAAGACGAAAATGTGTGCCAACCCCTATGCATAGGTTCATGGGCGGAACCCGCAAGTTGATCACCAAAACATACATCAAGTGTATCAATAGAATAACCCATTGTCACCACGGTTATCCCACGCAAGACATACATCAAGTGTTCTCAAATCCTTAAAGACTCAATCCGATAAGATAACTTCAAAGGGAAAAATCAATCCATTACAAGAGAGTAGAGGGGGAGAAACATCATAAGATCCAACTATAATAGCAAAGCTCGCGATACATCAAGATCGTATCACCTCAAGAACACGAGAGAGAGAGAGAGAGAGATCAAGCACATAGCTACTGGTACATACCCTCAGCCCCGAGGGTGAACTACTCCCTCCTCGTCATGGAGAGCGCCGGGATGATGAAGATGGCCACCGGTGAGGGATCCCCCCTCCGGCAGGGTGCCGGAACAGGGTCCCGATTGGTTTTTGGTGGCTACAGAGGCTTGCGGCGGCGGAACTCCCAATATCTTCTGTTTCCCGAAGGTTTTAGGGTATATTGGTATATATAGGAGGAAGAAATACGTCAGGGGAGCCACAAGGGGCCCACGAGGGTGGAGGGCACGCCCAGGGGGGTGGGCGCGCCCCTGCCTCGTGCCTTCCTCGTTGATTCCCTGACGTTCACTCCAAGTCCCCTGGATTGCTTCCGTTCAAAAATAACTTTCCCGAAGGTTTCATTCCGTTTGGACTCCGTTTGATATTCGTTCTCTGCGAAACACTAAAACAAGGGAAAAACAGAAACTGGCACTGGGCTCTGGTTTAATAGGTTAGTCCCAAAAAATAATATAGAAGTGCATAATAAAGCCCATAAACATCCAAAACAGATAATATAATAGCATGGAACAATCAAAAATTATAGATACGTTGGAGACGTATCAATGGGCTGTGAAGATGCGAAGACCGAAGACTGCACCTGTGTCCGGATGGGACTCTCCTTGGCGTGGAAGGCAAGCTTGGCGACCAAATATGTAGATTCCTTTCTTTGTAACCGACCTTGTGTAACCCTAGATCCTCCCGGTGCCTATATAAATCGGAGGACTTAGTCCGGAGAGGAGATATTCATTATCATAGTCATACATGCTAGACTTCTAGGGTTAGCCATTACGATCTCGTGGTAGATCAACTCTTGTAATACTCATATTCATCAAGATCAATCAAGCAGGAAGTAGGGTATTACCTCCATAGAGAGGGCCCGAGCCTGGGTAAACATTGTGTCCCCTGTCTCCTGTTACTATCGACCTTAGACGCATAGTTCAGGACCCCGTACCCGAGATCCACTGGTTTTGACACCGACATTGGTGGTTTCATTGAGAGTTCCACTGTGCCGTCCTCAAAAAGGTTCGATGGCCCCTTCAATCGTCAACAATGAAACTGTCCAAGGAGAAATCTTCCTCCCCGGACAGATCTTCGTGTTCGGCGGCTTCGTGCTGCGGGCCAACTCGTTTGGCCACCTGGAGCAGATCGATAGCTACACCCCTGGCCATCAGGTTAGATTTGGGAGCTTGAATTACGTCGCGGACATCCGTGGAGATTTGATCTTCGCCGGATTCGAGACCGTGGCGACCGCTCCTGGTCACCTTGATGAACATGACCTAGATCTGTCGTTAGACCGCATCCAGGAGATAGCTCCTGTAACCGCTCTGGCCTTAGATCCGGAGCATACTGCGGCATCCAAAGATTGGAGGCTCAACGCCACCACGGAGGCCACGGATTCCCCGGCGTTGGAGCCACACATGGACTTGACCTCACACAATCTTTGTGTCACCGGAACTCCGGACTCTTCTCTGGGTGTAAGTTCCGAACCATGTGAGTCCGCGGATGCCGAACTTGATCGTTTCTTCGAGTTCAGTGCCGCAGACATCTTCCAGCACTCGCCCTTGGGCGATGTGTTAAACTCATTAAAGAGCATGTCCTTGGCGGGGGACTCACAGCCGAGCTATGTTCGGTTCGAACTAGGGGCTGATGATGGAGAATCTTGCTTCCCACCCGCCACCCACTTCATAGCCACAGTTGAGGATTTAACCGACATGCTTGATTACGACTCCGAAGACATCAACGGTATGGACGACGATGCTAATGAGGAGCAAAATCAAAGTCCGCCATTCACTGGACACTGGACGGCCACTTCTTCGTACGATGTGTACATGGTGGACATACCCAAAATAACCAACGACGATGACAAAGAAAATCCAGTCGAGAATAAACCTCCTGAGACACAGCAAAAACGTCGGCGCCCTCGGCGCCGCTCTAAGTCACGTCATTCAAAAGACAGCAATGCTAGCACCGGGGAAAATAGTACTCCGGACGAACCCGAAGATAATAAAGACCCCGTCAAGGTAACCTCCGAACAGGAGGAACAGGAAAATGGGCAAGTTAGCCCTGATGAACAGGCCATACATGACGATTCGGAGGACGATAATTATCTTCCGCTCTCTGAAGATGAGGTAAGCCTCGGTGACGAGGATTTCATCGTGCGCGAGGAACCTCTCGAGCAGGAGTGCTTCAAGCGCAGGCTAATAGCCACTGCAAGGAGCCTATAAAAGAAACAGCAGCAGCTTCAAGCTGACCAAGATCTGAAGCTCCCAGCCAGGAGTTACCCGAAGCGCAAACTGCTACCCTAGTTTGATGAGGAGGCGCCAGAGCTCATACCTCACTCGCGCAACGCGGCCGACCGACCACAGCATGGTCGGGACAATGCGGCAGGCCGACCACAACTTGGTTGGGATAAAGCGGCAATTCAAGCCGAACAGCAACCTGCCCCACCGCCACGTAAAAATAGAAACAACACAACTCGGGATGATACATACGACCTTCGGCACGACCTGGACAGTAAAGCATGATATACCAGATCGATCTACGGATCGCGAGGACATACCTTGACACGCGACGATGGCTATCTATTCGGACGCGACAAACCTAGTCACGCCCGGGCCGAAAACCGCAGACGGACTCCATCGGAGCTACGTCGCGATGCGGCCCGATATAGAGGCGCCGCACACCCTCTTTGCATCACTGATGGAGTAATGGAACACGAGTTCCCAGAAGGGTTTAAACCCGTAAATATTGAATCATACGACGAAACAACAGATCCCACGGTGTGGATTGAGGATGTTCTTCTCCATATCCATATGGCCCGCGGAGACGACCTTCATGCCATCAAATACCTCCCGTTAAAACTCAAAGGACCAGCTCAGCACTGGTTAAACAGTCTGCCTGAAAATCAATTAGCGGCTGGGAGGAGCTGGAAGATGCCTTCCGCGATAACTTTCAAGGTACATATGTCCGGCCACCGGATGCCGATGACCTAAGTCACATTATCCAGCAGCCCGGAGAGTCCGCCAGAAAGCTCTGGACTAGGTTCTTAGTTAAAAAGAACCAAATTTTTGACTGTCCGGACGCAGAAGCCCTCGCGGCCTTGAAACATAGCGTCCGGGATGAGTGGCTTGCCCGTCACCTCGGCCAGGAAAAACCAAAGTCTATGTCAGCACTTACCGCTCTGATGACCCGCTTTTGCGCGGGAGAAGACAACTGGCTCGCCCGTAGAAGCAATAGCGCCAGTGATCCGGGCACCTCCGAAGTGCGGGACGGTAATGGAAAGCCACGACGCAATAAAAACAAACTTCGCAATAATAATGAGGGCACGCAGGACACAGCGGTCAACGCTGGATTCAGCGGCCCCAAACCCGGCCAACGGAAAAAGCCATTTACGGCAAACAAAGACGGACCATCCAATTTAGACAAAATATTGGATAGGCCCTGCCAGATTCATGGCCACCCCAATAAACCAGCTAATCACACCAACTGAAGCTGTTGGTTCTTCAAATATGTCGGCAAGTTAAATGCCGAACACAAGGGGAAGAGGACGCCCGGCGATAGCGACGACGAAGCGACTCACCAACCAAACAACAGGGGTCGGAAGCAGTTTCCCCCTGAAGCAAAAATAGTAAACATGCTATACGTGACACACACCCCTAGAGGTGAGTGCACGGAACACTCCCTCCGTACAGGAGGTCATACCATGACTACCTCAGCCGAACTACACAGCGGCCTTATCACGCCGCATACCACGTCGGCCATCATGCCGCCGGTCTCCATTCAACATGACCGATCAATGTCCGTATTGGACTAGCAATTCAGCTTCCGTTCGCCTAATAGGCCTTCAAAGTGGGTACTGCGCATACATAATTATGCACTTGAAATACCCTGGGCATCGACGGAAGCACAATGCGGGTGGGCCTGCAAACCCCCTACTTTTCTAACTGCCTTTTTCCTTTTTATTATCCCCTCCACAGGTAGCTCAAGGGCTGGTCACCACGCGGACTCTACCAGAGATTGGGTTCTTACAATCATTCAAGGGTTATTCCTATCGAGGAGTCCCTTAACCGAGGACAGGCGGCGCAGACGTGCGACAGGAGGTCCAAAATAACTTTTTGTAGACCTCGCTCTCTATTTCGAGCCTGTAAAATGCCTTTTTCCTCAGCCTTCGACCCCTGGCATGTCAAATAGCCAGGGTTGCGGCTTTGTTATCTATATAATAATTGGCATATCACTCAGCTCCCAGTAAAAGTAACCAGTGTCCAGTATTGACTTTTTCCTAATCGACCCAAATTTTTGCTCCTGTGGTTCTTTTACACACACACCCCGGCACAACTTGCCAGGGGCTCGGTATGGGAACAAATGAGTTGCCGGCAAGTCCGAACAGCTTTATAGCATACTTCGGCATCGCGAGTTTGGCCTTATATGCATCAGCTCCGAATCATGTCTTGGGTCAATAGTTGGGTTGCCCGGCTCCTGTGCTTGCTACCCTACGTTCCGCTCTATCGGCTAGGGTAGTAAAGGGACAACTACTGTGATTGTGCTTCCGGTTCATCTGGTCAAGCACCTCAGTAGAGAAAGCCGAAAACTGACTGTCATGATGCGGCGAGAGCTGGTCAACCACTCGACGACTTATCGGAATCTTTAGCGATTCTCTCTGTGTCATACGAAGGATCTTTTTCAGATCATTTTTGCAGCGCATCGTATTAAAAATAAGCCGCGTACATACTAGGGGCTATATCGTAGACCCACCATAAAACTCCTATGGCTAAGTGAAAGTGTTAATGCCCTATAGTATGATTGCCTGGTTCGCCGCATTGTCACCTCCTTACTTCCTACGAGGGGGCTGAAGCCGACGACTAGAAAACTTTCAGATTATATAAAAACGGCCGCATAGGAGGAACAAAAGCTTTCGAGCAAAACATAAAAATAGATTAAGTATAAAATTGTCTTTTACAATTCTCATACACCTCACTCGAATATTATGTCTTTCGAGCATTGACCCTCTATCAAGCGGGCAGCCCCTAAGACGTCCTCAAAATAATGCTCCAGTGCGTGATGGTCCTTGCCCTTGGGTGGACTCTTCCCCGCAACATCGATGTCCTTCATCTTCCCCCAGTATGTCTTGACACGGGCAAAGGCCATCCGTGCACCCTCAATGCACGCCGACTGCTTAACAGCGTTGATACGTGGCGCCACATCAACAAGCCGCTGCACCAAGCCGAAGTAGCTATTCGGAATAGGCTCAGTCGGCCACAGGCGGATTATGACGTTCTTCATGGCAGTGCCGGATATCCTATGAAGCTCAGCCCATTCGGACATCTGTTCATTCCGCAATAGAGGGCGCTTTGATGTGCCAAATTGTGACCAGAAAAGCTTCTCCATTGCATGCCCCTCTCGTGCTTGATAAAACTGCGCCGCATCGGAAGAACTCTTCGGCAAGTCTAAAAACTCGTCTGGAGAACTCCACACTTGGTTAAGCTGAGCATAGTTCGGATCGCCGAACTTAGTCTGTAGCAAAAAGGGCTTACCGGCCGCAATCTCCCCAGCTTGCCGGATCTCCTCACGGGCTGCTCTGGATTCAGACCGCGCTTCTCTTGCCTCTCGCAGGGCCCTGTCAAGTTCAACCGTTTTGGCTTCATTCTCCTTCTCAAGGAATTCACAGCGGCCAGCAGCATCCTTCAGTTCGAGCGCCATCATGGATATTTTCTCCTCGTCTTGGCGCCGAGCATCCTGTTTGGCCTTTAACTCGGTCGATGCCTTTTCGGCAGCCGCATTACTAAACTGGGCCTGCTCCTTGGCCCGGGCTAGCTCTGCCCAAAGAACCTCAACTGTAGCAGCACCATCTGCAGTCACGCACATCCAGTATACAAATTTCAGCGTCACGCTTATATTATAAAGCACGCATGTGTCATGACCGCTCCAAACACATACCTTGCGACTCGTCAAGACGCCTGTTGATCAACGCAATGTCATCCCTTGCCACATCAAGCCTCCGCTGTAGCTCGGTTACTTCTGTAGTCCGGAAAGTCGCCGGGAGGGGGGGGGGACGGCCTGTGTTCCAATTACATCAGATTGTTACCTGAGCATATCTTTTTGATACTCTGATCACCTCCCTTGGGAAGGAAATCCGAGTCTCAGGGGCTACTATCTATACACAGGTGCATTTTGCGAATAAAGTACAGTTGGAAAAATTATGTCACAAACCTCGAAGCCTCTTAGCAGGCTCGTGAAGGCTTCATTCAATCCGCTCTTCGCGGACAGAACCCTCTCGACCACCGCACCCATCAGGGCACGATGCTCCTCTAAGACAGACGCTTGTCACAGCATGTTCGTTAACATGTTCGGTGCTTCTGGATCTTCGGAAGCCGTCACAAAAGTACGGCCTTCCTTTGAAGGACCCGTGCACTCGTCTCCAGAATCATCTCCGGTTGTAAACCGGATAGTCCGGGACCTTCATTATTGGCCCCCAAACCCTGGGCAACAGATGGACCACCTTCGGGTAAGGTCTCCTTCGCCCCCCGCACTGCTTGTCGGTCGGGAGAAACCCTCCGTTACGACACCTCAAAGTCGTCCGCCCTGTTGGGCGAGGAGGTCGGGGGAGGCGTATCGCTCTCCATCATCTCCGGGAGAAGATCTCCCGAGGAAGAGGATTGCTGAGGAAAATCGTGCAGAGTCCGCACTTCATCAACTGATCCCCAGTCCAACCCCTTATTGATCCATGATGCAAGCTGGATTGGGGGGCTGGATCGGAACGCAGGCGCAACTGCCCACTTGGAACCACGGGGCTCGGTGATATAGAGCCACTCCTGCTGCCATAAGTCGGAAGATTCTGTGAAGGATCCTTTTAGCCAACCAGCGCTGGTAAGCTTGCTCACTGAGGCACCACCGCACTCCGCCTGTTCCCCCTCTATCACTTGTGGCTTCACATTGAAGGTCTTGAGCCACAAGCCGAAGTGCGGAGGAGTTCGGAGGAAGGCTTCGCACATGACGATAAACGCCGAGATGACAAGAACAGAGTTCGGGGCGAGATCGTGAAAATCAAGTCCATAATAGAACATGAGCCCCCGGACGAAGGGATTAAGGGCGGACCCTAATCCTCAGAGGAAGTGGGAAACGAACACGACCCTCTTGCCGGATCTGGGGGTAGGGATAACCTGCCCTTCCATGGGAAGCCGATGGAGGATTTCTGCGGTCAGATATCTTGTCGCCCGAAGCTTCACAATATCCTCCTCTGTGACAGAAGAAGCCACCCACCGGCCCTGACGGCTGGATCCGGACATGACTAAGGCCTGTGGCAATTGAAACCTGGGTGTTGGAACTCGAGGTAGTAAGGGTTGAGGAAGAAGCAAGCGTGGCGAAAAAAGACGGGTCTGTACCCCTTTATAAAGGCCATGAATATCGAACGCCTCCTCCTGGGCGTTAAAACTTGCCTATTCCCGAGGAGTTGTATCCTAAAAGACGGTTGGGTTAGCCACGTCCGTGTCGATCAAGAATCCCTTAAGAAGGGGACACGATCTCTGCTTGGATAATATGTGCCAATGGCAACCGCGTCTCGGAACATGGGGCAGCAGGCGAGAAAAACGGTTTGAAATAATGACCGAATTGACGTGATGTCATGTTGTAAAAAGTTGCCAGAGGATTGGACTTATAAATTATTATGCCCTCTGTGGAAGTATATGCTACTCGTGCTGCAGAGCCGAACTCGATCGTCCGAAGACCATTATGAAGTATCCGGAAAGGGGGAACCCGCCTTGCAATGCCGAAGACAAATCTGCGCGCCGGACTCCTCGTTATTGAAGCCAGGTTCAAGGGCTACTGAGGGAGTCCTGGACTAAGGGGTCCTCGGGCGTCCGGCCTATTAGCCATGGGCCGGACTGATGGGCTGTGAAGATGCGAAGACCGAAGACTGCACCCGTGTCCGGATGGGACTCTCCTTGGCGTGGAAGGCAAGCTTGGTGACCAAATATGTAGATTCCTTTCTTTGTAACCAACCTTGTGTAACCCTAGATCCTCCCGGTGTCTATATAAACCGGAGGACTTAGTCCGGAGAGGAGATATTCATTATCATAGTCATACAGGCTAGAGTTCTAGGGTTAGCCATTACGATCTCGTGGTAGATCAACTTTTGTAATACTCATATTCATCAAGATCAATCAAGCAGGAAGTAGGGTATTACCTCCATAGAGAGGGCCCGAACCTGGGTAAACATTGTGTCCCCTATCTCCTGTTACTATCGACCTTAGATGCACAGTTTGGGACCCCCTACCCGAGATCTGCCGGTTTTGACACCGACAGGGGGCACCCCACAGACACACAAGTTGACAGTTGTCTTAGCCGTGTGCGGTGCCCCCCTCCACAGATTACACCTCGGTCATACTGTTGTAGTTCTTAGGCGAAGCCCTGCATCGGTAACTTCATCATCACCCTCATCACGCCGTCGTGCTGACGAAGCTCTCCCTCGACACTCAGCTGGATTTAGAGTTCGTGGGACGTCACCGAGCCGAACGTGTGCAGATTGCGGAGGTGCCATACTTTCGATACTAGGATTAGTCAGATCGTGAAGACGTACAACTACATCAACCGCGTTGTCATAACGCTTCCGCTTACGATCTACGAGGGTACGTGGACTACACTGTCCCCTCTCGTTGTTATGCATCACCATGATAGATCTTGCGTGTGCGTAGGAATTTTTTTGAAACTACTGTGTTTCCCAACAGTGTCATGAGCCAGGTCTATGCGTAGATGTTATATGCACGAGTAGAACACAAAGAGTTGTGGGCGATAATAGTCATACTGCTTACCAGCATGTCATACTTTGATTCGGCGGTATTGTTGGATGAAGCGGCTCAGACCGACATTACGCGTACGCTTACGCGAGACTGGTTCTACCGACGTGCTTCGCACACAGGTGGCTAGTGGGTGTCAGTTTCTCCAACTTTAGTTGAATCGAGTGTGACTATGCCCGGTCCTTGTTGAAGGTTAAAACAGCACACTTGAAGAAAAATCGTTGTGGTTTTTGATGCGGAGGTAAGAACGGTTCTTGCTCAGCCCGTAGCAGCCACGTAAAACTTGCAACAACAAAGTAGAGGACGTCTAACTTGTTTTTGCAGGGCATGTTGTGATGTGATATGGTCAAGACATGATGCTAAAGTTGATTGTATGAGATGATCATGTTTTGTAACAGAGTTACCGGCAACTGGCAGGAGCCATATGGTTGTCGCTTTATTGTATGAAATGCAATCGCCATGTAATTGCTTTACTTTATCTCTAAGCGGTAGCGATAGTCATAGAAGCAATAGTTGGTGAGGCGACAACGATGCTTCGACGGAGATCAAGGTGTCAAGCCGGTGACGATGGTGATCATGACGGTGCTTCGGATATGGAGATCAAAGGCACAAGATGATGATGGCCATATCATATCACTTATATTGATTGCATGTGATGTTTATCCTTTATGCATCTTATTTTTCTTAGTTCGACGCTAGCATTATAAGATGATCTCTCACTAAATTTCAAGGTATAAGTGTTCTCCCTGAGTATGCACCGTTGCTACAGTTCGTCGTGCCGAGACACCACGTGATGATCGGGTGTGATAAGCTCTACATTCACATACAACGGGTGCAATCCAGTTTTGCACATGCAAAATACTCGGGTTAAACTTGACAAGCCTAGCATATGAAGATATGGCCTCGGAACACTGAGACCGAAAGGTCGAGTGTGAATCGTATAGTAGATATGATCAACATAGTGATATTCAACATTGAAAACTATTCCATCTCACGTGATGATCGGACATGGTTTAGTTGATATGGATCACGTGATCACTTAGATGATTAGAGGGTTGTCTATCTAAGTGGGAGTTCTTAAGTAATATGATTAATTGAACTTTAATTTATCATGAGCTTACTACCTGATAGTATTTTGCATGTCTATGTTGTTGTAGATAGATGGCCTGTGCTGTTGTTCCATTGAATTTTAATGCGTTCCTAGAGAAAGCTAAGTTGAAAGATGATGGTAGCAATTACACGGACTGGGTCCGTAACTTGAGGATTATCCTCATTGCTGCATAGAAGAATTACGTCCTGGAAGCACCGCTAGGTGACAAACCCGCTGCAGGAGCAATGCCAGATGTTATGAACGTCTGGCAGAGCAAAGCTGATGACTACTCGATAGTTCAGTGTGCCATGCTTTAGGGCTTAGAACCAGGACTTCAACGACGTTTTGAACATCATGGAGCATATGAGATGTTCCAGGAGTTGAAGTTAATATTACAAGCAAATGCCCATATTGAGAGATATGAAGTCTCCAATAAGTTCTACAACTGCAAAATGGAGGAGAATAGTTCTGTCAGTGAACATATACTCAGAATGTCTGGGTACCACAACCACTTGACTCAACTGGGAGTTAATCTTCCTGATGAGAGTGTCATTGACAGAGTTCTTCAATCACTGCCGCCAAGCTACAAGAGCTTCGTGATGAACTATAATATGCAAGGGATGGATAAGACAATTCCCGAGCTCTTCGCAATGCTAAAGGCTGCGGAGGTAGAAATCAAGAAGGAGCATCAAGTGTTGATGGTCAACATGACCACCAGTTTCAAGAAAAGGGGTAAAAGGAAGAAGGGTAACTTCAAGAAGAACAGCAAGCAAGTTGCTGCTCAAGTGAAGAAGCCCAAGTCTGGACCTAAGCCTGAGACTGAGTGCTTCTACTGCAAAGGGACTGGTCACTGGAAGCGGAACTGCCCCAAGTATTTGGCGGAGAAGAAGGATGGCAAAGTGAAAGGTATATTTGATATACATGTTATTGATGTGTACCTTACTAATGCTGCAGTAGCGCCGGGGTATTTGATACTGGTTCTATTGCTAATATTTGCAACTCAAAACAGGTGCTACGGATTAAGCAAAGATTGGCTAAGGACAAGGTGACGATGCGCGTGGGAAATGGTTCCAAAGTTGATGTGATCGCTGTCGGTACGCTACCCCTACATCTACCTTCGGGATTAGTTTTAGACCTAAATAATTGTTATTTGGTTCCAGCGTTGAGCATGAACATTATATCTGGATCTTGTTTGATGCGTGACAGTTATTCATTTAAATCAGAGAATAATGGTTGTTCTATTTATATGAGTAATATCTTTTATGGTCATGCACCCTTGATGAGTGGTCTATTTTTACTAAATCTTGATAGTAGTGATACACATGTTCATAATATTGAAGCCAAAATATATAAGTTTAATAATGATAGTGCAACTTATTTGTGGCACTGCCGTTTAGGTCATATTGGTGTAAAGCGCATGAAGAAACTCCATGCTGATGGTATTTTGGAATCACTTGATTATGAATCACTTGATGCTTGCGAACCATGCCTCATGGGCAAGATGACTAAGACTCTGTTCTCCGGAACAATGGAGCGAGCAATAGACTTGTTGGAAATAATACATACCGATGAATGCAGTACAATGAGTGTTGATGCTCGCGGCAGGTATCGTTATTTTCTTACCTTCACAGATGATTTGAGCAGATATGGGTATATCTACTTGATGAAACATAAGTCTGAAACATTTGGAATGTTCAAAGAATTTCAGAGTGAAGTGGAAAATCATCGTAACAAGAAAATAAAGTTTCTACGATTTGATCGTGGAGGAGAATATTTGAGTTACGAGTTTGGTCTTCATTTGAAACAATGCAGAATAGTTTTGCAACGTCGTAATCGTACTTTACTAGATATGGTGCGATCTATGATGTCTCTCACTGATTTACCGCTATCGTTTTGGGGTTATGCTTTAGAGACGGCTGCATTCACGTTAAATAGGGCACCATCTAAATCTGTTGAGATGACACCTTATGAACTATGGTTTGGCAAGAAACCCAAGTTGTCGTTTCTTAAAGTTTGGGGCTGCGATGCTTATGTGAAAAAGCTTCAACCTAATAAGCTCGAACCCAAATCGGAGAAATGTGTCTTCATAGGATACCCAAAGGAGACTGTTGGGTATACCTTCTATCACAGATCCGAAGGCAAGATATTCGTTGCTAAGAATGGATCCTTTCTAGAGAAGGAGTTTCTCTCGAAAGAAGTGAGTGGGAGGAAAGTAGAACTTGATGAGGTAACATTACCTACTTCCTTATCGGAAAGTAGTTCATTACAGAAATCAGTTCCAGTGATTCCTACACCAGTAAGTGAGGAAGCTAATGATGATGATCATGAAATTTCTGATCAAGTTACTACTTAACCTCGTAGGTCAACCAGAGTAAGATCTGCACTAGAGTGGTACGGTAATCCTGTTCTGGAAGTCATGTTACTTGACCATATGCATATCATATTTTATTTGCACTTGTAACGTCGCAAATTTTCAATTCGGAATGTTATACATAGGTCATCATATGCATATCATATTTTATTTGCACTTTGGGTGTGATCCTAAAAATCCTAAGCAACTCAAGGACCCATGGAGAGAGTTGAGGATTTTATTATTTTCATATTTGAAATTTTCTCAAATACTGAAAAGGGGATCATTTCGGTTTTAATTATTTTTCTCTCCAACAATATTTCATATTAAAAATAAATGAGAGGAGATAATATGACTTCTCCAAAATAAAAGAAATATTGGAGGAAAAATGTTAAAATCAAATAAATAATTTTATTTGGATTTTATTGCTATATTATTCGAATTAGAAAAATATGCATTTTTCAAAATTGCATTTTTAGGCAAGGAAAATGTTCACTAAGTTCTAAATATTTTATCTAGACGGTGAAAATTTGTTTTGGCATTTTTAGATTTTTATTTTATTTATTTAGGATTTTTCTCGGCGGAATCTATTTAAAAAAATGTTCCAGACCGACTGGGCCGAAGCCCAGCCGGCCCACTCCCGCGCCGCCGTCCCCGTCGTCCCCGAGACGGACTCCCGAAGGAGTCCGAGGCCGCCACGCCGCCGGCCGCCCCCTGCCGCACGCCAGCCCCCTGCCTCGGGCCTTTAAAGGCCGGAGCCTCCGCCCCACACCGCCCCGCCCGACCCGCACCACGCCCCGCCGCCTGAGCCACGCCGCCGCCTCGCACCGCTCGCCGCTGCCGCTAGCCGCCGCCGCCGCATCCGCTGCCGCGCCGCTGGAGCCGCCGCCCCACGCCGCCCGTCCGCCGGAATCGAGCCGCCGGAGCCGCCGGATCCGTCGCCGGTTTTTTCGGTTAGGTAAAAACCGCCCGATTTTCTTCAAAACCCTAGATCGGTTTTTATTTATTTATTTTAGATCGGTTCGGTTTTTCTTCGGTTTATTTACTAAGCGGACGTTCGTCCGTTCGTTCGTTCTAACGAACGTTGTTCGTCGGTTAGGTTCAGACAGCGAAAGTTCGTTCGTTAGTGTTTTCTTTTTATTTTATTTTCGGCCAGGGACCTATCCGCGATTACTTTTATCGCAGATTAGCCCCTGATCTTCAAACCCTCGCCGTTTCTAAACCGTTTGTCCAAATCCAGTGATACCAGCGCCAAAATCTTCATCTCGAGCCCCTCTTTCTGTTTAATCAACTTGAACAAGGTTTTGACAATTTAAAATTTTGGTTTCAAGCAGATTTGAATTCGAAGTTCTTTTGACCGTAGTTTCAGTTCCGTAGCTCCCATTCGATTGATTCTTTTTGCAGATCGGATCTCTTCAGTTGGATTTTCAGATTCGATCTTCTTATTTGAGTTTTACCTGTGCATCTATGCTTGAGTGCTTATGTATGCTCTTGTTTGCTTGCGATAGAATTCCAAGAGTGCGAAGCGTGCTACTACAAGTCTCTAGGGTTTGCAGATCGTCAGCAAGGCAAGTAACACATTGATCATACTCTTTTCATACCCAGTTTTTATGCATTAGTTACAACCCTCAAACATTGCATGAGTAGGATCTCTTAACATGTGGGTTTTGGGAAGTAGATGATGAGGTAGAACCTATTTCCCTTTTTATTATCAAACCCTTGGGAGTTACTTCTAAGTTAGGCTTATATTGCCATGCTATGCTCGTAGACCTGGATTGGGTTTGAGTGTACCCATGACATATGTGAGATGGTTAATTAATGGTTAACTTAAGTTGGCTACTTAAATACACATCTGGGTGGATTGGTTGCGGGCACCTGGGGATATACTAGTGTTGTCCTTTGGTTCGCCACCAAGGCTCAAAGGGATCATGAGATTATTCATGCTAGAAACTTTCGTGTGCAGCCACAAGCTATTATGGGCTCTAGCATAGTTGATTATGTTGCATGACCTCTTTCAGTGGTGGGCTAGCAGATGTAGGGGAAAGTAGGTGTAACTGTCCGCCCAGAGTAAAGAGTTAATGCTTCTGAAAGACTGTGTCTTGTTCATCCGTTTCTCAAACACCATGTAGTGCGAAAAATCCAACGGAGGAGATAGAGTCTTGTGGGGCAAAGTGCGCAAATCTCTACAGAGTGTACAAACTAATCATGGTTAGCCGTGTCCCCGGTTATGGACATCTTGAGTATCTGGTTCTTGGATTATCATGTTGATCTCATCACTCTAAATTAATTCGTTGGGTTGTTAATTACTTTTAATTGGGATTGAGATGGGGGTACCATTCTCAATGTTTCTCAACTACCATGATAGTTAAAAAAACATTGTTTTGATGTAGGGAAAAATTGGCTTTTCGCAAAACATTGTAACCATAGAGCCTCCACCAGCCATATATGCATGTAGTGATAGCATTATTCTGTTCATTGCTCTACTGTGTTACATTGCCAGCATATTCCATGTGCTGACCCGTTTCGGGCTGCAACATATCATGTTGCAGACTTTTCAGACGAAGAGTAAGGTTCGCTAGGCCGTTGTCGTGCACTCAGCTATGCCGTTGGAGTTGATGGACTCACTTTATCTTCCAAGCCTTCCGCTGTTATCTTATTTCGATGGCCTTAAGCCATATTCATTGTAATAAGTTCTCTCGTGAGACTATCGATGTAATAAGTGTGTGATTGCTACTCTATTATAAATCCTTCGAGTACTGTGTGTGTCAGCATTACCGATCCAGGGATGACACTTATGCACAGAGATTTGACCGTCCGAGGTCGAATCGCTACAAGATGGTATCAGAGCACACGCTGAATGTAGGACACGGCCACTAAGATGAGCCATAGGTCATTCTTCTCTACTCATTTCTGACTCCTCTCCATTTTCTACTCTATAGGATGGCGGACTCAAGGAACAAGTTTGCACAACCGGATGAAGACACACCATTTGGACGACACTTGAAGGAAGTCACTAGGTACCTCAACATCGGAATACCAAGCTTCACCGAGATATACACCGCCACCTTACCAGAAGAGGAGCATTGGATGATTCGAGTTCAAGGTCTAGGAAGGACATTCATGCCAGTCACTGAGCCCATAGAGTTTTCCTTTGATGCACCAACCTGGAGTCTAGGAAAGAGCATGGCAACCCACATCGCCATGGGACACATCGGCGAAGTTTATCACAAGGAACTTAAGGACACCATCTACCAGATATGTGGGCGCCGAGATGAGCAATGGGAAATGATCAGCACCAGGAGGTGCAGGTCCATTGCAGCTTTCATCCAGGAGTTAAACTAGCACATTCGTCGACAGGAGAACCAGATGTGTGCAAGCATGATAGACCTGAAGAAGGCGATGACTAGGAACATGGAGCTAGAAGAGGAACTCAAGTCTACACGCGACGGATACGAGGAGGAAATCGCAATACTAGTGGAGAAGAATGACGACCTGACGAGGAAGCTAGGAGTATTCATGGGAGACCTCGTGCCAGGAGGAGATGACGACCATCCCGATGGCATTCGTTCGGAGGTCTACATCATCATCGACGACACCCACTCCAACACCGACAGTAGTGATGATGATTATGAAGACGAAGCTGGAGCGGATATCATGGAGTCTTCCACCAATCAAAATTTCTAGTAGACCACCATATTATTAGTAGTATATTCCCCCATGTATATATTAGTAGTCTAAGCACTATAACGATTTTTAGATCGTTTGTATGCCCTTGTTTGGATTGATTTTGGTGTGATATGATTGTGTTTGTCTCATGTGCATATGGGTAGTGCTTTCTCACTAGACCTCATTCTATTCTAATCTCTCCCCTCTAAACCCATCAGATGCTTCCGAGGCGTGACCCCAGATTTGTCTTCCCACGGGAGCTCACTCAGTTGATCCAATAGCAGAATGCCTTGATGCAGCTACTAGTCCAGAACCAAGGCAACAACAACAACAACAACCCACCGCCACCACCTCCAGTTGACAACTTAGCCCGTTTTCTGAGCTTGCAGCCGCCGGTGTTTTCCAGTAGCACTGAGCCAATAGTTGCTGATGACTGGCTACGCAGGATTGGAAGGGAGTTGACCACGGCAGGTTGCACAGATGCTGAGAAGGTGCGTTTTGCCGCACATCAATTGGATGGACCCGCAGCCTCATGGTGGGAGAAATACACAGCCACTTTTCCTATAGCCAATGTCACTTGGGAGCAGTTTCAGCAAGCATTCTGCACTGCTCATGTCTCAACTGGAGCTATGAGCATGAAGAAGCGTGAGTTTCGCAACTTGCGCCAAGGAAACCGTACTGTGGGGCAGTACGTGGATGAGTTCAGCAAGTTAGCTCGCTATGCCCCAGATGATGTGGCCACAGATGCCGCTAAGTAGGAGAAGTTTATGGAAGGGCTGAATGATGAGATGAGTATGCAGTTGATGGTGGCAACATTTAACAACTACCAGGAGTTGGTAGACAAGGCTCTTATGATTGAATGAAAGCAGCAGCAAATTGAGAGCCGCAAGAGGAAGTATGGGCAAGGGAAGTATAATTCAGGAGCTCAGAAGAAGCCTCGTTTTACCTCGAACTCGGGAGGATATACCCATAACCATGGAGGCCATACCCACAATGGAGGAGGTCCGCATAATCACAGTGGCCCCAAGAATGGAAACGGTAATGGAGCAGGCAGCAATCAGAACCGCTCTAACCCAGCCACACCCGCCAAGGAGGACCAAACTCACATTACTTGTTTCAAGTGCGGGAAGACTGGACACTATGCCAATGAGTGCCCTAAGCCAAAGAATGGAAATGGCAATGGAATCTCTGGAAAAAAGCCCAACCCTTTCAACATGGGACAGGTGAACCACGTGAATGTGGAGGAGGTTGAAGAGCAGCCAGATGCAGTTATCGGTAAGTTTTTGGTGAAGTCATTTACTGCAATCGTTCTTTTTTATACTGGTGCATCGCATTCATACATTTCAAGGGGATTTGTGGATAAGTATAAGTTGCCCACCAAAGTCCTTAGGACACCTATGTTAGCTCGCCAGGAGCTGAGGATATGGCAAGCCAAGGATGTTTTCAGATGCCATTAACGATAGGGAGGCATGTTTTCCCCTTAGACTTGATAATTTTGGAGTCACAAGGATTGGATGTGATACTAGGAATGGATTGGCTATCGATGTATGGGGGAAACATTGATTGCACTAGTAAGTCGATTCTGCTCACCACACCGGAGGGAAAAAGGATCAAGTATGTATCCAGGCATGTGCCAAGGAGAACCCAAGTAAATTCCCTCACAGGTGTTGTTCAGGAGGAAGTGCCTGTAGTGAAGGATTACCCAGACGTATTTCAGAGGAACTACCAGGCATGCCGCCGGATCGAGACATTGAGTTTTTGATAGAGCTGTTGCCAGGCACCGGACCGATATCGAAGAGACCATACCGGATGCCCGCACATGATCTGGAGGAGATTAAGAAGCAGATTAAGGAGTTATTGGAGACGGGTTACATTCGACGAAGTTCGTCACCATGGGGAGCCCCAGTACTTTTGGTTGAGAAGAAGGATGGATCCTTGAGAATGGTTGTTTATTATCGGGCATTGAATGAAGTGACAATCAAGAACAAGTACCCACTGCCAATGATCAATGATTTGTTTGACCAGCTGCAAGGAGCTAAAGTATTTTCCAAGATTGACCTGCGATCAGGATACCACCAGCTGAAGATCCGAGAACAGGATATACCTAAGACAGCTTTCACCACAAGGTACGGGTTATATGAGTATACGGTTATGTCATTTGGATTGACTAACGCCCTGCCTATTTCATGAGTATGATGAATAAGGTGTTCATGGAGTTCTTGGATAAGTTTGTCGTGGTGTTCGTTGATGATATCTTGGTATACTCGAAGAATGAAGAGGAGCACAAGGAGCATTTGCGTTTAGTTCTTGAGAAGCTCAGGGAACATCGGTTGTGTGCCAAGTTCAGCAAATGTGAGTTTTGGTTGAAGGAAGTTGGATTCCCTGGACATGTTATATCAGGAGAAGGTATAGCAGTAGACCCCATCAAGGTTAAGTCAGTCACTGATTGGCTATCACCCACCACAGTAGGAGAGATCCGCAGTTTTCTTGGACTCGGGGGATATTATCGGAGATTCATCGAGAATTTCTCTAAGATTGCGAAGCCCATGACGGAGTTGTCGAAGGACACCAAGTTCAAATGGACAGAGGAATGTGAGGCAAGTTTCCAGGAGTTGAAGAAACGTTTGGTTACAGCCCCAGTGCTGATTCTTCCAGATATACGCAAGGATTTCCAAGTGTATTGCGACGCTTCTCGTTTAGGACTCTGAGGTGTACTTATGCAAGACCGAAGAGTTGTTTCATATGCCTCACGTCAACTTCGACCGCATGAGTTGAATTATGCCACACATGATTTGGAGTTAGCAGCTGTAGTGCATGCGCTCAAGACCCGGAGACACTTTCTTATTGGAAATTGTTATGATGTGTACACGGATCATAAGAGTTTGAAGTACTTTTCACATAGAAGGAGCTGAATCTCAGGCAAAGGAGATGGTTGGAGCTTATAAAGGATTATGATATGAAGTTTCTTTATCATCCAGGCAAGGCCAATGTCGTAGCAGATGCGTTGAGCCGGAAGAGTTATGCCAATACCCTCGTAAGCGGAGGATTGCCAAAGGAGTTAGCCAAAGATCTCAGGGAGCTTTGTTTGGAGATAGTCCCTACAGGTTTTGTTGCAGCATTGGAGGTTCAGTCAACATTATTGGGAAGAATTCGAGAAGCTCAGAAGGAGGACAAAGAAATTGCTGAGATAAAGGAGAAAATGAGCAAAGGAAAAGCCAAAGATTTTCATGAAGATGAGCACGACACCTTGTGGTTTGAGGACCGTGTTTATGTACCCAATAATGCAGAGATCAGGAAGTTGATACTACAGGAAGCTCATGACTCGCCATACTCGATACGCCCTGGAAACACAAAGATGTATTTGGATTTGAAGGAGCGTTTCTGGTGGACAGGAATGAAGAAGGATATTGCCGAGTATGTAGCAGTATGTGATGTATGTCAGAGAGTGAAGGCAGAGCATCAGAAGCCATTAGGATTACTGTAGCCTATGCCGATACCCGAATGGAAGTGGGATAAGCTTGGCAAGGACTTTATCACCGGATTACCCAGGATCCGATCGGGATATGATTCTATTTGGGTAGTAGTGGATCGTTTGACCAAAGTGGCTCACCTTATCCCAGTGAAAACCACTTATACGAGTGCGGAGTTGGCCAAGATATATATGACCAGTATCGTATGTCTGCATGGAGTTCCGAGGACCATCGTATCGAATAGAGGAATACAGTTCACTTCAAAGTTTTGGCATCAGCTGCACCAGACTTTGGGGACCAGGCTAGATTTTAGTACAACCTTTCATCCGCAGACAGATGGACAGACCGAGAGAGTCAATCAGATTCTGGAGGATATGTTGAGAGCTTGTGCGCTATATTATGGATCTAGTTGGGATGATAATTTGCCTTACGCGGAGTTCTCATACAACAACAGCTACCAAGCTAGTTTGAAGATGGCACCTTTCGAAGCTTTATATGGACGAAGGTGCAGGACACCGTTGATGTGGGATGAAGTTGGAGACCGTCAGTTGTTTGGGCCAGATTTGATCAAAGAGTCTGAAGAGAAGGTTAAGTTGATTCGAGATAGACTGAAGGTAGCTTAGTCCAGGCAGAAGAGTTATGCAGACTCAAAACGCAAGGAGGTAGCCTACGAAATCAGAGACAGAGCATATCTTCGTGTGTCACCTCTACGAGGAGTTAAATGTTTTGGAGTTAAGGGAAAGTTAGCCCCGAGATTTGTAGGACCATACCGAGTTTTGGAACGTATGGGAGAAGTGGCCTACAAGTTGGAGTTACCCGAAGGACTGTCAGGAGTTCATGATGTGTTTCACGTTTCCCAGCTGAGGAAGTGTCATGCTGAGATGGCTGGTATACCTCTGAGAGATACAGTGCCCCTGGAAGCAATTCAGTTGGATAGTGATCTGACCTATGAGGAGAAACCAGTCAAGATTCTCGAGTTTTCCAGTCGAGTTACACGCAGCAAGGTTATCAAGTTTTGCAAAGTTCAGTGGAGCCACCATACCGAGGATGAAGCCACCTGGGAACGAGAGGATGATCTACGGAAAGACCACCCACACCTATTTTCTAGCCAACCCGAATCTCGAGGGCGAGATTCATCTTAAGGGGGGTAGTTTTGTAACATCCCAAATTTTCAATTCGGAATGTTATACATAGGTCATCATATGCATATCATATTTTATTTGCATTGTGGGTGTGATCCTAAAAATCCTAAGCAACTCAAGGACCCACGGAGAGAGTTGGGGATTTTATTATTTTCATATTTGAAATTTTCTCAAATACTGAAAAGGGGATCATTTTGGTTTTAATTATTTTTCTCTCCAAAAAATATTTCATATTAAAAATAAATGAGAGGAGATAATATGACTTCTCCAAAATAAAAGAAATATTGGAGAAAAATGTTAGAATCAAATAAATAATTTTATTTGGATTTTATTGCTATTTTATTCGAATTAGAAAAATATGCATTTTCAAAAATGTATTTTTAGGCCAAGAAAATGTTCACTAAGTTCTAAATATTTTATTTAGATGGTAAAAATTTGTTTCCGTAGCTCCGATTCGATTGATTCTTTTTGCAGATCGAATCTCTTCAGTTGGATTTTCAGATTCGATCTTCTTATTTGAGTTTTACCATGCATCTATGCTTGAGTGCTTATGTATGCTATTGTTTGTTTGCGATAGAATTCCTAGAGTGCGAAGCGTGCTACTACGAGTCTCTAGGGTTTGCAGATCGTCAGCAAGGCAAGTAACACATTGATCATACTCTTTTCATACCTAGTTTTTATGCATTTGTAACATCCCAAAATTCTAAATTTTGGAATGTTATATTAAATAAATTATTATGATTGTTTGTTTGATTGATTGACTGAAAGTGAGTGAAATTTGAAACTTTTGAAGTTGGATGAGAGGGAACGAAATGACTTTCCCAAACTTTCATCCTTGCATTTTATCTCAATGAATTCAAATTCATTTCAACACAAAACCCCAGAGTGGAGATGACATGACTCCTTCCATTTGAAATCCAAAGGGTTTTTGAAAAGATTTGAATTCCATTTGGAAATATTTCAAATTCTAAAAAACTTTATGCAACTCAATGATTTTCATGAGAGAAGATAAAATGACTTCTTCAATTATATGAAATATGAGTTGGAAGTCAAAAAGAATCAAATTGAAAGTCATTTGAAAGTATTTTGAAACTCCCTTTCAATTTGGAATTATTTGGATTTTATTTAAATTATTTTTTTCTCCTGAAAATAAATAAATGTAAATAAGGGTAAAATAATTGCCTTCAATGGAAAATTAGGAGAAAATAAATTTGAAATCATTTTGGTATTTTAAAAATGATTTTTGTTGGGTTTTAATGCAACAGTAGCACTATTTGCTTTATTTGAATTTTTGTAGATTTTATTTGCCTCTGAAAATGTGTTCATGTTTTAGAAATTATTTTTCTGAAACTTTAGATATATTATATTCCTATATAATATTTGTATTTATTTATTTGTGTTTGTTTTATTTTCTGTGTTTTGCTAAAAAGCAAAAAAAAGAAAACAAACGGCAGAAGCCACCGAGGCCCATCTCTTTGTCTCTCCCCTAGCTACCCAATGGGCCAGCCCAACTCCCCAGCACCTGGCCCCCCTTGCGAAAACTCTTCGCGCAGGTCGCCCGCTCCCTCTCGTTCTTGCCCGCAGCCACTGACGCGTGGGGCCCGCCGTCTTCTTCCTCACCACGCCAAGTCACGCCGCCGCCGCCGGAATCCCGATCTTCTCGGGATCACGAATCCCCTCGCCCCCTGCTCCAAGTCTCTTCCCCCTATATATACTCCTCCCCTCGACCCGTTCCCATCCTTTCCCCTCGCCGAAACCCCTTGCCTCGCCCGTAATCTCTCGCCGGAGCCGAGCACCGCCGCCGCACCATTGATGCCCTAGAGCCCGCCTCCGACCTCCCCGAGACCCGCCGCCACCACCATCGTGATCCCCTCCCACGACTACAGCTTCCCAACAACTCGCCTGAGCCTCAAAACCACCGGATCGCCATCGTCGTTGATCACCGACGCCATCCACCACCTCGAGCTCGCCGTCGACCACCTCCGACCATCTCCTCCGAATCCACGACCACTGTTGGACTCGTCGTCACCCGCTACATCGCCCCGACCCCTCCATCTTCATCGCCGACGACCGGAGCGCCACCGCCACCGACGTCCGAGCCGCCACCGCCGACGACGACCTCGCCGGAGACGCCACCACCGCTGTAAGCAACCTCCACCGTCCGATCTGTTATTGACGGCATAGACTAGATATAACGAACGGTTACGTTTTTTTAATTAGATCGGTTTAGTTCCGGTTTGTTACGGTTTTTATTCGGCTTAGACCGGTTCAGGTCTAGTCGGTTTAGCCGACCGATCTTTCTGTTTTAGCCCGTACACGTTTATGTTATTTTACGACCGAGCGCTAGATAGTTCAGATCGCCCACCTCCCTGGCCCGATAGCAGTAGGCCACGTAGCTAGTGCCCGATTGTTTTTTTATTTATTTTCGTTTCTGTTTTAAAAACAGAATAGTTCTGATTTTATATTGCTTATAACTTTATGTTTTAGATCCAAAATTAGTGTTTCTTTTTGCATTAGTTTTATAATTTCTTGAAGTTTCGGCTAGTGCAATTGGATTTCATATTTGAGTTGTTGAAAATTGAATTTATTGAAATTTGTTCAAATCACCAACTTGGTCGTATCTTGAGTTTTATAAAATATTTTTGATTGATTCTTTTTGCTACTGTTTTGTTATAGTTTTGTCTATCCGGTAGCTTATAGTGATTTATTTTTAGTTTATTTTAAATTAAGTTTTTAGCAAAACAGTACTATTTTAGTTATAGTTTTGTTTTAAGTCTTTTCTTTATTGCTTTTATTAGTTTTAAATTGTTTCTTTTTTGTCACTCTTGAAATATTTAGTTTAGTTTCTGTTAGTCAACGAAAGAAAATTTTGTTTTTGTTTTAAAAATTTATTTTACTTAGTTTTGTAGGAAAACTTGATTAGGTCATAGTTAGTGTTTCATAAAAGCTTTTTATTTGTTTATTTTTACAAATAAAATATTATGAAAAATACCTTATGTTAACTTAGTTGTTTTACTTCGTATTTTCTGTTAATTTATTAGTTTAGAGTTTTAATTGTTGTTAAGTTTTTACTTAGGACAAAACTGTTTTGTGTTATGTCTTAGAGTTTTCTTTAGTAGTTTTGTTGTGTAGTTTACCTTTGTTTTTATTTGGTGTCCCTTGTTGCTTTGCATTTTATTTGTTGGTTTTATTATGAGTGTTAGAATTTCTTGCTAGTATGTTTGCTTATATGAATGCTATGTTTGACTATATAGATTTTCAACGGAGTGACGAATAGTTCTACCAAGTCATTATTCTGAGAGCGTTATTATCTTCATCAAGTATTACCAGGCAAGTTCACTTTGACCATGGTTTTCATACCTATGTTTTATTGCATTTAGTGTCATCTTTGCAACAATCCCTCCAGTAGTGATATTGAATTCTTGTAGTTGAGTAGTATGCATGAGGTAGGAACCCATCACCCTGTTACCAAGCCCGGGCGTTATTTATTTTAATGCTACGCTATAGTAGACGGGGTTTGGTATGAGTGCACGAGAGTGGTGTGAAGAAGGAGGACTCTACGTCAATGACGACAACTCCATGATGGCATATGCGAGGACTGCATCTTCAAGGCCTCAAGACTTCAAGACTCGAGACAAGAATTCAATACACACTACTGGGTGAAGGACGGTTGACGGGCACCCTGGAGAAACCAGTGGATGGCCGGGATGCATGGAGAAGCGCCATGACATCTTGCGGAAAGCTTCACCCAGACTCAAAGAGACGGAAGAATACTTCATGCCCGGAAGCTTACCTGTGCAACCGCAAGTCACTATGGGCTCTGGCTTGGTTGACCTTAGTTGTGACTCTGGCTGGGACGGTGCTAGCAGATGTAGAACGACGGTAGGATTGGATGAGCACCGGACAGTGGTCAGGGGAACTCTTTGGAAGACCATGTTTCGGTCGTCTTGTTCTCAAACACCCTGAAGTGCGAGAACGTAAAAAGAGGGATCGAATCTTGCGGGTAAAGTGTACAAACCTCTGCAGAGGGTTAAAACCTAATCGATTAGCCGTGTCCCCGGTTACGGACAATTTGAGCCTCTGGACTTGGATCTATCTCGGAACTCTCAACACCGGACTAATAACATAATTGTGGGCAAGTTATGATGATTTTCGGCTATGAGACATCGGTTGGCGGAACCATGTCATGATAGAAAACTCCGTCGTACAGACTCCTGATGTTCCTTTGTTATAGGAAATTAAAATCAGCTTTGACGCAAACAAAACTCAGATACAGAGCCACAAAGCCATATTGCATATAGTATAGTTTATCATCTGTTTTTCTTACAGTGATCTTGCCTGTACATTCAATGTACTGACCTACACGGCTGCAACGTATCATGTTGCAGATACTTTCTTCCAACGAGTAAGAGTACGGTACAGGGTTACGGTCTACACTCAACCTGCCGATGGCATTGATGGGACTCCACACCCGACTATTTGTTTCCGCTGTGACTTATGAGGTATATATCAGTTTTACGTTATTTATACATGTGATTGCACTTTGATATATACATTGATGTACTGTGTGTGCCAGCATACTGATCCAGGGATGGCATAGAAACACAGAGACTTGACCGTCTGAGGTCGGGTCGCTACAGATATGGTATCAGAGCACATGTTGACTGTAGGACGTGACCGTAGAAATTGGAAAGCCACTAGGACAGGAAATCTCTAAAACAATTCTTTTAAAAAGACCTCTACTTCTCATCTTTTCTGATTTTATCAAATAGTCCCTCTTACCTCAAATATTTAGAACATACCATATCCCCTTTTGACCACTCGGAGGATCAACTGAAGCCACTCCATGAAGGACTAGATATCGGACAACTGATAACCACTTCAGAGTAAAGATGATTTCATCATTTGAAGACTTCGAAGACTCGAAGAATTTGAAGACTAAAGATTTATTTGACCTTTAGAAGACCAAACTCCTGTTATAAACTTACGTTAGATGCGATGATTTGTGAGCTGTCATTTGTTTGATGTTTTTCCAACAGCCACAAAAATAAAACCGGTTTCTTCAAAACTATTGTTTGTATTGTGTGTATCCCTCCCCACCTCTCTCATATCTCACCCCAAAACCCTTGGAACCAATAGATGAATGAAGATGGACTTGTGTTCTCTGGACCAATGACTCAGTCGGAGGCAGAGCTATGGACTCAGAACATGGAGAATCACTTCGGGAGCAATTTGGTTTGAAGGAAGAATGAAGTATCACACGCTCTTCAGTACTTTGAAGGAAGTGCTGCAACATGGTGGCAGATGCATCAAGCCATACAAGGATGGAATGGAGCAAAGACTTGCAAGAATTCAAGAAGACACTGACAAGATCCCGTCTTATCCGGAAGCACCATGATAACCCGAAGAAGAAACCTTGTGCATGCAAGATTTGCAGAGAAATAGGACACACCCAGGAGAAACACAAGGATGGATGCCCTCATTGTGAGGAGAATCACCCATCTGAAGAATGCCCGACTGAGCAGGTTACTTGTTTCCTGTGTGAAGGAGTTACTCATTTCCCGGCTCAGTGCCAAATTTACCCCAAGGTACAGGAAATTACCAAGCATCAGAAAGAAGCCCTTAGGAAATGTTTGGAAGAATCCATGATGGAGGAAGTCATTGCTATTCATGTGGAGAAGAAGGACATTATTCCCAGTATTGCACGAAGGAAAGAGAAGAGTATCTCGGAGACTTCCCGACAGCAGAAGTGAAGTTTGACCCTCAGGAAATAGAAGCTCTGATCATTACGGAGAAATCTAGAAAGAGAAAACGAAGGCATCCCCAGAACAACCCAATTTCTGTAGAGAAGGACCTGAGTAATATCACTTGTTACAGGTGCAAGGATTTAGATCATTACGCTGGTAAATGTCCAGAGAAGAAGCCAAGAACCCAAAGAGTAGATGCCATCTCCAAGAAGCCCAAAGACTTATCAAAAGTTATTTGTTTTCATTGCAAGGAAGCAGGAAATTATGCTACTAAATGTCCCGACAAGATGAAAGTTGGAGCTGAGTAGTTGGAATTTTAATATTGGTAGTAAGTGTAGTAGAAAGTAATTTTATTTTCATGAGTTGGATTATGTAATGGAAGTCTCAGAGTTTGTAATGGATTCATGAATCAATAAAGTTAATGTGTTATGATTTCATATGTTGAATTATATGAGTTGTTACTCCATGAAGAAAGAGCTTTGACCATTTTCGAGGATATGAGAAAATATGGTCCATGGAAGAATTTGTGCATTTCAAGGGTTAGTACCCTATGAGGACACTCACAAATGGAAATTAAAATGTATTCCGCAGAGTGGAGTCTGGACAATAGGAGTATGAGTTTTATTCCGATACATTGATTGCACCAAGAGTATGAAGGAATGAAGTATTATCGGAATTAAATGGAGGTGTAATGTTGGAATATGGAATAATAATCCTCGAAAGGATGAGTTAAAGATGTCCAAGTGTTGAATTGGGCCCACAACCCACAGGCTCAGGAATTTATAAGGAATCAAGGACTCCCTGGAAGAACAAATTCCATCAGCAGACGTTTCATAGGAGGTTACGCAAAAATCCAAGAGTGGTGAAGAAATGATAGATGTCTTGCTCAGCTTGCAGAACCAATGGATTTACCCGAACCATGTTCGAGGATAAGAGAAATTCTGCAATGCTTGTGAGGATGCCCAAGTGATAGAATACGCGATTCACTGTCAGTGTATGAAGTAATGGTTCGAGTAGGGGATGGATTGGCCCCCATACCGGAGACTTCTATCATAAAATATCATATGTTGATGGAAAATCAGAGAGACTTGCAATCCTTAGAAGAGCGTCGAAACGACAAGCCAAACAACCTTAGAATGGTAGGACGATTGATCCATGTACAGGCAACCACTGCCAGCCGTAGGTTACACGGTGAGATTCAACCAAGACCATTTCCTGCAGCAGAAACCAGAAATTGTTAACCACCATGAGATTATCGATAGCTGTTTAGTAATGGCGACAGACCTGCCAGTGAAGAAGACCCAGTCTCGGAAGAACCTCACCAGGATGAAAGGACACGTGTTTGAGGAAAAGGTTTTGACCCTACCGGAAGAGCCCCAGTGTAGGAGTTACTCCGAAGATGTGAGAACACCGATAGTGTTCACACTAAGGATGGAGTACATAAGATCTGTTGGGACCATAGCCCTGTTTTTAAGTGTGGTAGCACACTAGACCATTCTGATTGATGGATTTGCTAGAAGACCCCCAAACCCTAACCTTTCTTGCTAGCCTCTTCAAATCTCGAGGACGAGATTCATTTTAAGTGTGGTAGGTTTGTAACATCCCAAAATTCTAAATTTTGGAATGTTATATTAAATAAATTATTATGATTGTTTGTTTGATTGATTGACTGAAAGTGAGTGAAATTTGAAACTTTTGAAGTTGGATGAGAGGGAACAAAATGACTTTCCCGAACTTTCATCCTTGAATTTTATCTCAATGAATTCAAATTCATTTCAACACAAAACCCCAGAGTGAAGATGACATGACTTCTTCCATTTGAAATCCAAAGGGTTTTTGAAAAGATTTGAATTCCATTTGGAAATATTTCAAATTCTAAAAACCTTTATGCAACTCAATGATTTTCATGAGAGAAGATAAAATGACTTCTTCAATTATATGAAATATGAGTTTGAAGTCAAAAAGAATCAAATTGAAAGTCATTTGAAAGTATTTTGAAACTCCCTTTCAATTTGGAAGTATTTGGATTTTATTTAAATTATTTTTTTCTCCTGAAAATAAATAAATGTAAATAAGGGTAAAATGATTCCCTTCAATGGAAAATTAGGAGAAGATAAGTTTGAAATCATTTTGGTATTTTAAAAATGATTTTTGTTGGGTTTTAATGCAACAGTAGCACTATTTGCTTTATTTGAATTTTTGTAGATTTTATTTGCCTCTGAAAATGTGTACATGTTTTAGAAATTATTTTTCTGAAACTTTTGATATATTATATTCCTATATAATATTTTTATTTATTTATTTGTGTTTGTTTTATTTTCTGTGTTTTGCTAAAAAGAAAAAAAAGAAAACAAACGGCAGAAGCCACCGAGGCCCATCTCTTTGTCTCTCCCCTAGCTACCCAATGGGCCAGCCCAACTCCCCAGCACCTGGCCCCCCTTGCGAAAAACCTTCGCGCAGGTCGCCCGCTCCCTCTCGCTCTTGCCCGTAGCCACTAACGCGTGGGGCCCGCTGTCTTCTTCCTCACCACGCCAAGTCACGCCGCCGCCGCCGGAATCCCGATCTTCTCGGGATCACGAATCCCCTCGCCCCCTGCTCCAAGTCTCTTCCCCCTATATATACTCCTCCCCTCGACCCGTTCCCATCCTTTCCCCTCACCGAAACCCCTTGCCTCGCCCGTAATCTCTCGCCGGAGCCGAGCACCGCCGCCGCACCATTGATGCCCTAGAGACCGCCTCCGACCTCCCCGAGACTCGCCGCCACCACCATCGTGATCCCCTCCCACGACTACACCTTCCCAACAACTCGCCTGAGCCTCAAAACCACCGGATCGCCATCGTCGTTGATCACCGACGCCATCCACCGCCTCGAGCTCGCCATCGACCACCTCCGACCATCTCCTCCGAATCCACGACCACCGTTGGACTCGTCGTCGCCTGCTACATCGCCCCGACCCCTCCATCTTCATCGCCGACGACCAGAGCGCCACCGCCACCGACGTCCGAGCCGCCACCGCCGCCGACGACCTCGCTGGAGACGCCACCACCGCTGTAAGCAACCTCCACCGTCCGATCTGTTATTGACGGCATAGATTAGATATAACGAACGGTTACGTTTTTTTAATTAGATCGGTTTAGTTCCGGTTTGTTACGGTTTTTATTCGGTTTAGACCGGTTCAGGTCTAGTCGGTTTAGCCGATCGATCTTTCTGTTTTAGCCCGTACACGTTTCTGTTATTTGACGACCGAGTGCTAGATAGTTTAGATCGCCCACCTCCCTGGCCCGATAGCAGTAGGCCACGTAGCTAGTGCCCGATTTTTTTTTTTTTATTTTCATTTCTGTTTTAAAAACAGAATAGTTCTGATTTTATATTGCTTATAACTTTTATGTTTTAGATCCAAATTTAGTGTTTCTTTTTGCATTAGTTTTATAATTTCTTGAAGTTTCTGCTAGTGCAATTGGATTTCATATTTGAGTTGTTTAAAATTGAATTTGATGAAATTTGTTCAAATCACCAACTTGGTTGTATCTTGAGTTTTATAAAATATTTTTGATTGATTCTTTTTGCTACTGTTTTGTTATAGTTTTGTCTATCCAGTAGCTTATAGTGATTTATTTTTAGTTTATTTTAAATTAAGTTTTTAGCAAAACAGTACTGTTTTAGTTATAGTTTTGTTTTAACTCTTTTCTTTATTGCTTTTATTAGTTTTAAATTATTTCTTTTTTGTCACTCTTGAAAATTTTAGTTTAGTTTCTGTTAGTCAACAAAAGAAAATTTTGTTTTTGTTTTAAAAATTTATTTTACTTAGTTTTGTAGGAAAACTTGTTTAGGTCATAGTTAGTGTTTCATAAAAGCTTTTTATTTGTTTCTTTTTACAAATAAATTTTTATGTAAAATACCTTATGATAACTTAGTTGTTTTACTTTGTATTTTCTGTTAGTTTATTAGTTTAGTGTTTTAATTGTTGTTAAGTTTTTACTTAGGACAAAACTGTTTTGTGTTATGTCTTAGAGTTTTCTTTAGTAGTTTTGTTGTGTAGTTTTCCTTTGTTTTTATTTGGTGTCCCTTGTTGATTTGCATTTTATTTGTTGTTTTTATTATGAGTGTTAGAATTGCTTGCTAGTATGTTTGCTTATATGAATGCTATGTTTGACTATATAGATTTTCAACGGAGTGACAAATAGTTCTACCAAGTCATTATTCTGAGAGCGCTATTATCTTCATCAAGTATTGCCAGGCAAGTTCACTTTGACCATGTTTTTAATACCTATGTTTTATTGCATTTAGTGTCATCTTTGCAACAATCCCTCCAGTAGTGATATTGAATTCTTGTAGTTGAGTAGTATGCATGAGGTAGGAACCCATCACCCTGTTACCAAGCCCGGGACGTTATTTATTTTAATGCTACGCTATAGTAGACGGGGTTTGGTATGAGTGCACGAGAGTGGTGTGAAGAAGGAGGACTCTACGTCAATGACAACAACTCCATGATGGCATATGCGAGGACTGCATCTTCAAGGCCTCAAGACTTCAAGACTCGAGACAAGAATTCAATACACACTACTGGGTGAAGGACGGTTCACGGGCACCCTGGAGAAACCAGTGGATGGCCGGGATGCATGGAGAAGCGCCATGACATCTTGCGGAAAGCTTCACCCAGACTCAAAGAGACGGAAGAATACTTCATGCCCGGAAGCTTACCTGTGCAACCGCAAGTCACTATGGGCTCTGGCTTGGTTGACCTTAGTTGTGACTCTGGCTGGGACGGTGCTAGCAGATGTAGAACGATGGTAGGATTGGATGAGCACCGGACAGTGGTCAGGGGAACTCTTTGGAAGACCATGTTCCGGTCGTCTTGTTCTCAAACACCCTGAAGTGCGAGAACGTAAATAGAGGGATCGAATCTTGCGGGTAAAGTGTACAAACCTCTGCAGAGGGTTTAAACCTAATCGATTAGCCGTGTCCCCGGTTACGGACAATTTGAGCCTCTGGACTTGGATCTATCTCGGAACTCTCAACACCGGACTGATAACATAATTGTGGGCAAGTTATGATGATTTTGGGCTATGAGACATCGGTTGGCGGAACCATGTCATGATAGAAAACTCCGTAGTACAGACTCCTGATGTTCCTTTGTTATAGGAAAATAAAATCAGCTTTTTACGCAAACAAAACTCAGATACAGAGCCACAAAGCCATATTGCATATAGTATAGTTTATCATCTGTTTTTCTTACAGTGATCTTGCCTGTACATTCAATGTATTGACCTACACGACTGCAACGTATCATGTTGCAGATACTTTCTTCCAACGAGTAAGAGTACGGTACAGGGTTACGGTCTACACTCAACCTGCCGATGGCGTTGATAGGACTCCACACCCGACTATTTGTTTCCGCTGTGACTTATGAGGTATATATCAGTTTTACGTTATTTATACATGTGATTGCACTTTGATATATACATTGATGTACTGTGTGTGCCAGCATACTGATCCAGGGATGGCACAGAAACACAGAGACTTGACCGTCTGAGGTCGGGTCGCTACAGCATTAGTTACAACCCTCAAACATTGCATGAGTAGGATATCTTAACATGTGGGTTTTGGGAAGTAGATGATGAGGTAGAACCTATTTCCCTTTTTATTATCAAACCCTTGGGAGTTACTTCTAAGTTAGGCTTATATTGCCATGCTATGCTCGTAGACCTGGATTGGGTTTGAGTGTACCCATGACATATGTGAGATGGTTAATTAATGGTTAACTTAAGTTGGCTACTTAAATACACATCTGGGTGGATTGGTTGCGGGCACCTGGGGATATACTAGTGATGTCCTTTGGTTCGCCACCCAGGCTCAAAGGGATCATAAGATTATTCATGCTAGAAACTTTCGTGTATAGCCACAAGCTATTATGGGCTCTAGCATAGTTGAGTATGTTGCATGACCTCTTTCAGTGGTGGGCTAGCAGATGTAGGGGAAAGTAGGTGTAACTGTCCGCCCAGAGTAAAGAGTTAATGCTTCTGAAAGACTATGTCTCGTTCATCTGTTTCTCAAACACCATGTAGTGCGAGAAATCCAAGGGAGGAGATCGAGTCTTGTGGGGAAAAGTGCGCAAACCTCTACAGAGTGTACAAACTAATCATGGTTAGCCGTGTCCCCGGTTATGGACATCTTGAGTATCTGGTTCTTGGATTATCATGTTGATCTCATCACTCTAAATTAATTCGTTGGGTTGTTAATTACTTTTAATTGGGATTGAGATGGGGGTACCATTCCCAATGTATATCAACTACCATGATAGTTAAATAAAATATTCCTTTGATGTAGGAAAAAAATTTGCTTTTCGCAAAACATTGTAACCATAGAGCCTCCACCAGCCATATATGCATGTAGTGATAGCATTATTCTGTTCATTGCTCTACTGTGTTACATTGCCAGCATATTCCATGTGCTGACCCGTTTCGGGCTGCAACATATCATGTTGCAGACTTTTCAGACGAAGAGTAAGGTTCGCTAGGCCGTTGTCGTGCACTCAGCTATGCCGTTGGAGTTGATGGATTCACTTTATCTTCCAAGCCTTCCGCTGTTATCTTATTTAGATGGCCTAAAGCCATATTTATTGTAATAAGTTCTCTCTTGAGACTATCGATGTAATAAGTGTGTGATTGCTACTCTGTTATAAATCCTTCGAGTACTGTGTGTGTCAGCATTACCAATCCAGGGATGACACTTATGCACAGAGATTTGACCGTCTGAGGTCGGATCGCTACAGAACTGTGAGGAAGCGATGATGAGCCCAGATTCCGCAAAATGGCTTGAGGCCATGAAATCTGAGATGGGATCCATGTATGAGAACAAAGTATGGACTTTCGTTGACTTGCCCGATGATCGGCAAACCATAGAGAATAAATGGATCTTCAAGAAGAAGACTGACGCTGACGATAATGTTACTGTCTACAAAGCTCGACTTGTTGCGAAAGGTTTTTGACAAGTTCAAGGAGTTGACTACGATGAGACCTTCTCACCCGTAGCGATGCTTAAGTCCGTCCGAATCATGTTAGCAATTGCCTCATTTTATGATTATGAAATTTGGCAAATGGATGTCAAAACTGCATTCCTTAATGGATATCTTAAAGAAGAGTTGTATATGATGCAACCAGAAGGTTTTGTCGATCCAAAAGGTGCTAACAAAGTGTGCAAGCTCCAGCGATCCATTTATGGACTAGTGCAAGGCTCTCGGATTGGAATATACGCTTTGATAGTGTGATCAAAGCATATGGATTTATACAGACTTTTCGAGAAGCCTGTATTTACAAGAAAGTGAGTGGGAGCTCTATAGAATTTCTGATATTATATGTGGATGACATATTGTTGATCGGAAATGATACTGAATTTCTGAATAGCATAAAAGGATACTTGACTAAGAATTTTTCAATTAAAGACCTCGGTGGAGCTGCTTATATATTGGGCATCAAGATCTATAGAGATAGATCAAGACGCTTAATTGGACTTTCACAAAGCACATACCTTGACGAAGTCTTGAAAAGTTCAAAATGGATCAAGTAAAGAAAGGGTTCTTGCCTGTGTTACAAGGTGTGAAGTTGAATCAGACTCAATGCCCGACCACTGCAGAAGATAGAGAGAAAATGAAAGGCATTCACTATGCTTCAGCCATAGGTTCTATCATGTTTGCAATGCTGTGTACCAGACCTGATGTGTGCCTTGCTATTAGTTTAGCAGGGAGGTACCAAAGTAATCCAGGAGTGGATCACTGGACAGCGGTCAAGAATATCCTGAAATACCTGAAAAGGACTAAGGATATGTTTCTCATTTATGGAGGTGACAAAGAGCTCGTCGTAAATGGTTACGTCGATGCAAGCTTTGACACTGATCCGGATGACTCTAAGTCACAAATCGGATACGTATTTTTGTTAAATGGTGGAGCTGTCAGTTGGTGCAGTTCCAAGCAAAGTGTCGTGGCGGGATCTACGTGTGAAGCGGAGTACATAGCTGCTTCGGAAGCAGCGAATGAAGGAGTCTAGATGAAGGAGTTCATATCCGATCTAGGTGTCACACCTAGTGCATCGGGTCCAATGAAAATCTTTTGTTACAATACTGGTGCAATTGCCTTGCCAAAGGAATCCAGATTTCACAAGAGAACCAAGCACATCAAGAGACGCTTCAAGTCCATCCGCGATCAAGTCAAGGAAGGAAACATAGAGATTTGCAAGATACATACGGATCTGAATGTGGCAGACCCGTTGACTAAGCCTCTCTCACGAGCAAAACATGATCAACACCAAGACTCCATGGGTGTTAGAATCATTACAATGTAATCTAGATTATCGACTCTAGTGCAAGTGGGAGACTGAAGGAAATATACCCTAGAGGCAATAATAAAGTTGTTATTTATATTTCCTTATATCATGATAAATGTTTATTATTCATGCTAGAATTGTATTAACCGGAAACTTAGTACATGTGTGAATACATAGACAAACAGAGTGTCACTAGTATGCCTCTACTTGACTAGCTCGTTAATCAAAGATGGTTAAGTTTCCTAGCCATGGAAATAGAGTTGTCATTTGATAAAACGGGATCACATCATTAGAGAATGATGTGATTGACTTGACCCATCCGTTAGCTTAGCACGATGATCGTTTAGTTTGTTGTTATTGCTTTCTTCATAACTTATACATGTTCCTATGACTATGAGATTATGCAACTCCCGAATACCGGAGGAACACTTAGTGTGCTATCAAACGTCACAACGTAACTGGGTGATTATAAAGATGCTCTACAGGTGTCTCCGATGGTGTTTGTTGAGTTGGCATAGATCGAGATTAGGATTTGTCACTCCGAGTATCGGAGAGGTATCTCTGGGCCCTCTCGGTAATGCACATCACTATAAGCCTTGCAAGCATTGTGACTAATGAGTTAGTTGCGGGATGATGCATTAGGGAATGAGTAAAGAGACTTTCCGGTAACGAGATTGAACTAGGTATTGAGATACCGACGATCGAATCTCGGGCAAGTAACATACCGATGACAAAGGGAACAACGTATGTTGTTGTGCGGTTTAACCGATAAAGATCTTCGTAGAATATGTAGGAACCAATATGAGCATCCAGGTTCCGCTATTGGTTATTGACCGAAGACGAGTCTCGGTCATGTCTACATAGTTCTCGAACCCGTAGGGTCCGCACGCTTAACGTTTGGTGACGATCGGTATTATGAGTTTATGTGCTTTGATGTACCGAAGGTTTTTTGGAGTCCCGGATATGATCACGGACATGACGAGGAGTCTCGAAATGGTCGAGACATAAAGATCGATATATTGGATGACTATGTTTGGACATCGGAATGGTTCCGGGTGAGTTCGGGCATTTACTAGAGTACCGGAGAGTTACCGAAACCCCCCGGGGAGTATATGCTCCCTAATGGGCTTTAGTGGAGAGAGAAAGAGAGGGGCAGCCAAGGCAGGCCGCGCGCCCCCTCCCCCTTGGGTACGAATTGGACTAGGGAAGGGGGGCGGCGCCCCCCTTTCGTTCTCCCTCTCTCCTCCTTCCTTCTCTCCTACTCCAACTAGGGAAAGGGGGAATCCTACTCCCGATGGGAGTAGGACTCCTCCCAGGGCGCGCCATAGAGGGCCGGCCCTCCCCCTCCCCCACTCCTTTATATACGGGGGAGGGGGCACCCCATAGACACACAAGTTGACAGTTGTCTTAGCCGTGTGCGGTGCCCCCTCCACATATTCCACCTCGGTCATACCGTTGTAGTGCTTAGGCTAAGCCCTGCGTTGGTAACTTCATCATCACCGTCATCACGCCGTCGTGCTGACGAAGCTCTCCCTCGACACTCAGCTGGATTGAGAGCTCGTGGGATGTCACCGAGCCTAACATGTGCAGATCGCGGAGGTGCCGTAGTTTCGGTACGAGGATCGGTCGGATCGTGAAGACGTACGACTACATCAACCGCGTTGTCATAACGCTTCCGCTTACGGTCTACGAGGGCACGTGGACTACACTCTCCCCTCTCATTGCTATGCATCACCATGATAGATCTTGCGTGTGCATAGGATTTTTTTTTGAAATTACTGCGTTTCCCAACATTGCCTACATTTGAATGTGATTATACTATATGGAAATATCTCGAGGAGTGCTTTCTAAACTATTCCTTGAAAAATCTAAATGGGATTCTTCAAAAGTCCATTATTTTTCATAAAATGAATCCTAGTGATCCTAAATTTGATGATTGTCTATTTGAGCTATGTGACCTTATGCGTGCCAAGGGAGATGTTGGAGTCATTAGTAGCATCATCTGACAAATTATTAGAATTCATAAACATGCACATTCTCATGGTCATAAATCTAATGAATCACTCTCTCTAGGTGATGATGTTGAACATGGATATTATGATGAGTATGATGATAGTGACATTGATCTTGATGAGTCGATGAGACACTTTGGTCTTATGGCTAACCTTCGTGGTTACATGGCCAGAGGAAAGGAATGGGTTCTTGATAGTGGATGTACTGATCATATGACCGGAGATAAGGACATGTTTCGTGAGCTTGCTAAGAATGACGGACCCCACAAGTATGTCACTTTTGGTGACAACTCCAAGGGTAAGGAGTTGGCCTCGGTAAGGTGGCCATCTCCCATGATAGCTCCATTCAGAACGTTATGATCGTTGAATCTCTTGGTTATAATTTACTTCCTGTATCTAGACTACCTGACTTCGGTTTCAATGTTCTATTTACTAAAGTAGATTGCCAAGTGTTTCAAAGAGATAATCATAATATGGTATTTACCAGTATTCGTAGAGGTGATCTATACATTGTTGATTTCACTAAGAGAGCTCAACCTCGTACTTGCTTAATTGCTAAATCTTCTAAAGGTTGGTTATGGCATAGAAGGTTAGGTCATGTGGGCATGCTAAATCTTGATAAGCTTATTAAAGGTGATCATATCCTTGGTGTTAAAGATGTCATATTTGACAAGGATAGACTTTGCAGTGCTTGTCAAGCAGGAAAACAGGTTGGAGGAATTCATCCTGTGAAGAACATCATGACCATGACAAGACCGCTTGAGCTACTTCATATGGATCTTTTTTGTCCCAACGCCTACAAGAGTCTCGGTGGTAACTCGTTCGGTTTGGTCATTGTTGATGACTTTTCAAGATTTACATGGGTGTTCTTTCTTGATGATAAATCGCAGGTCCAAAAGATCTTCAAGAACTTCGCTAGGAAGGCCCAAAACCAATTTGAAGTGAAGATCAAGAAGGTTCAAAGCGACAATGGAACGGAGTTCAAGAACGCCAATGTGGATACCTTTCTTGATGAAGAAGGGATTTCACATGAGTTCTCAGCTACGTACACACCTCAACAAAATGGAGTTGTTGAGAGGAAGAACCGGACACTTATTGAGATGGAAAGAATGATGCTTGAAAAATACAAGACGCCAAGACACTTTTCGACGAAAGCGGTTGAGACAGCTTGTCATGGTATGAATCGACTATATCTTCACAAGCTTCTTGGAAAGATTGCATGCGAGCTTCTCACTGGTAACAAATCCCGAGTTGGACACTTTTGAATATTTGGCTCAAAGTGCTACATTCTTGATAAGCATCGTCGTTCGAAATTTGCCCCTGAATCTCATGAAGGTTTCCTACTCGGTTATGGCTCAAACTCTCACACTTACCATGTCTACAACAATTTCACCCAATAGGTTGAAGTGACGGTAGATGTGAAGTTTGATGAATCTAACGGCTCGCAAGTAGAGCAATTGCCAATCGATGTAGGAGACAAAGATCCTTCGGAAGCAATCCAAGATTTGCCCATTGGCAAGATTCGCCCAAAGGAGGTGAAGGAGAGTACCTCATCCGTTCAAGTGGAAGCCTCAAATTCACATCAAGGTGAACCACAAGTTGATTTGGAGGCATCCACAAGTGGAACACGTCAAGACAGACAAAATGAGGAGTACAACAAGATGAACCACATCAACCTCCCTCTTGATGTCGCTTGAAGCTACGTCGGTATTTCCCCAAAGAGGAAGGGATGATGCAGCACAGCGGCGGTAGGTATTTCCCTCAGATATGAAACCAAAGTTATCGAACCAGTAGGAGAACCAAGAAACACAACGTAAACAGCCCCTGCACACAAATAACAACACCTCGCAACCCGACGTGTTAAAAGGGTTGTCAATCCCTTTCGGGGTACGGCGCCAGAAATTGCGTGTTGATGGGAGAAAGTTGTAATAGATTAAATAAATAGATCACAAATAAAATAAAGTGCAGCAAAGTATTTTTGGATTTTTGGTTTAATAGATCTGAATAATAATGCAAAGGAAAAGTATATCGCAAGCAAATATATGAGAAATAAGACCCGGGGGCCGTAGGTTTCACTAGTGGCTTCTCTCGAGAAAAATAGCAAACGGTGGGTAAAAAAATTACTGTTGGGCAATTGATAGAACTTCAAATAATTATGATGATATCCATGCAATGATCATTACATAGGCATCACGTCCAAGATTAGTAGACTGACTCCTTACTGCATCTACTACTATTACTCCACACATCGACCGCTATCCAGCATACATCTAGTGTATTAAGTTCATGGAAAAACGGAGTAATGTAATAAGAACAAGGACATGATGTAGACAAAATCCATTTATCTATACGGCGGTAGATATAGATCTCGTCTTTTTATCCTAAGTAGCAACGATACATACGTGTCGGTTCCCTTTCTGTCACTGGGATCGAGCACCGTAAGATCGAACCCACTACCGGGCTCCTCTTCCCATTGCAAGATAAATAGATCAAGTTGGCCAAACAAAACCCAAATATCGGAGAAGAAATACGAGGCTATAAGAGATCAAAGAAACTTAAATAACTTTCATGGATATAAAAAGATATGACCGATCATAAACTCGAAGTTCATCAGATCCCAACAAACACACCGCAAAAAGAGTTACATCATATGGATCTCCAAGAGACCATTTTATTGAGAATTCAGCGAGAGAGAGAGAAAGCCATCTAGCTACTAACTACGGACCCGAAGGTCTACAAAGAACTACTCACGCATCATGGAGAGGCACCAATGGAGGTGGTGAACCCCATCCGAGATGGTGTCTAGATTGGATCTGGTGGTTCTGGACTCTGCGGCGGCTGGATGAATATTTCGTCGACTCCCCTAGGGTTTGGTATTTTTGGGGTATTTATAGAGCAAAGAGGCGGTCCGGGGGGCACCCGAGGTGGGTACAACCCACTAGGGCGCGCCTGGGCCTCCTGGCGCGCCCTGGTGTGTTGTGCCCCCCTCGGGGCACCCCCAGGTGCACCAGGGCCCATTGCCTTCCTTCTTGCCCATAAAAATCATCATGGAGTTTCGTGGCATTTGGACTTCATCTAATATTGATTTCCTGCGATGTAAAAAGCATGGAAAAACACCAACTGGCACTTGGCACTCTGTCAATAGGTTAATACCAAAAAATGATATAAAATCATTATAAAACATCCAAGATTGATAATAAAACAGCATGGAACAATAAAAAATTATAGATACGTTGGAGACGTATCAGCATCCCCAAGCTTAACTCCTACTCGTCCTCAAGTAGGTAAGTGATAAAAACAGAATTTTTGATGTGGAGTGCTATTCATCATGTCATATCATATTCTTTTCTTTATAGCATGGACATTTGGAATTTTTATGTGATTCAAAGCAATAGTCTAGTTTTGACATAATAATTTAGATACTCAAGCATATCAACAAGCAACCATGTCTTTCAAAATATCACCGCTAAAATAAGTTATCCCTAGCCCATCATGCTCAAACATTTATCAATTCATGAAACACACTCGAATATTAACTACACCCAATACTTAAGCACGATCATATTGCCTCGTAGTTGGTGCTTTTTATAAGAGAAGATGGAGACTCAAATTTCAAAATAAAAATTGTATAAAGTAAAAGAAAGGCCCTTCGCAGAGGGAAGTAGGGATTTGTAGAGGTGCCAGAGTTCAAAGCGAAAAACTTAGAGATAAAAACATTTTGAGAGGTGTATCCATCCCACCAATGAAAATGACTCAGAGTTCTGAACACTTTCCATGCTAGATATGCCATAGGCGGTTCCCAAACAGAAAGTAAAGTTTATTCCTTTCTCCACCATTCTTTCACTTTCCATGGCTAACTGTATCCACGGGTGCCCTCCATACCAACACTTTCCAGGGATTTATTATTTGACAACATGCAAAAAATTCATTTTTGCATTTTGGGACTGGGCATCCCTAAGACCTTTGCCTTACTCTCGTACAATGACAAGTGAATAAACACTGATCTTGAGAATAACACATCCAGCATGGAAAATATTAGCCACCCGTTACCGTTCCGCGAGCGAAACAAACACACAAAAGAGAAGTTTATTTTGAAAATTAGAGATGGCACATGCAAATTTGCTTAGAATGGCAAAGGAATACCACATATAGGTAGATATAATGGACTCATGTGGAAAAACTGGTTTAAAGGATTTTGGATGCACAAGTAGAGGTCATACTTAGTGCAAAATGAAGGCTAGCAAAATATTGAGAAGCGACCAACCAAGAAACGAATAATCTCATAAGCAAGCATTAAGCATAATTAACACCGAATAATGCACCACAAGTAGGATATAATTTTCATTGCATGATTATTGACTTTCGTGCATGCATAGGGAATCACAAACCTTAACACCAATATTCTTACTAGAGCACAATTACTCATCAACATAACTCACATATCACATCATCATATCTCAAAACTATTACTAAGAATCAAGTTTATTTTGTCCAATGATATTCATGACACTTTCTTTTTATTTACTTATCCTTCTTGGATACCTATCACTTTGGGACTAATTTTCATGTGTTGCTTTTCATAAGCTCGAATAAATATAAGTGAAGATCATGAGCATAACAAATTTTCTTTCTCTCAAAATAATTTAAGTGAAGCAAGAGAGAATTTCTTAAAAAAATTACTAACTCTCAAATAAATCTAAGTGAAGAAAGAGAGCATTTCTTCAAAAATAACAAAGCACACCGTGCTCAAAAAGATATAAGTGAAGCACTAGAGCAAGTCCTAGCTCATAAAAGATTTAAGTGAGGCATAGAGAGCAATTCTAACAAGTCATGATATAATTTTGGCTCTCTCAAATAGGTGTGTCCAGCAAGGATTGATGACTTAAAACACAAAATAAAACAAGCAAAGACACATATCATACAAGATGATCCAAGCAAAACACATATCATGTGACGAATAAAAATATAGTTTCATGTAAAATACCGATAGTTCTTAGAAGAAAGCGGGGATGCTACTCGGGGGCATCCCATAGCTTAGTTGGTTGCTCATTTTTGGATAATAGCTTGGGATGCCGGGGCATCCCCAAGCTTAGGCTCTTACATCCTTCCTTCATCCATCGTAAGATAACCCAAAACTTGAAAACTTCAATGACACAAAACTCAACAAAACCTTCGTGAGATCCGTTAGTGTAAGAAAAATAAATCACTACTATAAGTGTAGTATCAAACCAATTATTATTTTGTTTTTGTATTATATCTACTGTATTCCAACTTTTCTATGGCAAAAACTCATCAAATAAAACCGTAGAGCCATCAAAATATGCACACAACACAAAGAAAAAAGAATCTGTCAAAACAGAACAGTCTGAAGTAATCTGATTTGTTCGAATACTTCTGGAACTCCAAAAGTTCTGAAAATCTAGGACAACCTAGATAATTTTTATATTCATCTTCTGCAAAAAGAATTAGCATTTTATCATGTTCTGGTGAATTTTGAAAATTATTTTCGTGAGCACAAAGTTTCTGCCTTTTTCAGCAAGATCAAACAACTATCACCCAAGAAGATCCTACTGGTTCTTCTTGGCACAAACACTAATTAAAACACGAAAAAACATAATCGTAACAGTACCATAATTGTGTTAACACTCAATAACAGAAAGCAAAAAGCAAAAATAAATTTTATTCATTGGGTTGCCTCCCAACAAGCGCTATAGTTTTACGCCCTTAGCTAGGCATAAAACAAGGATCTATGTTTTGTCATCCTTGTTCTTAACTTTCTTAGAGGTATTTTCATCACGAGGCTTTGTAAACACAACATAAAACATGTTATCCATAGAATCCTTAGCAATCCTATGTTGGTTTTCATCATACCCCTTTTGATTTCCTGCAACAATCCAAGAGTAATGTTGATTAACATTATTGAAAATTTGTTGTATTATATCTAAAACTGGGACTTCCTTTTTAAGATTCTCATCAACAATTTTATTGTCCCTGAGCAAATGTCTCAAAGCATAGTCACTATTGTAAAGAATTTCATCTATCACAGGTTTTTCATGATTCATACCATAAAAATCAAAGATTTCCCTAGCTTCCCGAATTATGTAGTCAAACTCATTCATGAGAACGAGAGTGGCCAACTTTTTAGCCCTAGGATTCTTTATTTCGGGAAGCTCAAAAAACAATCTTTGCAAAGTAGGATGAGTACGAATAAATTTACTTTCAAGTTTCAGAGTAGTGCTGAAATAGCATCTGCATAAGATCTAGTAGTTTTAAGTATAGGAGCATCATCAAGACTTAGATTCCCAACACAATTGAAAAATTATTGGATGCGTTCATTTCCCATAACGTTCCCTTGCCCCAAGATAAAAGTTTTAGCATCCAGATTGCCCATACATCCCATGTTAGGAGTCAGGCCGTCATCTGTTGGTGCCATACCGAAATCACTCATGATTGCAAGTAGACAATAGATCTAACAAGAAAATGGCGGACGGAAAAAGAGAGGCGAATAAAACGGCAAATTTTTGTGAAGTGGGGGAGAGGAAAACGAGGGGAAAATGGCGAATAATGTAAATTGCAAGGAGATGAGGTTTGTGATTAGGAACCTGGTTGTGACGCCCCCGATTCAATCGTACACTAATCATACACGCAAATGTGTATGATCAAGATCGAGGACTCACGGGAAGATATCACAACACAACTCTAGGCACAAATTAAAATAAAACAAGCTTTATATTACAAGCCAGGGGCCTCGAAGGCTCGAATGCATAAGCTCGAAAACACAAGAGTCAGCGGAAGCAATAATATCTGAGTACAGACATAAGTTAAACAAGATTGCCTTAAGAAGGCTAGCACAAAAGTAGCAACGATCGAAAAGGCAAGGCCTCCTACCTGGGACCTCCTAACTACTCCTCGAAGCCGAACTCCACGTAGAATCATCCTCGGGATCTCTAGCTCCTGGACTGCAGCATCTGGTTGCGACAACCTGGCATAGAAAGGGGAAAAGAGGGAGAAAAGCAACCGTGAGTACTCATCCAAAGTACTCGCAAGCAAGGAGCTACACTACATATGCATGGGTATATGTGTAAAGGGCCATATCGGTGGACTGAACTGCAGAATGCCAGAATAAGAGGGGGATAGCTAATCCTGTCGAAGACTATGCTTCTGGCCACCTCCATATTGCAGCATGTAGAAGAGAGTAGATGGTAAGTTCACCAAGTAGCATCGCGTAGCACGATCCTACCCGATGATCCCCTCCTCGTCGCCCTGTTAGAGAGCGATCACCGGGTTGTATCTGGCACTTGGAAGGGTGTGTTTTATTAAGTATCCGGTTCTAGTTGTCATAAGGTCAAGGTACAACTCCGGGTCGTCCTTTTACCGAGGGACACGGCTATTCGAATAGATAAACTTCCCAGCAGGGGTGCACCACATTACCCAACACGCTCGATCCCATTTGGCCGGTCACACTTTCCTGGGTCATGCCCGGCCTCGGAAGATCAACACGTCGCAGCCCCACCTAGGCTCAACAGAGAGGTCAGCACGCCGGTCTAAACCCTATGCGCGCAGGGGTCTGGGCCCATTGCCCATTGCACACCTGCACGTTGCGTACGCGGCCGGAAGCAGACCTAGCCCCCTTAATACAAGCGCGAGCTAATGGTCCAATGCGGCGCGCGCCACTCAGTCGCTGACGTCAAAAAGAGCTTCGGCTGATACCACGACGCCGAGTGCCCATAACTGTTCCCGCGTAGTTGGTTAGTGTGTATAGACCAAATGGCCAGACTCAGATCAAATACCAAGATCTTGTTAAGCGTCTTAAGTATCCGCGAACACCGACCAGGGCCAGGCCCACCTCTCTCCTAGGTGGTCTCAACCTGCCCTGTCGCTCCACCACAAAGTAACAGTCGGGGGCCGTCAGGAACCCAGGCCCACCTCTACCGGGATGGAGCCACCTGTCCTTTCAGCCCCCTCATCAGAATCACTTGCGGGTACTCAACGAGCTGACCCGACTTTAGTCACCACATGTGTCATGTATATAAAGTATATAGTATATACCCATGATCACCTCCCGAAGTGATCACGGCCCAGTAGTATAGCATGGCAGACGGACAGGAGTGTAGGGCCACTGATGGAACACTAGCATCCTATACTAAGCAGTAGGATAGCAGGTAAGGGTAACAACTGTAGCAACAATGATAGGCTATGCATCAGAATAGGATTAACCGAAAGCAGTAACATGCTACACTACTATAATGCAAGCTGTATAGAGAAGAATAGGCGATATCTGGTGATCAAGGGGGGGGGGGGCTTGCCTGGAAGCTCTGCTAAAAAGGAAGAAGTGTCGTCGTCGACGTTGTCGATCACAGAGGCAGCATCGGTCTCGGGGTCTACCGGAGAGAAGAGGGGGAAGAAACAGTAAATATAAAGCAAACATAGCATCACAAAGCATAACGTGGCAATATGCTATGCCGGGTGTGACCTAACGTATGGCTACACGATGTAGGTGAAGGGGGAATTCAACCGGCAATGTATTCCTGGTTCCGGACCTGTGTTAGACAGATAACCGGAGGGGGAATGTTCCATGTTCAGATAGTTAGAGTCATCTGACAGGTAAACGGACCGCGTATCCGGATTCTTTGGATTTTTCTGAGCAACTTTCATGTAGAAAACATTTTCTCGGAGTTACGGTTTAATTACTATGAATTTTCAAAGTTTAAACAATATTCTAGAATTATTAATATTAACAGAAAAGGAATTATGATGTCACCATTGCATGGGGATGATGTCAGCAGTCAACAGACTCGCTGACCAGGTCAAAACTGACATGTGGGTCCAGCGGGGCCCACATGTCATAGACAGAGAGTTAACAAAGTTTTAAAACTAACTAAACAGAGTTATTTAGCAGGTAGGTCCTGCCTGTCATGGACTAATTAACTAAACTAATTAGTTTTAATTAATAAAACATTTAATTAGAAGATTAAGCGGCGGGGCCCCGCATGTCAGCGTCACAGAGACGCCCAGTCAGCACGTTGACAGGGTCAACCCAGTCAACGGGGCCCGCGGGGCCCGCTGGCAGTGACCCAGGAAAGGCCCCAGGTGTGCCACGTCAGCGGCGGCCGGCGGCACGTCGCCGGTGACGCCAAACACGGCGGAGGGCCTCGGACCTCGTCGGATTTCGCCTACGGGCAACCATTTCGCGCGCGCGAGGGCGCGTTCGAACGAGCGAAGCAGCGCGCGTCGAACAGCGGTGGTGGCGTCGCCGGAGTTGGCTGGAATCGGCGCCGGCGTCAAGGCCAGCGGCGGAGCGGCTTCGGCCGAAGACGGAAACGGTGAGACAGCGCGCTATTGAGCAAAAGAGGAGGCTGGGGAGGATATACGTGGTGCGGCGAGTCCAATGGGTACGAGCCCGTGACCAAACGGTCACCGGAGACGCGTCGGCGACGAGCTCCGCGGCGATGCGTTCGGACTCGCTGTGAGAGCTAGCTAGGGTTCGCGCGAGAGAAAACGGAGAAAGGTAGGAGGTAGAGGAGCTCACCGCGCGGCACACGGAGGCCGGTGAGAGGCTTAGTAGCAGCAGCAGTCGCCGGAGTCGAAGAAGACGGCGACGACCCGAGGAAGAAGGCGACGGCGTTGGGGGTGATGCAGGGGGTCCCGGCTCGAGCAGGTGGTCGGGGAGGAAGTAGCAAGGGCCGGAGAACCGATCTGTCATGGGGACAAGGCGAGGTGGCGACGGTGGCCGCGGCTAGGACGGGGCCATGGCGACGGGCGCGCTCGGGATCGAGCGAGAGGTGAGGGGAGAGGTGGATCTGGGGGAGGGGAGGCGCAGAGGCGAGCGAGAGGGGGCAAGTGGGCGAGTGGGGAGGGAGCCCAAGGCGCCAGGGGGTGGAGTCCTTATCCACCGAGGCGCCGACGGTGAGGTGGGTTCGGCGGGGACGCGACTTGGGCGCGCACGGGGTCGGGTGAATAGAGAAGACGACCGGGGAGGAAGATGGGCTGGGCCTGGTCGAGTGGGCCGAGGCCCAGGGGAGGGGGGGTCTTGCTTCGTTTTTTGCTTTGTTTTGTTTTTGTTTTACTTTTCTTTTTTCTGTTTATAGTTTAGAATCTAATTATTTTAGTTTTTTAAAACACACCTTTAGCACCTAGATTAGCATATCAAGTTAGACCAAGGCCATAGAAAGTTTAGTGCCAAATTAAATTAGTTAAATGTTATATTAAGTATAAAAGGTATTTACTTAATTGTTTTACCTACTGTTTTAATTATTGTAGAGCCTTTAAACACTTCGTCAAAGTTTGGTTTCACCACCACAATTACCTATGATTTATCCGACACATTTAGAACATTTTTGTTTTAGCGTTTGAAAACTTTTGCTGTTTGCTTGATTTTGAATTTTGAATTTGAATCGGTTTCGAACTAACGCAATATTAGCAACAGTAATCGAGGTGACGTGGCATCATTCACAAAGTTTTACTGTAGCTTAATTACCCGGGCGTCACACTAGTTATGATGAAGATCCTCCCCGCCAACGGCGCCAGAAATTCCTTTTGATGTCGCTTGAAGCTACATCGGTATTTCCCCAAAGAGGAAGCGATGATGCAGCACAGTAGCGGTAGGTATTTCCCTCAGATATGAAACCAAGGTTATCGAACTAGTAGGAGAACCAAGCAACACAATGTAAACAGCCCCGGCACACAAATAACAACACCTCGCAACCCGATGTGTTAAAGGGGATGTCAATCCCTTTCGGGGTACGGCACGAGAAATTGCGTGTTGACGGGAAAAAGTTGTAATAGATTAAATAAATAGATCGCAAATAAAATAAAGCGCAGCAAAGTATTTTTGAATTTGTGGTTTAATAGATATGAATAAAAACGCAAAGGAAAAGTAGATCGCAAGCGAATATATGAGAAATAAGACCCGGGGGCCGTAGGTTTCACTAGTGGCTTCTCTCGAGAAAAATAGCAAACGGTGGGTAAACAAATTACTGTTGGGCAATTGATAGAACTTCAAATAATTATTACGATATGCAGGCAATGATCATTACATAGGCATCACGTCCAAGATTGGTAGACCGACTCCTGCGTGCATCTACTACTATTACTCCACACATCGACCGCTATCCAGCGTGCATCTAGTGTATTAAGTTCATGGAAAAACGGAGTAATGCAATAAGAACGATGACATGATGTAGACAAGATCCGTTTATCTATATGGTGGTAGATATAGATCTCGTCTTTTTATCCTTAGTAGCAACGATACATACGTGTCGGTTCCCTTTCTGTCACTGGGATCGAGCACCGTAAGATCGAACCCACTACCGGGCACCTCTTCGCATTGGAAGATAAATAGATCAAGTTGGCCAAACAAAACCCAAATATCAGAGAAGAAATACGAGGCTATAAGAGATCATGCATATGAGAGATCAAAGAAACTCAAATAACTTTCATGGATATAAAAAGATATGACTGATCATAAACTCGAAGTTCATCAGATCCCAACAAACACACCGCAAAAAGAATTACATCATATGGATCTCCAAGAGACCATTATATTGAGAATTCAGCGAGAGAGAGAAAGCCATCTAGCTACTAACTACGGACCTGAAGGTCTACAAAGAACTACTCACGCATCACCGGAGAGGCACCAATGGAGGTGGTGAACCCCATCCGAGATGGTGTCTAGATTGGATCTGGTGGTTCTGGACTCTGCGGCGGCTGGATGAATATTTCGTCGACTCCCCTAGGGTTCTGGTATTTTTGGGGTATTTAAAGAGCAAAGAGGCGGTCCGGGGGGCACCCGAGGTGGGCACAACCCACCGGGGCGCGCCTGGGCCTCCTAGCGCGCCCTGGTGGGTTGTGCCCCCTTCGGGGCACCCCAGGTGCACCAGGGCCCATGCCTTCCTTCTGGCCCATAAAAAATCATCGTGGAGTTTTGTGGCATTTGGACTTCATTTGATATTGATTTCCTGCGATGTAAAAAACATGGAAAAAACAACAACTGGCACCTGGCACTATGTCAATAGGTTAATACCAAAAAGTGATATAAAATGACGATAAAATGATTATAAAACATCCAAGATTGATAATAAAACAACATGGAACAATACAAATTATAGATACGTTGGAGACGTATCAGCATCCCCAAGCTTAACTCCTACTCGTCCTCAAGTAGGTAAGTGATAAAAACCGAATTTTTGATGTGGAGTGCTATTCATCATGTCATGCCATATTCTTTTCTTTATAGCATGTACATTTGGACTTTTTATGTGATTCAAAGCAATAGTCTAGGTTTGACATAATAATTTAGATACTCAAGCATATCTACAAGCAACCATGTCTTTCAAAATATCAACGCTAAAATAAGTTATCCGTAGCCCATCATGCTCAAACATTGATCCATTCATGAAACACACTCGAATATTAACTACACCCAATACATAAGCACGATCATATTGCCTCCTAGTTGGTGATTTTTATAAGAGCAGATGGAGACTCCAATTTCAAAATAAGAAAGGCCCTTCGCAAAGGGAAGTAGGGATTTGTAGAGGTGCCAGAGCTCAAAGCGAAAAACTTAGAGATAAAAACATTTTGAGAGGTGTATCCATCCCACCAACGAAAATGACTCAGAGTTCCGAACACTTTCCATGCTAGATATGCCATAGGCGGTTCCCAAACAGAAAGTAAAGTTTATTCCCTTTTCCACCATCCTTTCACTTTCCATGGCTAACCGTATCCACGGGTGCCCTCCATACCAACACTTTCCAAGGAATTTATTATTTGACAACCTAAAGTAAATTCATTTTTGCATTTTCGAACTGGGCATCCCAAAGACCTTTGCTTTACTCTCGTGCAATGACAAGTGAATAAACACTCATCTTGAGAATAACATATCCAACATGGAAAATATTAGCCACCCGTTACCGTTCCGCGAGTGAAACAAACACACAAAAGAGAAGCTTATTTTGAAAATTAGAGATGGCACATGCAAATTTGCTTAGAACAGCAAAAGAATACCGCATATAGGTAGATATAGTGGACTCATGTGGCAAAACTGGTTTAAAGGATTTTGGATGCACAAGTAGAGGTCATACTTAGTCCAAAATGAAGGCTAGCAAAAGATTGAGAAGCGACCAACCAAGAAACGAATAATCTCATAAGCAAGCATTAAGCATAATTAACACCGAATAATGCACCACAAGTAGGATATAATTTTCAGTGCATGATTATTGACTTTCGCCCATGCATAGGGAATCACAAACCTTAACACCAATATTCTTACTAGAGCACAATTACTCATCAACATAACTCACATATCACATCATCATATCTCAAAATTATTACTAAGAATCAAGTTTATTTTGTCCAATCATCTTCATGACACTTTCTTTTTATTTACTTTATCCTTCTTGGATATCTATCACTTTGGGACTAATTTTCATGTGTTGCTTTTCATAAGCTCGAATAAATATAAGTGAAGATCATGAGCATAACAAATTTTCTTTCTCTCAAAATAATTGAAGTGAAGCAAGAGGGAATTTCTTCAAAAAAAATTCTAAATCTCAAATAAATCTAAGTGAAGCAAGAGAGCATTTCTTCAAAAATAACAAACCACACCGTGCTCAAAAAGATATAAGTGAAGCACTAGAGCAAGTCCAAGCTCATAAAATATTTAAGTGAAGCATAGAGAGAAATTCTAACAAGTCATGATATAATTTTGGCTCTCTCAAATAGGTGTGTCCAGAAAGGATTCATGACTTAAAACAAAAAATAAAACAAGCAAAGACACATATCATACAAGACGCTCCAAGCAAAACACATATCATGTGACGAATAAAAATATAGTTTCAAGTAACATACCGATAGTTGTTAGAAGAAAGCGGGGATGCTACTCGGGGGCATCCCCAAGCTTAGTTGGTTGCTCATTTTTGGATAATAGCTTGGGACGCCGGGGCATCCCCAAGCTTAGGATCTTACATCCTTCCTTCATCCATCGTAAGATAACCCAAAACATGAAAACTTCAATCACACAAAACTCAACAAAACCATCACGAGATCCGTTAGTGTAAGAAAAATAAATCACTACTATAAGTGCTGTATCAAACCAATTATTATTTTGTTTTTGTATTATATCTACTGTATTCCAACTTTTCTATGGCAAAAACTCATCAAAGAAAACCATAGAGCCATCAAAATAAGCACACAACACAAAGAAAACAGAATGTGTCAAAACAGAATAGTCTGTAGCAATCTGATTTGTTCGAGTACTTCTGGAACTCCAAAACTTCTGAAAATCTAGGAGAACCTAGATAATTTGTATATTGATCTTATTCAAAAAGAATTAGCATTTTATCACATTCTCGTGAATTTTGACAATTATTTTTGTGAGCACAAAATTTCTGTCTTTTTCAGCAAGATCAATCAACTATCACCCAAGAAGATCCTATTGGTTCTACTTGGGACAAACACTAATTAGAACACACACAAAACACAATCATAACAGTAGCATAATTGTGTTAACACTCAAGAACAGAAAGCAAAAAACAAAAATAAATTTTATTCATTGGGTTGCCTCCCAACAAGCACTATAGTTTTACGCCCTTAGCTAGGCATAAAGCAAGGATCTAAGTTTTGTCATCCTTGTTCTTAACTTTCTTAGGGGTATTTTCGTCATGAGGCTTTGTAAACACAACATAAAACATGTTATCCATAGAAGCCTTAGCAATCCTAAGTTGGTTTTCATCATACCCCTTTTGATTTCCCGCAACAATCCAAGAGTAATGTTGATTAGCATTATTGAAAATTTGTTGGATTATATCTAAAACTGGGACTTCCTATTTAAGATTCTCATCAAAGATTTTATTGTCCCCGAGCAAATGTCTCAAAGCATAGTCACTATTGTAAAGAATTTCATCTATCACAGGTTTTTCACGATTCATACCATAAAAATCAAAGATTTCCCTAGCTTCCCGAATTATGTAGTCAAACTCATTCATGAGAACGAGAGTGGCCAACTTTTTAGCCCTAGGATTCTTTATTTCGGGAAGCTCAAAAAACAATCTTTGCAAAGTAGGATGGGTACGCATAAATTTACTTTCAAGTTTCAAAACTAGTGCTGAAATAGCATCCGCATAAGATCTAGTAGTTTTAAGTATAGGAGCATCATCAAGACTTAGATTCCCAACACAATTGAAAAATTCTTGGATGTGTTCTTTTCACATAACGTTCCCTTGCCCCAAGATAAAAGTTTTAGCATCCAGATTGCCCGTTGAGACGTCTCCTTCATATATACTTTTCCAAACATTTTTGCCCTTGTTTTGGACTCTAACTTGCATGATTTGAATAGAACTAACCCGGACTGACGCTGTTTTCAGCAGAATTGCCATGGTGTTATTTTTGTGCAGAAATAAAAGTTCTCGGAATGATCTGAAACTTCACGGAGAATATTTTTGGAATTAATAAAAAATACGGCGAAAGAATCCAGGCCAGGGGGCCCACACCCTGTCCACGAGGGTGGGGGCGCGCCTACCCCCCTGGGCGCGCCCCCTGCCTCATGGGCCCCCCGGAGCTCCGCCGACCTCAACTACAACTCTATATACGTCCGGGGAGAAAAAAATCAGAGAGAAGGATTCATCGCGTTTTACGATACGGAGCCGCCACCAAGCCCTAATCTCTCTCGGAGGGCTGATCTGGAGTCTGTTCGGGGCTCCGGAGAGGGGAATCCGTCGCCATCGTCATCATCAACCTTCCTCCATCACCAATTTCATGATGCTCACCGCCGTGCGTGAATAATTCCATCGTAGGCTTGCTGGACGGTGATGGGTTGGATGAGATTTACCATGTAATCGAGTTAGTTTTGTTAGGGTTTGATCCCTAGTATCCACTATGTTCTGAGATTGATGTTGCTATGACTTTGCCATGCTTAATGCTTCTCACTAGGGACCGATTGCCATGATTTTAGATCTGAACCTATTATGTTTTCATGAATATATGTGAGTTCTTGATCCTATCTTGCAAGTCTATAGTCACCTATTATGTGTTATGATCTGTTAACCCCGAAGTGACAATAATTGGGACCACTACCGGTGATGACCGTAGTTTGAGGAGTTCATGTATTCACTAAGTGTTAATGCTTTGGTCCGATACTCTATTAAAAGGAGGCCTTAATATCCCTTAGTTTCCAATAGGACCCCGCTGCCACGGGAGGGTAGGACAAAAGATGTCATGCAAGTTCTTTTCCATAAGCACGTATGACTATATTCGGAATACATGACTACATTACATTGATGAACTGGAGCTAGTTCTGTGTCACCCTATGTTATAACTATTGCATGAGGAATCGCATCCGGCATAATTCTCCATCACCGATCCAATGCCTACGAGCTTTCCACATATTGCTCTTTGCTTAGTTACTTTTCCGTTGCCACTGTTACAATTACTACAAAACTGTTACTGTTAATTTTGCCACTGTTACCGTTGCTTCCATACTACTTTGCTACTAAATACTTTGCTGCAGATATTAAGTTATCCAGGTGTGGTTGAATTGACAACTCAACTGCTAATACTTGGGAATATTCTTTGGCTCCCCTTGTGTCGAATCAATAAATTTGGGTTGAATACTCTACCCTCGAAAACTGTTGCGATCCTCTATACTTGTGGGTTATCAAGACTATTTTATGGCGCCGTTGCCGGGGAGCATAACTCTATTCTTTGAGTCACTTGGGATTTATATCTGCTGGTCACTATGAGGAACTTGAAAGACGAAAGAACTAAGATTTTCCCTCAACTACGAGGGTAGGTAAGGAACTGCCATCTAGCTCTGCACTTGATTCTACTTCTATTTTGAGTAAGCTTGCGACACCTAAACCTGCTTCTGCTATTAATTCTGATATGTCGCATATTATTGATGATGCCACTTCTGCTATGCATGATACTTATGATGAAACTACTTCTATGCTTGATACTACTGTGCCATTAGGTGAATTTCTTGATGAACAACTTGCTAGGGCTAGAGAGAATGAAATTATTGAAACTAATAATATTGATGAAAGTGATGATGAAGATTCTCCCCCTAGATATGAATTGCCTATTGTGCCTGAGGGTTATGTTATGGATGAAGTAACTGCTAGAGATTTTCTTGCTTGCAATGATAGGAATGATCTTAAGAAATTATTAGCTAAGCTTAAAGAAAAATCTCTGAATGCTAGAATGAAATACCCTGCTTTTGCTACTTCACCTATCTGTGTTACTGATAAGGATTATGATTTCTCTGTTGATACTGAGATAATTACTTTGGTTGAATCTGATCCTTTTTATGGCTATGAATCTGAAACTGTTGTGGCACATCTTACTAAATTAAATGATATAGCCACCCTATTCACTAATGATGAGAAAACTTGCTACTACTATATCCTTAAGTGATTTCCGTTCTCATTAAAGGGTGATGCTAAAACATGGTTTAATTCTCTTGATCCTGGTTGTGTGCGTAGTCCCCAGGATATGATTTATTACTTCTCTGCTAAATATTTCCCCTCTCATAATAAACAAGCTGCTTTAAGGGAAATATATAATTTTGTGAAAATTGAAGAAGAGAGTCTCCCACAAGCTTGGGCGAGGCTTCTCCAATTACTTAATGCTTTGCCTGATCATCCTCTCAAGAGAAATGAAATACTTGATATCTTTTATAATGGACTAACCGATGCTTCCAGAGACCACCTGGATAGTTGTGCTGGTTGTGTTTTCAGGGAAAGGATAGTTGATCAAGCTGAATTGCTATTGAATAATATGTTGACTAATGAAAATAATTGGACACTTCCTGAACCAACTCCTAAGCCAACTCCGAAGAAAATGGGTATTCTATTTCTCAGTCCTGAAGATATGCAAGAGGCAAAGAAATCTATGAAAGAAAAAAGGTATTAAAGCTGAAGATGTTAAGAATTTACCTCCTGTTGAAGAAATACATGGTCTTAATTTGCCGCCTGTTGAAGAAATACATGGTCATGATAACCCGACGCAGGTAGTAAAGGTAAATTCTCTCTATAGATTTGATGAAGGTGATATTCCTCGTTATAAGTCTGCTAGCCAATGCTTAGATGAGTTTGATAATTTTATTATTAAACAAGAAAACTTCAACGCTTATGTTGGTAGACAATTGAAACGAAATGCTTATATGATTGAACACTTGAGTGATTATATGTCTAGTGTTAAAGGTGAACTTAAACTCATTAGTAAACATGCTTCTATGGTTACCACTCAAGTAGAACAAGTGCTTAAAGCTCAAAATGATTTGCTCAATGAATTAAATAATAAGAAAAATGATAATGCTGTTAGAGTTATGACTAGAGGGGGTAAAATGACTAAGGAACCTTTGTATCCTGAGGGCCACCCTATGAGAATTGAGCAAGATTCTCAGAGAACTAATATTGATGCACCTAGTCCTTCTAAAAAGAATAAAAAGAAAAATGATAGGACTTTGCATGCTTCTAGTGAACCTGTTGTTGACACACCTGAGAATCCCAATGATATTTCTATTTCTGATGTTGAAACACAATCTGGTGATGAACATGAACCTAATGATAATGTTAATGATGATGTTCATGTTGATGCTCAACCTAGTAATGACAATGATGTAGAGATTGAACCTGCTGTTGATCTTGATAACCCACAATCAAAGAATCAACGTTATGATAAGAGAGACTTCATTGCTAGGAAGCACGCTAAAGAAAGAGAACCATGGGTTCAGAAACCCATGCCCTTTCCTCCCAAACCATCCAAGAAAAAGGATGATGAGGATTTTGAGCGCTTTGCTGAAATGATTAGACCTATCTTTTTGCGTATGCATTTTACTGATATGCTTAAAATGAATCCTTATGCTAAGTACATGAAAGATGTTGTCACAAATAAGAGAAAGATACCGGAAGCTTAAATTTCCACCATGCTTGCTAATTATACTTTTAAGGGTGGAATACCAAAGAAACTTGGAGATCGAGGAGTACCAACTATACCATGCTCCATTAAAAGAAACTATGTTAGAACTGCTTTATGTGATCTTGGCGCCAGTGTTAGTGTTATGCCTCTCTCTTTATATCGTAGACTTGATTTGAATAAGTTGACACCTACTGAAATATCTTTGCAAATGGCCGATAAAGCAACCACTATACATGTCGGTATTTGTGAGAATGTGCGTGTTGTGGTTGCAAACGTTACTATTTTAACGGACTTTGTTATTCTTGATATTCCCGAGGACGATATATGTCGATTATCCTTGGTAGACCCTTTTTGAATACTGCAGAGGCTGTTATTGATTGCAACAAAGGCAATGTCACTTTTCATGTTAATGGTAATGTGCATATGGTACACTTTTTTTGACAAAAAGACTGTAAGGGAACCCCCTACAGTATAATGGGTGCAACAAACCCAAATTGCAAGTACCATGCCTTGAACCTGGGTGGGTGGGAAGGCATCAACCCCTTCCCACCACTAGGCTATGCCTTAGTCTGCTCATACGGTACACTTTCCGAGGAAACAACCTCAAGTCCACAGTATCAATTCTATTGGAAAAATTCCATCGATTATTATTGGAGGTTTTGAATTTCCTCTTCCTACTGCCAAGAAGAAATATGATATTCTTATTGTTGGGGATGTGCATATCCCCGTTGAGGTAACATAGTGCTATTCGAAAATTCTTCGGTTTCATGCGATTCGGAATGAGTTTGTTAACAACACTTGATCAACCTTGTTAGTGGATTACTTTTGATGAGCATGAGATGGATGAAGTTAGAAAGCACAACCTTCTGTACCCTCATTTTACTTCCTATTATTTAGATTAAATAAAGCAAAAATAGTATTTTCTGTCTGTTTTCTGAATTATCCGTGCAATAAAAAAATACCCCAAAAATAAAAGTTCTCCAAATGCCCTAAAAATGAAATGTGATTTTTTCTAGAATATTTGAGAATATTTGGCACTGAGAACACATCAGGGGGAGCAAGCACCTGGCCACGAGGGTCCAGGGCACGCCCACCCCCTGGGCGCGCCCCCTGCCTCGTGGGCCCCCGGTGGCCCCCTCCACTTATTCCAGCCACCACACACTCCTTCTTCCTCCCAAAAAAAATCACCAACCAGCTCAAGCACGAGTTCTAGCTCATCTTGCTGCGATTTTCGATCTCCTTGCTCAAAGCTCCACTCACAAAACTGCTTTGGGGGATTGTTCTTTGGTATGTGACTCCTCCAATGGTCCAATTAGTTTTTGTTCTAGTGCTTTATTCATTGCAAATTTTTGCTGCCTAGGTGACCCTGTTCTTGAGCTTGCATGTCAAATTTATATGGTCCCAAGTAGTTATAATGCATGATATAGTCTCTAGGCACTTGTGGGAGTAGTTACTATCAATTTCGTTGAGTTTGGTTCACTTTTATTTTGAGTTACTAAAATTTTCAAAAAAAATTCAGAGGAAGAAATATGTTTAGGAAATTGTACCAAGGTGGTTCTTCAAGGAAGCAAGGACCCAGGCCCGCAATGCGTGAGCCGGACCATGAACTACCCAGAGAAGCTCAAGTGGGGCCTTGTGAATGGCCGTCAGAAGATTTCATGGTCCAAGCAGGAATTAAGGGGGAATTTGACGCATATGTGCGTAATGCTGAACTCGAGGGCTTCATGCTAGATAAGTGCCCTCAGTATTATCACCTAACTGATTCCTTTGTGAGAAGGTTCAAATTCTCATCTTCACGTAATTCTCACACTGTCCTATTTCATATCTATGGTAAATCTTATACTATGGACTTAGAGGATTTTAATACTGCTTGCAAACTTCCACAATGGGGTAGTGCTAGTGAACCTCGCAAATCTGAGTTTAAAGATTTTCTTGCTAGTATCACTGTGGGGGAATCTAGAGAAATAACACAAGCAACTATAGGGAGCATTCATTTTCCTGCTATACATTATTTTTCTCTCTTTATAGGTAGATGCATAAACGGTAAGGATGAGGCATGCCACATGTGTGTTCCTGACCTTAGTGTTCTCAAGAGTGCTGTTTTAGGAGATAAACAATATAATTTGGGGGCCATTGTTGCACGAAGGTTGCATAATAATGGTTTAAGTGGAGACTTGTTTGGTGGAATTTATGCAACCCGTGTGGCTAATTTTCTTGAGATACCCATACATGAAAATGATATGGAATTGCCCCCCATTTATCTAGATTATGATGCTATGGTTCGCCATCAGTTTATTGAGAGGAATGAACAGCCTCTCCAGTACCGACTAATGTTTGACAAGCGCCGAACTTTCCATGTTGCTCTCCTTACTCCTACTTTCTTTGACTTTCAGGCAAAAGGGAGATATATTATAACCAGGGAGGAGGCGAACGAGTATAAGAGGAGGACGGAGGCAGCTCGCCTCCAAGCTGCAGCTCATGAGGCAATAGCTGCTGCATCTCAGTATGACCCCAGCTACAACTTTGGATATTCGCCAGGCCAGCCGTGGCCATAGACCAACTTAGACCAAAAGCCTAAGCTTGGGGGAGTACGTATCTCTCACCGACATTACATTCATGTTCACACATTCATTCTAGTTGTCGGTGCTCATACTTTTTCATTGTAATATCCATGCTAGTTTATTTTCTTTTTCTCGCATTCTTCTTGTGTGTTTGAAAAACCTTAAGAAAAACAAAAAAAATTAGTTGTAGCTTTTAGCTAGTTTCCTTTCCATGCCTATAGTAGTAATAACTAAAAGAAAACCCAAAAAGATTTCTTGTTCTTCTTTTGCTTGTTGGGAGCTTTCCTGTGTAAATAGTTTTATTTCTTTTCTTTGCGGGTCGAGAGGAGGAGAAGACCATAATGAAAATGTTGAAGTGGCTCTGATATGCATTATTGTTGATTTAACCAAGAGCCCATATTATCTTGTCTTCTCCTTTGTATTGAATGCCTGCAGATTCCAGCTTAGTCCAATGCACCTGCACTATTATTATTATTCACACCATTCGGTCGTGCAAGTGAAAGGCAATAATGACGATATATGATGGACTGATTGAGGTAAGGGAAGCTGGTATGAACTCGACCTCTCTTGTTTTTGTAAATATGATTAGTTCATCGTTCCTGATTCTGCCTATTATGAATGAACATGTTTGCAATGACAATTAGAGATTATAGTTGCTTATGCCATGCTTAATTTTCTAGGAGTTTATAATGGTTTACCTTGCGTGCCAACATGCTATTAAAATGGTTGTGATGTGGTATGATAGGGTGGTATCCTCCTTTGAATGATTCGTGTGACTTGACTTGGCTCATGTTCACACATGTAGTTGAAACAAAATCAACATAGCCTCCACGATATTTATGCTCATGGTGGATTATATCCTACTCATGCTTGTACTCAATGTTTATTAATTTTAATGCATGTTCGTGACTATTGTCGCTCTCTAGTTGGTCGCTTCCCAGTCTTTTTCTAGCCTTCACTTGTACTAAGCGGGAATACTGCTTGTGCATCCACTTCCATAAACCCCAAAGTTATTCCATATGAGTCCACCATACCTTCCTATATGCAGTATCTACCTGCCGTTCCAAGTAAATTTGTATGTGCCAAACTCTAAACCTTCAAAAGAAATTCTGTTTTGCATGCTTGAATAGCTCATGTATCAACTAGGGCTGTCTGTATCCTCCATGCTAGGCGGGTTATTCTCAAGATGAGTGGACTCCGCTCCTCACTCACGAGAAAATGGCTGGTCACCGGGATGCCCAGTCCCATGCTCTAAGCAAATCAAATCAAAATAATTGCAAACAAAACTCCCCTAGGGCTGTTGCTAGTTGGAGGCACTCGTTGTTTCGAGCCAGCCATGGATTGATGCTTGTTGGTGGTGGGGGAGTATAAATTTACCATTCTGTTTGGAACCGCCTATAATGTGTGTAGCATGGAAGATATCGAGATCTCTCGGTTGTTGTGTTACAATGAAAGTATGCCGCTCAAAATATTATTCATCTCTATTTCAAAATCGAGCTCTGGCACCTCTACAAATCCTTGCTTCCCTCTGCGAAGGGCCTATCTATTTACTTTTATGTTGAGTCATCATCCTCTTATTAAAAAGCACCAGTTGGAGGGCACCGCTGTCATTTTCATCCATTACTATTAATTTATATTGAGTATAACTATGACTGGATCTCTTTTACCATGAATTACAATGTTTAGTCAGTCCTTGATCTTCAGAGGTGCTCTGCATTTATGTTTTGCGGTCTCAGAAAGGGCTAGCGAGATACCATCTTTTTATATCATATTATGATTGTTTTGAGAAAGTGTTGTCATCCGAGATTTATTATTATTGCTCGCTAGTTGATTGTGCCATTGATATGAGTAAATACGAGACCTAAATGTTATTCTGAATATGGTTAGTTCATAATCTTTGCTGAAAACTTGAATGTTGGCTTTACATATTTACAACAACAAGAGCAAACAGTGTTTGTAAAAGTTTTTCTTTATCACTTTCAGTTTATCAACTGAATTGCTTGAGGACAAGAAAAGGTTTAAGCTTGGGGGAGTTGATACGTCTCTGTCGTATCTACTTTTCCAAACACTTTTGCCCTTGTTTTGGACTCTAACTTGCATGATTTGAATGGAACTAACCCGGACTGACGCTATTTTCAGCAGAATTGCCATGGTGTTATTTTTGTGAAGAAATAAAAGTTCTCGGAATGACCTGAAACTTCACGGAGAATATTTTTGGAATTAATAAAAAATATTGGCGAAAGAATCAAGGCCAGGGGGGCCACACCCTGTCCACGAGGGTGGGGCGCGCCTACCCCCGTGGGCGCGCCCCCTGCCTCGTGGGCCCCCTGGAGCTCAACCGACCTCAACTCCAACTCTATATATTCACGTTCGGGGAGAAAAAATCAGAGAGAAGGATTCATCGTGTTTTACGATACGGAGCCACCGCCAAGCCCTAATCTCTCTCAGGAGGGCTGATCTGGAGTCCGTTCGGGGCTCCGGAGAGGGGAATCCGTCGCCATCATCATCATCAACCTTCCTCCATCACCAATTTCATGATGCTCACTGATGTCTACTACACAACCTTCTTCTTGTAGACGTTGTTGGGCCTCCAAGTGCAGAGGTTTGTAGGACAGTAGCAAATTTCCCTCAAGTGGATGACCTAAGGTTTATGAATCCGTGGGAGGCGTAGGATGAAGATGGTCTCTCTCAAACAACCCTGCAACCAAATAACAAAGAGTCTCTTGTGTCCCCAACACACCCAATACAATGGTAAATTGTATAGGTGCACTAGTTCGGCGAAGAGATGGTGATACAAGTGCAATATGGATGGTAGATGTGAGTATTTGTAATCTGAAAATATAAAAACAGCAAGGTAGCAAGCGATAAAAGTGAGCGTAAACGGTATTGCAATGCTAGGAAACAAGGCCTAGGGTTCATACTTTCACTAGTGCAAGTTATCTCAACAATAATAACATAATTGGATCATATAACTATCCCTCAACATGCAACAAAGAGTCACTCCAAAGTCACTAATAGTGGAGAACAAACGAAGATATTATGGTAGGGTACGAAACCACCTCAAAGTTATTCTTTTGAATCGATCTATTCAAGAGTTCGTACTAGAATAACACCTTAAGACACAAATCAACCAAAACCCTAATGTCACCTAGATACTCCATTGTCACCTCAAGTATCCATGGGCATGATTATACGATATGCATCACACAATCTCAGATTCATCTATTCAAACCAACACAAAGTACTTCAAAGAGTGCCCCAAAGTTTCTACCGGAGAGTCAAGACGAAAACGTGTGCCAACCCCTATGCATAGGTTCATGGGCGGAACCCGCAAGTTGATCACCAAAACATACATCAAGTGGATCACGTGATATCCCATTGTCACCACAGATAAGCACGGCAAGACATACATCAAGTGTTCTCAAATCTTTAAAGACTCAATCCGATAAGATAACTTCAAAGGGAAAACTCAATCCATTACAAGAGAGTAGAGGGGGAGAAACATCATAAGATCCAACTATAATAGCAAAGCTCGCGATACATCAAGATCGTATCACCTCAAGAACATGAGAGAGAGAGAGAGATCAAACACATAGCTACTGGTACATACCCTCAGGCCCGAGGGTGAACTACTCCCTCCTCGTCATGGAGAGCGCCGGGATGATGAAGATGGCCACCGGTGAAGGATCCCCCCCTCCGGCAGGGTGCCGGAACAGGGTCCCGATTGGTTTTTGGTGCTACAGAGGCTTGCGGCGGCGGAACTCCCGATCTCTTCTGTTCCCCGATGGTTTTAGGGTATATGGAGATATATATAGGCGAAAGAAGTCGGTAAGGGGGGCCAAGAGGGGCCCACGAGGGTGGAGTGCGCGCCTGGGGGGGTGGGCGCGCCCCCCTGCCTCGTGCTCTCCTCGTTGTTCTCCTGACGTGCACTCCATGTCTCCTGTATTGCTTTCTTTCCAAAAATAACTTTTCCGAACGTTTCATTCCGTTTGGACTCCGTTTGATATTCCTTTTCCGCGAAACACTGAAACAAGGGAAAAACAGAAACTGACACTGGGCTCTGGGTCAATAGGTTAGTCCCAAAAGTAATATAAAAGTGCATAGTAAAGCCCATTAAACACCCAGGATGGATAATATATTAGCATGAATACTTCATAAATTATAGATACGTTGGAGACGTATCAGCATCCCCAAGCTTAATTCCTGCTCGTCCTCGAGTAGGTAATGATAAAAGAAAGAATTTATGAAGTGTGAATGCTAGCAGGTGTATACGTTTGATCAATCCTAATTTCAATCACCTTTTCTAGCATCATTATATGTCATAATAGTAGCTCAACTCATAGAACTTTGCATGATCAAGTAACAAACTATTCACATGTTAAAGTATAGATCATAAACTCTCTTGAAAACTAACAAACCGTGTTATCAGTCATCAAACAATTACAATTCATCTTATTTTTAGGAAGAGTCTATGTCAGAGCTTTCATTTAGCAAACTCCACATACCCAACTATCATTTATTCTTTCACAATTGCTAACACTCACGCGATATTTATGGGTTCAAAGTTTCAGTCAGACACAGAGAAAGATAGGGGCTTATAGATTCGCCTCCCAACCTTTTACCTCAAGGGTAATGTCAACAATAATAGTTCATGATGCCTTACATCCAATTGGATATATATATCAGAATCTTTCCAACACGAGGTGCTTGCCAAAGGATAAAATGAAAAAAGAAAAGGTGAAGATCACCATGACTCTTGCATAAAAGTAAAAGATAGGCCCTTTGTAGAGGGAAGCAGAGGTTGCGATGCGCTTTTATAGTTGGATGCACAAAATCTTAATGCGAGGGAACGTCACTTTATATTGCCACATGTGATAGGGACCTTTATTATGCAGTCCGTCACTTTTATTTCTTCCATATCACAAGATCGTATAAAGCTTATTTTGTCCACACTAAAAGATCATACATATTTAGAGAGCAATTTTTTATTGCATGCACCGATGACAACTTACTTGAAGGATCTTACTCAATCCATAGGTAGGTATGGTGGACTCTCATGGCAATACTGGTTTAAGGGATGTTTGGAAGCACAAGTAGTATCTCTACTTGGTGCAAGGAATTTGGCTAGCATGAGGTGGAAAGGCAAGCCCAACGTGTTGGGCGATCCATGACAATATACTTTATTTCGGATATAAGAAAACATAACCCATTATGTTGTCTTCCTTGTCCAACATCAACCTTTTATCATGTCATATTTTAATGAGTGCTCACAATTACAAAAGATGTCCGAGATAGTATATTTATATGTGAAATCTCTCTTCCTTCAATATTCTTTCATGAATTGTTCAAGTGACCAATACAATGTTTGCTAACCTTCAATAAATTTACCACCTCTACTTCTTATATGTAAAGTCATTACTCCCCATGGGATAAGCATATGAAACATATATAATTTCAGATTTATGATATTCAATTCATTCAACCATTTACTCATAGGATATAAGTGAGGCACACGAGTAAATGGCAAACTACTCCAAAAAGATATAAGTGAAGATCAATGAGTAGTTAAGTAATTATGTAGCTATGTGAAGACTATCTCTCATTTAAGAATTTCAGATCTTGGTATTTTATTTAAACAGCAATCAAACCAAAATAAAACGACATTTCAAGGATAGGACTCATCATTTGAAGAAGCATTAACTTAGGCTCAACCGATACTAACCGATAATTGTTGAAGAAGAAAAGGTGGGATGCCTACCGGGGCATCCCCAAGCTTAGACGCTTGAGACTTCTTGAAATACTATCTTGGGGTGCCTTGGGCATCCCCAAGCTTTAGCTTTTGTGTCTCCTTAATTCCTCTCATATCACGGTCTCCCTAAATCTCAAAAGCTTCATCCACAGAAAACTCAAGAAGGACTTGTGAGATAAGTTAGTATAAACCGATGCAAAAACCTTATCATTTTCTACTGTAACAAATCACTAAAATTATTCAAAATTGCATACTAAATGCCTCTGCATATTTAATACTCCTATCCTCAAATAGAATCATTAAACAAGCAAACATATGCAAACAATGCAAACATAACAGCAATCTGCCAAAACAGTACAGTCTGTAAAGAATGCAAGATTCATCATACTTCCCTAACTCCAAAAATTATGAAAGAAAATTCCCACTGTAGTAAATTTATCAGAACTTATTATGCAAAAGGTTTCAACATTTTATCACATTCTTACTTTTCTAGGGAATTTTTGCAACAGCGGTAAACTTTCTGTTTTGAAACAGCAACATTTATACTTGCAAAATAAGCATGGTAAAAGCTATCCTTGACATTTTTATTGAAACTAGAGATGCAAAACATTATTCTAAGTAACAGAAAGCAAATACTAACAAAATAAAATGACGCTCCAAGCAAAACACATATCATGTGGTGAATAAAAATATAGCTCCAAGTAAAGTTACCGACGAACGAAGACGAAAGAGGGGATGCCATCCGGGGCATCCCCAAGCTTAGGCTCTTGGTTGTCCTTGGATATTACCTTGGGGTGCCTTGGGCATCCCCAAGCTTAGGCTCTTGCCACTCAATATTCCATAGTCCATCGAATCTTTACCCAAAACTTGAAAACTTCACAACACAAAACTTAACAGAAAACCTCGTGAGCTCCGTTAGCGAAAGAAAACAAAACACCACTTCAAGGTACTGTAATGAACTCATTCTTTATTTATATTGGTGTTAAATCTACTGTATTCCAACTTCTCTATGGTTTATAAACTATTTTACTAGCCATAGATTCATCAAAATAAGCAAACAACACACGAAAAACAGAATCTGTCAAAAACAGAACAGTCTGTAGTAATCTGTAACTAATGCAAACTTCTGGAACTCAAACAATTCTACCAAAATAGGACCTAGATAATTTGATTATTGATATTATGCAATTGGAATCAGTATTTTATCACTTTATGGTGATTTTTAACAATTTTTTTCCTGAGCAGAAAGTTTCTGTCTTTTTCAGCAACATCAAATAATTATCATCCAAGAAGATCCTATAGGTTCTACTTGGCACAAGCACTAATTAAAACATGAAAATACATCTAACCAGAGGCTAGATCAAATATTTATTTCTAAACATAACAAAAAAGTAAGAAACAAAAATAAAATTGGGTTGCCTCCCAACAAGCGCTAATGTTTAACGCCCCTAGCTAGGCATGATGGTTTCAATGATGCTCACATAAAAGATAAGAGTTGAAACATAAGGAGAGCATCATGAAACACATGGAAAGCACATTTAATTCTAACCCACTTCCTATGCATAGGGACTTTGTGAGCAAACAACTTATGGGAACAATAATCAACTAGCATAGGAAGGCAAAACAAGCATAACTTCAAAACTTTAAGCATATAGACAGGAAACTTGATATTATTGCAATTCCTACAAGCATATGTTCCTCCCTCATAATAATTTCCAGTAGCATCATGAATGAATTCAACAATATAACCATCACATAAAGCATTCTTTTCATGATCTACTCTCCACGTAAGCAAATTTATTCTCATCAATAGTAGTGGGAGCAAACTCAACAAAATAACTATCATGTGATTGAAAATTAAGATCAAGACGACAAGTTTCATGGTTATCATTACTCTTTAAAGCATACATATCATCACAATAATCATCATAGATAGGAGTCATGCTTTCATCATAGTAAATTTGCTCATCAAAGCTTGGGGGACAAAAAATATCATCTTCATCAAACATAGCTTCCCCAAGCTTGTGGCTTTGCATATCCTTAGCATCATTGGTATTCAAAGAATTCATACTAAAAACATTGTAGTCATGCTCATCATTCACATATTTTATGCCAAGCATTATACGTAATTCTTCTTCTAGTACTTGAGCACAATTTTCCTTTCCATCATTTTCACGAAAGATATTAAAAAGACGTATCAACATCCAGCATGGAAAATATTAGCCACCCGTTACCGTTCCGCGAGCGAAACAAACACACAAAAGAGAAGCTTATTTTGAAAATTAGAGATGGCACATGCAAATTTGCTTAGAACGGCAAAAGAATACCGCATATAGGTAGATATAGTGGACTCATGTGGCAAAACTGGTTTAAAGGATTTTGGATGCACAAGTAGAGGTCATACTTAGTGCAAAATGAAGGCTAGCAAAAGATTGAGGTGACCAACCAAGAAACGAATAATCTCATAAGCAAGCATTAAGCATAATTAACACCGAATAATGCACCACAAGTAGGATATAATTTTCATTGCATGATTATTGACTTTCGTGCACGCATAGGGAATCACAAACCTTAACACCAATATTCTTACTAGAGCACAATTACTCATCAACATCACTCACATATCACATCATCATATCTCAAAACTATTACTAAGAATCAAGTTTATTTTGTCCAATGATCTTCATGACACTTTGTTTTTATTTACTTTATCCTTCTTGGATATCTATCACTTCGGGACTAATTTTCATGTGTTGCTTTTCATAAGCTCGAATAAATATAAGTGAAGATCATGAGCATAACAAATTTTCTTTCTCGCAAAATAATTTAAGTGAAGCAAGAGAGAATTTCTTCAAAATTTTACTAACTCTCAAATAAATCTAAGTGAAGCAAGAGAGCATTTCTTCAAAAATAACAAAGCACACCGTGCTCAAAAAGATATATGTGAAGCACTAGAGCAAGTCCTAGCTCATAAAAGATTTAAGTGAAGCATAGAGAGCAATTCTAACAAGTCATGATATAATTTTGGCTCTCTCAAATAGGTGTGTCCATCAAGGATTGATGACTTAAAACACAAAATAAAACAAGCAAAGACACATATCATACAAGACGCTCCAAGCAAAACACATATCATGTGACGAAATGGAGAAATTGAGGAGGAAGTCTATGTTAAACAACCTCCCGGTTTTGTTAATCCCAAGAAACCTAACCATGTCTACAAACTTCATAAAGCTCTTTATGGTCTTAAACAAGCTCCTAGAGCATGGTATAATGCTTGACCAAGTTTCTTATTAAGAAAGGCTTTGAAATTGGGAAAACTGATTCTACACTTTTTAATAAAAGGGTTAATGGTGAATTATTTGTGTGCCAAATTTATGTGGATTATATCATATTTGGTTCTACTAAACCCCCTTTTATTGAAAAGTTTGGAAGACTAATGTCGGAGAAGTTTGAGATGTCTATGATGAGTGAACTCAATTTTTTCCTTGGTCTACAAATCTAGCAAACGAAGGAAGGTACCTTTGTTTCTCAAACAAAGTATACCAAGGATATTTTCAAGAAGTTCAACATGCAAGAAAGCAAAGGTATGAAAACACCCATGCCTGCTAGTGGACATCTTGACTTGACTAAGGATGGAAAACCGGTTGACCAAAAGGTTTACCGCTCTATGATTGGTTCATTGTTACATCTATGTGCCTCCCGTCTCGATATTGTGCTAAGTGTTTGCATGTGTGCACGATATCAAGTGGCCCCTAAGGAATGTCATCTTAAGGCCGTGAAAAGGATAGTGAGATACTTAATTCATACACCAAACTTTGGCATTTGGTATCCAAAGAGGTCATCTTTTGATCTTGTTGGCTACTCCAATTCGGACTATGCCGGTTACAAGGTTGATAGATAGTCCACTTCGGGTACTTCTCAATTTCTTGGTAGATCACTTGTGTCTTGGTCTCCAAGAAACAAAACTCGGTATCCTTATCTACTACCGAAGCGGAATACATTGTCGCTGGAACATGTTGTGCTCAATTATTTTGGATGACCCAAACCCTTAAGGCTTATGGGATATATGTGAGACATGTTCCATTGCTTTGTGACAATGAAAGTGCTATTAAGGTTGCTCACAATCCCATGCAACATTCTCGAACTAAGCATATTGAAGTTCGTCATCATTTCATTCGAGGTCATGTTGCTAAAGGGGACATCAATCTTAAGCATGTTCGTACCGATAAGCAATTGGCGGATATATTCACCAATCCGCTTGATGAGAAAGTATTTTGCCGTTTGAGAGGTGAATTGAATATCATTGATGCCTCAAACTTGGAGTAGAAGCTCCATTTGGATACATGCAAGGCATGAGCCTTTTATGACTAATCCTTGATATTTCTCTAATGATGATGATCATATGTCTTGGATCTCTACTTGTACCCTTGCATGTTATCTAACCCTTGTAGTTACTTGGATGAGCCCAAATCTATGGGATTGCAATTCACTCACATTTTGAGCAATCTCTACATCACCAAGTCCTTATGATATGGTTGTTAAATACAAGGAAGCATGAACTCACTCAACATATCCTTTGACAATTTAAATATATCAAATTTCATTTGGTATCAAGTTTCATGATTGTCATTTTGGATGCACAAGTGCTCTTCCTTGCAATACTAACCCATGTAGGAATATGAACTCAAACTACTAGTGGTGCACCCAACTCTTGATGAACTACATCAACCTTGAGCATCCAACACAAGTTCGACTGCATGATCAAGATTGACACCACAACCCAAGGTATGCCATTCCATCTTAGAGAAGCTTTGCCCCAAGTCATGAGCCAAAGCAACTCAACAAGATGTGAATACATCAAAATGCTTGAACGAAAAATGGTAACCCCATTTTGAGCTTAAACGATGAGTATGACCTACGATCAAGTGCTATCACTTGACTCCTCAGTAAATATACTCCAACGTAGGTGACTTTGTCGCCGACCCCTTCTAGATGAAGTTCTCGTGTGTTCCTTTGCTCATTTGATTTGTGTTCTTGCATATGTTTCTTGCTAATTTGTCTCCCTCTAAAAAAACTTCATCTAGAATTCTTTTCTGTCTTTATTCTGTGTTTAATTCATTGCAAATCTTTCTGCCAATTCCTTGCAAATTCTTGTGAGATTTCATTTGCCAAGCTGAGTTGACAAAATCTTTACTCTGTGTTGAACTCGGTCCCTCCGATTCAAACCTATCAGCCAGACCGAAATACAAGGTCTCCTTGTGAATAGTTCATCGGTACAACCGACATGGACTAACTCGGTCGCACCGATAAGTACCTGATGACCCACAAGTATAGGGGATCAATCGTAGTCCTTTCGATAAGTAAGAGTGTTGAATCTAACGAGGAGCAGACGAAAATGACAAGTGGTTCTCAGCAAGGTATTTTCTGCAAGCACTGAAATAGTCGGTAACAAGTAGTTTGATAGCAAGATAATTTGGAACGAGCAAGTAACGGTAACGGTAAATAATGTGCAGCAAGGTAGCCCAATCCTTTTGTGGCAAAGGACAGGCCAAACGGTCTCTTATGATAAGCAAAGCATTCTTGAGGGTACACGGGAATTTCATCATATCACTTTCATCATGTTGGTTTGATTTGTGTTCGTTACTTTGATAATTTGATATGTGGGTGGACCGGTGCTTAGGTGTTGTTCTTACTTGAACAAACCTCCTACTTATGATTAACCCCCTCGCAAGCATCCGCAACTATGAGAAAAGTATTAAGATAAAATCTAACCATAGAATTAAACTTTTGGATCCAAATCAGTCCCTTATGAAATAGCGCATAAACTAGGGTTTAAGGTTCTGTCACTCTAGCAACCCATCATATAATAACTGCTCCACAATGCATCCCCTTAGTCCCAAATATGGTGAAGTCCCATGTAGTCGACGTTCACATGACACCACCAAGGAATCACAACATACATATCATCAAAATATCAAACACATATCAAGTTCACATGATTACTTGGAACATGATTTCTCCCGTGTTCTCAAGAACAAAAGTAAGTACTCACAAATAATAATCATGCTCAAGATCAGAGGGGTATTAAATAGCATAATGGATCTGAACATATAATCTTCCACCAAATAAACCATACAGTAATCAACTACAAGATGTAATCAACACTACTAGTCACCCACAAGCACCAATCTAAGGTTCCGGTACAAAGATTGAACACAAGACATGAACTAGGGTTTGAGAGGAGATGGTGCTGTTGAAGATGTTAATGGAGATGGCCCTCCCAAAGATGGGAGAGTTGCTGGTGATGACGATGGCGATGATTTCCCCCTTTGGGATGGAAGTTCCCCCGGCGGAATCACTTCGGCGGAGGGCAAAAGTGCTCCTGCCCAAGTTTCGCCTCGAGACGATGGTGCTTCGTCCCAAAAGTCCTGTCCTTATTTTTTTCTAGGTCAAAATGACTTATATACCATAAGAGGGGCACCGGAGGTGGGCGGAGGAGGGCACAACCCACAGGGCGCGCCTAGGCTCCCTAGCGCGCCCAGGTGGGTTGTGCCCACCTAGTGGGCCCCTTTGGTGGTTATTTGATCCAATATTCTTCATATATTCCAAAACAATTCTCCTTTAATTTTCAGCTCATTTGGAGATGTGCAGAATAGGTAACTCTAACGTAGCTTTTCCAGGTCCAGAATTCCAGCTGCCGGTATTCTCCCTCGTTGTGTAAACCTTGCATATTATGAGAGAAAAGGCATTAGAATTACTCCCAAAAGCATTATTATGCATAAAAACATTATAAATAATAGTAAGAAAGCATGATGCAAAATGGACGTATCGATACCTTCTGTGACTCTGTCATTTTGGAGCCACCGATGGAAAATGCATCGGCGTCACCGATTTCAACTCTGAGAAAATGTTTTGGCATTTCTTACTGTCTATTTTCTTCAGCTCCACTCAATGATTCTTTCCTCTATAAGCATCATGAAGTACCTACTACTTTGTAGTGTCTCTCAAGGACCACACCTAGTTGACTCATGCTCCAGAAGTGCCCTTCTTGGAAATTAATGTCAAAGGAGGAGAGAGAGAGAGCACATCAAAGATTATCATATGAGCACATCTAAGCTCTTCCAGATGCTTGGCAACAAAGAGGAGAGAAGTCACATGTCTTTAAGAGGGGAAAGACATGTCAACATGTTTGATCTTAGCTATTGCTATTAAAAATCCTTGTTGCTCTGATTTTAGTTGATATTACCCTATTTTGTGATCTGATTTTATCTCACCCTACCCAACCTTCTCCCATTATCCAATATCATATTCAGGGGGAGAAAAGAGTCCAAGTTTAAGGGGAGAAAAATCTTTGGAATTCGTTGCACATCTTTAAATCTTTGGGGACATGTCTATATTTAAAGGAAGTACTAAGTACTCACTCATTACATGTCATCCCAGTCTTGGTATCTTTGTGGTTTTCTGAAATTGCTTTATTAGGAGTGTTCTTGTGTTATCTAACCCTGTTTTCTCAAGTCCACTCTTTCCAAAGTCAGCTCAAGACGACAAGGTAAATATATGCATCACACTCATGTGCATGATGATCTCTTGCTGATGTACATATTGTTTGCAAGAGGGATTCATAAACATGGAGGTACACTTCTTAACCACATCATTTGCTCTGATGCATATTGCCATGATACATGTAACTCTCTGCTTGCTCTGTCATGACTATGCATTCACATGTTCTTATATTCTATCTTCACATGATTGCATACATGTAGGGGGAGCTTATGCATGTTACATGTCTCTCCAAAGCTTTACTTGCTGCCCTTTATATCTTTTACCTAAAGCTTTGATGTATGTTGTCATCAATTACCAAAAAGGGGGAGATTGAAAGCACAAGTGCTCCCTGGGTGATTTTGGTAATTAATGTCAACATATCTCTTGCTAGACTAATTCTTTTATCTAGTGTATTTCACACAAGTTCAACAATGGCATGGTAAGGATAAGAGGATGTGGAACCCCTTCAAGGTGTCAAGGACATGCATTGGCTAAAACTCAAGACTATTCATTTCTATTTTAATGATCCTAGATCACATTGAGTTCATAGGAAAGCCAATACTATTAAAAGGGGATGAGGTGTTGCTTAATGGTCTACTTGCTCAAAATGCTTAGTGATATTGCTCCAAAGCCATCAACCACTTTCTCATTCCAAATATGTCCAAAACCCAAAGTCAAACTCGGCCCACCGATATCTCCTATCCAGCGCCACCGAGTTCATATGACATAGCCATTGCCAGAAACCCTAACAGTTCGGTCATACCGATACGGATCTCGGTCTCACCAAGATGGCCTTGCAAACTCTCTGTTGGCTGTTGCAATTATTTCGGTCTCACCGAAATTATGACCGGTCACACCGAGTTGGCTTGACATCTTCTCTGTTGCCCTATTGCTTCACTTTGGTCTCACCGATTTGATGCAATCGGTGCCACCGAGTTGATCTTTTCCCTAAGTCCTAGCACATCGGTCCCACCGAGTTGTTCCAGTCGGTCCCACCGAGATTCCTAATGTTCACATTTTGAACTGAATTGGTCTCACCGAGTTCTTCTATTCGGTCTCACTGAGTTCTTCTATTCGGTCTGACCGAGTTGGGTCAAATGTGTGTAACGGTTGGATGGAGGCTATATATACCCCTCCACCCCATTCTCCATATGTGAGAGAGCCATCAGAACGTGCCTACACTTCCAGCATTCATTTTCTGAGAGAGAACCACCTACTCATGTGTTGAGACCAAGATATACCAATCCTACCACAAGAATCTTGATTTCTAGCCTTCCCCAAGTTGCTTTCCACTCAAATCATCTTTCTGGCATATCCAAATCTGTGAGAGAGAGTTGAGTGTTGGGGAGTCTATCATTTGATGCACAAGAGCAAGGAGTTCATCATCAAGACAACATCTATTACCTTTTGGAGAGTGGTGTCTCCTGATTGGTTAGGTGTCGCTTGGGAGCCTCCGACAAGATTGTGGAGTTGAACCAAGAAGTTTGTAAGGGCAAGGAGATCGCCTACTTTGTGAAGATCTACCCAAGTGAGGCAAGTCCTTAGTGGGCGATGGCCATGGTGGGATAAACAAGGTTGCTTCTTCATGCACCCTTCATGGGTGGAGCCCTCCGTGGACTCGCACAACCGTTACCATTCGTGGGTTGAAGTCTCCATCAACGTGGATGTACGATAACACCACCTATCAGAACCACGCCAAAAACCTCCGTGTCTTCATTGCTTTTGCACACTCTAATCCCATCCCTTTACTTTCTTGCAATTAGCATGCTTTACTCTTTTCGATGCTCATACTCTTGTCATGTGATATGTCTCCAACGTATCTATAATTTTTGATTGTTCCATGCTATTATATTATCTGTTTTGGATGTTTTATATGCATTAATATGCTATTTTATATTATTTTTGGGACTAACCTATTAACCTAGAGCCCAGTGCCAGTTCTTATTTTCCCTGTTTTTGAGTTTCGCAGAAAAGGAATACCAAACGGAGTCCAAACGGAATAAAACCTTCGCGATGATTTTTCTTGGACCAGAAGACAACCAGGAGACTTGGAGATGAAGTCGGAGGAGCCACGAGGCGGCCACAAGGACAGAGGGCGCGCCCAGGGGGTAGGGCGCGCCCCCAACCCTTGTGGGCCCCTCGTGCACCTCCTGACCTAATTCTGTCGCCTATATATTCCCATATATCCCCAAACCAACAGAGGCATCCACAAAACACTTTTCCACCGCCGCAACCTTTTGTACCCGTGAGATCCCATCTAGGGACCTTTTCTGGCACCCTGCCGGAGGGGGATTCGATCACGGAGGGCTTCTACATCAACTCTATTGCCCTTCCGATGAAGCGCGAGTAGTTTACCACAGACCTACGTGTCCATGGCTAGTAGCTAGATGGCTTCTTCTCTCTCTTTGATTCTCAATATCATGTTCTTCTCGATGTTCTTGGAGATCTATTTGATGTAATACTTTTTTGCGGTGTGTTTGCCGAGATCCGATGAATTATGGATTTATGATCAGCTTATCTATGAATATTATTTGAATCTTCTCTGAATTCTTTTGTGCATGATTTGATAGCTTTGTAATTCTCTTCGAACTATCGGTTTGGTTTGGCCAACTAGATTGGTTTTTCTTGCAATGGGAGAAGTGCTTAGCTTTGGGTTCAATCTTGCGGTGTCCTTTCCCAGTGACAGCAGGGGTAGCAAGGCACGTATTGTATTCTTGCCATCGAAGATAAAAAGATGGGGTTTTCATCATATTGCTTGAGTTAATTCCTCTACATCATGTCATCTTGCTTAATGCGTTACTCCGTTATTTATGAACTTAATACTCTAGATGCATGCTGGATAGCGGTCGATGTGTGGAGTAATAGTAGTAGATGCAGAATCGTTCGGTCTACTTGACACGGGCGTGATGCCTATATTCATGATCATTGCCTTAGATATCGTCATAACTTTGCGCTTTTCTATCAATTGCTCGGCAGTAATTTGTTCACCCACCATATTATTTTTTATCTTGAGAGAAGCCTCTAGTAAAACCTACGGCCCCCGGGCCTATTTTCCATCATATAAGTTTCTGATCTACTATTTTGCAACCATTTACTTTCTGATCTATAAACCCAAAAAACCAAAAATATTTATTTACCGTTTGTTTACTTTTATCCATCTCTATCAGGTCTCACTTTTGCGAGTGACTGTGAAGGGAATGAAAACCCCTTTATCGCGTTGGGTGCAAGTTGTTTGATTGTTTGTGCAGGTATTCGGTGACTTGTGCATTGTCTCCTACTGGATTGATACCTTGGTTCTCAAACTGAGGGAAATACTTATCTCTACTTTGTAGGATCAGCCTTTCCTCTTCAAGGGAAAAACCAACGCAAGCTCAAGAAGTAGCAGGAAGAATTTCTGGCGCCGTTGCCAGGGAGATCTACGTCAAGTCAAGCCATACCAAGTACCCATCATAAACTCTCATCTCTTGCATTACATTATCCGACATTCGCCTCTCATTTTCCTCTCCCCCACTTCTAAAACGATTTTTGAAAAGATTTGCCTTTTCTTCGCCCCTCTTCCGTTCATCTTCTTCTTTTGCTTTTTGTTTGCTTATGTGTTAAGATCGTTCGTCTTGCCTTCATGGCTAGTCCTCCCATAATTGTTAGCACTCCCGATAATCAAGTCCTCAATTTTAAACAAAGGGAGGGTGAAAATTTAAAAGATGCTTGATATAGAATTTCCAATGCTCAAAATAGATCTACTCGAAAGCAATCTACTGTTGTTCTTCTTCACAATTTTTATGTGGGTGTTACTCCTTGGAATAGATATGTTCTAGATACCATTACCGGAGGGAATTTCTTGGGGAGCCATACTTTTGATTCTTACAATGCCATGATAGATATGTTAGGCCCACCATCTCTTTTGATCAATGGAACTGTTTTAACCTTGGAACATGTTATGTAAAGGCTTGATGTTATTGAGAATAAAATTGCTACCATTGAGTTGATTGAAAATTTGGATAAAAAGATTCATAATCAGATTACTCAATATGGATCTAAATTAGGAGTTACCTTAAAGAATCTTAGAGAAAAGGAACCCATAGTTAACGAAAGGATAGATCAAGATTCTACTAGAATTGGCAAACTAGAGGATATTATTACCATCTTGGGTTCCGCTTTTTCCTTCGTTAAACAACTCAAAATCTTCCTCCTACTAAGACTGCTAAGTTTATTTACGTTCCTAAGAATAAGGGTGAATCTTCTAGTAAAGAAAATGAAGATCTCAAAACAATAAGTATTCACCCCAATTTTTTCAATATTACAAAGGAACCAATTGCCACAAGTGAATTTCTTGATTTCCTGCCTAGGAGTTTGATCATCGATAAAACCAAAGAATCTCCTAAGGGTTACAAGTGTACAATTGAATAATTGCATGCCAAAGATGACAATACCTAGATCTATTCACGTTTTATGCCTAGCTAAGGGCGTTAAACAATACCGCTTGTTGGGAGGCAACTGTTGGGAAACGCAGTAATTTCAAAAAAATTCCTACGCACACACAAGATCTATCATGGTGATGCATAGCAATGAGAGGGGAGAGTGTAGTCCATGTACCCTCATAGACCGTAAGCGGAAGCGTTATGACAACGCGGTTGATGTAGTCGTACGTCTTCACGATCCGACCGATCCTAGTACCAAAAGTACGGCACCTCCGCGATCTGCACACGTTCGGCTCGGTGATGTCCCACGAACTCTCGATCTAGCTGAGTGTCGAGGGAGAGCTTCATCAGCACGACGGCGTGATGACGGTGATGATGAAGGTACCAACGCAGGGCTTCGCCTAAGCAGTACAATGGTATGAACGAGGTGGAATCTGTGGAGGGGGGCACCGCACACGGCTAAGACAACTGTCAACTTGTGTGTCTATGGGGTGCCCCCCTCCCCCGTATATAAAGGAGTGGAGGAGGGGGAGGGCCGGCCCTCTATGGCGCGCCCTGGGAGGAGTCCTACTCCCACCGGGAGTAGGATTCCCCCTTTCCCTAGTTGGAGTAGGAGAGAAGGAAGGAGGAGAGAGGGAGAAGGAAAGGGGGCGCCGCCCCCCCTTCCCTAGTCCAATTCGGACCCAAGGGGAAGGGGGCGTGCAGCCTGCCCTAGCCACCCCTCTCTCTCTCTCCACTAAAGCCCATTAGGGCCCATATACTCCCCGGGGGGTTCCGGTAACCCCCCGGTACTCCGGTAAATGACCGAACTCACCTGGAACCATTCCGATGTCCAAAAATAGTCATCCAATATATCGATCTTTATGTCTCGACCATTTCGAGACTCCTCATCATGTCCATGATCATATCAAGGACTCTGAACAACCTTCGGTACATCAAAACACATAAACTCATAATACCGATCGTCACCGAACGTTAAGCGTGCGGACCCTACGGGTTCGAGAACTATGTAGACATGATCGAGACTTGTCTCCGGTCAATAACCAATAGCGGAACATGGATGCTCATATTGGTTCCTACATATTCTACGAAGATCTTTATCAGTTAAACCGCACAACAACATAGGTAGTTACCTTTGTCATCGGTATGTTACTTGCCCGAGATTCGATCGTCAGCATCTCAATACCTAGTTCAATCTCGGTACCGGCAAGTATCTTTACTCGTTCCGTAATGCATCATCCCGCAACTAACTCATTAGTCATAATGCTTGCAAGGCTTATAGTGATGTGCATTACCGAGAGGGACCAGAGATACCTCTCCGATACTCGGAGTGACAAATCCTAATCTCGATCTATGCCAACTCAACAAACATCAATGGAGACACCTTTAGAGCATCTTTATAATCACCCAGTTACGTTGTGACGTTTGATAGCACACTAAGTGTTCCTCCGGTATTCGGGAGTTGCATAATCTCATAGTCATAGGAACATGCATAAGTTATGAATAAAGCAATAGCAACAAACTAAACGATCATCGTGCTAAGCTAATGGATGGGTCAAGTCAATCACATCATTCTCTAATGATGTGATCCCGTTTTATCAAATGACAACTCTTTGTCCATGGCTAGGAAACTTAACCATCTTCGATTAACGAGCTAGTCAAGTAGAGGCATACTAGTGACACTCTGTTTATCTATGTATTCACACATGTACTAAGTTTCCGGTTAATACAATTCTAGCATGAATAATAAACATTTATCATGATATAAGGAAATATAAATAACAACTTTATTATTGCCTCTAGGGCATATTTCCTTCAGTCTCCCACTTGCACTAGAGTCAATAATCTAGATTACATTGTAATGATTCTAACACCCATGCAGTCTTGGTGCTGATCATGTTTTGCTCATGAGAGAGGCTTAGTCAATGGGTCTGCAACATTCAGATCCGTATGTATCTTGCAAATCTCTATGTCTCCTTCCTTGACTTGATCACGGATGGAATTGAAGCGTCTCTTGATGTGCTTGGTTCTCTTGTGAAATCTGGATTCCTTTGCCAAGGCAATTGCACCAGTATTGTCACAAAAGATTTTCATTGGACCCGATGCACTAGGTATGACACTTAGATCGGATATGAACTCCTTCATCCAGACTCCTTCATCCGCTGCTTCCGAAGCAGCTATGTACTCCGCTTCACACATAGATCCCGCCACGACGCTCTGCTTGGAACTGCACCAACTGACAGCTCCACCATTCAATAAAATACGTATCCGGTTTGTGACTTAGAGTCATCCGGATCAGTGTCAAAGCTTGTATCGACGTAACCATTTACGACGAGCTCTTTGTCACCTCCATAAACGAGAAACATATCCTTAGTCCTTTTCAGGTATTTTAGGATATTCTTGACCGCTGTCCAGTGATCCACTCCTGGATTACTTTGGTACCTCCGTGCTAAACTAATAGCAAGGCAAACATCAGGTCTGGTACACAACATTGCATACATGGTACAACCTATGGCTGAAGCATAGGGAATGACTTTCATTTTCTCTCTATCTTCTGCGGTGGTCGGGCATTGAGTCTGACTCAACTTCACACCTTATAACACAGGCAAGAACCCTTTCTTCGCTTGATCAACTTCTTCAAAACTTTGTCAAGGTATGTGCTTTGTGAAAGTCCAATTAAGCGTCTTGATCTATCTCTATAGATCTTGATGCCCAATATATAAGCAGCTTCACCGAGGTCTTTCATTGAAAAATTCTTATTCAAGTATCCTTTTATGCTATTCAGAAATTCAGTATCATTTCTGATCAACAATATGTCATCCACATATAATATCAGAAATGCTACAGAGCTCCCACTCACTTTCTTGTAAATACAGGCTTCTCCAAAAGTCTGTATAAATCCATATGCTTTGATCACACTATCAAATCGTATATTCCAACTCCGAGAGGCTTGCACCAGTCCATAAATGGATCGCTGGAGCTTGCACACTTTGTTAGCACCTTTTGGATCGACAAAACCTTCTGGTTGCATCATATACAACTCTTCTTTAAGATATCCATTAAGGAATGCAGTTTTGACATCCATTTGCCAAATTTCATAATCATAAAATGAGGCAATTGCTAACATGATTCGGATGGACTTAAGCATCGCTACGGGTGAGAAGGTCTCATCGTAGTCAACTCCTTGAACTTGTCGAAAACCTTTCACAACAAGTCGAGCTTTGTAGACAGTAACATTACCGTCAGCGTCAGTCTTCTTCTTGAAGATCCATTTATTCTATATGGCTTGCCGATCATCGGGCAAGTCAACCAAAGTCCATACTTTGTTCTCATACATGGACCCCATCTCAGATTTCATGGCCTCAAGCCATTTTGCGGAATCTGGGCTCATCATCGCTTCCTCATAGTTCGTAGGTTCGTCATGGTCAAGTAACATGACTTCCAGAACAGGATTACCGTACCACTCTAGTGCAGATCTTACTCTGGTTGACCTACGAGGTTTAGTAGTAACTTGATCAGAAGTTTCATGATCATCATCATTAGCTTCCTCACTTACTGGTGTAGGAATCACTGGAACTGATTTCTGTGATGAACTACTTTCCAATAAGGGAGTAGGTACTGTTACCCCATCAAGTTCTACTTTCCTCTCACTCACTTCTTTCGAGAGAAACTCCTTCTCTAGAAAGGATCCAATCTTAGCAACGAATATCTTGCCTTAGGATCTGTGATAGAAGGTGTACCCAACAGTTTCCTTTGGGTATCCTATGAAGACACATTTCTCCGATTTGGGTTCGAGCTTATCAGGTTGAAACTTCTTCACATAAGCATCGCAGCCCCAAACTTTAAGAAACAACAACTTGGGTTTCTTGCCAAACCACAGTTCATAAGGTGTCGTCTCAATGGATTTAGATGGTGCCCTATTTAACGTGAATGCAGCCGTCTCTAAAGCATAACCCCAAAATAATAGCGGTAAATCAGTGAGAGACATCATAGATCGCACAATATCTAGTAAAGTACGATTACAACGTTCGGACACACCATTACGCTGTGGTGTTCCAGGTGGCGTGAGTTGCGAAACTATTCTGCATTGTTTCAAATGAAGACCAAACTCGTAACTCAAATATTCTCCTCCACGATCAGATCGTAGAAACTTTATTTTCTTGTTACGATGATTTTCCACTTCACTCTAAAATTCTTTGAACTTTTCAAATGTTTCAGACTTATGTTTCATCAAGTAGATATACCCATATCTGCTCAAATCATCTGTGAAGGTAAGAAAATAATGATACCTGCCACGAGCATCAACACTCATCGGACCGCATACAACAGTATGTATTATTTCCAACAAGTCTGTTGCTCGCTCCATTGTTCTGGAGAACGGAGTCTTAGTCATCTTGCCCATGAGGCATGGTTCACAAGCATCAAGTGATTCCAAAATCCCATCAGCATGGAGTTTCTTCATGCGCTTTACACCAATATGACCTAAACGACAGTGCCACAAATAAGTTGCACTATCATTATTAAACTTGTATCTTTTGGCTTCAATACTATGAACATGTGTATCACTACTATCAAGATTTAGTAAAAATAGACCACTCATCAAGGGTGCATGACCATAAAAGATATTACTCATATAAATAGAACAACCATTATTCTCTAATTTTAAATGAATAACCGTCTCGCATCAAACAAGATCCAGATATAATGTTCATGCTCAACGCTGGCACCAAATAACAATTATTTAGGTCTAAAACTAATCCCGAAGGTAGATGTAGAGGTAGCGTGCCGACGGTGTTCACATCGACTTTGGAACCATTTCCCACGCGCATCGTCACCTTGTCCTTAGCCAATCTTCGCTTAATCCGTAGCCCCTGTTTCGAGTTGCAAATATTAGCAACAGAACCAGTATCAAATACCCAGGCGCTACTGCGAGCATTAGCAAGGTACACATCAATAACATGTATATCAAATATACCTTTCACTTTGCCATCCTTCTTCTCCGCCAAATACTTGGGGCAGTTCCGTTTCCAGTGACCAGTCCCTTTGCAGTAGAAGCACTCAGTCTTAGGCTTAGGTCTAGACTTAGGCTTCTTCACTTGAGCAGAAACTTGCTTCTTGTTCTTCTTGAAGTTCGCCTTCTTCCCTTTACCCTTTTTCTTGAAACTGGTGGTCTTTTTGACCATCAACACTTGATGCTCCTTTTTGATTTCTACCTTCGCAGCCTTTAGCATTGCGAAGAGCTCGGGAATTGTCTTATCCATCCCTTGCATATTATAGTTCATCACGAAGCTCTTGTTGCTTGGTGGCAGTGATTGAAGAACTCTGTCAATGACACTATCATCAGGAAGATTAACTCCCAGTTGAGTCAAGTGGTTGTTGTACCCAGACATTCTGAGTATATGTTCACTGACAGAACTATTCTCCTCCATTTTGCAGCTGTAGAACTTATTGGAGACTTCATATCTCTCGATTCGGGCATTTGCTTGAAATATTAACTTCAACTCTTGGAACATCTCATATGCTCCATGACGTTCAAAACGTCGTTGAAGTCCCGGTTCTAAGCCGTAAAGCATGGCACACTGAACTATCGAGTAGTCATCAGCTTTGCTCTGCCAGATGTTCATAACATTTGGGGTTGCTCCTGCAGCGGGTTTGTCACCTAGCGGTGCTTCCAGGACGTAATTCTTCTGTGCAGCAATGAGGATAATCCTCAAGTTACGGACCCAGTCCGTGTAATTGCTACCATCATATTTCAACTTAGCTTTCTCTAGGAACGCATTAAAATTCAACGGAACAACAGCATGGGCCATCTATCTACAACTACATAGACATGCAGAATACTATCAGGTACTAAGTTCATGATAAATTAAAGTTCAGTTAATCATATTACTTAAGAACTCCCACTTAGATAGACATCCCTCTAATCATCTACGTGATCGCGTGATCCATATCAACTAAACCATGTCCGATCATCACGTGAGATGGAGTAGTTTTCAATGGTGAACATCACTATGTTGATCATATCTACTATATGATCCATATCAACGGCAGTGGAGTCTTGCAGCCGCGGCCCCTGCTGCTGCCCCGTAGCTGTCTCCGGCAAGGGCCTTGCCGGGGCCCCGGCAAGGGTCTTGCCGTGGCATCATGGTCTTCCCCGGCAAGCGTCTTGCCGGGGGTCTCGTGGATTTCCTCGGCTAGGATCCCGCCGAGGATCGTCGTCTTCTGGTCCTCATCTGACCTCATATGTTTATGATCTTGACAAAGATCTGCATGCCACCACGAAGGTGCCTCCCGAGCCTTGGTTCCAATGTGGTTGTTGGCGGCGTTGGAACCCTCGGCCTCAAGGGTGGCTCACTTTGCTAGTGTTGGGCAAGCTGCCCCGGCAAGGCTCTTGCCGGGGCCGCGGAGGCCGCCCCGGCAAGGGTCTTGTCGGGGGAGTCCACCTTGCCCCTTTGCTCTATTGTGTTTCTTGGTCTTGGCGTTGCCTCTGGTCGCCTTGTGCCTTCGGCTTCCCTCCTCTGCCCTGCTTAGTGTGGCCGTGGGCGTGGCTCCGACTGCCTGTGCACAAGTAAAGGGGTAAGTAGGAGAGCCCCTACTTTTGTACACCGATAGGAGCCCCGGGCCTGGGCCACACATAAGCGCAACGCGTTGTTGGGCCGGGCCTAGAACGGTGCGCGGGAAGGCGGGGCGGGATTTTACCGCGGTAACATCTTCGGTCGCTTGCGCTTCCCCACGACCCGTGTTGAATGCGCGTCGTGGAGGGTCGTGCGTGACGTGGGGGGCATGCATGGGACGGTTCCCACACACATGCGTCACATCACAATAAATGGTAAAGAGGCGGCCCGCGCCTTCCCCATAAAAAGGAATAACCGCAGGCGCGCTCCTCATTTACCCTATGTACTTTCTCCAATCTCGGAACTGCCTTCCCCTTCTTCCTCCCTCTCAAGCTCTTGCCTTTGCTTGCCGCCGCCACGTCTTCGTCGTCCTTCCCCCTTCGCCTCTCGCAGCCGCCATGCAACCCAAAACCAGTAAAGGCAAGGGAGTGGCCAAGGACGCCGGGGCGAAGGAGCCGCCGGAGAGCGAGTTGGCGGCGCGGCAGACGCAGTCCACCTACTTCCCCACGACGGTCGACGCGGTTCATCTCCAGGACTACTTCAAGCACCTCTGGGGGTGCAAGACGGGGGGGGGGGGGGACAACGGGGCATCCGGCCACGCGCGTCATCCCTGCTGCCTTCGCTGAAGCCGGCCCGAATCGGTACCCATTCTTCGTCGACTACTTTTCCTGCGGCCTCTGCCCCCCCTTCTCTGATTTCTCCAATGATATCATGCACACCTACGGCTTCCACCTTCTGGATTTTACCCCAAATGTCGTGGCGTGCATGGCTCTTTTTGCGCATCTCTGCGAGGGCTTTGCCGGAGTGCTTCCCAACACGGCGCTCTTCCGCCACTACTTTTATCATCGAATCCAAAAGGGGGCGCCATCTCTGGTTGTGTCGCCTGGATCCCAAGGTCCAAGGGGGACATACCCGAAGGGCGCTCAGAAGGAGAGGTGGGAAGAGTGGCGGGGCCGGTGGTGCTGGATTGAGGAGGAGGACCCACAGGAATTCTGCCAGGTTTGCCAAGTGCCACCGTTTCGCAGAAATGACTGGGGCGATTGAGGGAATCCTGGATTAGGGGGTCCTCGGACAGCCGGACTATATACTTTAGCCGGACTGTTGGACTATGAAGATACAAGATTGAAGACTTCGTCCCATGTCCGGATGGGATTCTCCTTGGCGTGGAAGGCAAGCTTGGCGATACGGATATGTAGATCTCCTCCCTTGTAACCGACTCTGAGTAACCCTAGCCCCCTCCAGTGTCTATATAAACCGGAGGGTTTAGTCCATAGGACAACAACAATCATACCATAGGCTAGCTTCTAGGGTTTAGCCTCTACGATCTCGTGGTAGATCAACTCTTGTAATACTCATATCATCAAGATCAATCAAGCAGGAAGTAGGGTATTACCTCCATCGAGAGGGCCCAAACCTGGGTAAACATCGTGTCCCCCGCCTCCTGTTACCATCCGCCTTAGACGCACAGTTCGGGACCCCCAACCCGAGATCCGCCGGTTTTGACACCGACATTGGTGCTCTCATTGAGAGTTCCACTGTGCCGTCATCATAAGGCTGGATGTCTCGTCTCGTTGTCAAGGACAACATCACCTCTGGGGGAGCCCTGGCTGTAGGCCAAACTCTCTGACTAGGCGGTTTCTTCATGACCGCCCGTTCGGCCGCTGCGCCGACAATGACTTCTCGGGTCATCAAAAACAGTCTCCACGTCGGCTCGGAATTCGCCGAGCAGATGGATCCAATGGAGCTCTCTTCTTTGAACGAGCTCTTGGATCGCATCGCCGCCTTGGGAGTCGCTACGGACTATGATCGGATCGGGCTTACACCCGACCAAAGGGAGATTAACTCCCCGCCGATCACCCATCAGATAGCGGTGGTGGAGGAGCAATGCAGCGATTCTTCCTCTATCTTGAGGACAAGCTATGTCCGGATTCCTGAGCTCTCTAAGCCGGATACCCGTCTACGGGAGGACATGGCCCAAGCTCTGAACCTAGAATCAGACAGCGGGCCAGACCTATTGGGCAACAAACCGGAGCCCGAACTTTCAAGATCGGAAACTCCGCCGCTCCTAGGTCTCAGATCGGGTCAGGGTTCGGACCTAAATCTACCCACCCACCCAGATATAAGTGATCTTTCCCACATTAGACAAGAGCCCCAAGAGACAGTACATCACTATTGGGCCAGATTCCTCCTTGTAATGAGCAAGGTCAAGGACTGTCGCGAGGAAGACGCAATTTCATTCTTTTGCAAAAATTGCACAGACAAGGGAATCCTCAACGCCATAAGTCACCGTGACATAGCACACTTCGCTGACTTGGCGGCCATAGTACAGAAGTACTGCGCGATGGAAAGCGCCTGGAAAACCCAAACAAAATTCTGGGATCCTCCAGCTCGCACTAAACCCCCCGTCCGAATTAAAAGGGTGTACTCTCATAAATCACCCGATCCAATTACAAAGAAACAAAAGCCCACTACAGGGCGTGGAACCGTATTGGAGGGATGGCTCAACGGGCCATGCAAAATTCATAGTACATCGGATACCATACCAACACACAGCCTTAGAGCATGTTGGGTACTCCGGCAGGTGGCCAAGAGCGGTGAGGATATCCTCATCAACAATACAACAGAGCACCATCCCGTGGAGAACAACAATACAGTATTGACAGTCTTCGAGACCTTCGCCTCAAATAATAGGCGTAAGCGAGCACTCCGCAGCCTTGCCGAAGTCTGCCACGTAGCAGCAATAAATCCATGGAGCGACACGGCTATCACCTTCAATGCCAGTGACGAACCTAAATTCCGAACAGCCCGAGCACCAGCCGCCTTGGTCCTTAGTCCAATTGTGGACGGCTTCCGGCTTACTAAAGTGCTCATGGACGGCGGCAGCGGACTAAACCTCATCTATGAGGAGACCCTTCGAAAAATGGAAATAGACAAGAGCCGCATTGAGCAAAGCAGCACGACCTTCAGAGGAATCATCCCTAGTCGGGAGGCACGATGTGCTGGCAAAATCACACTAGATGTGGTATTCGGCACGCCGGAGAATTATAGGTCCAAAGAAATCACATTCCAAGTGGCCCCGTTCAATCGCAGATACCACGCCCTTCTAGGGCGGGAGGCATTTACGATCTTCCAAGCTATATCCCATTACGGGTACATGAAGTTCAAAATTCCCGGGCCCAATGGAATCATCACTTAGTGATCCGGACATAGCACTCTGCGCCGAAAATAAAACAGCCACACTGGCCCTCAAGGCGTTATCCGAAGCCCTCGCGGCCAAGGAATTAACTGCGCTGCGCTCCACAGTGGACAGGGACGACGTGATACTCGATAAAAGATCCAAGTCCACCTCTTTTAAACCAGCGGATGAAATAGTCAAATTCCAAGTCCATCCAATGGACCCTACAAAAATGTCATCCATCGGGGCACAGCTAAACCCCATAGTAGACGCCGCACTACGGGAGTTCTTGCGCGAGAATTGGGACATCTTCGCCTGGCATCCTTCAGACATGCCAGGAATCCCACGCAGGCTGGCCGAGCATAGCCTTAACATCCTAAAGGGATTCAAGCCGGTCAAGCAAACTCTTCGGCGCTTCTCTGAGCCTAAGCGACAAGCCATGGGAGAGGAGCTAGCCAAGTTACTGGAGGCCGGATTCATTCAAGAAATAAAACATCTGGACTGGCTAGCAAACCTGGTGATGGTACCAAACAAGGACAAATCCTTGCGCCTATGCGTCGACTTCAAGGACCTTAATAAGGCTTGCCCAAAGGATCCCTTCCCCCTCCCTCGCATCGATCAAATTATCGATGCTACCGCAGGACACGACTCATTGTGTTTCCTCGATGCATACTCCGGATACCATCAAATTAAGATGGCGGAGTCTGATCAAGCCGCAATGGCATTTATCACTCCATACGGCCCCTTCTGTTTTAACACCATGCCTTTCAGGCTCAAAAACGCTGGTGCAACCTATCAACGCATGATTCAGACATGCTTGGAGACACAGATTGGCAAAATAGTGGAGGCATACGTAGACGATGTGGTCATTAAAACCAGACACGTCGAATCCTTAATAGACGACTTGAGGCTCACGTCCGACAATCTCTGAACATACGACATCAAGCTCAATCCAGAAAAATGCGTCTTTGGCGTGCCCGCCGGAAAGCTCTTAGGCTTCATCGTCTCTAATAGAGGAATTGAAGCAAACCCGGTGAAAATCCGAGCTCTGTCACAGTTGGCTATCCCAACAGACCTCAAGCAAATCCAGAAACTAACTGGATGTGTGGCTGCCTTAAGCCGCTTTATCTCCCGATTAGGAGAAAAGGCACTACCCCTTTATCGCCTTCTGCGACGCACCGAACACTTCGAGTGGATGGATGCGGCCACGGCCGGATTAGAAGAAATAAAAGCCGTCTTAGCCACGAACCCAATCTTGGCCACACCTAACGTCGGTGAACCAATGCTGCTATATATAGCGGCAACACACCAAGTTGTAAGCACAGTGCTCGCCGTCGAACGAGAGATGGACAGACATAAGTTCCCGCTTCAAAAGCCGGTATACTATGTATCCACTGTCCTCACTCCATGCAAATCACGGTACCCACATTATCAAAAGATAGCATATGCGGTCTTCATGGCATCCCAGAAACTACGACACTACTTTCAAGAGTGTTCAATTACGGTGGCCTCTGAAGTGCCACTCAACGACATAATAAACAACCGCGAGGCCACGGGCCGGATTGCTAAATGGTCTATTGAGCTCCTCCCGTTCGACATAATATACAAACCATGGCGAGCCATTAAGTCACAAGTCCTGGCTGATTTCGTCGCCGAATGGACAGAAGCCGAACTCCCTAAAGAGTACGCCGCGTACTCCAATTGGATTATGCACTTTGACGGCTCTAAAATGCTGGCGGGTCTGGGGGCTGGCATCGTCCTGACGTCCCCCACCGGAGATACAGTCCAATACGTACTCCAAATACTATACACAGACTCCAACAACGCGGCAGAATATGAAGCCCTGTTACATGGTCTCCGGATGGCAGTCTCCATGGGCATTCAACACCTGGAGGTACGTGGGGACTCGAACCTCGCAATATCTCAAATAAATGGAGACTTCGACGCCAAGGATCAAAAAATGGCGGCTTATCGCAACGCCGTCCTCAAAATGTCAGCTCGGTTCGTGGGGCTTGAATTCCACCATGTGGCTCGGGAAAACAATCAGGCGGCGGATATCCTCGGCCGCATCGGCGCTAAGCACGACCCTGTCCCACCTAACATCTTCTTGGAAAGGCTGTTTAAGCCATCCGTGGTATGGGAAGGGGAGACCGGTAACAATAGTCCGGACCCGGCCACAACAACAGATACCGAACACTCTGACATAATCGGAGGCTCTGCCACCGAAATAACACATTCTGCCCACGTAATAATGGATGTCATGGCCCCATGGACAGAACCATTCCTGGCCTACCTAACTAGGCAGGAACTAACCGAAGACCCAAATGAGGCGCGCTGCATTGTGCGGCGGTCTAAAGCCTACAAGGTCCATGAGGGAGAACTTTATAAGAAAAGCGCTACCGGAGTCCTTCAAATGTGCATCTCCGAAGAAGAAGGGCAGCAACTTTTGGCAGAAATTCATGCTGGACTTGGCGGCCACCACGCCGCAGCTCGGGCCCTTCTAAGCAAGGCCTTCCATACAGTTTTTTACTGGCCGATGGCCCGAGCAGATGCACAGGACAGGACCTCGTTCAACGTTGCGTCGGTTGCCCGCTTTTTGCAAACCAAAGCCATATGCCGCCTACCGCTCTCCAAACAATCCCCATTACTTGGCCCTTTGCGGTTTGGGGGCTTGATATGGTCGGACCCCTCAAAGGGGGAAGCCATAAGAAAAAAATACTTATTGGTCATGGTGGATAAATTCACCAAATGGATAGAAGCCAAACCTGTTAAAACGGCCGAATCTGGACCAGTGATAGACTTCATATCCGGGGTTGTACACCATTATGGCATCCCCCACAGCATCATCAACGATAACGGCTCGAACTTTACAGCCGACGAGGTAAAACTTTGGTGCAGCAACATGGGCATCAAGCTCGATTATGCTTCTGTCTATCACCCGCAAACTAACGGTCAAGTCGAACAAGCAAACGGTCTCATCATGAGCGGCATTAAACCCAAATTAGTGCGATCCTTGAAGGAATCCGATACGCACTGGGTAGAGGAGCTCGACTCCATACTATGGGGGCTGCGGACCACGCCGAATCACACTACCGGATACACACCGTTTTTTATGGTGTACGGCGCAGAGGCGGTATTGCCCTGCGACATAATTCATGACTCACCTAGAGTGCGCATGTATGAAGAGAAAGAAGCCGCGCTTGATCGGGAGGACTGTTTGGACGCCCTGGAGGAGGAGCGCGACGTGGCAAAAGCCCATTTCGCATTCTATCAGCAACAGGCTCGAAGGTATCAAAGCAGAGAAGTACGGGCCAAAACTTATAATGTTGGTGAACTCGTTCTACGCCTACCGGAGAAGAAAAAGAACAAGCTCAAGCCCAAATGGGAAGGTCCCTTCGTTATTGACCAAGTTCTGACCGGTGGAGCGTACCGTCTGCGGGATGCATCGGACAATTGACTTGAGCCAAACCCATGGAACGCAGCCAGGCTCCGAAGGTTCTACGCCTAGCGCCGGACTCGGTGTTCATCTCCTTACCTCTATCAATTTTTTGTATATGCGTTGTCTGTATTTTATTTCTTTCTTCCCCTTTTTTCTTCAAGGCCTTAAAAGGCTAAAATGTGTCTTGACTACACAATCTTGACGCGTTAGCTGCGCTCATGATACCTGGGGGCTTCTTACACAGAAGCTTAATATAACTATCTTCCGGGCTCTATGCCCCACACATGTGTTATTCTTCCACATGTACCTTTTTTTGCCATTATATGCATCGATATGACTTAAGTTTTGGCCAAGCTGGGTTGCCTGGCTCTTGTGTTTATGCCCTACGTTCCCGTTAAATCGGCTAGGGCATAAGGGGAGCACCTCTGCGATCGTTACTGCCGGGTCAGCCGGATGTGTACCTCATACTGGGTGAAGCCGAAAGCTAGCGTTCTTAAGGGAATACTCGATCGTTGAACAAAAGATGACCTTTACTTATTGTAAATACATGCCCCCAGATGTTTATATCCTGCGTCTCTTTTCGCAGCTCGGACATGCACATTAGGGCATGCGTATCCAGGGAAAGGAACCCTTAACGGAACTATTCTCCCTGGAAGATGTTTCTTACTATCCATGTAATATAACATAGCTAGTTGGGTACTTGTCTGTTCAAGCACTTATGACCCCTACGCCTGGTTTCCACGCGTACCCCGGTTTTTACATAACTGAGCGGGTCTTCGGATACACTCCGGACTGTCGGGTCCAGAGGTCGAAGCGAAAAGGTCCGCCATGACAAATGATTTACAATCCGGCTAGGGACAATACATGTCACTTGAAGTACACAGTCACTTACCATCCAACAGGCTGTCTAGCCTACAATCCTGTTGGGAATACTTTGCGGCTAATTCTACTTGGTCATACACCAAATTGACGGGGATCTCTTTCCCATCGGACCCCACAGGTCCGACCTCGGCCATGTGGTTCGGGCCAGCCTTGGTATATCACGTCTTCACCATGGCCCAGGCTTCCCTCGCGCCTTGTCGGCAGGCCAATATCTTCCATAATCGGAAGCGCCGCCGCGCTCCCTTGAGCTTCTCTACAAGCTCCCCCATGCCTCCTGGCAGGGAGGCGGATGGCCACAAGGCTTGGGAAATGCCCTGCATCACCTGCCGAACTTGTTCGTGCAGTTGTAAGAGCTCTGGAAGAAGATCACCTGCAGACCCGGGATCTCCTCCGCAGGACGACCCGTCAGTATACCTTCAGACATAACTCTGTTAGCAGGTTTCTTCGCCGAACTCTTTAAAACTTCGTTCAATCACTTACTTAAAATGCCGCGTCGAAGCCTCTTATTCTCCTTGACGGAGTCAGCAAGCTGGGCTCGAACATCTTTCAGTTCCACGCCCAGCTGGATATTGGCGTCTTGGAGATCGTTTTTCTCCCGCCTAACTTGCGTAAGCATGCGCTCGCCAGCCTTTAGCTGTCGTAGAGCATGTTGCTCATCCGGATTCACTCCGGGACCATCTGCATAATCTATTGTTAGATTTGCACGCATGCCGCATACTACCTGGTACATGACATTCTTTGCAATAAAAACAAGTGTTACCAGATGGGGCCTTCTCGGACTCCTTCATCGCGGCAACTGCGGCCTGAAGCTGGGCTTTGCACTCCTCTAGCTCTAGAGACAACTGGGTATTCTTCTCCAAAAGAACCTATGCAAACAATGATCCTTAAATCAGTTGTGCCAACTGTTTCATGTCTCAGGGGCTACTGATATACCTAATTATTAGATTTCCTTACCCGTATATCTTTTACATACTGGTCCGTGGCTCTGGCAAGACCATTTTGAGCAGCTCGGATGTACGCGTCTCCTGAGTTGAAGGCATCGAATGCCTCTTGGGAGAAACAAGCGTCACGGAGTACGGCCCGGCGACGCCTGTGATTCATGGCGCTCTCCACTTCGGAATTTGTAGCGGATAGCCTATCCGCATCCTCTGTAGGAGGAACATCCGGTGTTGGCCCCATGTTAGCGTCCGCCTCTATGTCCGGCTCTGGAGCCCGACTGGTGGAGGTGTGACCGGCAACCTCTCCGGATATAGTCCGGCGAGCTTTTTTCCTACTAGGAAACATGGGCGTTATTATATTTTAGAAGACGACCACCACGGAGCAGGGTTCTCTTTCGTACCTCTGCGACGGCGTCTCAGTCCTGACCGCCTTCCTTTTAAGCCTACCCGGCTTCGGTGCCCCTTGTTGGCGAGTCAGTGCGGGTTCGGCATGGCGTCCTGAGGGCCTTCCCTGTAATACACCATATGTGTGCGGTAGGTGAAGTGCAGAAAAGGGATCCTTCTTGGAAGTTAGGGCTCCGGTTTTACTTACATGCGATGCGGGGAGCAGTCCAGGATAATCGGCTATGATGGCCACCAAGGTACCGTCACAGCTCAACTGATAGAATGTTATGTCGATGAGCTCCACAAATGTGTCCGGATCTTCTTCGAGTCCGGGGTCGAGGGCCCAGTCAGGGTCCTCTGGTTGTGGAGACGGGCTGTGGACCTACCTCACGGCTTTTCGCAGTTCCTGTTATGAAATAACAAGGTAAATGCTTATGACAAAGAATGCGGAAAGGACTGGAGTAGAAAGTAGCAGCTCACCTAGCTTGGGGGTTGTACATGGAGAATCCATCCCGTGGCTTAATACGGGCGAACTCCTCTTCTTCTCCTTTATACAAATCGGACAGTATCTTCGCTAGGGCAGCGACGGAGTCCGGACCTTTACGACCGCAGCGGGTGGCGTCGTCTTCTCCATTGAAGTGCCACATGGGTTGTCCCCGATATTGAAGTGGCTGCACCCCCCGCATTATACATATGGACATAACCTCAGTTATTGACAATCCTGATTTGGCCAGCATCTCTATCCGTCCCATCAGGTAAAGGACTTCTCCGTTATCTTCCTCCTGGGGGCTCCGAGGGCGCCAGCTGCGGCGTTTCTTCAAAGGGGCGTTGTCGAACTCAGGAAGGCCCATCCGAATAGGATCTGGAAGGGGGACGTCCTCCATATAAAACCACTCCAAAGGCCAGTCTTCGGATGTCTTCTTCGGGGTACCGGACAGGTATCCGGTACCGGCGGTGCGCCATATTTCGGCTCCGCCCACTTGATATATTGACCCCTTCTGTGTACGGGGCACGAGGCAGAATAGCCTCTGCCATAGCTCGAAATGAGCTTCGTAGCCCAGAAACAGCTCACAAAGGGCAATGTAGCCAGCGATGTGTAGTATGGAAGCGGGGGTAAAGTTATGCAACTGGAGGCTGTAGAACTCCAGGAGCCCGCGGAGGAATGGATGGATTGGAAATCCAAGTCCCCTTAGTAAGTAAGGGACAAGGCATACCCGCTCCCCCTTGGATGGGTTGGGGAAGCTCTCCGCTTGCTCCCCGCCATTATAGGTGGCGAGCCCGGCTCGAACAGGAACCATATACACTGGAGGGAGAAATCCCTGGGTCTGTAACTCTACTAATTGGCTGTGAGGGACGGAACACTTCTTCCAATCGCCGGGCTTAGGGCTACGGGAGCGAGAGGAGGAGCTGCGATGGCCGGCCATGTTGGAATGGATTTTGCCAGGCGCGCTCCGATGGATACTCGCTATGGGAGGATGGTGTGATCTGGATCTAAGAATCCCCGTCTCTTTAATAGACTGTTTATTCACATGGCTAGGGTGGCAAGTGTAAAAATGCCCTGGCTTCTCGCATTCGCTCGACACGTGGAAGATAGCCATTATTAGGCGCGGAAGCCAAGGAGTGCAACATTTATGAGAAGCCGGACATTACTCAACAGGTACTCAGAATTTGGAGAAGAACCCGCCTTGCAATGCCGAAGACAATCTGTGCGCCAGACTCATCGTCATTGAAGCTTGGTTCGGGGGCTACTGAGGGAGTCCTGGATTAGCGGGTCCTCGGACAGCCGGACTATATACTTTAGCCGAACTGTTGGACTATGAAGATACAAGATTGAAGACTTCGTCCCGTGTCCGGATGGGATTCTCCTTGGTGTGGAAGGCAAGCTTGGCAATACGGATATGTAGATATCCTCCCTTGTAACTGACTCTGTGTAACCCTAGCCCCCTCCGGTGTCTATATAAACCGGAGGGTTTAGTCCGTAGGACAACAACAATCATACCATAGGCTAGCTTCTAGGGTTTAGCCTCTACGATCTCGTGGTAGATCAACTCTTGTAATACTCATATCATCAAGATCAATCAAGCAGGAAGTAGGGTATTACCTCCATCGAGAGGGCCCGAACCTGGGTAAACATCGTGTCCCCCGCCTCCTGTTACCATCTGCCTTAGACGCACAGTTCGGGACCCCCTACGCGAGATCCGCCGGTTTTGACACCGACAACGATGTCGATGCCGACGATGGGAAGCTCACGGTCGCCACCACCAGGATTCATCGCCTCACCGAGGCCGGGCTCACCCTTGAGATGATCAGGGCGGATTTCATCCGCCGCCGAATCGCTCCGCTGCACAAGGGGAGGCCGACCTGGCTCTTCACGAATGCGGCCGACATCATGAGGCTTCTTCCCGGCTTGGACCACAACCTCACGATGATGGGGCACGCCCACTTTTGCCAGCGGCTTTTCCAGCTCGACGTGGACTGCGACGGCAAGGTTGAGCGGTCCGGCAAGGCCGGCAAGGTCGCCAAGGGGCCCTTGTTTGGGTTGCCGGTGGGGGTGGTCCTGCTGAGCAATAACTCGCGCCAAAACGACATCATTGCCATGATGCCGGAGTTCAACGCGCACGGCCTCGTCCCAAATTGGGCCGAGCCGCCGGCGGATCAAGTGCAGGAGTTCTTTGATTCCTTGGTACAGAAGTACGTCCGCGACGAGCCGCTACTCGTCCAGGACACCACCCAGGCGGAGCTGGACTACATCGCCACCAGGGCAGCGAAGGCGGAGCTCGCCACGGAGGCCGGCAGCGCCGGCGGCATGGAGGACGAGGCCGCGGCGGCCGCGGGGGAAAACGAGCTCGCCCAGTGGGCGGAGTCCGCTGGGGAGGCCAGCAGTGCCGGCACCGGGGCCCCTCTCATCGAAGATGTGGTCGACGAGTCGTCGTCGGAGGAGGTCAAAACTGTCGACCCTCCGGTCATGGGGAGAGGGCGAGTCCTGCGGCGGGCCAGCTCTGGCGAGCCGGTTTGGCCCGGCAGGGCCGTGCAACCGCGGCAAGCCGAGGATGCGTCCTGCGCCAAACGAGGGCCGCGGCGGCGAGGAAGTTGGTAAAGGCCGCGGTGGCGAAGAAAAAAGCAACTGCCTCTTCTTCGTCCAAGCATGGCCAGACTCCACCCTCCTCCCGTCCTCCGACAGACGCCGACGCGGAGGTCGTCTTCGATTTTGGGTCCCTCGGCCCAAGGAGGAAGAGGAAGGCAACAGAAGAGGAGGTGGAGGATGAGTAAGTATCTTGCTCTCTTTTTTCATCTCTGTCTCCTCGGACTGTGCCGCTTATCTTGATTTGTTTTCATCTTTCAGGGACGCGGAGACGCTGGCCCAGAGGGTGAAGAGGGCCAGGGCTTCGGCGGGCAGCAAGCCCCCGGCAGGCACTTCCGGTACACCGCTGGTGGTGTTGAGCAGCCCGGACAGCAGCCCCCGGCACAGCCCCCAGCGTAGGCTCATCACTCGCCCCCTTTCAACGTGTGTAGGGGGCACGATTCCTTGGCACTGACCTTGCCATGATTGCAGGAGGAGGACAGCAGCAGGAGGAGCCACCAAGGGCTACGCCCAACACGCCGCCCCCATCGACCACGCCGCCCCAGGGGAGTCCCCGGCAAGGGCGCCAAGCACCGAGCCCATGCACACGGAGGAGGAGGAGGCAGACTTGGGCGCTGGTGGCTTCGCCTCGACGCCAGATGTTGGCGGGGAAGGGGCTACTTCTTCCCAGCCCGGCACGGGTAAGTCACTCGCCTTCCGTCCCTGTTCTTTTTCTTTTTGAATCTTGGTCTCGGCTTTGCCTCATCCCCTTCTCGATATCCAGATCCTCCCTCGGTAGACCGGGAGGACATAGACACCGTCATCGAGGATGTCGCCAAGGACGCCGCGGCGGAGGCCGAGAAGATCGCCACCGAGGAGGCCGCCAAGGATGCTGCTGAGGACGCCGCCAAGGGGTTTGCCAAGGAGCCTGGCAAGGCTGCTGCCGAGGAGGCCGGCAAGGGGCCTGCCGGGCAGGCCGGCAATGCCGCTGCCGAGGAGGAGGTGGTTGATGACCAACCTTCCTCCTCCGCTACCTCTGGCTTGGGCAAGTACCTGAAGGTGAGCGACGACCTGTTCCTCCACCTCCCAGGGACGGCGAGCACCAGGGGACCCACCGAGGGAGAGGTGTTCGACGAGGAGGTGCTCGCCACCGCCGGGCTTGAAGTCGTTGACGAGCCGAGCGCCAACGGCGGTGGTTCCCAGGAAGAGCGGCTCCTCCAGGCCATGGGCGCTAGCTTTCAAAAGCTCCAGGCGCTCCACCGCGCCCGCCTGGACAAGGCCAAGTCCGGGATGGCAGCGGTGGACAAGGCGGAGGCGGACCTCGAGGGGCGCGTCATCGAGACGCAGGCTTGGTTCCGCCAGGCCTATGAGGAGCTGAAGACCGCCCAGGACAAGCTGGCCAAGCGCAAGGTGGAGCTCGTCATGAAGCAGGCCGATATCGAGAAGGCCCAGGAGACGGCGAAGAACTAGGCCGCCAAGGACGAGGCCGCTCGGTCCCAGCACCAGGCCGCGCTGAACTCCCAGGAGGAGGACCTTGCCGCTCGCGAGGAAAAGCTCGCTGGGACACTCCGCGGCATGGACAAGGAGGTCAAGAAGCTTGTCCTGCAGCGGACCCAGGAGCTGGAGCAGAAGCACGAGGAGGCGCTCAATGCCCAGGCTCAGGTCCACACCGGCAAGGTGAAGGAGCTGGAGGTGGAGCGGGACGAGCTGAATAGGCAGGCCCTGGAGCTGACGGGGGAGAGGGACGCGGCCAACGATGCCTTGGCTGACGCGCAGGCCGCAGTCCTTAGCAAGGCCGGGCTACTCTCCACAGCCAATGAGTCCATCAAGGACCTGAAGCTGAAGCTCGAGGGCCTTGAGGGGATGCTCTCGGAGGCCAATGCACGGGAGGAGACCCTGGCCAAAGATCTGGAGGCCAAGAAGTAGCTGCAGAAGAACGAAACCGCCAACCACAAGGATTTTGTGGAGGGCGAGAACCGCTGGATCAGCCGCCTCGAAGGCGTCGCCGACAGGATCACCACGCAGCTGGCTACCATGGGGATGCCAAATGTGAGATATGTCCCGAAGCCAAACGTGAGCCCCAATGCCAAACTGACGTTGTTCTTCGAGGGTGTCCTTGGAGCCCTGGAGCATCTTCGCTCCAGTAGGGCGGCCTCTCTGGCGATGATGCCCGGAAGCTTTGCCGGGGTGCCATGACCAAGGTCCTCACCAAGGTGGCGTACTGGAACCCCGACATCGACTTCGATGCCACGCTGGAGAGCTTGCCGGAGGATGCTGACCTCATGGCGCTCAAGGAGCGTATCAAGCCCATCATCAGCCGCGTCGACGGAATCCAGAGGGTGGAGGGCCAGCGCCGGGATTAGGCACCCCATTTCTCATTGCCGCTGCAGGTTCATGACCAAGACAATTCCTATCTTTAGTTAGAACCGCGGCAACAACTGATGTAATATAACTCTGAAGTACTTTCAACATGATGCATGTTATCTTCCTGTTTGATCTTCCTTTGTATGTTCACCCTGCGTTAATCGGGTAGGCTTGCCGGCGCGTAAACCCAGGCCGCGGCACCTTGAGGACGGATCCCCAATGGCCTGCCGGGTGTGCTTGCTGCCAGGCGAACCACCTTACCGCTCTCAACGCGGCCGCTCGAACTGTCGAGCTTGACTCGAGTCAGAATTGAGAGCGTTGCCAATTGCGAAAGGCTACCCTGCCGTTCTCGACGCGGCCGCTTGAGCTGTTGAGCAGACTCGAAACAGAGCAAGGGTGTTGCCAATAGCGGAAGGGTCCCTTTGCGTGCAGGTTTTCCATACATAGGGCAGGACCTTTGAGGACAATAACCTTATATATAAAAAGGGAATTTTCTCAAAGTTTCGCATGACTTAGCTTTTCTGTCGTTGCACGGGCGTCCACCGCATCTGCAGATGGCGCCATCAAGCTTGGTCGTCTTCTTCCTTGGAACGACAGCCACGATGAAGCCGCTGCTCCGATCAGACCAGATTTCCACACCTCCGCCCCCTACCTGGCGCCCCAAAGATGTTGGTGTGGAACGGCACCTATGGGATCATTGGGATCCCTTCTACGGTTGGCGGGCGCGGGGTTGTGCAAAGAGCGGGTCTGACAGGAAGCACAAAGATCGTTTACCCAGGTTCGGGCCAAGAGGATGCGTAAAACCCTAGTCCTGCGTTGGTGTATGTATTTGAGTGTTCTTGAGTTCTTGAGCTAGCTACGGTGCATTGGTAGCTCAAAAGATCTGAATCCTTCTCCTGGTCACCTCGGGCCTCCTTTTATAGGCAAAAGGGGTTGCCACAGTGTAACGCCCACGATGCGGCTATAACTCCCACGTGTCGAGGCACGATTTAGAGGCATAACCGCATAGTGGTTTTGTCGCAAGAAGGGTCATCTTTACACAATCCCATGTAATGAAAAAGAATGGGATAAAGAGTTGGCTTACAATCGCCACTTTACACAATACATAAATATAATTCATACATCATCCAAAAAAATACACACATAGACCGACTACGGTCAAAATCCAAATGAAAATAAGATAACCCCAAATGCTAGATCCCCGATCGTCCCAACTGGGCTCCACTACTGATCATCAGGAAAAGACACATAGTAATGACCACGTTCCTCGTCGAACTCCCACTTGAGGTCGATCCCATCATCTGCACTGGCATCGTCGGCACCTGCAACTGTTTTGGTAGAATATGTGAGTCACGAGGACTCAGCAATCTCACACCCGCGAGATCAAGACTATTTAAGCTTATAGGAAAGGATGGTGAAATGAGGTGGAGCTGCAGCGGCAATAAGCATATATGGTGGCTAACATACGCAAAAGAGAGCGAGAAGAGAAGCAACGGAACGGTCTTCATCTAGCAATGACCAAGAAGTGATCCTGAACTCCTACTTACGTCATTCATAACTCAAACCGTGTTCACTTCCCGGACTCCGCCGAGAAGAGACCATCACGGCTACACACACGGTTGATGTATTTTAATTGGGTCAAGTGACAAGTTTTCTACAACCGGACATTAACAAATTCCCGTCTGCCACATAACCGTGGGCACGGCTTTCGAAAGATAATACCCTGCAGGGGTGTCCCAACTTAGCCCATCATAAGCTCTCACAGTCAACGAAGGATAAACCTTCTCCCGGAAAGACCCGATCAGTCTCGGAATCCCGGTTTACAAGACATTTCGACAATGGTAAAACAAGACCAGCAAAGCCGCCCGATGTGCCGACAAATCCCGATAGGAGCTGCACATATCTCATTCTCAGGGCACAACGGATGAGCCAGACGTCGGGTTGGCATAGACCCTGGTTGCCCAGGGGGCGCCGGACATCGCTCGGTTTGGGCCAGCACTCGAAGGAGCACTGGTCCGGGGGTTAAAATAAAGATGACCCTCGGGCTCGCGAAAACCCGGGGGGAAAGGCTTAGGTGGCAAATGGTAAAACCAAAGTTGGGCCTTGCTGGAGGAGTTTTATTCAAGGCGAACTATCAAGGGGGTCCCATAAATCACCCAACGGCGTAAGGAACGCAAACTCAAGGAACATAATACCGGTATGACAGAATCTAGGGCGGCAAGAGTGGAACAAAACACCAGGCATAAGGCCGAGCCTTCCACCCTTTACCAAATATATAGATGCATTAATATAATAAGAGATATTGTGATATCCCAACATATCCATGTTCCGACATGGAACAAACTTCAACTTCACCTGCAACTAGCAACGCTATAAGAAGGGCTGAGCAAAAGCGGTAACTTAGCCAAACAACGGTTTGCTAGGAAAGGATGGTTAGGGGCTGACATGGCAATATGGGAGACATGATATAGCAAGTGGTAGGTAGCGCAGCATGGCAATAGAACGAACAACTAGCAAAGCAAAGATAGAAGTGATTTCGAGGGGTGGTCATCTTGCCTGCAAGGTTCTCAGAGTTGTCGAAAGCTTGATCCTCGTAAGCGTACTCAACAGGTTCCTCGTTCACGAACTCGTATCTCGGCTCTACCCAAGAAAAGAACACAAGCAATGGAACCACAATCAATCACGAGAAATGCACAAGCAACATGATGCAAAACATGTATGATATGCAAGATATGATATGCGATGCATATGCGTGCTCCGGAAGGGAAATGATGAACAAGGAAGTAACTTGGCAAATCAAGCATGCCACTGGAAAGATAAGATTATTTCGGTTGAACTCAATATAAAGATCACCGGAAACGGACGCACGGTTTGCAAATGGCAAGCAAAACAAGAATGACACGAATCTGCGATTAACAGCATGATAGCACTTCGAATGCAACAAGTAACAATGCTACAACACTCCAACATAGCAACAAAGCATATGGAAGTAAACTACAGGAGATGCTTGACAAAATATGAATACTGAGCTACGGCTAGTTCACAACATAACAAGCTCAAACAAGCATGGCAAAAGCGCAAAAGATAACAGGATCACAGACTTGGCAGAACATGGCAAAAGAACTAGCAATATTCAGATCACGAAATCAACATGCTACAGGAACTTAACATGGCAAAACAAGGCATGGCAGTATTCTACTAAATGCATATGACAAAAGTCCCTTACTGACCATAAGCCAAAAAGGACTAGAAGATATGATGGCAACCATGTAAACATAGCAAGTTTCGTTAACAGGTTTCAGACTTAGCAGAAAACAGAGCATGGCAGAAACAATAATATGAAGGCATCTTGGTGAGCTTCATGCACTCAGAACAAAGCAATTCATGACAAAAGAACCATACCTACAGCAAGATGGCATGTTTATGAAGCTAGCCATGGCAAGAACAAAAGCATATCATGTATGGATCAACTACAACAAGCTTGGCAAAATTGAATATCATGTTAACAATCTGCCAGAAATATTTTATAGCAACCATAGAGCAAGATTGAGGCATGCTATGGAACTCCATAAATGCACACAAGGGAAGGAATGGAGCAATTACAACAATATCTACAAAACATCCTTACTGAACATCACCAAAATGTGCATGGATCTCTCTGTAGCATCAAGTTTACATGGCAACAAAATAACAGCAGACAAGGACAGAAATCACTAAGTCCCGGAAATCAGAAACACTACGGAGCCTAGTTTGCATGCTTGTGCTAGTCACCACGGAGATCACAAAAATACATGGCATACACCACTGGAGAGATGGCATGGCATACAACAAAACACATGTAGATCTCATGCCCATAAGATGCACAGATTAAATGATACAAAAATAACAAATCTCCAAGTTCTGCGAAGAACCAGTAGATAACAGCAACTAGCACTCTTGCAACAGAGATTTGGGCATCAAGATAGACTCTAATGAACATGGTGCAATTGAACAAAATGTAGAGCATCATGAGCCGAACAATTCGATATATTACACGCGCGAAACGAAGCTATATGCAGAGAGTTAGGCCATGATGAACAGATGCACTTGCTGTGAAAATAAAATGACTTGGAATATTTCGGGGGGAATCTCGGGTCAACCTTCGGTCAAACCGGATCGAGATCGGGGCTAGGGAGCTCGCCGGCTCGGGATCGCCTGAGCTTCGGCCGGAGCAGGCGCCGGTGTCAGGCGTGGAGGAGGGAGACGGCGAGGCGGCGAGGTGGAGGAGGAGGCGGCGGCGCGGCGAGGCGGCGGGGCAGGCGCGGCGGCGCGGCGAGG